>NC_088360.1:86174712-86204712 GCF_034508935.2 Berghia stephanieae | reverse complement strand
TGTATGTTTAACTACGATATTTGCAGAGGTCAGTGTATATCATAATAATGGTTATGCGCAAATGATCTATTTATCCATGATTTTTTTACTAATATTATCTAGATTTGTATGAGGCGGGGATGGCCTCAATAATTCGATTAGTAGTTTTCAAAAATAATTCTAATACGGTAGATAAACAGGTAAATAAAAAAAAATTAATGAAGAGCTAATATGTTTGTTTTTGTTTTGAAGGGTCTTACGGCGCTCGCAACACCTTTAGGTCATATCAGCGCCGGTAAAAAAGAAGAAAATTGGATTTTAGATTTACAAATAAAGCACCCAAAGAAAAGTAAATGAGGGGATTTTGTTTGTTTTTGTTTTTTGTTTTTAAGGGTTTTACGGCGCTTGCAACACATTTAGGTTATATCAGCGCCAATAAAAAGGAAGAAAATGGGATAGTAAAAAGTTCTAGATTTACAATTAAAGCATCCAAGAAAAAGTAAGACAAAGGGGAACTGGGAACAAATAGGGATCAGATGTAGATTCCAAGAGCATACCATCAATGTACTTAGTTTGAGATCACCAATAAGTCTCATCTGGACACAAGCACGGCCCCCACTAAGAGGAATACACTCAAATGCTTACATTATAAATTATAACAAATATAATAATACATAACAGAGAGATGATTTACAAGGAAAAAAATATCATCTCCCAAAACAATAACTATGCATTTGACTGTTTCCCTCCCAGCCAGGACCCCGACCAGGGTCAGTACAAAACCAAGCAGTATCATTCCAAGACAAAGACAGAATGCAAGTTGGAAAACAGATATAGGGGGATAGAAGACACAATAAGTACCTCCCTGCCCACTATGGGAGGTAGGAACCCCACCCAGGGGATTTTGTTTAAAAATAGTGAACGGATATAGATACCAAGAGCATACCAACAATGAGCTTAGTTTGAGATCACCTAAAAATCTCATCCAGACACCAGCACATGATCCGAATAGGAGGGACACACTCAAATGATTACATTATAAATTTAAGGCAGCAAATATAACAATACATTATGGAGAGATGATATACAAAAATAAAAATATCATCTCCCAGAACTATAATAATACATTTGACTGTTCAGCGCGAGTAAAGGGGAAAACGACGGAGGAAAAATTGTAGATCTGCTGTTAAAAGAACCAGAGAAAAAGTAAGACAAATGGGACTGGTTCTATAGGGAACAGAAGATTCCTTGAGCAATCCACCAATGTGCCTATTTAGACGTTACATAAAAGTAAAAGCCCCATCCAGGCATACGGAAAGATCCAGTCTACAAAGAACAATATATCCAGAACCAATAACCATAACAGTGCATAATAGAGAGATGATTTACAAGACAAAATATCATCTCTCTCAAAAAAAAAAAAAAGGCACTACCTAGACACTTGGCTGCCTACTTCTTAACTAAATGTCCCTGCCAGGACCAGGATAAAAACAAAACCCCGTGTAATCTTAATCTAGAATCAAGACAGGGAAAACATATAGTGTGGGGGATAGAATACACAACAAGAGTGATCTCTCTACATCCACCATGGAAGGTCAGAATGCTGAACAGATACAATCATTGCATTAAACCACTTTATTGCCCAAGTAGTCTTAGTATTGTATTCAATGACACGCTGATAGAAAAACAGTATGAGGTCAGATTACCGTTGGTTGATTCCATTACAAATTTCTTATTTCTTCTTGTGCGTGATCATTATAGGTGGTATTAAGGTTAGTGCACCCACTTCATAAACTGGAGGATTGGACCTGGTCCTGGTTTGCAGTAGCTGGGTCTCTTAAGATATGGCAAAACTTAAAGTGAAATGGAAAGGAACTGGTAACCGTATGGCAATACACTGGTGACATGGGACAACACCTTGTTCACAGGGAATTATGTAAGTCTGCTCTGACATGGGGCCATTATTATCATCTGTCAAATCGCATGGCAGTGTATCTACTTCACTCAGAATTTCAAGTCTATCAAATAAGCAAACACAAAATGACCAAAATATGAAATCATCTGAATGAGTTTATTGCACCTAAAGAGCGATATTTCAATCATATAAAATCACATTAACATCAAAATACATCCAACTTTGCTCTCTCAATAAAGATTCTCACATGGAAGAATATGATGATAATAAGACAAACCAGAAATTAATGGACAACTTTTTTAAATTTATCATTCACTCATTTATAATATTTGAAATTACTTTTAATATCAATTTTTGTCTTGACTAAATGACAAAAATTACTTTTCTAAAGTGTCCAACATAATAAAATGAGATGTTTTATAACTGCAAATATTAAAAGAACCATACAAGTGGACTATTATATATTTGGATACAGATATATTGTACAGGAATTCAAGCATTATCACTCTACTTTAGATAGAATCATTTAAAAGAAACTTTATGTCAATTATCAGATTATTTATTCACAAAACTTTCGTTCTTAAATGAGCAGTCTCAGGCAGACAAACGTAGTTTTATATCATGAAAAATATTTCTATTGGTAGCACAAATTTTCATGGTTTCATTCTATTCAATGCAATTCAAATATTGCCCTGATCAGACATCATCATAGGCCAGTCTTGTATCTACTACTTTAAGTTACAACACATGGCAACAATGCATGGAACATTTTATAAACAGCGTCTCGAGCCCCATATTGCCAGATAGTGAATCGGGTCTGTCATTAAATAAGCCTTGAAGTGTTCAAAATATCTATCAGACAAGAAACAGTCAAATATGTATGTCATGTTCAAAGATTAATGTTGTTAATTTTAGCGTAAATTACTCACAATTTGAGATGAAATTGAAAATTGATTTTAAGTTATATGTTATTAGACCACCTGAATCTAATTTAGAATAAAAATGTGATGAAGGGATGAATCTATTTGAAATTATTTTAGCTTACAAATCATTCAAATTGCTTATATCACACTTCTTTTGTTTATCACTTTCATCAAGTATGTCCTATTGTAAAATGCCTAAGGAATTTTAATTTCTGGTTCCATTTATTTATAACTATTAAAGAAGATTTTTTATAAAATGGTATCTTGATGCTCCAAACTTAAAATTGAGTGATGTTTGTTTTTAAGGGTTTTACGGCGCTTGCAACACATTAAGGTCTTATCAGCGCCAGTAAAAAGGAAGAAAATGGGATGGTTAAAAGTTTTAGAATTACAATTAAAGCATCCAAGAATAAGGCAGACAAAGGAGAATTGGTTCAAATAGGCAACAGTTGTAGATTCCAAGAGCAAACTATCATTGTACTTAGTTTGAGATCACCTAAAAGTCTCATCCAGACACAAGCACAGGTCCCCACTAAGAGGAATACACTCAAATGTTTACAAATCATAAAATACATAAACAAAACATAATACAGTGCATAACAGAAAGATGATTTACAAGGAAAAAAATATCATCTCCCAAAACAAACTATATATTTGACTGTTTCTCTCCCAGCCAGGGCCAGGACAAAACCAAGTAATCTCATTCCAAGACAAAGACAGAAAGCATGTAGGAAAACAGATATACGGGGATAGAAGACACAGTATGTACCACCCTGCCCGCTATGGGAGGTCAGGAACCCCACCCAGAAAATTGAGTTAAGACAGACTGATCTAAAAGTTCACATCATTTTATTTTGAAATCAAAGAGAATTATTTACGAAAAATGCTATCTATTTATTTCCAGCCGGACTATAATAATAATAATAACAATAATAATAATACTTAATAATAATAATAATAATAATAATAATAATAATAATAATAATAATAATAATAATAATAATAATATAATAATAATAATAATAATAATAATAAAATAATATTATTATTAATTATTATTATTATTATTATTATTATTATTATTATTATTATTATTATTATTATTATTATTATTATTATTACTATTACTATAATGAATACAAAATAATAATATTAATAACATTATGATAACTTGATGATATGTGTATGATCACAATTGACAATCATAGCAAGAAATTATAAAAATGATGGATGATTATGATGATGACGCTGATGATGATGATGATGAAGATGATAATGGTAGTTGAGGTTGAATAAGAGAATAGTGACCTAGGTGAATCTCTATTTACACGTACATAAATACCAAAACAAAAACAAAAAACACAAACAAACAAACAAAACAAAAAGAAGAAAAAAATAGAATTAAAAGTTTTAAAAAAAGCTTTTGAAAAATTCTTTACTATCTAAATGCAATCAAACAGAAGGAACTGGACCAACATGACGAAATCGAACTGACTTTGTTATGAGTACCACTCTGTAGCACCAAAGTACCTGATCTCTGAAAGTAAAATCTCTGATTCACAACTCGTTCTTGAAACAGCATTGATGTGTGGTCCAGAGTCAATTTGATTATAGTACGTATATAAACTTCTTGCCTTTACTACAGAGCTGTCAACCCACAATGCCAGGAAAACCAGATCAAATTATCAAATTTTTTCTTCAAATCTAGTCAAAAGGACAAAAACCTGTTATTCGAATCTGGTTCATTTAAACTTAGACATTATAAACTGCAGTTCTTTAAAGACCAATAGAAATATACCATGAAAACCCCAATTTGGAAAGGGGGGGGGGGGGGGGAAGGGTGATTTAATATGTGTTTTATTAGTTGAAAAGTGAATGTAGCGAAGAAATAAATTATAGAGCCAAACTCATTCAGGCACATATAAACACACAAACACACACACACACACACTCTCTCTCTCTCTCTCTCTCTCTCTCTCTCTCTCTCTCTCTCTCTCTCTCTCTCTCTCTCTCTCTCTCTCTCTCTCTCTCTCTCTCTCGCTCTCCCTCCCTCTCCCTCTCTTGACTACGATTTTTTGCAGCAAAGACTTATTCAAAACATTGAGATGAAATACACACTAAAAAAGTTATAAAGAAAGTCATCATAAGAAAAATGGGCAATATGACATCTTGTGAAGTTTGAATATGAATTAACAGGCTAAAGATGGCACTCATTCATTTTCAATATAAATTACTGACATCGTGTTATGAAAGAATTTTTTTGTCCCTATTCACTTAATAAGTATTCAATCAGGTAAAAACAACGTTGTCACCAAAACAAGCAGTGAAGAATGCAAGAAAATGTATTTTTCCTTTTAACATTCACTTACAAGGGAAGTAACAATGCAATAAATGATACAGACCAAATTTTTATAGATGTATCTCCCTTGATTTCCTTGCAAAGGAGAAAAGTAATATTACTAAATAATTTCTTCACAATATAAATATTCGAGTGTGCGTATCTGTATTAGAAACCATATCTTATCACAAGAAGCTGGGGAAATACAATTGCTTGCCGCAAAACAAAACAAACAAACAAAAAAAATATGGGAGAGAAACTGGAAATATAAGTTAGGAATCCACAGATACGACAAACACTTGTGAAATTTCATCATGCTCGTAGGTCCTCTTGAGAAAGTTATCAGTGAGTCGTAGACCACTTATAGTCTGAAATACATAATGATAAATCTTTAGCCATTAGCCATTTCATTACAAAACTGCTTGACAAAATGAAACAAAGTACACCCCCCCCCCCCCTCCTTCCTCAATGAAATAAAAGTTAAGGGGAGGGGGAAGGGTAGAGGTGTAGGGATGTTAGGGTTTTAAAGGGAGGTTATAAATAATAAGTTATGACAAAAAGTAATTCAGACGTCAGCAGAGTCAACAGAAGACTAGGACAAGGGGACAAAGACTAATTAAAGGACAACGTCTGAAGGCAAGGGACTTCATACATTGCCTGGTGGCAAGAAGTGGCCGCATCATGAAAGCTTTTACTGTTGTACATCTTCCAAATAATGACTATCACTATTATTATATTCTTGCTTTAATAATTTCTATCTGTAACTGTTGCACAAATAACATGTACCACTGTAATTTTCCCTACCAAAATAACATACCTGAAGTCCTGGAATGACAGAGATGAGGGATAGAGGAATGTCCAGGCTCTCATTGTGTGGCAGTTTTCCCAACTGTCTGCCCGACACGCCACACCACAACAAGCCTGATGAGGGCATCACGTTCTGGAGAACTAGAGTCAAATCCATTGTGCGTTCACTAAATAGATAAAAAATGAAAATGTTTCTATTAACCCATTAGAGGCAGGGGTTCCAGTTTAATCTAACCTGACATCAAATGTTACATTTACATCTTACATGACACCAGTAATTGAGGCAATGAGTCTCTGGTTACATATTATTGACGTCTTGGTGGGAACAGGTCTTAAGTGATAACCAGCTAAAAAATCATGGTTCGGAAAATTCAATATAGCTATTAAGGCATGAATCATTGCTTCTGCATTCTATGCATTTCTTGCACAGTTAATTTTTTAAAAATTTTAATGAAAAGAGAGAAGCAGTTAAGCAAATTTAACTCCCTTGAGTTCATATGAATGGAAAACTGAACAAACTTGTTCGATTTTCAATCATGGTGAACTCCAAAGAGTTTGATATGGATAATAGAGTTTTCAAATTAAATGAATTTCCAAAGTAAACATTTTAAAAAAGCTTTGATGACATATAAATGATAATTTTTCTTTTCCTAATTTTTTTCTTTCACAATCAAATTTCTATTCACCATAAGGGAAATTCAACTTCATGAAAAAGTGACAAGGGTTTAATAAAAAAATATCTCAAAACATACCAGCAGTTTGTAATCCTACATACAATGTCAAAAGTCGTTTCCAAAGCAACTGTATCAGGAACACTTTCAACAGTCAGTCGGATGTCTCCATATCCAGGGGCCTAGTAAAAATGATAGGGAGGAAAACCCCAGATATGGATTTTTTTTAAGGGGCGGTTTGGGTCTTTTCTAAAAAAAAATTTAATTACCTATATTGGGCGTTTTTAATCATTCTGTATCGTCATTATTGGTTAAAAAACAACATTTATGGTGAAAATTTTAAATTATCTGTGTTGATACCCATTTTGCGACCTAATTTGGGGGTCTGACATTAAAAAAATATAACAATCTTGTGGCAAACGTTCCACAAAAACTAATGAAGGAATGATCTTCATATTCTTCCATCTTATCAATATTATACCATAGTGTGTCACCATAGAGAGATTTTACGGCTTTAGCGTATGGAATTTTTATTAGAACATTACACAGTTAAGAACCAAAAAGTTATGACAAAACTGATGTTAAAAATTCAGAATTAGGACTATAATTCAAAATTCCAATATGTTATCAAAAATATATCTCTATGGCGACATAATACATTATCTCTATGATAAATGTGGAAATTTTCAGAAACTTTCATTGAATAGATTCTGAGAAACGTTTGACACAGTATCCCATACACTTAGAAAAATGACATTTTGAGAAAATAGCAAAATAGCTTCCCGTTTTTCACACTTTTCTTACTACCTTTTACATTTTTGACTGTGTTTTTCCTGCCTTTATAGTCTACTTTAAGAATTTGGACATCAATTATATCATTTCTAAGATAATAAAATATCATTTTCCACCAAAATATCAAAATCAATTTTTCGAAGGATTTTCTTAATAATTAAGACCAAAATCGCCCCTTAAAAAGACGAAAATGAGAGATTTTTCACTCTCGTCAAAATCACATTTTCACCATGTCAGACCATATCACATCAAAAGACTCAAAACAAATGAAAGACATTTCTTCAATTCTAAATGGAAGATAAGGGGGTGAGAATGTCTTCTTTCAAAATATCACAGTAAAAAGTATTTCACTTGTCATAAATTGGTTGACCTGACGCATCTGACAAAAATGTGGTGCTGTATAGAATAAAAAATCACTTTAATACAAATTAAGTCAGTAGGACATTAAGTGACATTTGACCCATCACTCCAATAATTCGCTCTTTGCTTAAATTATATGTCATGTCAATCTGTTTTAAACTTTGATATGAAAGTTGAGTTGTTCGCGGTCCATATGACCAAATCATTTGTGATTTCCACAGCATTATAAGTCTCTTAAAGACATAAACAAATGTACAATTTGGTAAAAAATACAAAAGCATATGTACATTAGAAACATTTTACCGTCTAAAAACCGCAAGAGGGCATTATGTATCTTAATTCTGAGCCAAATTACATAATCTAAAGACTGGTCTGTAAAATATGCTCTCTGGCTTGTAAGACTTCTATTGATTTCAGACATCCTAAAGGTCTTAAGGAGAGAAAAAATGATCAAGCAGAAAGAGACATGCTTACATTTGCTTATGTTGCATCATTCAAAAGCTTGACTTTTCTCAATCATATTTTAAGAACCGTTATCTCAGTTGCACAACTAAGTAAGAATCATCACTTTCTCAATCAACGGATAAAAAATAAATTTCTCTATCATTTTGATTTAAAAACTCTCTATATTATCCAATTAACCACTATATTTATATTCATCCAATCAATTATAAGTGGTATGGTCTTCACTTCGTATTCAGACATGCTTAGTTCACATATAAACTGACAAACTATGTAACCTTAATTTGTAAACTACACCTTGTTCATGGGCAGAGGGGGGGGGGGGGGAGATTTTTTTTTAAAAGGGAAAAATCCCACCATATTCTCTACTAGACACCTAAGCACCTTGGCAACTATTACTCAATAAAACTCCACTTTCACTAGATCATCAATTACATACCACCCGTTGTAATTGGCTGGTCTGCAGCCGACCTCTCTCTCCCATTGTGGTTTTCCACACAATGTCTAGCTTGCCAATGTTGGTAACTCCCTTGAGAAGACGGGTGTCTGCATACAGCTCTGGCCTGGGACTCAGGCAGTACAAGTACTGACGTGTGTCATTGGGACTCAGACAATCCATGGCTCCAAACACTGGGTTGGTTCTGGGATTGAACAAATAAAAATCAATGTTCTGGATAAAATAGCAATCTATCCATGTTTACAGCTATCTAAAATTTCCAACAAGATACGGATGCAGAATCCTAGTCAATAAACTAACAATAAAAGATAACAAAAACAAAAAAAGAGAATGAATTAGACTGTTAGGTAAAAGAGCCAGTGAGGCTATGGCAAAATCAAGTATCATTACAGGGAAACGAAAGAATGAAACGTGACAGAGCGAAAAATAATATATAGATGGATTGAATACACAGAAAGTGAGCTGCTCACCCCTCGAAGGGAAGAGAAGGGCCTGCCACTGGTTGAAATTAATTGGTCATTTTGACTGTAAGATATTGTATATTGTATTGAAAGTACAGATCGATTTGAGACATCTGTGATAACCTTTATAATAAGAGTTTTCTGAATAAATCATATGACGACTACTTACCCATTCTTGCCATCTCTGGCATTGAGCTCTGTGGCTGTGTACTGTTGGGATGGCTCCAGGCTGACATGCTCCATGTAGATGGGCCCAGGTGTGATATTCTGAATCTGGGCCTCCAGGTACACCTCATCAGACTGTGGCATAATGGGACAGAATGAAGAATAAAAGGATTAAAAAGAGTGGAGTACATGTTAAGCATAATATCCCATTAATACCGGTTAGTTTGACGATCGATTAATAATAACCATAATGAAGTCATTGCAAACATGACCAATGTAAATAAACCTGTCCAATTTTTAGAGGATCCATGAGAGTTCCAAGAATTTAAAAACAGACTTTATCTTATTTTCTGCAACACGAGATGGACTGTACCATTTCTGCAGCAGAGTTCTTTCTGCTAAATTTATGTTAGACACAACTCCCAATCATGGCTAAATGAAGAGGGAGGGAAGGAAGTAGACATGTTTCAAATCAATGCAGTCAACTTTAATTCTAATGTAGGTTAGACACATATCACACGGCACTAATCATATCTCTAAATTTTTAGTTCTTGTTCAAACACTGTGGTTCAGTCCTACAGCACCATGCATGTATGTCTTTTTTATTTAACCCCCTTCTAAAGCAAAAACAAAACAAAAACAAAGGGCAAGCTAGCAGGAAAGAAATAGTATGCAATATATGTGATAAATGAGATTTATAGAGTAGTAGGTTGACACAATAAATAAATGATAAATCATTGCTTGTTATAAAATACAAATATGAGATGTATAACCATTATCCTTTACTTTACTTCAGACTATAATAATACCATCTATGCGTCGATGTTTGGAATAAATTGTGCTGATCATGATTATGATTTTTGAAAAAATGTTTAAAAAATCAACCAATGATAAATAAATAAATTAGGATGCATAGGAGGATTGATGTAACATAGGATATATCATGTAAACAATATAAAATTATGCAAACTTATAATAGGAAATGATTTAAAATAAGATGTATCATGTGAAAAATATATAATGATAGGAATCCATGACAGGAATGATTTAAAACAGGATGTATCATATTATGTATGATGATGTGATGACAGTTTATCATGACTATGGAGATGAACAACATCAGGGTAATTGGACAATACGATGAGGAAGACTCAATTCACTCCGACAACGACTCACCATCTTCCACAATATTTATGTCTTAAGCTTAAAAAGATTTCCCATTTCAATTTATCAATCAGACTGATTTATATCTATAAGTTTATAACAGGGGATATCACAATGAAGCCTTCTTAAACTCAGAGGCTGTTACTGACCAAAAGCTATGCCACAATACAAGGCGACGAAAATCAAAAGAAAGAAAATTAGCGAGGAGTATTCATGGAATCATTTGTTTCCTTCAGCACTACTAATGACAATTCACTTTCCACTTTCTTTTAATTGTCACATAGTATTGGGATGACTTTGAGGAAAGTGGCATCTATAAGTTAACGGATGTTACAATGAAACATATTTATTTATATGGTTTAAAAGGGGGTAGCCCAATTAGATAAAAAGAGCACTGAAAGTGAAAAAAAGCATACTCTGCATTAACAGCAACATCTTTTTTTTGTAAATTAAAAACTTTAATGTGTTCTTCTAAAAAAAATAATTGCTTTTAATTATTTGATTATACCCCTTAAACCATTTTGGAACAACAGGGAGTAGAACGGAACCCCTCTACCATGACTTCCCCCTCCCCCCTCTTCCCCTCCCTCTCTCTATCAACTTTTTTCCCCTCTGTTTCCTAACTCTAACGTTAAGATTAATTAGGAAAGAAAAGAAGAGGGAAAAAATTACATTAAAATGGAGAAAAACAAAGGCTTGTGGATACTGAATGTTTCCACTTTCACTAATGCCTTACCAATTACTAAAGAGAAAGGATAAGAGATTGAATCGTTTTTATTGTTTCCTTACATTTCCACCAATGAACATGAATATCAGAAAATGTTTGGTTACCAATTAGACGATTGTTACCTTATACTTCCTGATTTTCTAAATCATTATCATTGGGAAGTGAGGTTGCCTTTGTAAATAGTAGTTTTATTTAAAGATTGTTTCGCATGCATGAACAAGATAAAGGAAAAAGATGAAAATTGGTGACAACTTTTTAAAACAATTGATGCAACAGAATCAAGGAGATGGAAAGTCTTGGTTTATTGACTCACATTAATAGGGTGCAAATGGGTTTTTAATGATGCCAGCATTCAAATTATATATTTCTCTGAAGTTTTAAAGCAAGCACTTTATTACAAGCAATCTCTATTATTAACTTTAAAATATATGTTTGTACTGACAGTATTTTTTAACTATTGTAAAATTAGTATTACTTTTAAACATAAAGGCCATTTAATTGTAGTAAATTTTGTTTTTTTTTAAAAAGTTTGTAAATTCTGATTTATTTCCTATTTCGCATGATGTCAACAACAAAAAAATACTTCTGTAATACAAAAAAAATTGTTTCTAATTAGAATAATGATTACATAAGTTAATTATTTTTTTCAAACGATATGTTAAAGCGTATAAGTGAATGAAATTCATTTTTAAAAACAAAACAAAAAACCAAAACAAACAAAAACAACAAACGATAGAGAAAGGCAATATGTTCATGATATGCCTTTAAATTGTTTTCTAAAAAGTAACTGAGAAACAGTCAAAACATGAAACAAGGTGAGTTTTTATTTTAAAAACTGTTTTTATAAAAATCAAAAACAATAGTACAAAATAATAATAAGAATGAAAATAGACAAAAATTCAAGAGAAAAAAAATCAACATTGATAGAAAGTTAATTTAATTAAAAGTTACACCTCAGTACACTTTAACCAAACGAATAGAGAATTTACAGAAAAAAAAAGAAAGAAAATTTCATGAATGAATAACAAAATATATGATTAAAATTAAAAAGTGTAAACAATGGAATAATGTCAATGGTGCCAATTAATCAATGGTGAGTGATACTTATGTCCTATCAAGTAGTGTATTAAATCAAGGTAAGCAAATTGGGGAACCAGAGCGTGTGTGATTTGATTCAAAGTGTGCAGCGTAATTATCAATTGTCAAAATCACTGGACTAAAATGAGAGACAAAGGCGATAGGAGTGAACAAGGTATATTTTCAAACCAATAACAGATTCGCGTGAGAGTTTAAAAAAAAACAAAAAAAAAAAAAACGAACCGGAATAAATAAAATTGTGACGTCAAAATAAAAACCATGCAGGGGACAAGCAAAGATGGAAGAAGTTTGAAATTAATGAAAAGGTAATTTGACAACTTGTTCCAATATTACAGTGGTACGCTTTCCACATTTGCTGAATTCAAAAACACTAAAATAAATACATAAAACACGCATAACTTGAACACTCGATTTGAAAGTTAGAATTATTTTATAACACTGTCAAAACAGATCAATGGAGGACCCCCCCCCCCCCCCCCCCCAAAAAAAAAAAAGGAAATAAATAAATAAATAAATAAAAAAAAACATACAAAGAAAATTTGAAAAGTGAAATTTCCTGATAATGACGTAATGGCACTAAAAATATTGGTGGACTTTGTATGATAGGTTCCTACATAATATATATATATATATATATATATATATATATATATATATATATATATATTATATATATATATATATATATATATATATATATATATATATATATATATATATATATATATATGTGTTATATATATAGAGATGAGTGAGAGAGATGAGAGAGAGAGAGAGAGAGAGAGAGAGAAAAGAAGGAGAGAGAGAGAGAGAGAGAGAGAGAGAGAGAGAGAGAGAGAGAGAGAGAGTTTGTGTCTTATTTTCATTATCCCATAGACATGCCACGTATGATGTGAGATTAAGATTTGATTATTCTTCAAGAGCTGTCATTTGGGCAAAAAGTAATAAAATTATTCAGCCTAATCAATATGAATTCAAACCGTCTTTAAAAAATGAGATATGTATGAATTCCTGACTCTCCAAGTGTAAATTACTTTTGATTCTAAACTTGAGTATAGTCTCGATGATATTTATTTCACTGAATGAAAAATGTTAAATATTTACTTTATCTGTCAACTTATATTACTTTACAAGATTACTTTACAAATTACAGACTGAGGGAATTATTCTCATTAAGTATTTTAACTTGATTGTTGTAACACAGATCAAGAAATAGAAATAGAAAAGAAACATATGGAGCAAAACAACACCGACAGATTTATAGCAAGGCTTTTGAATATTCATAACAGCCATTTTTATCAAAAGTAACAAATGAAAATAGCAAGACAACGAAAACCCAATAGTTAGAGATAAAAGCGTGCAGAACTTACAACAAAATCCTGTCAGAGCACAAAGATGTAGAGGCAAAGATATGAAAGCACAAAATATCAAAACCACTTGACTGAAAATCTAACGCTTTTAACACATTATTTATATTAGCAACATTATTATAAATCAAATAGAAAAATAATAATTTTGGGGATGAGGTAGTCAAGGGAAGGGGGCTACAGTAAAGCATTCTCTTTCAAAAGTCATAACTTCATATGGGTTTTATCATCAACTTCATAAACACATTAATTTCAATACGATCAATCTGCAGTTAAACTTCTGGTTGAATACCTGAAGTTTAACACATATCTAAATGATATTAAGAACAAAAATAATTACTTATAAAAAAAAGTCAATATCTGCCAAAAGTTTCTTTATAATTGATTTTTTTTCGTACATTTTGATAAAATAATTCGATATTTTTTCTTTTTAAAAAAGCAGATTTAACTTGTACTGCATGTTGAGTGTTAGTTGGAAAAATAATCCACATAAAACCTTGAGGGACCATTTTTCCAAAGTTAAATACTGTTGTGACAACAATTACCTGATCAGTAGAGATGCCTGAAAGAAGAGCTGGATTCTATAGATAGATTAAAAATGTAAACAGCTAGTGTTCCAGTGTACCTCAGATATCTAAATACCACAGGCGAAAATATTAGAACAATTTACGATATTGGTGCTCAGTGAATAAATATGCAGTTGGTATACCAATCAAGTTGGCCGCAAGGATGTATCTGAGAGTTCATAATCTTATTCAAAAATTTATTCTAATAAGTGGGTAACAGGCATGGACACGTTGTGGTGACTAAAAATTTCCCTTGATGTGTAATTGGTTTTCTATTCCATCATATGGTTCACATATAAATGGATAACTATTCATAGATTCTCATAAACGGTGGATTTAACCCCATACAGGCTAGGTTTGATTTTACTCTAACCTAAAAGGATAACTTAATGCTACAACAGTGAGAGCCATATCACCACTGATATTTAGACTCGCCTTTGAAGTAAAAATGTCAAAATATCATGTAAAGTACGAGTCAAATTAAACTGCACCTGCAGAGGGTAAAAGAAGAGAGATTGAAGAGTAAAAAACCTGAAGAAGTTGACAAAAATTGTGACTGAATTCACTGGATCCTACTGTGACATTGAATTTGTGTTATTTAAAGCATAAAAAAAATAATATTACTGTACCGGAGGAAATCGGGCTTATATCAGAGGAGAAAATGGCAATTAATTTGTAATCAAGGATACAAATGGGTGGTAGAAAATAAACGGTATCAAAAAGCTAACATTTACTCTTACCCTGCCATATCAGGTCTTTAAAAAGGATTTACAATTTTAGTTAAATACCCTAAACAGCATGTTTTAAGTCATTCAAAAGGTGTCATCTTTGTTATTAAGTCCTTCATAGATAGGCCTATATAGTGCAGAACTATTAAAACGTCCGATGTTGTGATAAAAATGTCTCCACCAGGATTAAAATCCAAAACTCCAAATCCAAGGGTGAATTAATGAACAACAGGAAATAGAATGGACGCTTCAATTTAATCAAACAAGACAGATAATGTAGATGCTTCAGGTTTCCCCTTTATCAACAAAACCTGATGAATGAAACACTGAAGACGAATGAGAGATGTGAGAATGGCCATTCTGACATAAATTGTTATTATTTATTTCTATCTAATAGAAAAACTATTTGAAGTCGACTATCGTCTCTGTGTTAAATATTTAGTGCCAATAATATCACTTTTGCATTTGATTGTCTCACTGTGCATTAACAGACGCACACATCTTCTCATAATCAATACCCCCTTGCAGGTTGTTTATCATGCAAACATGATAATGCTATCTCTCATTTTCATAAGAGGGCAATAAACTAAAATTCCGAATCAAAAATGTGGTTGCTATCTTTGTGAAGGTCAACCATAAAGCAAGCAAGATTGGTGACAGACTGGTGAAAATAGAGCACAGTGATATCATTCAAGGTGTGGTATTCTTATAGTCAGACTACGCACATTACATCTCTTAATTCAGGTATTTATGAGCAGCTAGATACAAGCAGTACTGGAAATTGTAACAAATGGATAACTACTACGTACTCTGTGAAATGGAAATTTGTCGTGCGGCTATGTGGTCTAGTGGTATGATACTCGCTTTCGGATCAGAAGGTCCTGGGTTTAAGCCTCACTCAGTGCATAGTTGGGTCCTTAGAAAAGGCTCTTTACTCACATTCTCTCACAGCACTCAGGTGTAAAATGAGTACCTGGCTGTTAACAGCGTAGTCTCTGTCAGAAAAAATTGTAATATTGTCTAACAGGCATCATGTCTCGTTCTACATGTTACATGTTGCTATTGGTCAGGGACCTTTTGTAAAGTGCTTTGAGCATGTTTAGTGGATATTGCGCTACATAAATGCTCAAGTTTTTTTTCAATAAAGCTTGTTAAAGCTAAATGGAGAGCTACTGAAACTGTGCATTGAATAATGAAATTTTATTTCCTTTTAAATTCACTGTGAAAGAAACAAAATTCATTTCTTTTAGAAATCACTCAGATTATATTCATTCTCACCTCACGTCGCATAGCTGTTATTTCAAACATGCAACACAAGGATGATAATTAAAACACACCATGCACTTAGAACTTTAATGTTTATATTATACATAGTAATTAAATAGTCTTTCACAAAATTTTACTTAAAATGCATGACGTGCGACTGCATAAAAACTGAAAATATCATAATACATAAACTGAAAAAAATATAGACAAGACTTTGGCTCTAACTTCTATGCAGCTTTGAATAAAAGCTTTCATTCAAAATGAATGTATGGGATATTTTAAAAATAAAAATCAATATATACCATCAAGCACAAAGATAGGAATAAATATGCGCCAGTCACAGAGCAGTCATGGAAGTGAAATTGATAACTATAACGGCATAATTCCAATTTTCCTGAATCCCGTGTGTAACCTAAACATAGTTTAATCAGAAAATAACATTGTTTTGAATCAGGTGAATCTACAATTTGGAGCTTTCTGAATTCATCAGGTAATACCAAAAAACCGAATTATATGAAAAGAAAGAAATCAAAACTTGGAAGTAATCTTTTTAAAATGTTTTACAAAACAGAAATTACTAAAGGCTTCTCTAATGTTGAAACAGAACATTTTAAACGGAAAACAAGGAATAAACTGAGGATAAAAATAACAAAATAGTTTCATCTAGGTGGGAAAAATCAAAATCAAATGAATATACATATTTTGTGCATTTATGATAAAGCACAAATGAAAAGAGAATTTAAAAATATGCCGACAGAGATCTAATGCTACTTTGGACTTTTTTTTTTTTAATGAAAAAAAGAAAAATGAAGATACAGTTGTGCAGAGCTCAACGACACTCTAAATTAGTTTTAGTGGTGCAAAATGTCTACAAAGAAAAATACCAGAAATAAAGATACAGTAAAGATAAACAAAACAGTAATAACGAATTCTTCAGAAATAATCACTAAAAAAACTTCATGAAATGAATATTTCTAAAAATAAATGCCACCAAAATGAAAAGTTTGTATAAGAGATTTTTATATTATAACAATAGTTTTTGAACATTAATTATTGATTAACATCCATACCATGTTTTATGCTACAAAGCAAGAAATTTCAAAATTATGTATTTTGAAGCACTTTTAGCCTTAGATAAGATCTGTCGATGTGTGGTATACAGATTCTTTACCAATATGAAAAGTGTGAAAGTGAGTAAAGCCCAGTTAAAGAATATGCTCGATTGATCGTTAAGCCTGTTTGTTAGTAATAATATAGTATAACACACATTCTATTAATAATGTTAGGGCATCACTAGTCGTCTGACAATTTTTAAAAAAAGTTTACACAATTCCTAGTTATTGAGCTTTCTATTTAAGTGTTTTGGTAGAAATTGTATGTGGGGTATGACAGAGCTATATCTGTTTGACAATATCTGAGGATGCTAATGAATTTAACCCGCATAATACAAAAAACATCCCAGAATATCTTACCTCTGCATTGTAGAATTTTGTTTTGACATCTAGTGGCTTCAAAACCTAAAATGTAAGAACATATAATACTAATCACATTTGTAAAAAAAAAAATGGGAAAGAGAGATAATAGAAGAGAGCGAACAGATTAAAACAAGAATGTAGACGAAAGAATTAACTTTATGAGAGAAAACAAACAGTAAAAAGCAATAAACAAACAAATGAATTGAAGAATGACTAAAAAGTGGACAGATTAAGTCTTCCCAGCTGCAACAAAACCACTGGTTCTATTGCAATTATGATTTTGAACTGCAAAATTTATTTTGGAGTTTGCAAAAAATGTAATCACTATGTCACATCCAGTGATAATATTAACTTAAGTAACGCACAAAGCGGTTCAGAAAATTTAGAGAACATTTTTCAATCCATATGTATATGAAACATTTTTGAATTAATAAAAAAATCAAATTACTGTACAAGTTCCAAAAAATTATCAACAGCTGAGCTGTTCTTTCTTTCCATTGGATAAAGCTATAATAAACTGGGAGTCATCACTCCCAGTGCAATGAATTAATATATATATATATATATATTTTTAAAAAGAGGAATGAAAGAGAAATTATAAAGCTGTACAAGAAAGATAATCCAACCTGAAATTTGAAAAATTTCCTAAACTGCATTCTTTCCCCTGAAACCAACATGTAACTGACAGCACACACCAGTCTGAAATAAAACAACACAGATATATAATATCAATATTAAAGTAGATGCAGGCATGTAAATATCTATAAGAATTGTGTCTGTCTGATAGTGTCAATAGAATCTAAATCATTGAATTTTTTTTTATTAGTTGAAACTAATGGTAATTCTTTTAAATTCAAATTCATTATTTCATTCGATCCATCCTCTTTCCAGAACAAAAAAGAAAAAAGAAATTTAAAAATATGGAAAAGAAGGTACGATAAAAGGAACAAAACAAAGAGATAAAAAAAAGTTTTATGATTGAGGATAGATGAAGAGAAAAAAAGAAAAGAAAATAGTAAAAAAGAAATGTTGCCCACTTCAACATTTAGTCAATTTTGGGTTTGATTTTACTGCTCTCTCTCTCTCTCTCTCTCTCTCTCTCTCTCTCTCTCTCTCTCTCTCTCTCTCTCTCTCTGTGTGTGTGTCTTTGTATGCGTGCGTGTGTGTGTGTGTGTGTGTGTGTGTGTGTGTGTGTGAGAGAGAGAGATGGAGAGAGAGGTAGAGAGAGAGAGAGAGGGGGGGGGGAGAGATGGAGAGAGAGAGGGGGGGTGGATACGAGACTCTAACATTAGATTCAGATGCTTTGATGATGGCACTAGCGTTATTGGAATTGGGACCTTAAAAAAAATAGAGATCCCAAAATATAGAAATATGCACCTATCAATTTTCTCAGCTCAAGTAAGAGTTGGGTACTTTTCTTTTAATATGTTAATTTTCAAGAGAGCATATTATTCTATTCAGGTTAGAATTAAAACAACAGAAGACGATATCTATGCAGTTTTAGACCAAAACTAAAAGATGCTAGCATCTAGTGACTTTACGTTATACATCATCATCATCACCACCATCATCATCATTGTCATCATCACTACCTCCATCATCCTCAGCATCATCGTAAATAATCATCGTTACCATCACGACCTCCTCATCATTATCATCATACCATCATCATCATCACCATCATCATCATCATCATCATCATCGTCCTCATCATCATCATCATCATCATCATCATCATCATCATCATCATCATCATCATCAATAGCAACAACATTTGCATCATAATCATCATATCCATTATCATCATTTTTAACCAAATATCTTATTGAACATCATCATACAACGGACAATTAGAAGAAAACAAAACAAAACAAAACAAAACAATATATAAAAAATATACAATATACAAAAAAAAAAGAAGAAAGAAAGACTGAAAGTAATAAGAAAAAAAAAAGAAAGACAGAAATGCAATAGAAAGAATTTCTTTTTTTTTTTTCCAATCAATAATCAAACTGCCAGAGGCAAATTTAGGTGCATTGGAAATCAACAACTGACAAATACATTGTTAACTTCTAGTGATATTTCAGTTGATCGATAGCATCAAATCTTGAAATGGCGGAGCTTGCACAGTTCTTAGCAAAAGATCCCACTTTTACTCTACAATAATAATGATACCTCTTTTGACTGAAGGATGAATGAATGAATGAATGAATGAATGAATGAATGAATGAATATAAAGCTTGAAGACATTAAAATGAAACTCGTTTTGTCGCTCTCTAACCGTTTACAAATTGGTATATGATATATATAGCCTTGTTGGCAATTAAGTGTCATAGTTCATAGACATTAAAAGAATCCTCATCCACGATTACACCCCCCCCCCCCTCCCCTCCGTTTTACCCAAACATATACTCAGGAACTAAAAGTTTTCTTTTTTCTTTTTTTTTTACATATATGTATATCATTTTTTTTTTTTTGTAACTGACACATTATTCTCCTCAATACAGAAATTATCAAAATCTGTTGCGCGAAGTGGACAGTAATAATATTCCCAATTTGAATAGGATGCTGGTCTGTGTCCAAACACTTTCTATCAGATCTAATTTTGATAAATAATCATCGTTGGCACAACAGAAGAGCCAGACCTAGTCCGTTTACAATATGTGTGCCGAGTATATGGTCAACTCTACAGACTAAGCTGTTGTGAAAGGGCACGAGCTTTTAATTTTCCCCCCCTGATATTTGGTTAAAATAGCTTTTTAATAAACTAAAACTGGAGATATTTCTCCAGTTGATATATACCAGGTTCTCGTCCGGTCAACCAATTTAAGGTAAAAGTAAGACTTTTTCATTAGTTCTAATTGCTTTTGTTTATGCGAAAAACAAAAATTATATTTCTAAATATCATAGTGAAAACAATCTTTAACAGATGGGAGTTGTGAAAGGGGTTGACCTGATGAGAGTCTGATATTGTATCAAGGTGGAGAAAAAAACTCCAACAGTAGAAAAAAAAATAACCGAAAGCAAACACCATAAGACACAAACTTTAAAATATAGAAAAAATACTTTAAGCTCTGTATAATGATACAGAAGTAAACAACCTCGAGGGTATGAATATCGGGAGAGTGTTTTCTTGCATGTACTTAGCTTTCTACTTACATCCTCCCATCTAACCTTAGCTGTGTCGAACACCAATTTTAAGAGTTTCATATCACTTTTAAAGAGAAGAGGCAGACCAACTCGGAGCTTGGAGGCACAAAGTGGAAGAATAGATGAAAAAAAAAAAAGATTTTAAAGATTTTGCATGAGCAGTCCTGGCTGGCCAAAGATAAAGAGGCTTGGTGCCGTATGTCCAAGGAGGAGGAGGATGGTGACGACGACGACAATGAAACTGATGTTAATGAAGGTGGTGGTTGTGATTATATAAACAGAACAAGAGAATAATCAGGTGCACTATGGGAGTTCCTTTTTTGTCCTTCCTTACATATGTGTGCCGAGCTCCTTGACCTCGTGATGTATGACGTCATCAATTGAGTGGTCTGGTTGGAGTTCTGGAATTGGCTGGGAAGACACTGAGGATAGGGAGATACGTTGACTTCCTGTCTGCAGGTCAGCCTTGGAGGGAAAGGATAGAAGAAATTATGGGATCCATTAAGATGTTGTGTCTCTTTGAAAAGAGTCTGTGATGTGGTAAGTACGTATATGCCATGTTAAAAGTCGTGTAGTTGCCAGTTCCGAATTGATTTGAAATTCTCTTGAATATACTCCTGAAAGGTGTTTTAAATTCTGCATTAGCTAGATAGGCTACCGATCGTCCATCCTATCTGCTAATCTAACTACCTGCCTCCTACCTGTCTGCTTAACTGCCTACCTACCTACCTGACTACCTACTAACTATATAATATAATTATATATATATATATATATATATATATATATATATATATTATATATATTATATTATTTTCTTTAAAAACATGAAATAATAGTGCTCAACTTTTTTTATAAAAAGAGCTATATATAAAACATTTCAAGCATAATTATCATCAACTTCTACAATATTATTTCGAGCATTTGTTTCGAGCATTTGCTCTCATCATTCCTGATGAGAACGAATGCTCGAAAAAACATTGTAGAAGTTGATCATAATTATACTTGAAATATTATATATATATATATATATATATATATATATATATATATATATATATATATATATATATATATATATATATAAGAGAGAGAGAGAGAGAGAGAGAGAGAGAGAGAGAGAGAGAGAGAGAGAGAGAGGAGAGAGAGATTTATGATTTTCAAAAGTAAAATAAAACAAAGCAAAAAAACAGTCCTTTCGACGTTAATAAGAAAAGAGAGGCGTCGGCTTATAAGAATTATATTACACTTCTCAATTTTCAATCTCCGATTATACACCAGGATCTCGTTCAAAGAACTGTCTCAAAAAGCTATTTATTGGCCGCGGAGGAGGAACAGGGGGAGAGGAGATTAAAGGGTTTACAAAACACTGGCGTTCTATGAAAGGGGAAAAAAACCAAACAAACATTTAAAAATTTGGCCAAAAAGGGTTTCTGGCCAAAAAAAAAAAGTTTAATGTCTTTTTTTGGAGTACGCCAGAAGACTGTTTTCCAATGTTATGACTGGACACTATTTAAATACACACGTCTGAATAAAACCAAAGAGACTGTGATAAAACTCAGCCTCAGTATGTTATTTATACGAGAGGAATCAAAAGGGTAACTTTGTATGGAAACATTTTTTTGAAAAAGAAAGAGGATGAAATAAAACAAATGTTAGTGGGAGCCACTGTAAAAAAATAGTTATAAGACAAAGACGGCGAGTTTTCCCCAGACATATATGCCATACTCTGAGAAAACACATGTTTTCATTTTGGCTCGATCTTGGTTTCCACAAATCGATCGATGAAATTGATTCTCAGTTTGTCAAATAATCTCAAACCCGAGACTTCTAATTCGTTGCGTATTGAGGGCCATTCCGATTGATCGATATCTGAAGCAGACAATATGACAAAGCTGTGTTTTGCCAGAATACAACGCGGAGAATGAACGGAATCTTCAGGCCTGGGTTTCCAGAGGGGGCGCGGGAAGATGGACAACGGAGACATAATTATATTTGGTTGGAGCGAATGCACTTATTTGATGGATCTGTTTACAGGGTTGGCCAGATTATGCTGTGTGATTCAATTAAATGTTAAGCTAGAGGTATATTCAGAGGATAAATTTGTCTGGATCGGTAACTTTACGGAGCGAAAATCGATGTTGGTTGTCTGCTTATCATTGTTGTTCGTTGTGGGTGGAGTATATTATACTGAATTATTATCATTATTATCATCATCATCATCATCATCATCATCATCATCATCACCATCATCACCATCATTTTCATCATCATCATTACTGGTGGAGAACCCACAATAGTTGCGAAGAAAAAACCACTATAACGGGTAATAAGGTCTGACGGTGCGCGCAAAAGGCTTTGGCAACAGGGCAGCCAGATCGCGATTCCCAACGTCAAATAACCGATCAAAATGCCAAGAGAACGAAGACACAGTTTCAACGTTCTCTCACGAGTAAGAGGACTCAAACACGTTGTTGATTATACTCTCACACAAGAGCACGCAGACGATAGCTTTCATAAATTTAAAAAAAAATCAAAGGACCGATCATTATGGACTAGCAGATATTCTAAATAACCATTTACCCTTGATTTAAGAAATGTTTCCAAGTTACTCGTAGATCAATGAGTAAAAAATAGTTGTATAAGTTTTAAATTTGCCAGTAATTCAGTGCACCTCGGCGAAAATCTAACATGGGCTGTACAGAACAATGTTAACCCCCAACTTAATTCTTAAAAAGAATAGATTTAAGCTCAAGGAAAACGACTGAGGTGAGGCATATGATTAGGAATGATACAATGTGATTGTGATTTATAAAATAAAAACTTTAATTTATGGACAAAGCTAATGATGCGTTAGGATTGTTTAATGGCATTGCCGCCATTATGACGGCGCTCGTTTATGTCTCACAGGTAGTATTATCTTAAAACCTACGTCTTTAATACATTTCATCAAAGATGGTTTTTGAAATATTTTTTCAAACGCTTTAAAA
Organism: Berghia stephanieae; assembly: GCF_034508935.2. Lineage (NCBI taxonomy): Eukaryota > Metazoa > Mollusca > Gastropoda > Nudibranchia > Aeolidiidae > Berghia > Berghia stephanieae. The sequence continues at coordinate 86,180,851 of NC_088360.1, read as the reverse complement.
ATTAATAAGTATGAAAAAGAAGAGGTAAAATACATTGAATTGAACGGCGAAATCATGATCAAATGACTAGCATATTATGGACTAAATCACACAGATAAGGGGTAATGTGTTATATGCAAAGAAACTCTCCAAAGATCTGACTCCATCCATCAACACATGGTCAACACACCCAACAATCGACACATGATATGAAAAATAAAATCAAAGCAGATTATGACCATAGTGTGACTTTGTCTTATATGGGAGCAATCTTGCCGGGTCGTGGTCGGGTCGACATCCAATTAATTTCCGTCTTCCGATTCCGCACAACCTTTGATTTTATTGGTCGCCCAACGCTGATAGTATAATACCCGATAATAGGCTTGACTTCTGATTGCCTCTCACCGTGGCCTACAACACTTATCATCTTCCAGCAAAGCAAACATCATCAGCGGATACCAGCGATTATTGCATTTCTCTATTATTTTGCCTGGCAGTCTCGCTATTCATACAGGTCACTGATTAAAGCCATTTATTTTGCTAGCATTCTGAGTTCTTGACTCTCTAGAAACTCCCCATTCGTTATAACATTAAATTATTTTGACAAAAAATTGAGAAGCATTAATGGGACCTAAAAGTGTCACAAATATATTGAATACAAACAAAACCTGTTAAAAAGTTGATAACAAATACAGAAACTGCTCTCAATCTTTTGATATCGTATTATTCTCCCCCCCCCCACCCCCCCCCCCTTCCAATATCTGATGATTTGTTCATTAACTTTACATAAAAACTCAAAGGTATGTTGTCAACAAAACTGAGAGATACCACTGGGTCTGAAAAAAATGTTTAACGTTACGTAAATAATCATTTGACACTGAACACCTTCAAAAGATTCTAGGTCTAATCAGTTAGCTCTGTAAAATATTTTCACCCCATAAAAAACTATTATGGTCATATTTTCTGAATTGAAATGACTAAACTCACCATCAAGCTCACAGTAAAATTACCTTAAGAGTGATCTCTTTGCACAGTTGACTACTGTCGTTGTGGACGCTGATGTAACTGGAAAAGGTCTCGCCAAGGAAAATATTGCTGGGAAGAAGAAAAATGAGAACCATTTTTAAAAGAATTAAAAGAAATAAAGACCAAAATAAAACAAAAACAAAAGCAAAAATAAAAACAACCCAATAAAAATCACATTCGATACATTTTAAAATTTTGATAAAGGATATTGAATGGCTTCGATGAAAAAGAGAAGACTGGCTTTGTGTCTTCTAAGGTTGCTCTTGATAGTATCTGCGATTCTTGTAATTTTGGGTGTCGACAAAGGAAGACAATTCAATCCCAACGATTATTTGGCTTCAGTTACGACCTCAATTTTCCGCCAACACAATAACTTTCGGAAAAACAAAATTAAATACAATGCTGTTTTGTTTTTTTTAAAGAAAAAATAAAGAATAAAAAGCATGAATTCGTAACAGGAGCCTTTTTTCACGATGAATGGGATTATAACTAATGTGGTAGGGAAATATTGACGTATACTTATTTGCAGGTCTGATAAGCACACATTTTATGGGCTCATTGTTGTTACGAAAATACTCTCAAAACAATGCAGAGCAGTGTCCACTACAACAATGCTAAATCAAGCCACCCACGAAAATAAAAGACAAAAGGGAATTGGTTCAAAAAGGGAGATTCCAAGAGCATACTGTCAATGTACTTAGTTTGAGATCACCTAAAAGTCTCATCAGGACACCCGCACAGGATACCACAAAGATGGTTACACTTAAATCTTAACAAGATATGTTTAAAAACAAACAATCAGCACATAGCAGAGAGATAATTTACCCGGGGGGGGGGGGGGGAGGAGGGGGAGGGAGAGAGAAATGTCACCTCTCAAAGCTGACACTATACATTTGACTGTTTTCCTCTTAGCCAAGGAATCCGACAAGAGCCAGGACAAAACCATGTAATCCTATTCCAAGAAAGAAAGCAACTTAGAAAACAGATATAAATGGGTGGGGTGGCGGGGTGGGGGGGGGGGGGGTGTAGATACAACAAGTGCCCTCCTGCCCGCTATGGGAGGTCAAAAGACTTCGCGAAGTCCCAGGTTTGAGAGGGTGTTTTTTCCCAAGATGAGGATCATTTAAATCAATCGATGCCAAATTTTTAATACATGTGTTTCCAGAGTAGTTAACTGGTTAATCGACCGATATTTGAAGGACGAATTTTCTGGCCAAAACTTTTAAACGTGTTTTGTTTTGTTTTTCAATGTACGTCAGAGCACCCCTTTCAATAATTGAAAAAAAAAATTAAAACACTCTGTGCTGTAATTCCTATCGCGTATATAATATAATTATCAAAAAGCAACAAATATCTGATACACGATTAGGCCAAGATCCATTTTATAGACATTTCTATAATCACGAAAATGTACAACACTGAAACGCATGTATTGGATCTTCAGTCCCAGCGGACCAAGCGGTAAAACAATTTCCGTCCAGCATGTGGCACCCTACTTCCGGTTGACATGGCCAGCGGCTATCATTTGACCAATATCAAGCCCGATCTCGTGACAGGATCCATGTCCATGTCTGTCGGGTCACAACTACCTGCTGTCCGCTCTTGTCCCTCACTGTCTTCTATCCAATCTAATTTCCGTTCCATGCTATTGACGCGTAGCTGGTCTCCAGCAGACCCTGTGGGCCCCTCATATATGACCAATCGTCTCAAAACGGTATTATGTAATAATAATAATAATAATAATAATAATAATAATAATAATAATAATAATAATAATAATAATAATAATAATAATAATAATAATAATTATAACACGTCTGTACAAAAAATTTCCTTTTTGGGATGCAATAAAGTATTATTATTATTATTATTATTATTATTATTTATTATTATTATTATTATTATTATTATTATTATTATTATTATTATTATTATTATAATAATAATAATAATAATAATAATAATAAGAAGAAGAAGAAGAAGAAGAAGAAGAAGAAGAAGAAGAAGAAGAAGAAGAAGAAGAAGAAGAAGAAGAAGAAAAAGAAGAAGAAGAAGAAGAACAAGGAGAAGAAATTGAGCTTTTATATAGAGCAATATCCACTAAACGTGCTCAAAGCGCTTTAATAATAATATAATAATAATAATAATAATATATAATAAATAATAATAATAATAATAATAATAATAAATAATAAAAAAATAATAATAATAATAATAATAATAATAATAATAATAATAATAATAATAATAATTATAATAATAATAATAATAATAATAATAATAATAATAAGGACTCAACTAATCGCCGCTCAAAGCGGGACTAGAACCCTGAAACCCTGGATCTTCCAATCCGAAGGCGAGGGCACATATTTATGTCAGGGTGAAATTTATTTTTAAAGTATAAGATTTGAGTAAAACATAAATAATGTCCACAATAAGAAGAATAAGATTTTTGTTTCGTAAAATTTAAAAGATTCACATTTTCTAAATCTTATTATTTGACTCTAAATTCAATTCTATTCATCTAGACGTCTACCCTCTAGTCAATTTCAACATAACACCAGAATGACGCGGCATTCCGATGAAGAAACTCAAAGTCACTCAAAGTGTGTCATATATTACTACTGACTCCTATAGGGAATGAGGACGAGAGACGCATGCGCACAATGAAACATGACGTTCTCTCTCTAATAACTTTTCCGCCGGTGACGTCACAGACTATAGGTGACGTCCAATCAAGAGACGCTATTCTTCCGCTAATCTCATTCCCTATAGATCTGTTTCATGCATTTTACATTGGGCAATCTTCGGGGAGTGAAATCGTTATTTCTTTGAAAACATCTGAAAACGATCTGTCATGACAAACAAGTTATGTTTATAGGGCCACAGTACAACGACGTGTTTGTTTTTTTTTAAGCGTTCATAATACAGCAGTGATTTTAAAATTTCCGTTAAATAGTCAGTATATCTATTTCTTATTCCTTTGTATAATTTATTTATATATTTATTTATATTTTCATTCATTTTTTAAAATCTATTTATATTGTTTTTACTTATTTAATAATTAATCAATATATTTACAGCTTGCTAGTACCTATATATAATCATATTTCCATTTATCAACTTCTTTTTTTCTAGATATCAAACACAATCATTCATTTATCTGTAAATTCACTTATTTATTTATCTCTTTATTGGTATGTCTGCGGATCTCAAGAATCGGTTTGATTTTATGCCATTTCGTGGATAAACGACGATAAGAAAATAATTTTTTAAAATTGCTATCAATTAGACAACAGACAAGGCTACCTGTGGGTTGAAAAGGTGTGGGGGGAAAATCACTGCAAAGATGTTTTCGACACATTTTACCCATCATTGTCAGTCATAGGCCATGATGCTTTTCATCTGCCGTCCTCCAAATTCACAAGAGCTCTGCCACAAAAACACACACACACGCACACACAAGAACACACATACACACACGAACATAATATACACATATGCACATAAACACTTTATATTCACAAGAGCATTGTCATACACGCAAACACAACACAAATCCACAAAACACAAATCCACAAAACACACACACACACACACACACACACACACACGAACGCACAAATACACAAAATGCTAATAATATAAACACTTTGAGCACTGACAGGCAGTGTATACACACAAAAAATGCAACGCATCTATTCACACTACCTCGACAAAACACATTCATACGTTGTGACGGGAGTCGTATGGCTTAGAAAAACAGGTGGAATATAACACAATTTAATGTTCAAAGGTTTTTTATCATCATACCTAAAAATATTAGAAAAATAATATGATAAAATTTGAACATTAAATACACAGCGATGGCAGTATTGTGGTCACATATCAAAATGTCTTCCCAGCAGAGCGTTAGTGCCTGTTATAGATCAGGATGAGATGTAGTAGTATTAGAGATAAGTAGTATTTAGTATGTATAGAGTATGTAGTGTGTAGTATGAGTAGTAGTAGTGAGTAGTAGTTTTAGTAGTATAGTAGTAGTAGTAGTAGTGAGTAGTAGTAGTAGTAGTATGTAGAGTAGTGTAGTAGTAGTAGTAGTAGAGTAGAGTAGTTAGTAGTAAGTAGTAGTAGTAGTAGTAGTAGTAGTAGTAGTAGTAGTAGTTAGTAGTAGTAGTATAGTAGTAGTAGTAGTAGTAGTAGTAGTAGTAGTAGTAGTTATAGTAGTAGTAGATAGTAGTAGTAGTAGTAGTAGTAGTAGTAGTAGTAGTAGTAGTAGTTAGTAGTGAGTAGTAGTAGTATAGTAGTAGTATAGAGTGGGTAGTAGTAGTAGTATAGGTAGTAGTAGTAGTAGTAGTAGTAGTTAGTAGTAGTAGTAGTAGTAGTAGTTAGTAGTAGTAGTAGTAGTAGTAGTGTAGTAGTAGTAGTAGTAGTAGTAGTAGAAGTAGTAGTAGTAGTGTCGTCGTCGTCGTCGTCGTCGTCGTCGTCGTCGTCGTCGTCGTAGTAGTCGTAGTAGTCGTAGTAGTCGTAGTAGTAGTAGTAGTAGTAGTAGTAGTAGTAGTAGTAGTAGTAGTAGTAGTAGTAGTAGTAGTAGTAGTAGTAGTTGTTGTTGTTGTTGTTGTTGTTGTTGTTGTTGTTGTTGTTGTTTGTAGTAGTAGTAGTAGTAGTAGTAGTAGTAGTAGTAGTAGTAATGATATTATTCTTCTTCTTCTTCTTCTTCTTCTTCTTCTTCTTCTTCTTCTTCTTCTTCTTCTTCTTATTTATTATTATTATTATTATTATTATTATTATTATTATTATTATTATTATTATTATTATTATTATTATTATTATTATTATTATTATTATTATTATCTATTTATTTATTTATTTATTTATCTATTCATTTATCATCATCATCATTATACATTCTAGTTAACCATGGCACACTTAAGGAATCGAGAACTCGTTAAGTGCACACAATTGAGTCGGAGCAAAGAAAACGCTCCCCAGTTTAAATATCTCAACCGCTAACAGGGACAAAATTTGTTAGTGAATAATTATTGGGTAGTAGGCATGATGCAAGAGAGAGAAAAAAATAAATCACAAAAAATTAGCCTCCCTCGACTGAAGGCCGAGTCTGATATTTGATTTTCTT
>NC_088360.1:86129712-86169712 GCF_034508935.2 Berghia stephanieae | reverse complement strand
TTACTGTACTAACCTAACTAGTAGATAAAATAGGGAGAGGAGGGAGAGGGGGGAGAGGGAGTGAGCGGGAGAGACGGAGAGAGAGAGGAAGAGAGAGAGACAGAGAGAGAGAGATAATTTTACTCATTACTGTACTGACCTAACACCTTACAGAATTGAGTACTCCCGATGCTATGTTTTTACAAAAAGCACTTTTGTTTATTATAGCCAATCTCTAATTTTGAACGTTGTCTTATTATTCTCGTGGGTTGCGAAATATATTCATTCGGTGACTCCTCCAAGTCAAATGACGAAGTTTGGAATTCTTGTAGGGCAATTCTTTTAGATTTCTTTAATTCTAATCGCCTAATTTTGTTGGCATTAAATTTTACACGACAATACGTATGCCACTTAGCATCATTTTGTTTTAAGCTTTCAATAATCTCATTTCTTTCTCATGAATTAAAAACATAGATACATCCAACATGTTTTCATCACAAACCAAAGAATTGAATTGTGTTAAATCTTCAAAAAGAGTTTCATAGCCTTGCCCTTAGTCATACCTCCTCGACTTAGAGGGACATTATAAACGGTAAATAACGTAAAGTAAATAACTTGCCACAATACATCATCATGGTGGTTAATGATGATGATAATGATGATAATTATAGCAATGAAAGTGGTATGCTTACTCTTTACTGTCATCAAGTTTGACCGAAATAGGTTTTAACTCACGTAAAATGATTATAGCAGTATTTTTGGAAAGAAAAGAAAACAGGAGGAGGGGAGAAGGAGCACTGTCCTTTGTCAACACCGGTTATCGGCATTTATTGAGCTGTGTTCTGCTAGTCTGTTTTGTCTACCCCTCTGCTCATCTTCCCGTCTGCCCGTCCGTTTTAGAGCAATTGATTACACTTATTAAATCAGATGCAGAAAAAATCTCATATTATAGAATATTGCTCGCTAGACGTCCTTTAAAACAAGTGAAATTGAATAGTATTTACGATTAAATAATTTGTATGGTTCTTGAATCGAAAGTAAAGGGAAAGGAAAACATCCGCTTCGACGCTTAAAATAGTCACCAATAGGAATCCAAAGGATGACGTAAAACAACCTTTGGTCGGCTTGCCTCGAATGTTTACACAATAAAAATGAAAGAAATTATTGTCGTCCATTTCAAAATTTTCTAACCTTAAAAACCTTGTATCTCAACTAATACTGATCTCTCAGAGTGGTTCTATATAATAAATTATAGGGTTTTTCATATTTTACAACATATATAATGTTCATGCTTTCAACCCTGTTTGCACAATTCAAGGGTTTTTTGGACCTAATTCCCCCTACTAGGGGGGGGGCAGAGAGAGAAAGAGAGAGAGAAAGAAAGAAAGAAAGAAAGAGAGAGAGAGAGATAGAGAGAGAGAGAGAGTTTTAAACATTCTCATCCGTATAGTAGGACTGACCATCCGCATGTTTTCAACACACCTATTTTTGCTATATCTCTATTTTCATTAAATTTTTCAATTTATTAAAAGCATCATTAGAAGGGCATTTCTTTTTGTGAGATTCAAGGTACAAAAGACGCCTAAGAGACAAATTGTGAAAGGTGGCCTTGTGAGGAAATAATCAAGCATTGTGAAGAACATTGAGGGTAATGAATCCTTTATTTCATGCATTCATTATTCATTTACGTATTATTTCAGACATCCCCTTTGAACTACTTTTCAATGGTTTAATAACAAGTAAATGAAATGTGAATGAGCCATGACCATTGAAAATCATTTTAATTTAGAAATGCATGGAGTTGTAAAATTTCTTGTGCAAAATTGTCTAAACACGACTATGAACTGTAAATTTGCGTTCACATAAGGCTAGCAAAGGGTTGCGCGGGTAGTGTGTTGGAAATGGGGGGGGGGGGGGGGGGGGGGGTAGAATGGTGAAATTGCGCCACCAATTTGTATCTATTATCTATTCTTTCATTGACAAGTAGGGGGCACGTAAATGTGTTGCTTGCTTATTTTTTTCCTCCTCCATCTCCTATTTCTTATGATACTCATCCTTCTATCTTATCGCCTTGTCATTCATTCGTAATTCTTCATACAAATATACAAAAATGATAAGAGGGTGTACGGTACCAGAGAAACATCAAAGAGAATAAAATATTAAAGAGAAAATACAAATCATCCGAAAAGTTCCTGGGCATCAATAAATATTCGAGACATAACATTTCAGACTGATTGTACTACTGCATATTTAAAAGTGCATTAACGTCTTCTTGAATATCTCCCTTTTCCCTCGGGCACTGGTTTCATGACTTGTATCTTGCACAACTATGTTATAACATGTAATGAACTCACCCAAAGTTTTGTGGTAAAGTGAGCAAGTTGCCGACCGGAAATCCACCAAGTCCGGGGGTACGGGACATCTCTTGATCATTCAGCCTGGCTAGAAGGTCCCCACAAATGTCACGTGACTCGCTCACCACCGGTTGGAATGTCATCAGGGTCGGCTTGGTCAGGCGCATCACTGTAGACAGATTGCAAAATATAATGTTTATAGTATTACACAAGCAGTGAATGAGTGTCATGCAATTGTAGATCGAAAAATATATTATTGCATCACATAAGAAGTGTATGGGTAACTTGTAATTGTATTCTCTTTTAGTCATTAGAAGCCAGTCGTTTGAATTTTGCCAAAGTTAGAGTTGACTGATTGTTTTCATTAGGTGTTTGTATTTTTCGAAACAGACACCTCACCATAGTTTTTGATGATTTCCATATCAAAATGAATGTATGCACAGTGATATAATTATCAATCCTTGCAAATGGGTTTCATAAAGAATAATAGTGCTGTTATAAATTTGTCTATTCGAAAAAATAATAATTTGTGGTTAAGCTAAAAATACGCAATTAAAAATACTTGGCTCAGATTTGTATCGAAGCGATAAATTGGGCAATATTGCTCAAATAATTCCAATACGTTGTTTTCACTATTTGGGCAATGTGAAAATTTCTACCAACGGGAGAGGGGGCTTTGTTCAGTTTTTCGAATAAGTCATCACTGTTACTCATAAAATAGGATCAATTGTTATATACAGCCCAAATAGGCCTGGGCCTAATTAGTTGTGTTGCCAAATCATTTCGGGCTATCTGGGCTGCATTATTCAGAGATTTTTGGCTAGGAGCTTTTATATAACGTAATAATACGACACGGAAGACTAACTACACTTTTCAAGTTTAAATAATATTGCGAATGAACTGCAATGTCGTTTTTTAAAAAAAAGTTATCAACTACTAAAATAATTGAAGAAGTTACTGATATCAAAGTAACCACTTTTATACACTTTAATGAAAAAGTCGCAAGGGTTTTCATCGTTCAGAGATCCGTCTTGGTAATCGGGTCGTGATGCCCGATTTTCAAAGCATGTTAACGCTGGGGTACTCGTGGTAAAAATATGAATAATAATAACTGATTACGTCATAATTACAAGAAAAAAGTCATATCTCATACACATAAAATACATACGCGCATGTGCCCCCTCCCCCCCCCCCCCCCCTCTCTCTCTCTCTCTCTCTCTCTCTCTCACCCTCTCTCTCAAAATCTACTTAAACACACACACACACACACACACACACACACACACACATACACACAAGACCTCGTGCTGGATCGGGGAAAAAGCAAATGGTCTCATTCCAAAACATGAACGCAAAAAGAAACTAAGAATGGAAATGATATAGAAGGGTATGCGAAACCGCAAAGATGGACAATTGAGATAGGACCCAAACTTAGGCTTAAGTTTCCGCTCCCTTGGGAGATAAAGGGAAGAAGGGATGGGGAGGGGTGATCTCCAACGAAAGCTATAGTTTCAAGAATTAGAAGGGAAAAAAGAGTTGAGGACACCATTTTCGTTAACACGATCTAAAACATGAATTATCGAGATCGGTGTCGCGGCTTGAATGTGATCTTAAAATAATATTTTAAAGAAATGGTATCGTTGCTTTAGTTTAGAAGATGGTTTGTTTTGCTTGAACACTATAGGCAACTGTGTTTTAATCGTGTCAGAGCATTCATTATTGTCGCCGTCGTCATCGCCATTAACACCACCACCACCACCATCATCATCATCATCATCATCATCATCATCATCATCATCATCATCATCATCAAAACATTTCTTAGAGTATCCACTGACGTTGGTGGCATATCCGAGTGGCTTATAAGTCATGGATTCGATTTCTATTACCCACTGGAAACGCTTGGTTGATGTTATGCCACAATGGGAAACTTGAAACGTATATTCTACGTATCATTATGCACTTCCCGTGAAATGGATTACCATAGAGAAGTTTCAAAGGGATGGCTTGTTATGAACACTGAATATAATCAATACGAATTAATTATACAGGACAATTTAACATATGAACCGACACAGAACTGGTTAACCCATGGAGCAGTAAAAATGGCCTATATATAGGTATTACTCTACCCTTTGTAGAAGGTGCTTAAAAACGAAACATAAGATATTTTTTTTATATTATGGAATGTGGTTTAAATTTTATTTTTAAAGCAACAACAACAACAACAACAACAAAGAAAGAAAAAAAACAAAAGCATTAATTTGTTTTGAGATTTAACCAGAGCTTACACCACATTGAGTTTTAGGAACGCCCAGGAAATATCCAACACGCCTATGTTGCCATCTAGAACTATCCACGCTAACCAAATTAGCAAAATGAAAGGTTGTTTTTTTGTTTTGTTTTGTTGTTGTTGCTGTTTTATTTTTTTATTTTTTTGTTGTTGTTTTTTTTTTTGTTTTGTTTTTTTTTTTTTTGGGGGGGGGGGGGGTGTTTGGTTTTTTAAAGGCTTAACAATGATTCAATAGGCGCTCGAACCCGGGCCGCCAAAAATTATTTGCAATGCCTTGTATTGTAGGTGAGTTCGCTTTCTCTCTCCCCCCCCCCCCCCCCACCACACATACACACCCTCCTCCTCCTCCTCCTTTCCCTTCCCCAAATCCCTTTCGTATGTTGCTGCAAACAATAAAGCATGTTATGACTTGCTTTACAAAGTCTATGGTTCTCCACATGGTTAATCCAACACTAAAATCTGCACCAGATCTGGTATCGATCGATCTTGGGGAACAATCCATCACGACAGGAAGAACCAATTGGGGTTGGTGGAGCGAGAAATGTAGGTATAAAAATTGGTTATGGTATTTATACATAACAAATTTATAAGCGTTGAGTAGGTTGCACAGCCGTATGCAATTTTTAATGCTTCTTATTGGCTGGGTATAAATGCAATGGGCCTGGCATCAGTTGCTATCACACTGTATATTTCATTGTTATCTTTTGTCTTGCGGTTAGAACAAGTCTGACCAAGGTTCATGATACTTATACCAATTATATTACAATTATATTACGTAAGACACTAATGCTGACAATAATCATCCATTATATTTCAGGGAAATATGAAAAGGTTGTTTGAAACAGTGCCCTATTTATTGCAGAGAGAAAATTACAAGAAAAAAAGCATCCAAAGAAACCAGTTGCCCTGACTACACTTTCTCATTTTTTCTTACACCAGTGCCTGCTCCCTAATTTGATTTTTATATTTTATATATTACTTATCAAAAAATACAAATACTTTGGCCCCAACATACAAATTCTAGAATCGCAAATGTAACAATGAAATAAACAGATGTTGTTTCGTATTATATGGATTTGAAAAATGATTGGCAAAGTACTTTTCTGATCTCAAGTCCAACCCGACCTCTTAGAACAAAGAGTACAAGGTTGCCCGAATGTGCTCAAGTTGATTTATAAGAGATATCCAGCCAATAACAACACAACATGTGTAAGACAGCGGGCTCGAATCCGGGACCTGCAGATCACAAGCCGAGTGTCCTACCATTTGATCACACAGCCCCACGATGGTGGTACCTGAATTACTAGCTCTACCAAAATGAGCCGTCGGGACACCCTTGACCCGGTATTTTCGGTCACTAATAATTATCATCCCTTGGCACGCACTCTAAATAGGAAGCGATGGACTGTTCCGAGCAGAGCTGTTGGAGAGTTAAATATTAATAAAGACTGTAAGCGTTTTGGTCACGTCATGAGAAGAGCTGGATGGTTTTGTGAAGCCAGGCAGGTGTCAGTTAATAATTGATCCAGGAAAATGTTCATTGAACGTCATGACGCGAGGTATTGAAGTCATGCCTATTCAAATAACAATAGAGGACCGGGTCGAACCGAGCAAAAAAAAAAAAAAAAGAAAAGGAAAAAAAGCGTAACAGGAGCGAACAGTCAATTATTGATGAGGTCTAGGGATTTGTAAACAGTGAGAGTAACAACATCAACTGTAACAATAACTTGAAAAGAACAACAATGTAAACAAAAATACCCCCCCCCCCCCACTCCACTAAAAAAAAGGCTCGCGGTGTGAAGAGATTCTGATCTTCAAACATAAAATAAATGGATATATTCGCCCACAGAAATTTGGGTTACCAAATAAGTACTCGTCGGGTATAACAAAAGGCTCATAGATATTGCCTATTCTATAGATACGGAGAATCTAGCAGAACCCGGCAAAAAAAAAGAGTAAACTAGAAGGATTGGCAATATTTCATGAAGTCTGGGGATTTGTGTAACAACAACAATAACTGAAAATCAAGGATAACAAAAATAACCCCCGAAAAAACGCGCGATTTGAACAGATTGTGATCTTCGAACATAAAAAGAAGAAGTAAAACAAAAGACTCGCGGATATTGCCTATTCCAAAGTATGGAGAACGAAGCAGGACCGCGCAAACAAATGGAATAGGAGTCCCAAACCGTCAATTATTCATGAAGTCTCCTGTGTTTGTAAACAGCAGCAGCCAATGAAAACAACATTGTAAATATCTATACAGAATAACAATAAATTAAAACAAACGGCTAAGTATTTTAAGATACCGAGCATAAAAAGACAGTAAAACAAACGGGTGTCATATCGAGGAGAATCTAACAGATGGCCGAGCAGATACACAGTGCAACAGCACCAGCCGCATTCGATGATAGTAATGTTAGCCCTTGGTTGTTTTTATCCATTCCGAGAACAATTTTGGAAGTGTTCGAAATAAACTAAAAGCATTATAGACGTTACATCCGGTGGTCTGCATCTAGAGGAATTGCACTTCTATGAGTATTTGCATCCTATTTGAGTGAAGTGGCCGAAGTTCCACGGGTAGTATGTCGCAAGAACCAAAAGAAGGTGAGGTTGGACTCATTCATATGAATTGATAAAATTTCAAAAACACACACACACACACACAGACACACACACACACACACACACACACACACACACACACAAAACAACAAACAAAAAACAGCCAAACAAATAGGCATGAGAATGAGCTCAATACACGAATGTGAAATTACGACAAGCGAAAAATACAAGCATTAAAATTGTCAAGAAGGTTATGCAATAAACTCAGGGGCAGGGGGTAGGGAGATTTGATAGACACCCATGGAAAATGGAGAGAAAGAGAGAGAGAGAGAGAGAGAGAGAGAGAGAGAGAGAGAGATAGAGAGAGAGATAGATAGATAGATAGATAGATAGATAGATAGAGAGAGAGAGAGAGAGAGAGAGAGAGAGAGAGAGAGAGAGAGAGAGAGAGAGTTTTCTAAATTTATGTGAATACAAGATGACTTGTACCAATGCCGAAGATCGATCAATTAATAAATGATGTTATTAGATTCTTAGATTTAGCCAATTCTCGTCGCTATTCGTCATCATCGATGTCCTGCTTTCCTCTCTCACAACTTGTTCATATCCAAATGTTTCGCATCCCTTAACACTTATTTGAAAGCAACCCGAGTTTCTTTGTATTGCTTCTTATTGGACACCCGGTGAAGCAGAAACCATCAGCGATATCAATTTTGGTAATGGCGTTTTAATCTAAAATCTGACCCAACTAATTGGTCTATATCAGTTCCCTTCTTTACCTCAGGCATCGACCACATGGCGAAATATGTTTACGGTGGCCTATATTTTGAGAATGATTTTGATCTAGAATCAAATAAGATGACATCACTCACACATACTTTTCACGAGTAACTCGAAGAGAAAAAACGATTGTTAATAATCACCGTTGATTCAATTGTTTTCAATGCTTCCATCGTATCCAACGTGTTCTATTTATCTGCAAGTCTGATAACCCAAAATGTTATGGGCTCATTGTTGTAGTGGAAATTCTCTCAAACCAACGAAAAATATTCTCCATTACAACAATGTTAAATCAAGCCCATATATTGCGCTCGGTTATCAGGTTTGCTAATAGTATATGGACGTAGATTGTCTCCCATTCAATGCTGATCGTATCGTCATCCATTGTTCATATTTTATCGTTTCTCTCTTGCTCTTTAATAATGGTGAACCACACAACGCGATGCAATACCTTTTAATTAATGTTTATTGAAATATTGTTCGTCTCAGTTTTTATTATTAATTTTCTTTCTTTTTTGAAACAACGAATCCCAATGGTCGGATGTTCCATAAAAAGCGAGTAAAAGTTTATAATCTTGGTAAACATACTGGCATGTTTACCCGATACGAGGTAATTGGACAATGACCAAAAAAAAGGGCACGTGTTGAATGAGCAAGAAAACAGAAATGCTCAATATAAATCGGTCGCTTTGTCGACATAAACACCGGTAACTGTTTAATTGGGTTAACAGTGACGTAGCAATGTGGTCTCTTGGCGCCTGATAAAAAATGTCGCAGGCTCGATTACCCCTGAGGTGAGAATGGGACAATTTATTATCATAACCGTCGAGTTTCATGATTTTCGTTCTAAGAGTATATACTGAAATATGATTGTGTTTTAGAACCGCGTTCCTGAATAGTGACCAGCTCACCGTAACCCATACAAATTTAAATTACACCCGGCGATCCAAACACAAAGCTGGATAGACGTGGGGCGCGGGGGGGGGGGGGGCGGCGAGATAAAAAAAAAAGTAAATTGGATTCGAACCACTCCCCCGTTTGCACGGCAGTCAGATTGTAGGAAGAATAATGTGACCAATGAAGATCTTTGCTAGGGTCCCTTTATTTTGTTTTTAGGCGCAAAAATAGATAAGGTAAATCAGATTCTCTTGTTGGACACAATACGATTCGATTATAATATATAATATATTAAAATAAGAAAGATTTACTCAAATACTTGAGCTTTTTAATATACCGCAATGTCAACTAAACATGCTCAAAGCACTTTAGAAAGGGTCCCAACAAGACACGTAACCTGTAGAACAAGACATGACACCTGTTAAGCGATAATACATTGTTTTTCTGACAGAGACAACGCTGTTAACGGAACTCATTTTACACCTGAGTACGGTGAGAGAATGTGAGTAAAGAGTATCCGAGGCCGCATCTATGTGCCGAGCGAGGCTCGACCCATGACTTTCCGATCCGAAAGCGACTGTCATAACACTAGACCACATAGCCGCACAACTAAACTACAATAAGCCGCCAATGAGTTACATTTTTCACATAACTTTCACGAAACGAATCAAAGGCCTCCTCTTATTTCATTTAATGGCTTACTTGACCCTTTACATGCGAAGTTCAGTTTACTCTAACCTGGCATGCCATCTTATCGTTTCACAATGAAAGCAGTAACAGCGATGAAACTGATTTCAACGATAGCCGATCGTATAGAATTATTCACCGATCAGGTCATCGTGGAACCGTCATTGGAAACCGGAAATTCTTCTTCATTAGATGCTCCGCGCACGTCTATGTCATGTGCCAAGGTGCGCGTGGTACAGGTGGCAGAGTTGAAATTATGTAGGTAAACAATTTCCTCAGAAAAACTAACAGCGGGCAGCGGGATAGTGCAGGTGCGATCGATAGAGATACGATACCGTGTATCCGAAATGGATTGTTTTACTCATTAGAGTAAATCGTCGTTTCGTTACCGATAGTGAAATGGGGAACTCTCGGTTACCCTTGGAAATGAAAAGTAGTTAGCACAGAGGATGCAGAAAAGTGTTTATTGGCAATAGGGTAAAATGGTCTATGTAGAACAGTCGGTCCTATACGTTTATCCGCATCTAGTGCCATCGTTGAGCGGTTCGTAAATATAATGCAGTGGTTAAATTTTTTGAGGCGATAAAGCGGCCATTAACCTTTTATCCGATCAAACAGAATGTTTCGGTCCTGAAATGATGAGGATGGGGGCACGGAATCTAATTCTAATACGACACCAGTAGAAATACCATTTAAAACCCAATGGTCCTTGGTAACTCGCTGTTTTCGATGAAAGTGAAATCTAGTGTTTGTGTGGATGCGTCATGGGTCATTCCAGTGAAGTATATATGTTGTTAGAATTAAATTTATACTACATGCAAACATTTGGGCCATTCAACGTTGTGTAATTACATTTCAATATTTCACATCAATTTCTGAATAGCTAATTCGATATCATATATTCATTTATCGTCATTCTACTCTTAATTGTAGTTTATCAAGAGGGAACCCATTATCTTTCAAATTGGAATGCCATCTTTTACTATCATATAATTGGCAAACAATAGGGGATTTGTTATGTGTCACGTAAATTACATCAGGAAATGCACACGAGTCACAAAACTGAATCTCTCTTAATTAATATTGGTTACAATGTCAACTATGGGTTTAACTTGGAAAGAAATCGCATTTCACTTGTTTTATAATACTTAGTATTTATCTGCCGGTACAAAAAAAAAAGCTTCCATTTTTATAACGCTTTATACAGCGTCACATTAAGTGTATTATCAATCAAAAACAATTATTCATATTATTTTTTTATTTGTATCGAATAATTTTATATCAAGTTCAGAGATAGTGAATCAATATCAAACAAACAACAACAAAAAAAGAAAAGAAAGGGCAAAAAAACGTATTTAACTCTCGTTGAAATCAGTATTCAAAAAATTGTTAGATTGTTATCCAAATTTGACTTCCTGTATAGAATGACCCATTTTCAACTTTTTTTTTTTTGTCGAGATAAGGTACCATCAAAGATGTAACTAGAGCATTTACATAACGCAATATCTACTAAACGTGCTCAAAGCGATTTAACAATATGTTGCATTTATTCCCAAACGCCAGGCGCTGTTCTAAGCCATAGAAGAAAACGTCAATACTTTTTTCATCTTACACCATAAAAAAGTCCAAGGCACAAGATAAAGCAAACGCATTGTGTCTTAATAATTCAAGTAAGCCAGGGATACGGTAACATATACTCGTTAAAAACCACGAGACTTTATTTTCTAAAGGTCGTACGTTTCTTTCAATAAGTCAGATCGCATACAATCGGATAATTATTTCAAGAAAAATAATATATTAGGTTAATGGACGTAAAACCTTTGAACATAAACTGGAAATGACCGATTTCAATTATTTCCCAAGCTCCAAATGACATCAATCGTCACGAGTTACGACAAACTCAATATTATACTAACAACAAAAATACCATAAGCTAAACTCTTTCTTTTGGTTGCTACCACCATGATCACCAGCAATAACATCATATCTATCATCGTCAACCTTTTTATCGGTAATCTTTATCTTGTTTTTATCATCGTGGAGATCGATGATCCGTGTTTATTGAATTAGACAAATAAATAAATAAATAAATAAATAAATAAATAAATAAATAAATAAATAAATATTTTCACCATACGTCTAGACGCCACTTGATTGAAAGGGAAACGTTTTCAAAAGATAAATAAATATCGAGTGAAGGAACAAACAACTTTTAAAAATAAATAACAAACAGACAGGGATAGATAAATACACAGTGAATATATCAAAATAATAAATAAGTAAAGTAATAAATAAAACAAAAAAGCGCCTTTTCCCATTTTTGACTCAAACCATCTTAGCCAATGTCCTCTATAGATTGCTCTGATCTTAGCCCGTTCAAGAAGTCACAGGGAAATCAAAGGACTAATTTACATATATAACAGTATGTACCCATTGCGTAGCAATAACCATACGAAATAGACGCAATCCAGATCATTAGGCAGACCGTACCATAGATAACTAGTAGTCTGTGGACCGTACCCCACAGTCCTTACAGATCTCATTGAAACATGCTCGGTGCAATCCTTCCATTAGAGAAGAGGGCACGCCGAGTTTATTTAAGCCGTCTTTATTTGCCCATAAGCCCCAATTTCCGGCGTTACGAAAAGCTGGAATCTCGGAGAAAATGAAGAGAGCATTTAAGGGGAAATGAAGGAGAATTAAAAGGAAACGCAGCCGGAGTAAGTGGTGTACGCTGTGAGGATGGGACAAACATGGCAAGAAGATCGATGTCTACGGTGCATTAATAGTAACAGTAGTTGTAAGGAAAAGCTAACTGAAGTCAGTGGTGTTTAGTGACGACGGTTGAATGGGAACAATTTATACACATCCCAGCTTGTTTTCAGTCGGAAATCAAGACTTCAAAATGGATGGGTCCAGAGAACAGACGGCTCTGTTCAGAGAATAATAATGATTCGACTGTATCTATAGGGTCTAGATTGAGCTCAAATTCTGTTGAAATAATATACAAACATAGTTTTGTTTGTTTTTTGGCAAATCGTGGATGACTTCTGGAAAATTATATGTAAAGTCGTTAGTACATGAATCTATTTGTAAGCTGTTTCCGATATATCTTTTATGATATAGATAATATGGGTTCGTTATATATTATCAACATTAATCGGGTTACTCTAGTTTTCCTTTTATTTTTATTATCTTTTATAAGTGCTCCGACGCTGTCCATAAGCCTGGACAAACGACATTAGAAACGATCATGTCGGAAAGTACAATTGAAATATTATAACCTCAGAATGCAAATCTACTCATGTCTCAGTAGTCCTTTTAAAACAACAATTCATCCTAATTTGTTGTGGTAAACAGAAATTGAAAAATTCTTTGAAACAAATGGTGGTCCCTTGCAAAGCACTATCCACCAGGTCAAAAAGAATGGACAGAATCAAGCCAGAAAGAATCTTGATTCCACGTAAAGCAAAGAAAGCGGTCGGATATTAAGTTCATCATTAAACAAAATAAAACAAACAAACAAAAACAACAAAACAGCAACAACAACAAAAACAAAACAATAAAAATACTATACAGTGCTATGTTTTATTGTTTCTATTTTTTCTCTCTTGTCAATGTATATAACATACATGTCTAAAAAGAATGATATTCGCTCGGTTTTTATTAGCAATCTGAAAATATCTTGGTCAGTAATCTGGACTTTCTTGCAATCGTTGACAGCAATTTTCATTGTTCAGCAGGTTATTCATTGTGAGTGTTTGTCATGATGGAGAATGGAACTGAGCTCAACGTAGTATTATTGCAGAAGTCAATGGACTTGACCGGTAGTTACATATTCTCACAACTAACGGACTGTAAAATGTGTATTATCTTTATTCGTTTCCATTGCTTATCGCTGCTCATGTACATTAGAGTTTTGGCCATTACAGGAAATAAAATAAAGTCTTTAGCAGTGCCACAACCTCGCACCAAAGGTACCTGGCGGGGTATATAACATGATTTTCAATTTTGCACGTCCGTTGGATAGTTCCTTGTAATATACTTACCGATTATCCCAGTCTATATGGTTGATGAAAAGTAATTTAAAAAAACAAAAACAAAAGCAGAATAATTTAAACCATATTTCTATGGTAAAATATGCGATAGAAAAAATCGGGGAAGATAATTACAAAATTAATTTCATTAATAGTTTATCCCCATGCAATTGTACACTTTATAACAGGTGTTCCAATTGGCTGCCATCACGCGCAATGCATTTCTGCATTCTGACAAGGACATTGTGAGACGCATTCTCATATTGTTGCAGTGTGGTAGCTTTCAGTTGCAGTGAGGAAGATTTCACAACCATTTCAACTCGATTTCTTAGAATATGAAGTCTTTGGCATTTTTCATCTTTGAAATATCCCCTGTGAAAAAAATCAGATCGTGGAAAATTTCCAAAACGTTGGAAAATTGATGCTCTCAGAAAGTGACAATGGTGGAGGGAATGGGCGTGGGGGGGGGGGGGACTTGCTGCTCAGATAACTGCGCCATTCAACAATGTCCATAAACAGAGCTTGTGTCGCTTCATGTACCAGGCGAAATAACAATGAAGTAATATTGAACAGGATAGAAAAGAATTTGAAAAAGGCGACCCAAATAATGGGAGGTAAAACACCCTATTATTGAATAAAAGTTGTCTAAGTGTATCAATTCCCGTAAACACCGGTACCAATAAAGCACGGTCATTTCCACTCCAGAAGACAAAAATGTTGGCAGTCCCAAGTCAACAGAGGCACCACTCCGTCCAGTCAATGATCGATCCCAGACCGGGCGTCTTAAATTCAATAAACAAGACTATTCAACGAAGTCAACAGTCCTAAACTAACACTGGATGACACTATTTCTCTCTTCATCACCCCGTATTTTGTTGTTCTTTTCTTAGAGCGAATCCCCCTCTCTCTCTCTCTCTCTCTCTCTCTCTCTCTCTCTCTCTCTCTCTCTCTCTCTCTCTCTCTCTCTGTTGTTCTCTATCTATCTGTCCCTATTCTCTCCCTTGTTCTTAATCAATCTGTCCCTATTTATCTATTCTCCCCTCTCTCCATATATCTTCTATCTATCTCTCCCTCTCTCTTTCTCTTCCCCCCCCCCCCCCCACCCACCCCTTTTTCCTTTCTCCTTCTCTGTCTCCCTGTAACATACACATACCCATAAACAACTCCATCCTGTACTAAACTATAACATCTGTTGTTCCATTCCGTCCCTTTACCCCCCCCCCCTCCTCCCCCTCCTCCTTTTCTTTCTTTTAAAGGATTTATAGGTCTTCGTCCTCACGCACTGTAAGCTTGGGAATTGTCTTGAGTCTGTCACTTTAACTTTTCCATTTGACAAATCCTCCTAAATTTACCCAACACCCTTATGTTGAGAGACATCATTGCTATTTTTACTTCTAATTCAATCTTCATCACCCTCACAGTATCTCATCAATGTGTTCCCATCTTCTCTCTCCTGTTTTCTATTTCCTCTTATACACTAGAAAACCTAAATTTAGACAAATATATCAACATCATCGGAGTTAACGCCGTTGCAACGATCTACAATTAGTAATTTGGTACGATATACGATCTTACAACAGCGAGAAATCAGATCACTGAAGGCAATGCACATCCGTTGGACAAATATAATCGAATCTGCTTTAATACTCACCTATTGTAACGGCCACTATATTGTGATGCAATTTGTATAATTTTATTAGAACATTACTTTTGAACCTATTCATTGCAACATCCGCATAGAGCAACCTCATTTTACTGTTAATTCCATTGAGAGATCATTATGACCAGGCTGAAATTCAGTTTAGAACAACAGTTCTAATTTATTCCCAACACTACATAAACTTTCTTGTACCAACGCTGTCGCTGAAAAAAATGACTCAACATTCGATTTTTAATTTTAGTCTTCGTAAGAGATAAATATCACTTGAAATCCAAACACGCCTCTTCGAGTAACAAATCAAGATGGGAGAAAACTGGACCCACGTTAACGGAATTCCGAAAAAAAAATATAATGTGACTAGCGACAACCCACCAATTACTAAATTAAGATACACCTCACATTAAATAGCACAAGTGAGATCATGGGTTCTTGATCTCCGGCTCAAAAGCAAAACGGTTGGCTATGGAACATTTTCTTCTTAGCTTGCACAGCGAACATCTTTGGAAAATGGTATGTCAAATTGGTTGAATTAATTCATGCGTTTATCACCAGTCCATCCTACTATCTGACAGAGCAATGATCCAGAGATAATGATAAGAACCAGTATTTTGATGAACCATCCATCAATCTAGTCGGAGTGACTTGTTGGCTTTTAATGAACGTAATACAAATAATTAGGACGTGATATGCTTGTTTATTTTTGTATTGAATTGATTAATAGACCTTCTAAGTCTCAATTTCAGCTCACATTTTATGAGTATGTCAAACAAAAATACACAACATCCATTTGTTCACATGACAAATGTATTTGATTGTGTTCCTTGCCTAAGAGACGAAATTAAGAAATTAAGGAGCAGGCGCCGGTTTTGACGAATTTATGATAAAATATTAAAGTCTTCAAAAAGAATAAAATGATTTGCTCAGTAAAAAATTTATTTTATGGCAAAACTGACATTCTAGAATACCTGACATGGTATATCGTGAAGTGCTCTTTGTTTACAAAATGTGGAGACACTGTGGCCACGTGGCGTTACTAAAAGTGGCTTCACCAAAAAAAAATACAAAAATGAAAAACCCATTTCATTCCATTTCCATTCAAAAATCAGACAAGTCAACAATATTTGAGCAACTCCTGTGGCTCCAGTTAAGATTAAAATTAGAATTCCGCACCAAAGTTTTTATACAAGACTTGCTGAGTGTATACTGTATCTTGTTTTATATCAATGATAGGCGACAAAAGCGTTGTCATTGGCTGCATAAATCACATATAATATATCGAAGTATCAGAACAGTGTATTTCTAGGGCAAGGCACTGCACATTTGACCTCAACTCGACCCAAGGATTAATGAGTACCTTAGTGAAGGCAGTAAAGCATATTGCAAATATTATATTAGATAACAAAGGGGCAACCAGCATATTATGTAAAATATTTTGCTTTTCGGTCCAAATTGAATATGATAAATGCGCCATATAACTATTTATATTCAGTCTATTTAGACATCGCGGGCGCTTTGGACAACGGTCGTTTTTACGTAGACAACAAGAATAGTGATCTTGCAATTCTGCATTTTTATTGATGGTCAAAACCGAAAGTGGAAAAACCGCCTGCAATTTCGACTTTCTTGGTGTTCAATTACACTCATAAAACCCAAAATGAAGCACGGAAATAAATTACGTGTAGAAAATCTAGTACTCCGTGATTTCCACTAATGACCACAAAACCCTATGGCTAGTGATATGTTTGGTACCAGCCCTCATCGGTTAGGATAATACAATGATCAAGCAGACCGTTCCACTACCATCTTCACTGATCCTTCTCAATCGCTCATATTGCTCTGAGGAATATGGCAGGAAACACGTAAATGGTGACAGGTCAGACATCATGTTTGTGGAACGAGGATTTTCAGACCAAAGGAAACAACTTGTATAAACCAAAGGAAATGGTAATAGCAATGATGGACCGACATGACACGTGAGACGGACGATTCAATAACATGAGATTATGCTTACGAGTTACCAGCATTATCCCACAATAGAAGACTTGAACCTCCTGTGTCTAAGGGGATTAAAAAGTACGGTCATCAAACATCTGTCCTGCAACGGTCTGGTCAAGGGAAAATAAGGCAATTCAAGTAAAATGTAATCCCAGAATACTCACATCAAATATCTTGTTTGAAATAACATCGGTGAAAATGTGTGTGGAGAAATTTAATTTATTCAGTAAATTTGTGATGTCCACATCTCATTTTACAACCCATTTTTATAATATCCCTTTTCCCCAATTCTTAATAAATGGTATATATTCTCGATCCAATGGTTTAATTAATCGATTGGTCAATTATTTACTACATAATAAATCAATACACTCAAATTACGATGCCTTAATATTTAAATTCTCTTTTATTTGCACAGCCCAATATCGCTATAGCTGAGATCGAAATTTTATTAGAGCATGACGACTATATAATTCTCCATCATCCCATTGAAATGAATAAAATGTGTCTATGAAAAATTGATGACCGCCACGAATAACAGCAAACAGTAGCGCTGAATCCTATGATATTGTTATGAGTTGCGTGATCGGTGAGGGTCGACATTAACCTACATTTCTCAGAGGGGAAAAACAATCAGGAGTGAAGGTGATGAGAATCAAGTCGAGTCCGAGAGAGAGAAAAAAAAAAAAAAAAAAACCAGAGAACTATTCTGGAATTCTCAATTGAGCGCTACTTTGAGAATGTTCGTGAATTGATATACGCAGATGATGCAGATATAATCTTTGAATCAAATCAAGCGAATACATACACGTCAATAATATCAAATACTCTAGAAGCATGGAATCTAAAGTGAATAAATCCATAAGAGAATATACGAAATTCAACAGAAATTTAAATGAGTGGAAAAGTGTACGAAAACTAGGCAATTTGACAAACGAAAATGAAGATATCAGAAAACGAAAGCAGTTGGCCACCAATGCACTCTGCCAACTCCAAAAGTTGGGAAATGGAAATAATATAATCATTGAAAATAAACAAATAGAGATTGAAGAGGCACTGATTATTCCAATATTGACATATAATTGTGGAACCTGGGGCCTCACAAAAAAAAAGAACTTAGAAAGTCTTGATTCATACCAAAGCAAACAATTGCGTCGGGTAATCGGAATCTATTGGCCAGAGACAAGTACAAATAATGATCTCTATGAAAGAACCAGGGTCCAATGCCTGGGTACAGTAATAAAAGGAAGCTATTTAGTCACATCTTACGTCGAGAAGATAACATCCCAGCCCAAACTGCAATGACAGAATATTTCCTACAAGGCACCAATTATGTAGGGAGACCACCAACATTAAAAGTAACTATCCTGAACCAGGATCTCTCTCTATATCAGAAATTTCTGAATTCAGATAAGGCCGAATATATCCCCGAACAACGAAGAAAAACTGAAGTGCCCTCCGTGCTAAAGTCACAGCAAGATCTTGACAGCCTCATCGCTCTGGTCCAGAACAGTGACCAATGAAAACAATTAACAACATGGATGGAGAGGGCAGCTATACTCCTTGACTTTTAAAAGTGCAGCTGAGTCAATCAATTCTCTGCAAGCGTCATTCGGACTGCGAGGCTTACTACAACTACTACTACAACTACTACTACTACTACTACTACTACTACTACTACTACTACTACTACTACTACTACTACTACTACTACTACTACTACTACTACTACTACTACTACTACTACTACTACTACTACTACTACTACTACTACATATTTGGAAAGAAGTGTATAAAAACAAACAACACTATGATGTCTGATATAACAACAAGAGGTGGTAGGAAAGTGCCAGAAGACAATAGAGAATAAACATTTCGCGGCAGTGATCGGGGTTTGAACCTACTCACTTCATCTCTTGTTGTTAACAACATAAGTGCCTGTTCCACTCACTTTTCTGAATTAAAGATGTCTGAGATAAAAACTCCTGTAAGAGACAATTTCTAAATTTTACAAGAGAGCCAAAAAATAAGTATATTTAACATGAACGTTTCGAGAAAAATACAGTGGGGGATTTTTGTATAATCAAAATTAACTAAGAGTACAGGCTTCATCTTTTGACACAATGTGCACCGCAATCTCGATATCATATTTAGCTTGGGGGGGGGGGTGGGGGGGGGGGGGGAGACGACAAACAAACAAGCAATTTTTGGTTTATACAAGGACTCTGGATCTCAGCCATCAAATAACAACAACAACAACAGTGTTCAATCAGTGCCTAGTTGGACTGCTATTTCCTTCTGGCCTTCATAGCAACTACAAAGTGATTGGGAAACTGGATCTAATATTAGATCTGGTGGAAATTTTTCTGTAACAGACTAGCAGCCTAATCATGAGGTAGCTTCAAAGATCTTTCTTATTTTTTTTTTCTTTTTTTTTTTTTCAAATTTGTTCGTCCTATTTTTCAATTATTTAAGCAAATATTATCACCGTACAGAAGTTCCAGTATAATAAGAGAAAAAGAGGAAAGTATAAATGGCTGTTCATTAATACGAACTGGAGGCCCAAATATTGTTTAAGTCTAGACTCTTTACACTTAGGAATAATTTCGAATTTCTTTTGATTTTGAAAAGAGGACGAAACTAAGATTTGAGAGAGAGAAAAAAAATCTCTTCCCTCCGTTACTACACTACAGGAATCTTGCACGTTCAAATCCATCTGTAAAGAATGCGCCACCCACATTAAATGACTTAAGCAATCGTCTAGGCAGCAGCCTCTTATGGTTCTCACACTACTATGTTATGACGATCGACCCAATCAGCAAAGTCTGGTCCGCATTCGTGCACCGTCGCAAACCCGCCGGGTAGCATCGTCACAACACAACGTTCGACTAAATGCTCTGTCTAGGCGAAGCAAGTTTCCGCAATCTATTATAGGGACAGACAATCAAACAGATAGGGTAGATGGATATAAGGGGATAGAAGATACCCTACCAGTAGCTCCATCAACCACCGCTAAAATCCAAACAGATTGTTATCTGCGTTTACAACAGCATCAATGGGATATTGGATATTCCAGATCAAAAAGTGATATCTGCTGGCCAATTTAAAAAATCCCAACAAAAACAAAAAAAAACCCAGATTACTGGCATGACGAAGAGTACCCCGTATTTGTTTTTAATGTCTTTAATAATAATATTGTTGTTACCGCAGTTGGTTGTCATCGTCATTGTGGCCGCTGATAATCTGTTGTTGTCGTCTTTGTTGTTTTGTCATGTTTTAATTGCGGTTGTTCTTAAATCATGAGCTACAGCTCAAATTCGCCGCCAGATTTCGAAATTGCCTTCGCGCAAGACTCGATAGTTACGGCGCAATCGGTGTTGGGATTTTCCTTCCTAATAGTAGGTAATACGATTGGTATTGAAAGGGTCACGAAATCCAAACGACGTGAAGACTTGGTGCTTCTAATGCAGGTTGGAAGTGCACGCATCCCCCTTCCCCTCCCCCATTCTCGAAAAATGCCAAAGTTGTTTCATACTAAAAAGCGACTCACACTGGCATTTCTAAATGGGGATTTACCTTCATTCTGGAAATCAATTTCCACCGACCAGTTATTTATATCAATACACATATAATTCTTTTTAAATGGAGAACTACCGTGTTAATATTGATGAAATCCAATGATAAACACATGGAGTCATTAGAATAGTTTAAAGAAGAGAGAGAGAGAGAGAGAGAGAGAGAGAGAGAGAGAGAGAGAGAGAGAGAGAGAGAGAGAGATCTTGAATGGAATTACATGAATGTGCATTCCATTATTCTACTCAGGTTCCCTCAGTACAGACGGTAGCGGCTTGGGAATTTTGATACTGATT
This sequence comes from Berghia stephanieae, assembly GCF_034508935.2. Lineage (NCBI taxonomy): Eukaryota > Metazoa > Mollusca > Gastropoda > Nudibranchia > Aeolidiidae > Berghia > Berghia stephanieae. Next base: position 86,148,596 of record NC_088360.1, on the reverse strand, counting down.
ACGTCACCATGATTTCGAATAGATGCATTAATATAAACTGTTGTTGTGGCCTTGTGGGTGGTTGAAGCCTGATGGAGGGGGGGGGGGGGGCAGAGAGAGAGAAAGGAACAGAGAGAGTGAGTGAGAGAGAGAGAGAGAGAGAGAGAGAGAGAGAGAGAGAGAGAGAGAGAGAGAGAGAGAGAGAGAGAGAGTTGAAATAAAAATAGAATAGTTCCAGTTGGGATCGAATGGCAATCCCCTTTATCCAAAAGGATTTTAGACGTTTGAAATATTTCCCCCCATTAATATTCTATGCAAACGGTGCGATGATACATTTATGAAAAAGATAAGCAGAGAGATCATAGTGTAAATGAGTATAAGTAGACCCTAAATTTATCAAACGCCTTGAAGCTTTTGATATTGAACGAAGCAAGATATTATGATTGCCCACCACTGCTCTCCAGGAAAACATCGATCGGAAATAAAATTTCTCGGAAAAACAATATCCATGTTTTGGTTTAAATTTATTTTTCGTAGCGATAAATCAACTGCCCAGTCCCCTTTCCTCTTTCCAAAAAAAAATTAATCATTAAGAAGTACATAAAAACATTGTGAGCCAAAAGCATAGATAGAGCAATATCGTTCAGTGTTGTTTTTTAAAGGCTAGTGATTGGATACAATTTGCGCGGAACTTTGTTGTTTCCCAAGCAACTAAGTGATTGTTCAAAGTGGATAAAAGATCCGCAAATGACACTTTTCTTTTTAAATCAGATTTCATAAAGATATTGACGAGTCTTATTCACTGTGTTTAGTTGAAAATGGGGAACCCGAAATGGGGAACCCGAAACGTCATTTGTCTTTCTATTCCATTTTGTCATTGTGATTAACATTTTCAAGTTTCAAGCAACGACATTTGGATCTTTCCCAACAGACAACACCTCACAGTCTGGATGAAACAAAACTACATAATACTAGATAATTCCATTCTTTTTTCATGGGATTAAAACATTTCCCGCCCTACTGGTGCGAGTAATTATTTTTACCATCTTGATGTACCAATGCAATGCAATGCAAGAGAAATTAAATTATTTCATCTAAAAATATGATTTCGAACACTTTCACTTATCTTTTAGTAAAATGAAAAGAAACCTTGTTTTTTTTTTGCTTGTTTGTGGCGTTGATTTTGGGAAAGGGAATGACAGTGAATTTCTGAACTAGAGATATGACCCAACATGTAGAGAGGGTTACTTTATTAACTTAAAACATTTTGGAGCAATTATTCTCTTAGGCTTATGCATTCTATTGACAGTAATTTTGATGGCAAAAATGAGGAATTCAATTATCTTATTTTTCGTTTAAAAAATCCCACAAATATTAAATGAGTAATAATTGATGAATGGGAAACTCGCCAAGGATTGTGTACGAATGAACACGGGTAGGCATTGCCTCTGCGGAATATTTTTCGGGAATTTAGCATTGGTTGATGTATCCAGCACATCTCTTTACTCTAATTACGAAGCGCGAAATTGATTTGAAATGAGCAACACGAGAGATGTTTTAACTTGATATTAATAATTATCGAATGAGAACAAAATGGCATCGGTGCTGGAGAAGTGACGCAATATTACATGTTATGTTCTTTTAAAAAGCAACTCTTTATTGTGAATTTGTATTCATTCTTTCTTTTTGTTGTTTTATTTTTTTATTCGTGGCGTAATGGCAAAGCGGTACAACCATCGAGCTTGACGACCAGTGTAATAAGTTAGTAACATTAAATTTTCTTGGCGTTGTGTTCTTGGTACTGGCACTTTACAAAATTACCTTATTCGACGCGATTGTAACAATGTACCTGAAAGAATGCAAGTACAAAGAAGGGCAAAATGTAGGGGGTTTTTTCTCTTCGTTATTCACAACATTGATAATCCTTCAGGAAAAACTATAGAGCTAGGTTCCTATTTCATAGAACACGCTTCACGCACCATCCTTGTATTAGCAGTCTTACAATATCAGTTACTGTCGGGTACTCAATCACGACTGATTCGAGAGCGGTAAAGTGAATTGTGTACCTTATGACAAAAAATCAAGTCAGAATGGGTTTTTATTTTTTTTCGATCAATATCTAAAATTCAGGGAAAAGTTTAGTGAACAAATAAGAAAGAGAGACAGCGATGTTGGAGGAAATGACTGGGACTGGGATGAGGAATGACTATATTGGAAACGTGTCAGTCCAATTGCCCAAAATGTTTCTGAGCAAGGACTCGAAGACAACAAGAAAATCCAAAAAAGAGAAGTACCAGTGAATGATAAGGAGGGGCAGCACGTGAATATGAAAAATACCCTGAAGTTCATGTACACGAACGCAGACAGTGTAATGAATAAGAGAGAGGAGCTAAAGGCTATGGCAGAAGAAGAAGATCCAGATGTAATAGCAATAACAGAAGCTAAGCCAAAGAATGCAACAACACACCCAACCATAGCAGAGTTAGGTATTGAGGGATACACTATAATAGCTAGCAGAGATTTTGAAACTTCCGGCAGAGGAGTATACTTATTGGTGAGAGAGAACCTCAAGGTTAACCCCATAGAGGAACTCACAGATCACGACTTTAGGGAGAGCGCTTGGTGCTCGATTGGAGTAACTGGACAAAGTCAGATACTAGTTGGAGTGATTTATCGGAGCCCAAATAGCACAGGAGAAAATAATGAGAGAATGTTGGAGATGATAAGGAGAGCATCACAAAAAAAGCATTCAGAGATAATTATTATGGGAGACTTCAACATGCCGGAACTGGAGTGGAAAGGGATGGACGAACCAAAAGAGGGAAGCCTGGAGGAAAGTTTCATAGAAACCATTGAAGATTGCTACCTACAACAGATAATAAAAGAACCCACGAGACAGAGAAAAAACCAAAAGCCCAACGTATTGGACTTGATATTGATGGAGGAAGAAAATGACATAATCGACCTAAGACTGAGCCACCCACTGGGAAAAAGCGACCATGCGACCATATTCCTAAAACTGAGGGCGACATCAGAGACTGTAGATGAAAAACTGACACTCAGATATAGGAAGGCTGATCTAGAGAGTATGAAAGAGGAACTGGGGCATATCAAATGGGAGGAAATACTAATCGAGGACACCGTAGGAAATAACTGGAGTAGATTTACCAGAGTACTTAACCAATGCTTCGAGAAAAACATCCCGAAAAGCAGAGGGAACCGGGTTGGGAGAAGAAATCAACCTTGGATGACGCAGGAAGTGAGAGAGGCATTACGGAAGAAGAAGGCAGTAAATAGAAGATACTCTAGAAGCAAAAAGGAAGAGGATTGGGACAAATACAAAAGAGTGAGAAACGCAACTACTAAAATAGTCCGACAAGCGCATCAAAAGTATGAGAACAAGATAGCAGAGGAAACGAAAGAAAATCCTAAAGTATTCTGGAGTTATGTAAACAGTAAAATGAAGACAAGACAGGGAACCTGTGACATAAAAAAAGAAGATGGCACTTGGGCATCTGAAGATGAAGACAAGGCAGAGGTGCTAAATCTCTTCTTTGCAAGTGTCTTTACAGTGGAGAACCAGAAAAACTTGCCAGATATTGCTAAAAGAAGTAATATAGATACTACACAATGGCCGATTACTGAAGAGAGAGTAATGAAGAGACTACAAAACCTAAAGGAGAGTAAATCACCTGGACCTGACAAACTTCATCCTTACATCCTAAAAAACTTAGCAGAGCAGCTAGTAGAACCCCTAACCAAGATATTTAACCAGTCGATGAAAGAAGGAAGACTACCAAGGGAATGGAAAGAAGCTAACGTCACAGCCATATTCAAGAAGGGAGACAGAAAAAATCCAGAAAACTACAGACCAGTGAGCCTGACATCTGTCGTCTGCAAGCTCATGGAACAGCTGATTAGAGAAGAAATGGTTGATCATATGACCAAGAACAAACTATTCAGCAAAGATCAACATGGTTTCATGGCGGGAAGGTCTACAGTAACAAACCTACTTGAAACAATGGATGACTGGACGAGAGACCTGGAATTAGGCAACAATTTAGATGTCATATACCTCGACTTCAGAAAGGCATTTGACAAAGTTCCACACTGGCGCCTAATCAGGAAATTGGAACAGTATCAAATTAATGATCAGACCGTCAAATGGGTCCGAGATTTCCTCAAAGATAGAAGACAAAAAGTGATAGTGAATGGAACAGCATCAACAGAGAGACTGGTAACAAGTGGAGTTCCACAAGGAAGTGTACTGGGACCAGTTCTCTTCCTGATTTATATCAATGACTTGCCAGACAATCTATCATCTAAATGTAAAATCTTTGCCGATGATACTAAGCTCTATGGAGTAGCTAATACAGAAGAAGAAAGAAACACCTTACAACAAGATTTGAAAAAGCTTGAAGAATGGTCCGAAATATGGCAGATGGAGTTCAATGTAGATAAATGTGCAGTTCTTCACCTAGGAAAAAACAACAGAGAAGCAAACTATATAATGAAAGAAAAACCCCTGCAGAAATCCAATGGGGAAAAGACCTAGGAGTATTTATTGATAGGAAGCTAAACTTCAAGAAGCAAATTAAAGATGTTCAATCTAAAGCTAGTAAAACACTCGGAATAGTGAAAAGAAATTTCAAGAATCTGAAAACAAAACACATGACTACCATCTACAAGACTATGGTTAGATCAAAGCTGGAATATGCTAACTGCATATGGTATCCGAAGTTTGAGGGAGACAAAGACTGTTTGGAAAGAGTGCAAAGGAGAACAACAAAACTTATCACACACCTGAAAGACAAAACATACTGTGAGAGATTGAAAGAATTAAATCTCCCGACCTTAGATTACAGGAGAAGAAGGGGAGATATGATCCAAACATATAAAATAGTAAAGGGAATAGACAGGGTAGAGGCAGGATTCCTTAAACCAAACAAGAACATTCAGACACGAGGAAACAGCAAGAAACTGAAAAAAGAACGTTTTAAAACAAATGAAAGAAGGAACTTTTTTTCATCTAGAATTGTAAATAACTGGAATAAACTACAAGAAACCACAGTATCAGCAAAAAATTTGAATAAATTCAAAGCAGAGTTGGAGATAAGCAACACCCTAGGAAACAAGTTCAATTATAAAAATTGGTCCAATCATTAATAGATGAGGAGGAGCGAAGGAGACTACACCAAGTCTAAAAGCTCTATACAGAGGTATATTTTTAATTCAGAAAAGTGAGTGGAGCAGGCACTTATGTTGGTAACAACAAGATATGAAGTGAGTAGAAAAGTGCCAGAAGACAATAGAGAATAAAAATTTTTTTCGCGGCGGTGGTGGGGTTTGAACCTGCGACCTTATTGGTACGACAACTCCGCCTGGCAGGTGAGAGCGTGGCTCTACCGTGCGAGCTATCCACGAACACAAAAATATTCGTTTCAAACCCAAAGTCATTTCTAGATCCCTCTCTCACCCACTTCTTGAGATCGCCGATTCGTTCACCACCATCGCGAAGTAATTTTGACCAGCAGTTAAGCTTAATAGCCAATATTCTCATCACAAACATATAACATAGAAACGATTGAGACATTGAGTATGCTCCGGTGTATGGGGTGAATTTTTAATTCAGAAAAGTGAGTGGAGCAGGCACTTATGTTGGTAACAACAAGATATGAAGTGAGTAGAAAAGTGCCAGAAGACAATAGAGAATAAAAATTTTTTTCGCGGCGGTGGTGGGGTTTGAACCTGCGACCTTATTGGTACGACAACTCCGCCTGGCAGGTGAGAGCGTGGCTCTACCGTGCGAGCTATCCACGAACACAAAAAATATTCGTTTCAAACCCAAAGTCATTTCTAGATCCTCTCTCACCCACTTCTTGAGATCGCCGATTCGTTCACCACCATCGCGAAGTAATTTTGACCAGCAGTTAAGCTTAATAGCCAATATTCTCATCACAAACATATAACATAGAAACGATTGAGACATTGAGTATGCTCCGGTGTATGGGGTGAATTTTTAATTCAGAAAAGTGAGTGGAGCAGGCACTTATGTTGGTAACAACAAGATATGAAGTGAGTAGAAAAGTGCCAGAAGACAATAGAGAATAAAAATTTTTTCGCGGCGGTGGTGGGGTTTGAACCTGCGACCTTATTGGTACGACAACTCGCCTGGCAGGTGAGAGCGTGGCTCTACCGTGCGAGCTATCCACGAACACAAAAATATTCGTTTCAAACCCAAAGTCATTTCTAGATCCCTCTCTCACCCACTTCTTGAGATCGCCGATTCGTTCACCACCATCGCGAAGTAATTTTGACCAGCAGTTAAGCTTAATAGCCAATATTCTCATCACAAACATATAACATAGAAACGATTGAGACATTGAGTATGCTCCGGTGTATGGGGTGAATTTTTAATTCAGAAAAGTGAGTGGAGCAGGCACTTATGTTGTAACAACAAGATATGAAGTAGTACTACTTCATATCTTGTTGTTACCAACATAAGTGCCTGCTCCACTCACTTTTCTGAATTAAAAATTCACCCCATACACCGGAGCATACTCAATGTCTCAATCGTTTCTATGTTATATGTTTGTGATGAGAATATTGGCTATTAAGCTTAACTGCTGGTCAAAATTACTTCGCGATGGTGGTGAACGAATCGGCGATCTCAAGAAGTGGGTGAGAGAGGGATCTAGAAATGACTTTGGGTTTGAAACGAATATTTTTGTGTTCGTGGATAGCTCGCACGGTAGAGCCACGCTCTCACCTGCCAGGCGGAGTTGTCGTACCAATAAGGTCGCAGGTTCAAACCCCACCACCGCCGCGAAAAAAATTTTTATTCTCTATTGTCTTCTGGCACTTTTCTACTCACTTCATATCTTGTTGTTACCAACATAAGTGCCTGCTCCACTCACTTTTCTGAATTAAAAATTCACCCCATACACCGGAGCATACTCAATGTCTCAATCGTTTCTATGTTATATGTTTGTGATGAGAATATTGGCTATTAAGCTTAACTGCTGGTCAAAATTACTTCGCGATGGTGGTGAACGAATCGGCGATCTCAAGAAGTGGGTGAGAGAGGGATCTAGAAATGACTTTGGGTTTGAAACGAATATTTTTGTGTTCGTGGATAGCTCGCACGGTAGAGCCACGCTCTCACCTGCCAGGCGGAGTTGTCGTACCAATAAGGTCGCAGGTTCAAACCCCACCACCGCCGCGAAAAAATTTTTATTCTCTATTGTCTTCTGGCACTTTTCTACTCACTTCATATCTTGTTGTTACCAACATAAGTGCCTGCTCCACTCACTTTTCTGAATTAAAAATTCACCCCATACACCGGAGCATACTCAATGTCTCAATCGTTTCTATGTTATATGTTTGTGATGAGAATATTGGCTATTAAGCTTAACTGCTGGTCAAAATTACTTCGCGATGGTGGTGAACGAATCGGCGATCTCAAGAAGTGGGTGAGAGAGGGATCTAGAAATGACTTTGGGTTTGAAACGAATATTTTTGTGTTCGTGGATAGCTCGCACGGTAGAGCCACGCTCTCACCTGCCAGGCGGAGTTGTCGTACCAATAAGGTCGCAGGTTCAAACCCCACCACCGCCGCGAAAAAAATTTTTATTCTCTATTGTCTTCTGGCACTTTTCTACTCACTTCATATCTTGTTGTTACCAACATAAGTGCCTGCTCCACTCACTTTTCTGAATTAAAAATTCACCCCATACACCGGAGCATACTCAATGTCTCAATCGTTTCTATGTTATATGTTTGTGATGAGAATATTGGCTATTAAGCTTAACTGCTGGTCAAAATTACTTCGCGATGGTGGTGAACGAATCGGCGATCTCAAGAAGTGGGTGAGAGAGGGATCTAGAAATGACTTTGGGTTTGAAACGAATATTTTGTGTTCGTGGATAGCTCGCACGGTAGAGCCACGCTCTCACCTGCCAGGCGGAGTTGTCGTACCAATAAGGTCGCAGGTTCAAACCCCACCACCGCCGCGAAAAAAATTTTTATTCTCTATTGTCTTCTGGCACTTTTCTACTCACTTCATATCTTGTTGTTACCAACATAAGTGCCTGCTCCACTCACTTTTCTGAATTAAAAATTCACCCCATACACCGGAGCATACTCAATGTCTCAATCGTTTCTATGTTATATGTTTGTGATGAGAATATTGGCTATTAAGCTTAACTGCTGGTCAAAATTACTTCGCGATGGTGGTGAACGAATCGGCGATCTCAAGAAGTGGGTAGAGTAGGGATCTAGAAATGACTTTGGGTTTTGAAACGAATATTTTTGTGTTCGTGGATAGCTCGCACGGTAGAGCCACGCTCTCACCTGCCAGGCGGAGTTGTCGTACCAATAAGGTCGCAGGTTCAAACCCCACCACCGCCGCGAAAAAAATTTTTATTCTCTATTGTCTTCTGGCACTTTTCTACTCACTTCATATCTTGTTCTATACAGAGGTATCTAGGTATCCAGGTATCCAGACTTTGACTCTGCTCAGGCTCGTATGACATTATTATATGATAAAAGGACGAGAAAAGCATTACCGCTCGACTACCCGAACCACAAAAATGTTACTCTTTGTGTGTGTGTGTGTGTGTATGTGTGTGTATATATATATATTTATATAATTTAGACGATCTAATGCACTGCTGAGCTCAAAGCTGTGAATGATATTGATGTTTGTGTGAAACTTCCAGGTCATTTCATTTGGCATCTCGGCTCGCTCGTTTACCTATAATACTAGTGCGCGCGCTCAAACATATTATGGGTATGCAAATCAAGAAACACAGATGTAAAAAGATTGTATCCAGTTTGTATTAAACGCAATGAGACAAAGCCAGATTTATGATGTATGGACACGCATGGATGGTGCACAGACCGAGCAAGCGTCAACACCTAACGATGTCCAGCCCATAGAGAATGGGTCTGTGGTCCAGCCGATTGATGCCTAAAGTAATGTAACTCAAGGATGTTGTCTCATCTTGACTACGGTAAGTGAAAATCCACTCGATGAAAATGACCAGTATCTGCCTCCTAACCTATATTATGAACCATTGGAATCCTACGTACAGTAAAATCCTTATGGGATTTCTCCTAATCGAGTTACTCTCACACATCAACCACACCTGAGTCGCTGACCTCAAGAGTTCAAAAGTCAAAACTCCAATCATGCTAGGGGGCGTGAAAATTGGACACTGATTTAAAACAGTCGCCAAAATTATCTGATACAGCTATTAGGAGTGTTTACCACAAAAGTGGAGCCAAGTGCCATTCATCTATTCTGATGAAATACTTGAAAAAGTTACTACGTACTACTTGCGCGTGGCGATGATTATTCAGATCCGGCTTAATATCATTATATTACTCATATTGGCCCATATTGTTATTGGAACAACCCCTTATTGCCCATGTGGAGCTGACCATGAAACCACTTTACATGTGCTTATGGATTGCCCACTATACAACGTGCAACGTTCGAACCACTGGGTCACCCCTACAACACTCAACACAAAGCTCTATGGTGAGGCTGAGGACCTAAAGCGGACCACAGACTTCATAGCAGATATCGGACTGCAGCCATAGATGTCCATCAGAGGAACGAAGAAGAAGAAGAAGAAGTTATGAAACATCGTAAAACCTGCCCATGATATGTTCAGCATTCAGGTCACGGACATTATCTTCTTTTTTTTTTATGCTCTCATGTTTTTCTTGTAAGCTATTAGCTAAACTCTGAAATGAGACCTTTAACTGGTTTTCACATGCTTGATATCTGCATGCCGATGAAAAAAATCCATCGACAGTTTGTTATGCCGTGTTAGTCATATCAAATTAAGCGATTTATGTTTTGTTTTTTGTTTTTAATATTTGTAATAAATATTTCATATCTAGATATAGCAAGTTTAGACATCAGGGAATCAATAGATTTAAAAAGATAATGAAAGTTGGCTCTCTTTTAGGCATTCCACTTCATTACTAGAAACCATTTTAAAAAAATATTTTTTTTATTAAAATGTGAGTCTCTGGATGGGACGACCCTCTTATATCAAAGAAGCTACAATGAAAAATACTAAGTTGATTGAAGCTGTAAACTGTAAAAAGTGACGTACAAATAAGAATATAGCAGCTTCAAAGAGAACAAAATACAAAACACGGAATATTTCGAGCACAGAAAGGTTTTGAGTTCGAAATGTCCCATGTTTGGTATTTGGTTATTTTTGAAACGGTTAAACTTGTCTTTGTGTATTACTAGTACTTTTTAAAGAAAATTGAAGATGACAACATGAAGACAAAGACTGAACAAATATAGACGACAGAAGATATCTTGCTGTCTTTATGTCTACTCAAGACAAAACAATACAGTATCTCCCGAAATCCATGACTATGAAAAATTACAGTTCATTTTCATTGACAAAATGATAAAGAAACAATGTTGAATTGATAGACTGAGAAATATATGGATGGAAGGCCGGATAGATGGATGGTGGGGTAAGATGGACTGACGGATGGTTGGAAAGATGAATACATAGAGACTGATAGATAGATAGATAGATAGATAGATAGATAGATAGATAGATAGATAGGTAGATAGATAGATAGATAGATAGGTAGATAGATAGATAGATAGATAGGTAGATAGATAGATAGATAGATAGATAGATAGATAGATAGATAGATAGATAGATAGATAGATAGATAGATAGAGAGAGAGATAGATAGATAGATGGGGGGGGGTGGATGGATGGATGATAGATAGAAAGATAGATAGACAGATAGATAGGTGTAGAGAGAGAGAGAGAGAGAGAGAGAGAAAGAAAGAGAGAGAGAGAGAGAGAGAGAGAGAGAGAGAGGGGGGGGGGGAGACAGACGGACAGACAGACAGATAGATAGATAGATAGATAGATAGATAGATAGATAGATAGGGAGATAGATACATAGATACACACACACACACACACACACATATATATATATATATATATATATATATATATATATATATATATATAGAGAGAGAGAGAGAGAGAGAGAGAGAGAGAGAGAGAGACAAATAGATAGGACAGATAAATAAATGGATGGATGGATGGATGGATGATAAATGGATGATAAAAGGATGAAGATTTCATGGATATATGTTATGGATGGATGGATGCTAATATAGATGGGTGAGTGAATGGACGAATGAATGAAGTTGTGTGATGTGAAGTGAGTATAAATAAATGAAAAAACAAGGTGTAAGGATGGAAGAGCGATTACAGAAAGCTTAGTTCGATAGAGGATAAAAGAATGATGGATGATAGGATGAATGAACAATGACGGATGAAAGGAGGGAGAAGGATGTGTGGATGGAGAGAGATGAGTGGATCGATGGGGGCCCGTCGTGGGAAATCAATGAGGAGAAATGGTCACACTGCTGTAAAACACACACACACACATACACACACATACATACACACACACAAACACACACAAACACGCAGAAACTCACTCACGATCAAACAAACAAACACACAAATATACAATTGTGCTCACACAGAATGGCTGTCCGTGTGAGTGGAAATAAGCATACATTGCTAAACTAAGCTTATGAACGTCCTATGTATTTTTCACATTAATTTATTGTTTTGTAAAAACTCGGTCTGAAATTACTATCGAACAGAATAAGTTCCGTTTTGAAAACGTTGAATGACATAAAATGGACATCAAAACACAAGTATGACACTTGAAAGTGACAACAACGAGTATGGATCATAATCTCCTTCAGCACATGGGTACCAGCCGGATCTGGTAGTTTTTCGGTTTGTGAGCCCTAATCACAATATTTAGGCACAGTAATATATAGAATGACTGAAGTTGACATCACTCGACTTTTTGTTATTGTTTATAGACTGCTGCATGGTCTGGTCAATAAATAACTTTCTTTTTCTGTGAAAACATACAAATCTAAACCCATAATTCTCTGTAATTGTTCAAATTTAAAGAACAATAACGGAAATTAATGTGAAATTTTCAAGGCACTCTATGCTGAAAGGACTTGGATTTTACAAATATTCGTTGACCCTCTATAAAAATCAGAGGAATGTATGTCACAAATTTGATAGAGTGGCGTTTTCAATTATATGTTATCACAATAATCTAATATGGTTGGTTCTTTTGTGGCAAAAACAAACGCAAAAACAAACAAAAAAAATACATCAATCAAGGTTTATCTCTGCAACAGGAGATCATGTTCCGAAGATTACTATAGTAAGACATTGGGTAACATTGTTGAGGATAAATTTGAGATCTGGAATGCCAGTTGATACGGCATGAAGGGATGCATCAATTACCGTCGTCAGGATGGAAGATGAGAGAAAACATTCCCACGATTATCAAAAGAGGTCTATGTGTCCTCCACCTCAATTTACAGAACTTTGACCTCAAAATTTCAAAGAATTTTGCAAACAGGGTGCTCCATTTAGCAAAAACAGGAAGAAAAAGGTCAAAGGGTGGAATGTGTTCGAAGCTTTCCTCGGCGTATCAATCAAGTAGGGTCATCGTTTTATGGATAGTTTAGTCACAGGAGACGAGACCTGGGTCTATTCATGGGGATCAGAATTGAAAAGGCAGTGAGCTGTTTGGACCCTGATGAACCATGCAGAGCAAAAGTTCTTCGCAAATATTGTACAATGAAGATCATGTTTATTGATGTCAACAACATGCGCATTATTTCATCGTAGCCTATTCTTACAGGAAATACTGTAAATATAAAGTGTCATTTAACACAAGCTGAGACCTTGTATTACCCAAAAAGCGCCATGAATTCCTTGAAGAAAATGTGAATTTCACCACAACAACGTCCCTGAACACATAGCCAGAGTAGCGATGGAACTTTAGTACTCATGCAAATGGGAATTACTGGATTACCATCGGTATTATCCCATCTGACACCAGCTAACTGATTCATTTTTCTTAATATGAAGGGACATCATCAGGGGCGTTTAGAATCAGATGAAGAGATTGTTTTGGCAACAAAAAATCGCGTTAAAAGAGCTGGAAAAGGGTATCTTCGGGACCGCATTGACAACAGGCAAAATTGCTTGGACAAGGGCGGTGAATTTGTTGAATAGCTAACACAATTAAGATAATTTGGTCTACATCTGGATGGTGTGTGTGTGTGTGTGTGTGTGTGTGTGTGTGTGGTTAAAAAAAAACAACAAAACAATAGAATGGTATTATCGAACAGACCCCGTGGTTGGGAGATTCGTTCTCACTAAATTCTCGCTAACATATCATTAATGTTTCAGGTTTCTCACAATTTTGTGTGTTTTGATTCGATTGATCTTGCAGACACAGCTGGTCAACATTTTCCATCAAAATATTTTAACTAGTGGTGAGAGAAAACATAACCATACCCATTGACCTGATTAGTCCGACCAGTCATTATTCAGTAAACATTAACAGTGATTGTTACACTAAAAAAAAATTACTATCGCTGGCATGCGTTAAGGTAATATACTCACCTCCTCCACCCCCTAGATCAATCGAACCAACACGCAAAACTACGTGTCACCTTAAACGTTTAGTCTAATTAAGAGAATCTACTCAGATCTAATCACCCAATTGGCGTAGTGGAGTTACGTGGGGGCGTGAGGATGTGTAATGAGCAATACCAAGGAGCACTTATGAACCTATGAAAATTGTACTTAATAAATACAGACATATCTTTAAGTTTATTATATTGCACCAGTTCCAGTTGTTTTGCTGATCATAACAGTTATGCATTTTTCATGAGCGCAGCAAGACGGATTTTGTCGTAACAATATTATTGTACCTCCGTCCATAATCGAATTTGGTCTTCTTTCTTCTTATTTTATGTTAACTCGGGCCGTGTTTCGTTGTTCCATAGCTATCCTGAATATATGCTGACCAGCCAAAATGTGGACCTTCGGGATTAGCACTTTTTGCAAATTATTGATATAAGCTGGTTAAAGATTCATGGCGTTTATGATTTTAGAGTGTAATAAACCAGCAGATTCTTAAGGAATGGGATGATCGTAATTCATCGATGTTTGAAATAAACAATTTCTGGCCAACTTTTAAAAAGACGTTTGGTCCAGTGATTGCCAGAAGTCGTTTCTAAAGTATACATTTCATATGCTTGCCGTCTAACAAATTTCAAATTACCATTTTTCTGTCTGTAACGTGTCATTACAAAACAGGGTGAATAAAAATGAGCTTGTACTAAATGGTCACCAATCTAGTCTTTGATCGAACTCTCAGTGCTTGACAATCACGCACACTGAGCATGGTAAACTTTAGACCGTTGAGACGACAATGTATTAAACTTGCTTTTGCTTTAATACACAGTGACAAACAAGACATATCTTTATTGATTCATTCTGGCTTATGTCATGAGAATGAGAGAACCGATTAAAAATAAGAGATGTTAACTTTCTTTTTCAAATTGAATATATACTGATCGGGAACCCAGACACAAAACAAGCCTTAGAAATATCAACGTCTTAATTGGACCTCTTAGAAAAAACAGCAACATTTACAATAATGTACAGGACAAAGTCTACATCATAATATACGCAGGGGTCTTGGGCGGTGGTTATGGAATGTTCTTTTTGCGCTAGCAGACTACCATTATTGGAACCTCATGTCCCATCTACTAATACAACGCTTGACAAGAAATGCATTTTTTAAACGCCTCAATATCGGATTTTTTGTAAAACTATGACGATTAAAAAATAATTGATGAGTCCATAAATCTCATTGTGCCAGTGAATGAATATCCTTGTAGAGGGTGGGGGAGGTGATTAAAATCGATTTGTGCATTTCCACAATTAAATATTCTAAAACTAAGAAAAGCGAACCGTGGCACAATAACAGTGACATCCAATGACGACACACTTGGTGAAATAATGGGTGTTCCTAATATTGACAGTACCGTAATAGGTATCTTAAATAGACTGCGTATCGTTTGTACAATATAGAGATTTGGTTTTGTTCCATCCAATTATTATCATAAAGGTAGAAATTATAATAGAGACCATCGCAGGATGAGAATAACTGATGGGTTTTTTATATAGAGGGGATAAAAATCTTTTACTTCTTTCAAAAAGAAATGAATTTAATTTTGTGCAAATACATGAATCGATTTTAATAACAATCGAGCAATAGTCTTTGAGAAACAATTCAACAATTAAAAATAGAGCATGTTACTTTCAATTAAAAAAAGAAAAGCCCTCTGTGAACCTGTGTCGACGAGGGCCAACATCAACGAAGGTAAATTAGCGATTGACATCTCATTACAGTAGTAAACGCAAAGATAATTGGATCTCTAGCAGACATGAAGAATGCCGTTTCTCCATTAAATGTGCCTATCTATCTGTTTTGAAGAAAACAATTAATATGCATACTTCTATATCGCCTTTCGTCGAAACCTCAAAACGATTCAAAACCAAATAGACATTGTTTACATAGAATATTGCGAGACCAAATCAACCAGTATCTAAACAATAAGAGCATGAACACGACATTTAAAAAATCTATTTAAAAAGTCACATAATATGCATTAAAAAATCCAATCAAGTAAGTATGTAGATCTGGTGAAATGATAAGTTTTAGTGTTTTGTTGAAAATATCTTTAGAGCTCATAATACAACAATCCCAATTATGACTATTAGTAAGCATCTCACATTCAAAGTCGACAGTCTGGAAACCTGATGAATCAGAAGTTATTATCGAACATTTAAAAGCAGGACCATTTTGTCTTGGATGGATCACTACAAAATGATATCGTTTCAGAAGAATTGGTAATAAAGAATATCGTTTATTGTCTGCTGACATGGATAAAATGGGCAGGAAGTGAGATGACATCTTTTATTTGGCCCCGGGGGGAAGAAGAGAGAGAGAGAGAGAGAGAGAGAGAGAGAGAGAGAGAGAGAGAGAGAGAGAGAGAGAGAGAGAGAGAGAGTTCGAAACGTGACGGAGTACAGAAGTCACTGACGTTCCTTATTGACGATATTATGTGTTGATGAAACACCACAGTAAATACTCCTATATCATTTATTTGCGGTGGTAATCCTCAGCACAATCATCTCTTTGTTCAGAGTACTAACATCACCGATTAACGCGACAAGTCGCAAAGCTCCCCTGATTAAACTATGAAATTCTATGTAAACAACTACACTGCCAACTAACCGTTAACGATTTGAATACGATTTTGTGTTTACAAATGATGGTTCAAGGACATATTCCAATTAGAAATGTCAATACACAGTATAGTTCGATTATTTATGAGAGTAATATGACGCAAAGCAAGATATGACGTCAGGATAGAGCGGATTAATCAGACTTGCGCGCAATTGATTCAGTCAATATAATATAAAGAAATTCTTAGAATGGCGCCTTGGAGTGTGGATATTATCATCACTATCATCATCATGTCATTATCACCATCACAAACCTCCTCCTCCTCCTCCTCCTCCTCATCATCATCATCATCATCACCATCATCATGAACAACACAATAACAACAACAACAATACCATCGCCGGCACCACCAACACCAATTAATGCCATAAGCTATTGTATCAACACCAAATTTTAAAACCCAAATTCACTCGCACAAGACAAAGGTAGACAACAAAGTCGAGACCTAGGCTGAAAATGGAGTGTGTGTGTGTGTGTGGGGGGGGGGGGGGGGGGGGGGCTTGAGGAGATGATTCCAATAGGAATACGATTAACTCACCACGACCTGATGACACCAATACTGACAATGATGCTACACATAATTTCCCCTCAATCAAAGCGACTGACAGGGTTTTTTTCTTTACCAATCTACCATACCCCTGACTCGGCCACATTAATTATACAAACAATCTATTTCAGTGGCAGTTATTCAGCGAGTGCCACCAACCAGCCTAGCGGTACGTAGCGGCAATCGTCAGTATTGCTATTGTGGTAGGAGGAATAGATTGTGCCAGAAGTATGATATATAATAATATATTATTACAGTAATACGTGGTAGTTTCAGCTTTGGTGATGAGTTTGTTAATAGTTGTTGCAGGAAATATGAGTAGTGATGAAGACACGCTGAGCGTCCTCTATCAGAAGGTTCGATCTTTAACAATCGCATGACTCATTTTCTCGACGATAATAATAATAATAGTAATAAAATACGTCAATGTCGTCCTCGTAGTAGTAGTAGCAGTAGTAGTAATAGTAACCGCAGTGGTATCAATGCACTCTCTTGCCAGCTTGCCAGTGTGATCGGAATACTGCGACAGATCGAATGTGTTATTAATATTGTTGTGTGTAACGCGCGCGCACACAAAAACGCGAGTGAATGGAGTTTACAGTAAAAACCAAACTATTACGATTAAAAATATAACATCATCATCGTCAATTTATTTAAGCGAAAATGTTCGATTAAAATACGTTCTAAAACCAATATAATAACAATAAGGACAAGTTATCTGTTAACTGTATAAAGATTAGATGTTATCTTTATTGTGCTAAAGATTTATAAGCATTAATGAGAAAGTGAGTGAATTCTATTTTATCGAGGATATTGTTTTCCGTTGATAATGGCAAATGCCACAATTGTCAGATGTCACTGCTGGCGATGTGGTGGGATTAAAGGTAAGAGGTCGGGTTCAGTCTTGTGATACCAGCAAAAGTGAAGCTGTATATTAAATACTTTCTGTCCTTGTCATTCACAACGTACATTAGCAGTGCAGCTTTGTTGATGCTATGTAGTTAGAAAAAATCATAACATATCCGCCAGCCGTATATAACGTACTAACACACAAAACTATGTGTAACCTTAAATATTTATAGAGGCTGTGCGCTTGGGCTAAGAATTCACAACATTGCCACCCGGAAATATAAAGGACCAACACACAAAACTATGTGTAACATTGAACGTTTATAGTCTGGTTAATACAGTTTAGTGAGAATTACTCATAAACATGGATGGCATAAAACAATAACAAAGACCTGAGTGACATGAACTGCGTCGTCTGATTAAATACAATTTAGTGAGAACTGCTCATAAAAAAAATGTCTGGCTAAAAACAATAACAAAGAGTTGAGTGACGTATACAAATATTTTTAAATTTCATTTTCGACAGAAAACTTATACCTACTTTAAATATTGATCAAAGATTCAAAAAAATTATTGTATTAACCCCCCCCCCCTCTTATATAGAGCAATATCCACTAAACGTACTCAAAGCGCTTTAACTGGGGTCCCTGGTCAACATACAGGAAAGGACATGACGCCTATTAGGCGATATTACAATTTTTTTCGGACAGAGACAGCATTGTTAACGGCCAGGTACTCACTTTATATCTGAGTATGATGAGAGAATGAGTAAAGAGCCTTTTCCAGGGACTCTCAAACCCAGGATTCCGGTCCGAAAGCGAGTGTCACACCACAAGACCACATAGCCGCACCTGGCACAGCACGGTAACACGGTAAATTTCTGATTAATATCCGTCACGTTATAAAAATCTTTATATTTTGAAGAAACCGATCATTATTTAAAAAATACCCCCCCCCCAACCCCACCCCGTGCAATAAGTGTTCACATCTCTTTTCACTTCCGGTTTGTTATTGGCTAATTGCTTGTTGCACTGATTTACTTGTCCAATTACCCAATTTGCAATGTCATTTAAACCAACGCTTTACTTTCACTTATCAGAATAAATTATACCCGGTTGGCCTACAGAGAGAGAAAACTATATATATATATATATATATATATATATATATATATATATATATATATATATATATATATATATATATATATATATTGACGCGTAATTAATAATAAAGAAAAAAAGTAGTCCTGGGTGGATATTGGGGGGGGGGGGGGGGGGAGGTC
>NC_088360.1:86079712-86122212 GCF_034508935.2 Berghia stephanieae | reverse complement strand
ATGACACTCGCTTTCGGATCGGAAGGTCCTGGTTTCGAGCTCGCTCGGCGCATAGTTGAGTCCTTAGAAAAGACTCTTTACTCACATTATCTCACCGTGAGTAACTAGCCGTTAACAGCGTTGTCTCTGTCCGAAGAAAAGAAATGTATATTGCCTCGCAGGCGTCATGTCCTACGTGTTAAGTGTTATTGTTGGCCAGGTACCCCTTGTAAAGCGCTTTAAGCACGTTTAGTGGATATTGAGTTATATGAAAGCTCATTTTTAAAACAAAATACGTATACTCTACACGATCGACCCAGCTTTGTGAACAATCATTTATCTACTTGGGTGTCTATTTGTCCGGCTAGCTATTGATCCCCATAACTCCCCGACGCTACTTTAACCATTCACTGGTGTCGCTTCATTTGTCTCTGTCTGCTTCCATTGCAAGTAATCAGCACGAGTTGGTCAACACGAATGGCCAATTTTTATAAGGACGAATGTCTCTAGCCAAGAGATTGATATACGTAATGGGAATGAAGGCCCGAAACGCTTATGTTATAAATACTCTTCGTCAATCTTGTGTAATAGAGAAACAATAAATTCACTCAAGCTTTAAAATAACCATATTCAAATTGCTTTTATGGTCGAAGACATAATTGAATGTAGGATTAAAACCGATGCAGAGTTGATGACAAAGTGCCAAATGTTGGCCTTTGGACAAGAACAAACCAAGAGCAAATGGATGTCCAGGTCAGACGCAGAAAATGGCGACGGGTTGCCATACCCTGCGGAAAGAGCCCTGTAATATAATCAAGCAGGCTCTCGAATGGAACTCACGGGGCAAGAAGAAACGGGGTCGTCCAAAAGAGACTTGGATGAGAAGCCTTCACCAAGATTTGTGCGTCTCCAGTCTTACCTGGAGTGAGGCAAAGGTCTGTGCCAAGGACAGAAGAAGATGGAAGAGTGCTGTTGAGACCCTATGCTTGGCCAAGAGGCATAAGTCAAGTCAGTCAAGTAAGTCGAGTTGATTCTCAGGTATAGGGACTTGTCTAAAGGGTAAGTTATTCATTCTGTTCTTATAAGGATTGGATATTCATCTCGGCGAATAAATACATCATTAAGATTGAGAATGCAGATCATGGCCATTAAATGTGCGGCTGAATATTAGATATCTTAACTCAAAAAAAATATTTTTTTAAAGAAACCAAAAAAAAACATTTGAGCCTTTTATCGTGCAATATCCAGTAAATGTGCGAAAAGAGATGTTCAAGAAATCCCAAGCCAATACATAGCAACACTTGGCACGGCACGAGGCATGAAGCATGCAAGGCGCAATTACATTTTTTTATGACAAAGCAACGGGGTGACCAGTTAGGATCTGATTTTACGATGAAAGAATATGAGTAATGAGAATTTTATAATGAATCAACTTTGGTTAGAGATCGAACCAACATTCGGACAGCAGATACTGCACTGTTTGTGAAAATCCTTTTCTTTTCTTTTTTTTTTTTTTTGTTTCTTTTCTTTTTTTTTTTTTTTTTTTTTTTTTTTTTTTTTGGGGGGGGGGGGGGGGGGGTGCGTTTATTAGGCACTCATACATATCGATTTTCATAACAACTCAATTACGTTATGCAATGTTTTCCAATATTTTTTATCAATGCGTTATATCAATTTGGCATTAACTCCACCCACAAAAATGTTCAAACATGATTTTCTTTCAAGTGTCTTATTTTCGTTTTTCTGGCTTTTTTTTTCAAACTGCAAAATGACAACAGAAAAAAGGTGATTGCAGATCAAAAGAAGTTTGAGTTCATTAGGGTATGTGTGTTTATTAATACATCTACCGTACGTTTATGACGGGTCTTTAGTTGGATACATTACCTCCTCGTCTGATTGCCAAAAATGAAAATGATACTTCATTTCCCTCTTCTATGACTCCGTAGGTGTACAATTTTTGCTGTTGTTTTGTTGTTATACTTTATTCTAGTGCCTTCTACGCTTTTTTCCCCTTTGTAGTTTTTCTCTTAAAAACACATTATTACTTTAACATTAAAAAATCGCCATTCACGGTAAATCGCCAAGATAAAAATGTTTGATTTTCAAGAGTCCTAAAGAGGAAATTGGGTTTTTAATAGATTGGTATAAAAGCAATTCAATAAAAATAAAAAGAAAGAAATAAGAAAAAACGTAATCAGCAAGGGACGGACGTGCTTGAATTCTAAATTTTTCACGACGAACGCTTGTCTGTCTCACTGAAATGGAGCTTCGTTCAGCATTCATTTAATTCCCGTTGATTCAATTTATTTATTTATCTATATTTTGTCCCAGACTTTCGATGGGCTGGATCTTGTCCCTTAACCAGACGTGAGTTGAGAATGAAATCGCGGGTATAAATTTAACATCTCACTCACATAAGGAACAGGGAAAGAGAATGAGGATGGGATGTTGCTTGGGAGAAGGGGGATAAAAAAAATCAAGTAATGGAGATTGCTTCTTTTTTTTATTTTTACATTTAAAAAAAATCACTATCGTTATTTCTGTCCTATCGAATACGTATTCTTCTGACCGATTTAAGCACCGATATGGTCTAACAAATTCTGTAATGGTTGATGGAATGTTAAGTAGAAATTAAGATGGGCTATTTATTCTGGTGTGAAGCCATCCATACAATAAAAAATAACCCGAACAGACCATTGCTCTCTAAAAAGAAGTGGAAGAGATCAATAAAATACGAGGCGGCTAAATATTTAAGAAACATATTATAACAACCAAACAAAAAGATTTTTCTAGGATATTATCAAAATAATATTTTCAATTTAGTAAGCTATAAGATACAATTCAGTCCTGGAATTTTCCTGACATAAGTCATGTCTATATCTTAGACACTTTTCGAATTTCTCATTCGTGTCCATGATTCTTCAGAAGGTGACATCAAGACGTTTGAAACCTTTCAACCTGCATATCGTCATATAAAAGAAACTGCAGTTCTTAAGACACAGAGTGATTTGCTCAGAGAGACAACGCTGGAAAAGTTTCCCTTCTCGCCCTTTTTGGTTTTAACACGGGCTTCGACACAGTTGAATACCAAATCCTTTAATATAGTTAGAAAAATACCTTTAAAATATTTGGAACTTTCCTTGAACTGTCCATGATCATAACATACCATGGATTGTAGACAGGCAATTTTGATCAATGGTAATACGCCATTGCCGTATAGATTAGAAGTTCCCCAAAGTTCTGTGTTGGGACTTGTATTATAAATTCGAATCACTGGGTCTCTCAGTTAAATAATATGAGAGAACAATATCCATATCCATATATATCTATAGAACAGACATCTAATAAAATGTAATAGAAGTTATTTTAGATTTACACAGATTACGACGTCTTTCTAAAAAATTTTAATCAAAACTTTTCAAAAGACAGAAACTCAACTTAAATTCATTTGTAAGGAAAAGATCGAATCCATTACTTCACGAAGATCCTACATCGAAGAAAAAAATTGGGGACTGGCATAATGGTGCAAGATAAAAATCTGAAAATTTATGTAGAACATATTGACAAAGCAGACCTAAAAATACACAAAGATACAGGTCATAATTTCATCACAACATCTCGATTCCTCTACGCGGCGAGATAAGCGGAAACGAACACAGATATAAATAATATCTTTTTTAAAAAATAATAATAATAACAAAATCTACCCCTCGAGCAATTTAATTATAACAGGAATTCATTATTATAGCAGGAATTCAAATCAAATCAAAAACAAATTAATCTAAAATTTTAGTCTACCTTTTCGTCCCATGTTTTGCTCTGTTTTCTTAGTTCTTTTCTACTCATTGGTTTGGATTTTTATATGCCTTTTTGTTTACAACATATAATAATATGTGGTTGTTTCTTATTCAAAATAGTTATTTAATTTTTTTTCCTAGATTCCAGACAATAAAATAATGAAAATTTGATTAAAAGGACAGAACCCATTCAATCAATACTTATTTATCATATTCACGTCGGAACATCTATGTCAATAAAAGTTAATTGGCCAATCTTATTAGAAAAAAAAATTATGCCCTACACGCCATATCGTCAGATGCGTCGCCTGGGGCGGAATTTCGATAATTCCCCCCCCCCCCCCCCCCCCCCCCCCCCCCCAAAAAAAAAAAAAAAAGAAAAAATCTGATGTCAGCAATTTGGAGGTTAATCATTTTGCTGTTCAAAAAAAAAAAAAAATCAACGATGGCGCTAGAGATGGGACTCGGGAACTCCGGATTCTCTTCCCCCCGCCCCCTTCCTCTTATAAAAATTCACAGCACCTTTATTTATTGTATTGTTGTGCTTGTAAAGGATAAATATCTAGTGTTATTTTTTAATTAGAAAGGAAGATATAATCAGATGTGTTATGTCAATTTCAGAGGGGCTTTTTCCGAGCTTCGTGTCAGCCATGTAATGAAATTATAATGTATTTAAGCATTCCTATTAATACAAATTGACAAAGATGCTACACTACTAAAATGGCCTTTATTAGCCTGAAAATGTCTTAATTTTACACCAAGAAAGGAATTGTTTTGACATTTTATTATTCAAAAAATACAAGAAAGCGATTGTGTTTTTTAAAAAGTTCAAGACAGCGATTGGAGGGGGAAAAGAACATGAGTGAAATTTGGTGACCAATTTCATAAAGTTAAAGATTCGTCTCTGAAAATCACAACAATTGGCTAACACATAATTTGAAAGGTTTTCTCTATCCATAATAAATCACAATTTAAGCTAGCAAAAAATGTCAAACGTTTACAAGTTTGCCTTTCATCAAATCAAAAGTTGATGGCCAGTAATGTTAAATTACTAAAAAGAAGTTAAACGTATTTAGTATAAAATGAATCAAGTGCTTCGTGCGCTTTTTAACAAGTCTGAAATCTCAAGGACCAATATCAATTATATGTTGCCGTTCTCTCCAAAAATTCAAGCTGAAATATTGTGGTTTTTAATGGTTGTTGTAAGGAACAAAACGTTTTCTCAGACCAAACTAATAGATTCTCCATCATAACAAAAATGCACCGTCAATGCAATGTAGCAAATGGGATAGACCATTTACCTAAAATAATCAATGTATACATCTGACCGTATGCAAATCAAATAAGGATATTGTAAAAACACGTGACAGAGAAAATCCATTTTAATTACTCAATAGATTCAAATCATTTTTATGCAAAATTAAGACAAAATAGAAAAAGGTCACACTCAAAATGTGGCTGATATCGATGGAAGCTTTTAAGAGTTGTAGTTTTTTTTAACTTTCCAATTTTATCTTGGACAACCTAAATATATATCTTTACCGGACGTGCACTTATTTTCGGCTCTGATAATCGAGCGGAATTATGGGCTTGATTTAACATGTGTAATTGACAATACTTTGCGTTGTTTGAGAGTATTTTCAATACAACAATGGGCACATAAAAATTTGGGCTATCAGACCTGCAAGTTAGTACACGTCGTCTGTACTGTATCATTTAATATACACAAGAAGAGACCACAATACAACTGACAATAGTCGATAGTCTAGAAGCAAACAGCTATCTAAAGAACCTGTGATCCAATTAGGTACAGTGTTTCCATGGTTCCATTTCATTGAAGAATGATATCATATTACTAACAATGTTGTTGCATTGCCAGATTCGCAAATTCGATTTACTGTTCACCATATATTATATTGGAAATAAAAAAGGAAGTGGGGGAAGGGGGAGGGGGGGATAACTGTATACTACAATGAACTGACAAAACGCATTGTTTTCATTTTGACAAAAAGACAATTGCTTCAAATGTCGATGAAAAATGATGACGACCCCCCCCCCCCCTTAGCTTGCGAGAGATTCCTAAGCATGAGACTTCTAAGCAATAATAATAACTAAATCCTTTGTTTATATAACCTACCGGTCAAAATGTTTCCTGTTCGCAAGAGTCATTGTATTTTCCATACGCATAAGAAAAACAATAAAAATGATGTAAAGAATAAAGAAGTAAAAGATGAAAACGGGAAAAATATATATATATATAAAAAAACTGTACGTGCTTTGAACAATTGAGACAACAAACTCCTCTTCGAAATAACAGGCTTCAGACAAAACCCCGTAAATACTGGCAATGGCCCACGTACACGCCAATAAATAATATGGTTCCCATAGATGATTACAACATTTTTGCTGTTGCTTCCTCCTCTTCTTCTTCTCTCTCCCTCTTTCTCTCCTTGAAGATTGGTTATATTTGTTTCCCGTTTTCCCATTAAATTGGGTAATATTTCTCTTCTTTCTTCCCCCATTGGTTAGTTATGTCTATCTACCCCCCCCCCCCCCACACACACACACCCCACCCCCAATAGATTAGTTGCATTTTTTCTTATTGGTTTGTGCTTTGCCGTTTGGCTGCAATATTCGACCTATTCATCATAAATAACTTTTCCAAAAGAAATCAAAATAATGATAATGATGATGATGATGATGATGATGATGATGATGATGATGATGATGATAATAATAATAACCACACTAGAGTAGTAGTAGTAGTAGTAGTAGTAGTAGTAGTAGTAGTAGTAGTAGTAGTAGTAGTAGTAGTAGTAGTAGTAGTAAAAGTCGTAGTAGTAGTAGTAGTAGTAGTAGTAGTAGTAGTAGTAGTAGTAGTAGTAGTAGTAGTAGTAGTAGTAGTAGTAGTTGTAGTAAAAGTAGTAGTATTGTATATCTATTGTATATAAATGAACATTGTGTTTGGACCTTCGTTGTTGGGGTGGGCAACCCGGGCACCATGTATTCAAAAGTATAAAACCAGTAGTACATTGCCAGGTAATAGTGACAGGAAAGTACACGAAAAATGTTCCACAAATAGGCCTTGGTTGAGACGAAAGAGAAACAAATGAATGTTGATACGCATAGCAATGATTCATTTTTTTCTCCCAAAATTTAATAAGTTCTAAAAGCAACCGAGAACGTCATCACGCAATGATTATCTTAAATTGTTAAAACTAAAGATCCCTGGTTCAACGATAGAATTAGATAATATTTCAATTCGGTATTGTTGTGTCTTTAACGGAATTCGTCACCAATACAAAATCATGCGAAAGATAATGATGAATAATGTAGCATGACATTGGATATTATAGTATTTTGTATATCAATTATTCGAATATACAAGGTTGGACATGCCAAAGGAATGTAAATAGAGTTAATTATACTACGAATATTGACTATGACATTTATTTATATATTATTTAGTTATTTAATACTCAATATTATCAATTAACATCGAATGTCGTTTGTATAAATGATAAATTGTATCTATGCATAAAAGGTACACAGAGCATTTAAAGGTTTTTAGAACCTATTAGCTCTTAAACGATACGATACACCACGATAACATTTAAAATACATTATGAGCAATTTGAATGAATTGGTATTTAACTTGTTTGCTTTTTAGGAGTGATGCTATTTCTTTATTTAACCTCAGTTTCATAAAAGTAATATTAAAAAAACGGGTAGATACATTATATAATCTATAATAGAGAGTGAATATTCAGCATATTCTGATGTCATAATATTACTTTACTTCAGAAGCCATGACATTATATTCTCATGAGAAATGCAGAAATTGATTTTTTTCCTGTTGGTAGAGCCTCGTTATTCCTCCTCGTGTAAACTTTTCCGGCTGGATATTTAGCAATAAATGTTTCCATTTCGTCTGTCTCGTCCTCTTGGGTTCGATTATTGAACGGAAATTGGCTATGCTGCCCCTTGGCAGGTCGTACAACTCAAACACGTGAGTCGGCGATACGTCTCCGTCTAATTTCAAATTTGCGTGAGCCGACACTTTGTGCTTCGTGAGTCTCTTTCGTGGTGTTACATAAAGATGAAGAGTAAGTACCACATGACAAGGATAGATTGATATAGGCGACGGGGTGATACCAAAGAGCCACAACTGACGATATTGTGGTGTTGGATAAAAAAACCAACATATTTTAAAGTAAATATTACCGCAGTGTTTCACGCATGGAGATGGATGAAATTACCACGGTAAAGTTGTTTTGTAAGACTAGTGTGACAACGAAACCTTTAAAGGGCTGCATTCCACTCGTTACAGTCGCGGCGGCGTTGTTCGAGACTTCCGGGGAAGCCCTTGAAGGCACATCATATTCGATTGTGATGTTTGATCGAATTGAGGATCGATAATAAAGCCCATTGTTACCGTCTATTTCATATATCTCACTTAGTAGGGCTTAAGGGTTTTAAAATATTCAAAACAAAACAAAATTGAGAGAGTTCACAGACCAAAGATTGAAAAAAATTCATTCATTTTGATTCAAATACATTAACTTGAAATTAAAGTAGAAATAGGCGATGTATTAAGGTGGGATTTGAGGAAATTTTCCTATTCTACGCCGTTGGATTTCAGTGACTGGGTAAGTTATACTGAATTCGGTCATATATATTATTCTATTATCATAAATAAGGAGGTGGTTTTTAAACAATCACCTTGATAGATAAAAAATCAGAAACAGACAAATAATTCTCAACATTTTAATCGACCGTTTTTTATAACTTAAAGCAATTACAGAGCTCAAACTTATGGAAGATTACTATTTGAATTCATAATTTGCATGACCGAGAAATAAATATTGATATGTTGATCTTTGATGTTTATGGAGTTTAATGATTGGACGAGAAACCTAAATTTAACTATCGGTTAAAAACAAAAAGAAGGACAAAACATTCAAACAAAAATTGTGTAGATAATTTTAATTGGTGTAGCGTGCATTTTGAAAAGTAATGATATTAGTCCTTTAGACCATCAAGTAAAAAAGTAATGTTAAAAAAATAAAATTCTCTTACAGGATTACATGGAAATTTATATCCAGGGTTTTATTTTGGAAAAGAGCACAATGCAAATGCAGCATGCTGGCACCGAAGAGCAATTTTGGGAGGGGTTCATTTTATCTATTTTTGGGTTTGTTTTGTATTTTGCTGAATAAAAATGAAATGCCGAAATGCTGAATCGAAGTGGTGACCTGCAGATGATTAAATGAAAGGACGATATACCCAAGTAGGATTGTAAATACTGCATGCAATGCAAATTAGCGTTTTTGTTTAGTTTTTTTTTTTTTTTTTTTTTGGGGGTTTTTTTTTTTTTTTTTTTTGGGTTTTTTTAAAGTTTGACCAAAGGCAGTTTACTTCATACAATATCGATAGATTTAAATGACCAGGAACTGGTTAAAGAGTCTTAAGAACAAGTTTTCTCTGGCATTAAAGATATTTGAGACGATTGAGACATTAAGCTTCGCTAATAACTAAACTCTAATTTTTTTTAAAATAAGTGTGGAGCAGGCCCTTATGTTAATGATAACAAGAAATGACGTGAGTCGAGAAGTACCAGAAGTCAATAGAGGATGGCATCGATTGTAGATTGTAGAGCCTCCTTCTCACCATCAGGCGGAGGATGCCGTAACAGTCGGATCACGGGTTCAATCAACAAGTATAATAAAATAAATCAATTTTTCAACTCAAATCGCCGAAAAAAGTTTTACTCTTTAATTTTGTCTTCTGATGGAGCCCAGTAACTCAGTTGGTAGAGCACTCGCTCCACGCGCAAAGGGATCGCGATCGCCACATTCTTAGCACTCTTACTCATTGAAAAATTCGTTCTTTGACTACCTAATCTTAAAATAGGCCAATGGTACTGAAAGAGGGGGGGGGGAGTTAAACAAAATAGGAGTTTCAATTAATGCGGCGGGTCCTACATATCATATAGAAGCTGTTTGTTTTAATACTTGGCACAACCGGCAACGTATTGATGAAGTGTTGGGTCTGTGTCAATACGATACCCTCTCCATTGATCCATCGATCCGTTTGACTATCAAACAACAAGTATATATATGAACATACCGTGGCCAATTTTCCATACAATCACGACACAGGCATACTGACATGAAATAAAAATTAGGTCGTTGAGTAGAGCCAAGAGAGCTAGATGGAGCATGTCGATTCGGTGATGATTTCGGTGTTGTGACATAAGGTGAATTATTGAACATTTTTCGATTGATACCCCATGTTGTCAAACAGAATATGCGACCTGCCGCTTCAGTCTGGTATTATGTAGGTGCCAAAAGTGAATTTTAAGTTTAAATCATGATCAGAATTACGAAACGTTAGTTTAATATTCATTCTCTTTGTTAGAGTTAAGTACATACATTTAACTCAAGTTTTACAATTTTGACTAATGACTATAATTTCACCATCCTGATACTATTGACTTTACACCAGTTTTTGGCGGGTTTCAGATCTATCTTGTCTCTTTCTGATACCACTTGCTTATTTCTTTGGTTTTGTCTTTTTTTTTGGGGGGGTTGGTCTTGCATCTCCCACTATAACAAAAAGAAATCTGATAAAATACGAGTTTTACAATATTCAAAAGACACAGAGCAGAACCAATAATCTGAGACATACAACAGTGACTGTATTTTTTTTTTCAATCAGCACATGCTCATAACCCTTTCAGTAGAATCCAATAAAAGCTAACAGCAGGGGAAAATGATTACTTGATTAATAGATAAAAATCTATCGAGCACAGGTCGGCTCTGAGTTATCTAGATATTGTATATTTGATGAGGTCCGGGTAACTATCAAATATTAATCCTGTGCGTTTAGCCAGAAAGCTCACAACATTTGTCAGCCGGAAATAAAGTTCCAACGGACAAAATTGTTTGTAACTTTAAACATTTTATAATTTGATTAATATAATTTAGTGAGAACTAGTCATAAAAATGGCTGGCTAAAGCCAATATCAAAGAACTGAGTGACGTAAATTTCGTTTCATCAATACCATAATTTATTGATGCTAGTACAATAGTATTCATTCCAACAACGTATCAGAGTTAATACCCGACTCAACGTGTGGCCAATCGTGTACTCTAAAATGGTATTAGGTGCAGAAATTATCTACACGCCTTTTAAAACATTTCCCCATGCAAGCTGTCCTTATAATAGTGTTCATTGTGATGGACACACTTAAAAGGGTGAATTCTAAGATGATTGTAACCTATAAACTTTGAGTTGCTTTTTTTAAATGCTAATATCGAAGAGAGTGAGATTTGCTTCTTAAAATTCGTAAAAATTTCCAAACTCTGATTTTCCAAATTTTGATTTTTTCTGCATCGTGTTTATTCCAACACAACACCAGTTCGTGACAATAGGCAAGGAAATCTGCACCTTAGTCACGCAACTGACGCAGGTGTAAATATGTACCTTATCTAGCTGGCTAGGGACCTCATGTAAAACACTTTGGGCACATTTAGGGCATTTTGTGCAATATAAAAGCTCCAGTTTTTAATAGACAGAATGACAATAAATCAACTGTTAATAGCGCCATACAATGCGCATTTAACAAGTATGGATCCTCTATCAATATTGTGATGGAATTCGTTGTTGGTGTCATTTTAAAGTATGTTAGAAGCAAAACAATTGTTCCAAAAGCAGACAGTATTTTAAAACAAATGTATAGAATGTAGCAATATGGAAATGGGTAAAGAAAAACGGACACAATTCAAGTTTATAAATTAATTTCCATTGTCTCAGTGTTGGCGACAACATTACCTTAACACTGAGCACAGGGCTTTCATTAGAATTTGGTCCAATGAAACTATCAATCTGTGTAATCTCTCTCTCTCTCTCTCTCTCTCTCTCTCTCTCTCTCTCTCTCTATCTATCCATCTCTCTCTCTCTCTCTCTCTCTCTCTCACTCTCTCTCTCGCTCTCTATCTATATCCATCCATTCATCAATCCATCTATCTACCTACCTACCTACCTACCTACCTACCTACCCATCTATCTATCTATCTATCTATCTATACTGCCTATCTATCTATCTATCTATCTATCTATCTATCTATCTATCTATCTATCTATCTATCTATATATTCTATCTATATACTCACCCATCTATCTATTTACGTATCTAACTACCTACCTACCTACCTACCTACCTACCTAACCATATACCTATCATTCTACCTACCTATCTACCTATCAATCTATCTATCTATCTATCAATACACCAATCTACCTACCTCCCGATCTAAACCCGTATTTGCCCTTAAGTCAATATCGTTGAGAAAAAGAACAACTAATTGATACAATAGAGATTGTATGTTTTATCGATTTCGCGATGGACAACGTTGGACGGTGACATGGCTAGAGATGCCAACGACACCACGGCTTATCGCCTTGTGAATAAATTTACACCAGACATTTACACATCCCACCTACTCTGACAACGTTTATAAATTACTTTTCATTGCCTCATTGTTAACTCAAATAATAACTTGACAGTTAGTACTGTCGTTGCCAGACCCTCCTTAGACAAGGACTTTGATTAGATTTTATTGATTTGCACACTCAAACATTGTCATCTCTCTCTCTCTCTCTCTCTCTCTCTCTCTCTCTCTCTCTCTCTCTCTCTCTCTATCTATCTATCTATCTCTATCTATCTATCTCTATCTCTCTGTTCTATCTATCTATCTATCTTATCTCTCTCTCTCTCTCTCTCTCTCTCTCTCTCTCTCTCTCTCTCTCATCACTCACTCACTCACCTGGCGACTACTAAAATTATTCATAAATCAACATTTTTTTTTTCTAGTTTTGTTGGGGATTTTTTATTGCTTCGTTTTTTTGTTTTTGTTTTTTTGTTTTGTTTTGTTTTGTTTTTGTTTTGTTTTTTGTTGTTTTTTGTGATTAAAAAAATCAACTGCATCATCATTATTTACATCTTCCATAAAACGTATTGAATCCTTATATGAGCATATTATTTAAAATCTTGTATTAAGGACCAGTATGATTTTTCCATGAAACTAAAATTATTTTAAAATCTAAAGCAGGCAGGTTTGATACAAAGCATGATCACTGTAAAACTGCTAGAAAAAATATGAGTGTCTAGCAGGAGGAGCAATGGACCTTCAGAACATAATAAGAAAAGCAAGGACAGCATTCAACCCATTGAAAAATGTATGAAATGTCAGCAAGACTATAATGAAGCTGTTTAGGACATGAATAGTATGTACTTGTATTGATGTACGGTCAGACAATCGGAAAATCACAAAGTTAACATAAAAAAATTAAGACGCATTCCGAAGAAAAAATGCCAAGACCACACCAGCAATGAACGTGTCCGAGAAAAAAAAGAAGCTGGCTTGAGTACAATTAATTAGCAAAGCAGTAATGAAAAAGGGATGGGGGGTGGAAGTACACAGGACACATCTTGAGGAAAGAACCAGGCAATAATTGCGTAACAACGATGAAATGGAAAAGAAAAAGAGGCAGCGCAGGCCGACAAGAAAATGGATGTTGCAAGAAAGGAATGGCGTTGGATGGTTGTGATGAGGTTGGGCAAGAATCCCAATCGAAAACAGGGAGGAGTGAAGACGGAATATTGATGCTATGCGATTTGGTAAAATACTCACAACATCCACCAGCCATATAAACCGTACCAACATACACAATTATGTATAACCTTAACGTTTATATTTATAGTCTGATTGGTAGAATTTAGTGAGAACTTATCAACCAACAGGCTGTATAAAAACAATAACAAAGAGCTGAGTGACGTCAATTTTGTTCCTTCTATAGATAGAACGAAGTTGACTCACTCAGGTCTGTGTTATTGTGGGGGTTTTTTCTAGTTTTTTTGCCATCCGTGTTTATGAGTAATTCTCACTAAACTGTATTAACCAGACTATAAACGTTAAGCGTTACACATATGTGTGTGTTGGTCCGTTATACTTCCGGATGGCAATTTTGTGAGCTTCTTTGTCAAGCGCATACTATCTATAGATAGTATGAAGTTGACGTCACTGAGGACTGTCTTTGTTATTGCTTTTTGCCATCCGCATTTATGAGTAATTCTCATTAAACTGTATTAACCAGACTATAAACGTTCAAGGTTACACACAGTTTTGTGTGTTGGTCGGTTGTATTTCCGGATGGCAATGTTCTGAGCTTCTTAGCCAAGCGCATACTATATATAGAGGTCTTATGTGCTTTCTTGCACGAAGTGGACAGGTAACAAAAGAGTGTTTACCGTCAAGGCGAATCGTCATTAAATTACTCTACTGTCATAATAGGTGTTACTATTTATAGGGAAGGATAGAACCAAACACAATATAATACCTTAGATTTAGGATGTATATTAATATACACACGAATAACAAACACACAAAAAATATAAACAAATCACCAATCTAGAAAGATGCACAAATATGCATAAAGGAAAGAATAGAAAATCAATGATAGTTTTGCATTGGCAGAAGATGCTGTTGGCTCAAATACAAAACCTCCTCGTGGAATAGCGCTGAGAGCTAGACAAAAAATTATAGACCATTTCTGGTCCATGAGGATGAGAGGAGAGAGAGAGAGAGAGAGAGAGAGAGAGAGAGAGAGAGAGAGAGAGAGAGAGAGAGAGAGAGAGAGAGAGAGCGAGCGAGGATGTGTTTGAAAAACCACATACAATCTCCATCCAATGAATAGGTTGTTATAATATAAAATTACCGATATATGAACAGTCCACAATATAAATCCAGTGGATTTCACAATAACAAAGTGGACGGCTCAATATTACTACGTAAAACACATTTACCAGCATTCTGCTGCTTTAAATGTGACACCAACAGTCTTAGTAATCATCATCAAGCGACATTAAACTTGATAAGAGACCAGACTGATGAGAATGCCGTGCGAAAGGCTGGGCGGTGTCTCGTTGATTACGAAGTTTACAACAATATCACACTCGATTCCGGTGCAAATGAGAAACTGGCTACATTTGGTGGTGATTCCTACGCACACAGGGCGCCAACAAGCATTTTGCACATGGCATCATTGAAATAAGGTTCCAATATTGTGACCTCTCGGTAGAATTTCAAAAGGCATGAATGCACATTGAGCGCTGAGAAAATCAATGAAATGAGCGATTTGAAAGTAGGTAGTTGTTTTCATTTTTTTAAAGCTTTTACAAAAACCCCAACCCCCACGCCACCCCTCACGGCCTATCTTCTTATATAATTTATACCGATGTGACGTCTAGACACTTTTGTCCTCACAATTTTCTTCTCTTTACTCACATCCATAAAGATTCTCGTGTTATGTAAATTTACTCTTGTTTCCAACATCAACAGTATAGAAGCCAGTGACCAGAATTGACGATAGCACTGATCATTTGGGGACCAAAACATCCCCGGGGTACAATATTTAAGGGGCATTTAATCCGATTATGTCACGAATGCTTCTCAATGCTGCAGCCTATTAGCATCAGTCTCCAAGTTTTCCTCAGTATTCTTACACGCATGATAATAATTGTGACTTTAGTCTATAAATATTTGACTGTTTCTATTTGTTTGCACTTTATTTGATTGAGTAAGATTTTATAGTATGCTTTTATCATACTCTAATACTTGGCATTTTATATTCAAGAGTGTGAGTTATTGTTTACTATGAATATTCCTTGTGCTCTGCGGGGCTCATTATTAAGTTATTGATTGATTTCAAAGAAAATCCGTCCATACCCAGGTCATAGTAATCACATTTATACTCGCTCATCAAAAGAACAAACGATTCATTTAAGAATGCTTGAACTGCTGTTCTATAAAACAAACATCAAACAGAACTCGCCGAAAATAGAGTCTGATAAAGGAGTGAGTTAGTACCGCCAAAGCCTCTTATAATCAAAGATATATAGCATCGACCCGTGATAAAATAAACTCTTACTACTTGCGTGTTTGGTCAAACAAGTAATCGATTCTTGATTCCCTCGGGGTTCATTGATTCTTTCTGCCAGAATACATCGGCCTGCTTGTATCAAACGCCCAGTATTATCTCTCTGTAACGATTTTCGCACATAAATTCTCTTCAAAGAACCCTTGGTATTTAGAACGAATCCTATTGCCTAATCTCACCTTTTCTACTTAGTTCACACAATGAATAATTGAATGTCTAGTACTACTTTCGGTTCAACGATCCAAACTCTCTCACTTCTGATGATCAGATAAGTAGTAAAGTTTCGAAAATCTGGGACTTTAAAATGACATTGATTCATGTAGTGCTGTTTTAATCCAAGATGAAAAATTGGAATTATAAACAATTTTGTTGAGACAAAACAGACGTCGTTAATAGCAGCAAAAAACGAATGCATTCAAAACGTTTCATCAATGCAGTATTGGTTAAGAATTTAATTAAACTTTCTGTAATGAATCCCATGGCAGAAATAGAGGGATGGGATTCTAATTTTCTATATAACTTATTTGCAACACAAATCAAGAGCAGAAGAAAAAATATGGACAGATTATCAATGTTCCGAAATTGCTTATATTTGTTTTAAATTAATAACAGCACAATTGTTATGCTTAAAGACAAACGACAGAAGAGCAAAATAATCAGAAATAACGATAAAGCGCTAAACTATCCCATTAGGGGTTTTCCCTGTCCCATATTAATAAAAGATAATAAAAATCGCTTTTATAGAGGTAGTCCACACTTTATCATCATATTAAAACTTTTAATACCTTGATCTATAATTGACAGAGTCCATTCAACCACTAAACTGCTGTACTTTGGAAAGACGAATTTTAAAATTTGGTCAGAAAACTCGTCATTCAAATATCGATCGATTTGTATGGCCTCATCATGGCAAAAACACTCAAACCTGGGACCTCGCTTTTCAAAGGCGGTCGGTCCGCATGTTGTACAGTATTTTAGGTAAATGAAACCATATCTTACACCGGAAACTTCCACGTGGAATGTTCACCTTCGACAGGACAAGGAAATGAAAGTAACGAGTCTTTGACACGGAAATCCGGCCATAGTGCCTGGAGAGCCGTTCGATCTCGGCATCTGGCCTTACATTCATTCCTTTATTTAAAACGACAGCGACAGACGATCTTATCTTTGACTGATAGAACAGGAAAGACAACGGTGTATTCAACTGTATCAAGGCGTAGATCATTACAAGTTATTTTAATAAATTAGCAAACCATTACTGCTGACAAATGTTGCTTCATTGGAATTCACTAAAATCAATTTTCAAGTATTTTTTAATCAAACAGTTTCAATATTATTATGACAAGTAGACCTCCAATACCACTGCCACCCCCTCCCCACCCCTCAACTCTAGCCTTGACGAGCTGGTAGCTCATTTGATACTTTCGAAATATTATATGATTCAGATCTCCTATAATTAATCAATAGTACACCGGAAAAACATGCATTACAATCAAGTACATCACTGATATCTTCCCGATTACTGAACACACTTCATATGTCATTTTGATATCAGAGTAAAATATCTGTGATGCCATCTAGTCTCTAACATACTGTACAATCTTGATGATAAACTTCTCAATATTATATCGAATCCATTAAAAACAATTATAATTGCATCCATTCTTCTTATTACAAATAGCTATTAGTAGACTTAATGGTAGACTTAAACATAGAACAGTGCTCAGATGCTATCCATATCCAGACCAATTTATAAAATCAATTAAAAGAAAACCCGTTCCTCGTCAAAACACTACTTTTCATCCGATAGAACAAGACAACAAAACTTATTAAAACGACTCTATAGTTATTTATTTATTCATTTATTTATTTATGTATCTATCTATCTATATGTCTGTCTGTTTGATTGTGTATCTCTCTGTCTTTGCATAAGTCTGTCTTCTGCTTGTCTGTCTCTATCTGTCTGTCTCTCCTTTTTATTGTATTCATTAATCTATTTATTTATCTATCTATTTATTTATTTATCTATTTATTGATCTATTTATATATGTATTTATGTAATATTTCATTTATTTAATTATTTCTATATTTATTTACCTAATTATATATTTATTTTAATCATTTTATCTATTCATTTATTTAAAATACGCGTAGTAGAGACTTTTAACGATCTAACAAACGTGTCTAATTTATTATTATTTACATTTATTCCCTTAGAACTATTTTAGTAATTCATACGATTGTCAAGAATACGAGGCGAAAATTGATAAGCCCAAAATATTAACATCTTTACCGATTCCTTTCAATTACTGGATTGGAGTCGACTGATTTTTTTTTCTAGGGGTGGGGGAGGGTTGATTTTTCTTTCTTCTTTTGTCTGGCACCTTTCTTACACACTTGTTCAGTTCTTTATCCTTCACCGGTGCCTGCTCCCTAATTTCTTAAAATGTATGAATAGGCTAATGTCGTCCCATCTGCATTACTTTTTAAGTGCAGTTCTAGCGACTTCCATTTTCCATCTCCTGTGGGGAAAATCCCCACAAATCCTCTGTTTCCCAGATAAAGCTTTCAGCGATATTGCTTCTCGTTTGCGAGAAACCTTGGGTCAAGAGACCCAAGTTAGTACATCGATGACAAAATTTAGAAATGTTTGAAAATCTAAGTAATTGGGAAGTAGAAAAATGTTTTGAGGCTTTACCACTATCACAATTTAAATTATAAAACGTATATTCAAATCGATCGATTAAAATGAACCCCAAACTTGTCAAAAAGTTTTAAACCCGTGACTTCAAAGTGGAAGCCGGAAGGATAGAGAGGAGGTAAAAAAAAAAAAAGAAATATTTACAAAGTAATTTGAAGTTGAATCTATCCATTTAATGTTTTATTCAGATACTATGCCAATAAATCACTGAGGAAGCAAATTGCACTATGTTTCTAATGTATTATTTCGATTGTTAACTGCACCCATAGCTTCGATCACCGGAGGACAAGCTAAATGTCCATCACTATCCCATCAGCACTTTTGTTATTACCGGTAGGCTAAAGGTAAAACAAAAGGAAGGAAATAAGCTATGTGTGATCAGTGAGACTCCAAAACAGAATATGACTGTTTAAAAGACAATGTATGCGATGACGAGATAATCAATACCATTTCCTTTGCGGGGAATTGGGAATCAAACCGCAATAGCAAACAACTATGTTATCATTATCATTATGAATTCCAATCAAATATTTTGTTATTGTGCCATTTGGCATTTAATAGCGGTATTGATGTTTTCACCTGGAGGAAAACCCCAAACCCACACAAAGCATATGAAACAATATTGTTCTTCCCACGTCAATAATATGAACTTTGTACACGGTGCATTCTTTTATTCATTTTAATGACGTTATAGCCCATACTTTGGATGACAATGTGTAGTAGTCGAAAGGGTGGCATTCTCTGCCATGAGATTAGTCGTTGTAAGAGGTGATGGCGCTTTAAGGGGATTACAAAAACTGTTCCTTGAACAAACATTTACGTGCCGGAGAGTCAGTTAATAATATTGATAAATTTTAATTGTGAACGGGAATGTCTAGGATATAGACACAGATCTGCGTGAAAGTAAGTAAAAACAGTGTTGGGCATTAACTGATTAAACAGAAGTTGTCATATGATAGCTAAATTAACAACGGCCATTAATTCAGAGATGCTAATGTGAATCTGCTAACTTTAAGGATAATATTTTTAAAAATATCTACACACACAACCACACACACACTCACATAAATACATATACACACAAAAACACAAACACATAATACACACACGCATATATACACACGTAAACAAAGAAATACCGAAGGAGAAAGAAAGACAGTGAGAGAGAGAGAGAGAGAGAGAGAGAGAGAGAGAGAGAGAGAGAGAGAGAGAGAGAGAGAGGGCATATACATGGATGAAAACACACACACACACACACACACACAAACGCACACACACGCACATACACACAACACAAAAACAAACAAATAGACAGAAGAAAAAAAATCCCATGTACGCGCGCATATCCACATTGTGGACATATTCTTTAAGACATTATCATTATAACTGATTTCAATAATCATTCTTGACTGAAAATCAATCAATTTCTTTGATGTTGATTTGTTACAATATCATTTTTTCCCCCATCCCAATCTAAACACACGAGAAAGAACGTTCTGAGGGGATAAATTATAACTTCAGTTGACACTAGCTGTAATCGGAAACAAAAACAAGGCCATCTGTTCCAGGCTATCGTTTTTCACACGGATAAATTTAACACAATAAGGCGGCACTCAGACAAAACATTTTCTTTTCATTGTGTCCAGAAACTTTCACTTTAAATATCGATTGATTGAAATGACCTTCAACTTGCCAAAAATTCTCAAACCCAAGTCTTCAAACTGGGTAAAATGATACAATGAGTATTGTCTTATGTGCGGCTATGTGGTATTGTGGTATGACACTCGCTTTGGGATCGGACGGTCCTGGGTTCGAGCCTCGTTCGGCGCAATAGTTGAGTCTTTGGAAAAGGCTCTTTGCTCATATTCTCTCACCATACTCAGGTGTAAAATGAGTACCTGGCCGTTAACAGCGTTGTCTCTGCCGAAAAAAAAATGCAATATCGCTTTACAGTCGTCCTGTCACGTCCCACATGTTAACTGTTGCTGTTGGTCAGGGGCCCCTTGAAAAGCACTTTGAGCATGTTTAGTGTATATTGCGCTTTATAAAAGCTCCTGTGTTTATTTTTATTATGATGAAACACTTTGGGTTTGTTTTGGTTTTGTTTTTTAAATTCCATTTTGGTCAGAAAACGTTTGCTTCGATCAATTGAACCTCAACTATCATAAAAATTCTTAACCCTGAGATACAATGATACAATGAGTATTGTCTTATGTGCGGCTATGTGGTATTGTGGTATGACACTCGCTTTGGGATCGGACGGTCCTGGGTTCGAGCCTCGTTCGGCGCAATAGTTGAGTCTTTGGAAAAGGCTCTTTGCTCATATTCTCTCACCATACTCAGGTGTAAAATGAGTACCTGGCCGTTAACAGCGTTGTCTCTGCCGAAAAAAAATGCAATATCGCTTTACAGTCGTCCTGTCACGTCCCACATGTTAACTGTTGCTGTTGGTCAGGGGCCCCTTGAAAAGCACTTTGAGCATGTTTAGTGTATATTGCACTTTATAAAAGCTCCTGTGTTTATTTTTATTATGATGAAACACTTTGGGTTTGTTTTGGTTTTGTTTTTTAAATTCCATTTTGGTCAGAAAACGTTTGCTTCGATCAATTGAACCTCAACTATCATAAAAATTCTTAACCCTGAGACGTCAACTGTCGTACTCGGATAAAACTTATTTTTCATTTTTGTCAGGAAAAAAATTACTTCAAACATTGATCGAATAAAGTTTCAAGTTTCCAGTTTCTTTATTTTTAGGCTTTCTCCAACAACATAAATGAAAGAGAAAAGGAAAGGGTACAAAAATAGCGCTCAACTTGCAAAAGCTCTCAAACTCGAGACTTTTTGAAGAGTTTAGTTAAGTTGAAGATCAAATCAATCGACAGATAGTTGAGGTACAAGTACGCTGGTCAAAACGAGAGAAGAAATGTATGTATTTTGTCACAAATTTAGATAGCATTATAATGGATAATAGCATTTTACTCTTAATTGCTTAATAGGAACGTAATCTGCTTCTTTTCAAATGCATCCTTATTTCGGATCGTCGTATTTACTAACAATTGCTCGTTGGGATGTCACGTTGTGATCAACAATATAAACAGTTGGAATTCCACATGGTAAACAATAGGTGCACGCCCTCGTCCTTTTGTTTTCAGTTTTGAATGGTCTGTCTGCTCAATGCCGAAAATAATAACCTGTACATGTAAATGTAAAGCAGTTTGACGCTATAGAAAATAGAGTCATGTTTTTAAAACCAAGCTAATCCAAGGTATTTATCTTCTGTTTTTAAAAATTATAAATTGTAGCTTTCTCTCATTTTTGAACTTGTACTATTTTTTAAAAATCCCATTCCTATTACTGTCAATAGTGCAGAGAATTACTTAATTGTGATTTTGCATTATGAAACTGTCACATTATTATTATCATCATCATCATTAATTTTGCTATTATAATTGAAGATGTTATTGTTGTTTAGCTTTTCTATCATTATTTGTATATTCATCAGTATTTACTCAAATACAAAAAGGGGCAATATTTTTTGAAATCAGAACAATAATTTTTTTAATTTAAAAGGTCAAATTAGCTTCGAACTCGATAACATCAAAATCGTACTTATAACAGAAAGGGAAAAGATTCAGTGATGCATTAGACTTGGGATCCAGACAAGACAAACAAAAATCTCCGATGAAAATGTAGCCAAATGCACCTAGATAGACATTACTCGCCTCATACGCTTTATGCTTAACATAATCCTACTGGTATTCCGATATGTAGATGAGAATTGTGCCGTATATTGACAAAACAACATTTGTATGCCCTTGTTTGTTTGTTTGTTTGTTTGTTTCGGCTTTTTTTTTATTTAGAGGGGGGGGGTAGTTGTATTTTTGTATGTTTTGTTTGTTTGCTTTTTGTTAATGTTGTTTTTTTGTTCTATTTTCTTTTATTTTGAAAACTTTTGACTAAATTAATATCCATCGATTAAAATGACCCCTAACTTCAAAACTGCCAAAATATTTCAAAACCAAGAGTTGTTGAAATAATAAAATTACGATTAGGCAATATGATCGATAAAATATCTAAATAAAAGATTGTGTCGGCTTTCAATCTATTTAATTTTCTGAATCCATATATTTATCATCAATTTAATATTTTAGCTTTTGATATTTTTGGTTTCGGTTCGATCTGAGTTATTTTTTATTTATGTTTTTGTATTTTGTTGGGGGGAGGATTGTTTTTGTTTTTCGCCTGTTTAATTTTTGTTTGTTTGTTTGTTTGTTTGTTTGTTTCAGGTTTTGTTGTTTTTTAAGGAGGGTGAGGGAAGACAAATATTTTAGGATTTAAAAATTTTAATTTAATGTCGTTAGGACCGATCCCTTAAGAGTTTAAAAAAATTATTTTGTTAGTTTTTTTTGTTAGGTTTTTTATTTTTTTGGTGGAGGTAGTGTTGGTGCTTTGTTTTGTTTTTTATTTGTTGTGTATCATTCGATCTTTTTTAAAATTGAAGTATTAACTGCTATATCAGGTCAACAAGTCGGTGTGTAAACAAACAAAACACTGTGTATGTTAAAAAAAAAAGTTTAAAAATTAATAAGGGAGTTTAAAATAAATCGCATTAATAATGTAGAGTAGCGCCGATGGTGTTATTTTACATTCCCGGAAGTGTAAGCGAGAGTCGTTTTTAAAAAAAAAAATAATAAAAAATGAACAGAAGAAGAAATAACAAACACATAAACAAAACAAACAAAAAACCGACCCTTTGGTGTGCAATGACTAGAAATCAATAGACAAAGTCAGCCTATTTTAAAGGTTGCTTCAGGGATGCGAGATAAGATTCAAAGATTATCTATCTCTCTCTCTCTCTCTCTCTCTCTCTCTCTCACACACACACACACACACACACTCTTTCTCTCTCTCTCTCCCTCTCTCTCTCTCTCTCTCTCTCTCTCTCTCTCTCTCTCTCTCTATCTATCTATCTATCTATCTACCTTTCTCGATTTTTCTTTCTTTCTCTAACTCTCTTTCTCTTTCTTTCTCTCTATCCCCTT
Source organism: Berghia stephanieae (assembly GCF_034508935.2). NCBI lineage: Eukaryota > Metazoa > Mollusca > Gastropoda > Nudibranchia > Aeolidiidae > Berghia > Berghia stephanieae. Next base: position 86,098,690 of record NC_088360.1, on the reverse strand, counting down.
ATATATATATATATATATATATATATATATATATATATATATATATATATGTTGTGTGTGTGTGTGTGTGTGTGTGTGTATGTGTGTGTATGTGTGTGTTTGTGTGTGTTTCATTTTACCCATTCGAGGGAGAAAAGATTTCATCTACTTATGTATTTGTTGAATAACAAGAAGTCCAAAACAAAGTTTTATTCCTAAATAAGTCTTAACATCATTTCCAAAATCACCCAAAAACAAAAGTCGATACGACATTATATATATATATATATATATATATATATATATATATATATATATAGAGAGAGAGAGAGAGAGAGAGAGAGAGAGAGAGAGAGAGAGAGAGAGGGAGAGAGAGAGACAGGGAGAGAGAGAGAGGGACAGAGAGAGAGAGAGAGAGAATAAGGATTCAAATTTCAAACATTTTTATAAAGATCCTAACGCAACTAAGTGGAAATAAGACATCAAACATTACCGAGGCTAAGGGGATGGCGAGGCTGGCCCGTAATGTGATTGGAACCAACGTTAGCTTTTAGCTAATTGGTATTTCAACGGACAAATCGATGGTGGCCAGACTCATGCATCATTCATTAATAAACCATTGAGATTTGAATGAAATAAAGCCTACACTCAAGGGTCCGAGGTGGGGGTAACTTTTAATGATCAAACCCAATGATCGTGTTATTCCCATGGCGTGCATTACAGCGTCTTTCGTGAACTGTGACCAGAGAAGAAGAATTGAGTGGAATGAGGCGGTTTGAACTTTTGCAAATGCGATCTAAATTCGGCACAATTGAAATGCAATTCATAATGTCGTAAAGCAGCAATCAAATAATCTTATTCCTATTGGGGGGCGGTGGGGGGGGGGGGGACGAGAGTACCAGGGCTGGAACATACCAAAGGTGCACATTAGTTATGTTATTGAAAATTAAAAGATGATTTTTATTTTCATGAGACAAATTTGAAAAATGTTTCAATTCTCCATGTAAACTGCATCACCTCTCCTTATAGAGAATACCAACATGTTGTGGTCAAATAAAAGCACAAGGAAAATTCTACAAATATGGTTTATGTCAAATGACCCTTTCGCTGAATAGTCGTCGGACTGTTTCGTCTGAGCAATACTGCATGTTAATGAATGCCACTGGCCTCCAATATTTTCTGTCACAAAATTCTCAGATTTCCTCAAGATCTATGATTGTATTAATTCTTTATTACGTTATTTGTTACATTAATTTGGTGATTTTATTAATGAGATGATTATAGGGTGGATATTTGATATTGGTAATTGTTTTCAGTTATTCGCGATAGGAAGTGTATATATTTTTTTTTTTTCGTTTTGTTTTGGCTAGAAAATCTCTGATTCAAATATCCTCAACATGTCAAGGAGTTTCCAATCTGACACTTCTTTAAATAAAACAACACTCAACTTGTCAAAAAGTTTAAGACATGGGAATTCTTAAGACTCTCAAGTTTGATTTTTGCTTTGTTTTTGTTTTTTTTTTTTTGTTTTTTGGGGTTTTTCTTTTTTTTTTTTTTTTTTTTTTTTTTGTTGACAAACTGATCATATTTTATTTATCAATGAAATTTAAGCTAATAGTTTTACTAGCCAAAAAAGTGTTCTGTCAGTATTCGGTACCGTTGTCTCATAGCATATTGATTCTTAATGCCGTATAGCCTACATTGTGATAACTAAATTGTATACACATGCCTTGACATTTCATATTGTTTACACAGCATGCCTAGACACATCTCATCTCCCCCCTCTCTTCATTTATTTCTTTCTACTTCCAGTTCTCTTGTTATTTTTCTTTCTTCGCTCTCCTATTATATTAATCTTATTACTCTTTATTTTTATTTGACCTATACAAATTTGTCGCATATTCATGTATGCACAACACTAACATACATACACACACAAACACACACAAACAAACACACACACACACACAAACACACACACACAACCACATGTACAGAGTAGCTCGTATGAAGACCGCGTATTATTTGATACTGATAATAATCAGCAAGTTCTTCAAGTTTTGAAATTGTTTATCTAATTAATATCAACAGTTTGTTCACTTGCAGAGTCGTGATTTATACAACATAATAATAATGTCCTTTCAGATCAATTAAAGTTCATCCCAGTTTCCATAGGGCAATTGGGAATGTAATAATTGCTTGATCCAAAGGATGGGATACCGGTTCATCGCCAAAGTCCTTTCCCGTGGTAATTAAACCCATCTACTTTTTCACAATTATCTAGCTGGAAAAAGCAATCATTAAAAAATTATGTGAAAGACGATTCCAACAGAATTCATTTTTTGCGTGTAAATCGGGTGCCCACCCATTGAACAGCTCACCCTTCTCCCACCCTTAAAAAAAAACCTATAATATTGGAAATAGAAGTTTGATTCCTCTCATTCTATGTATATCAAAGTAAAAAAAAAAAAGTTTAAAAAGTAGTTATTCCCTGTCAAAAGGCGGAGTTAATCCCAGTTTCAATAACGTTAAATGGACAATAAAAACTGTTTGCTACCCTTTGGATAGTGCTCTAGTTTGTAATAATCAGAACTGTTGTTAAAAAAAACACATTAACAACTGGGTAGTCATATAAGTCAGAAGAATTTTCTGGGCCCACAGCGGTTCCTTTGCCTGTGTAGGCGAGAGGTCTTCCAATTGGGCTGTTGAGGTCTCTTATTAATGTTGCGGTGGAAGGGGGAGGGGAAGATATTCAAATTCTCATTGGTTTACAACATATTTTATTTCTAATTTCAGGCAATCCTGATTTGAAAACGGAATATTACCAAGCATGGTGCAGATATCATTACAAGATTTCAATGTGTAATTTAATTAATAGTAAAATGCAAAGTTGACCGGTCACCGTCTAGCTCCAGCTAAGATCGCCCAACGGCGAGTGAAGATGCTGACCAATACATAAACAATTACAAAAATAGGGAAGCGATTCACCGTCTGATTCAATGCAAAAATAAACACACACGAGCAAGACATAAATATGGATGAATCCTGACACAAAACAAGGAGTGTCCTCGTCCTCATCTATAATATCATGATCCCAATCGTGCCAGACTTCATTCAAAGGAAACAAACATCCCAAGATCAAATGGTAGACCTGTTATTGTGTTATTCGATAAATTGTGCCATATAACAAATAACGTTACTGGAAATATTGGTTTTTTAAAATAAGAATTCTTCACAAGAGAGAGATTCTTTATAATGAAATGAAAAGAAGAAAAAAATCGATTGGCAACGTCTCACGAGAGAGGTCCTGTAACGGTGAAACTTGAATTATGTCCCATCGTTTCTTGGTTTTATTTGGCAGCAAGTCTAGCCGTCTAGATGTCCTAACTTCATACTTCAATGTTAGTATGAATGTGAAATTATACTTGTTTTGATTCCCATTTCGCGGATCCTTCGATAAGTGCATTGCAGTTATGGTGAGATATTCGAATGTGATTATGGATAAATAGTTCATTTAAAAAATCATTCATGGTATAAAAATTAAACGTTTATAGGAAGGCATGAAAAGAAAAGAAAATACCAATCGATGAGGGAAAAATCGAAGTGATTGGTTTGAAATTTGTTTAGCATGATAAAAGTAATATCACAATAATCTTGGGGGTGTAATATTGTTTTCCCGGATATGGTAATATTATTTTATTATTTTAAATTTTATTTGGCTGAGTTACGTAACGACTATGATGGTATCGATTTAATCGTCATGAAATAATGATAGAATACGGAATCATAACGAACGGCTTGAATCATACTACTGAGGCGGTGGCGGTGGGGGCGTGCGGTGCATGAGGCGTGAGCTTCGAGAGGGGCGATGGATGGCTGAGGGTCGACAGCCATCATTGTACTCACGTAGCGCTAGGACGGATGGGATGAGTGACAGAGGAAGGAGGAAAGTAGGAAGGGGAGGCTGTTGTTGCCCGTGCCAGGGCCAAGGCTTCTCGCGGCACGGTGTTGGAATGAGAGAAGAACGGCGGATGACAGGAGTAAGAGGAGGAGTAGGACGAACAAAAACAACTCAGCAACAGCAACTTCACATTGTAGTTTCTCCAAGCGTACAACAACGGTGTGTTCTATCAATTCGTGGCATTACTTACAGTGGTAGAGATAGTGCTGATGGTGGATATTACGGTGGTGACAGTGGTAGTATAACTAAAAAAAGAAGACGTTTATTCTCAGCTTTTTCGGGTGTGAAGAGAAAGTTCAAGTGTCCCACAGGACGTCACATACATTATGCAAATAGTTTTCGACAGGACTACAGCCACAGGTGTCAGTGCGAGGTTCTCAACTGTGATACTTCCCGACGTGACGTCACCTTGTCTGACGCCACCGTTGACATATTCCATAGAAATGTGGACGACCAACAACGACAACGGTGTCCCTTTACGTCACAACACGTCAGAACGAAAAAAGCAACGCCAATCAATCCACAGAAATATTCCAATTTAGGATCTGTTTTCAATTATAGAATTCTCTTAAATGTGATATTGTTGTTTTACAATCTTAGCCATTTTTCTACCTTTGCTAACGCTGCTCACCAATCACCTCTGTTATCGTCATCGTCATCAGCATCGCCGAAACATGCTCGTTATAACTCCTTACCCCCATCACCATTGAATTCTAGTAGCATACTCATACATTTCAACCCACCCTCCATAAAGGATTTACAAATAAACAAGCCCCAAACTGTATATTTCAATTTCACTATCTATCATCGACCTTGGAATCCACAATCTTCAAATGCAAACAATAATAAAATCAACAACAAAAGTAACACCAACACTGCCACCGACGTAACCAGTCGCCAAAAAACAACATCCAACACAATCAATAGCATTTCTAAAGCTATCAAATCAGAAATACCTCTCAGCGACTCGGCCAACGCCGTGCCTGCAATTCAAACAACGAATACATTCCTTTCAAAGAACTACAGCAGTGGCAGCGGTCAGCAGCGGGCAGGAACACCGTTCATCTCCACAACAACGCCAATATCCATCCTTATACCATACTACTCAAGTCCAAACTCTTCTACACCGAACCATTCCAATGTTACACCACCTCCAGCACTAGTCAACGATGCCACGCAAGGAACATTCCAACACAACAGTGACAATTCACAAAAGCAACAACGCCCCAGTCGTTACTGGGTGATGCTTTATTCCAACGACGAGAGCATCGCACGTATCAAGATTTCAAAAGGTTCCAGCGATATCCCGCAATTAAAAATAGACAAGAACAAGAAAGGACAAGACAGTTTTCTATTGATGACGGTCACACCAGGTCGCCAATACAATTTCTCCGTGGAGGCAAAGCACATCGGGAGGACCACAATGTCCTTGGCAGTAGTGGACGCCAGTGGGATGGTCGTTCCCATGCCTAAGGTAAGTTAAGGCTTCCTTTGAATTTGCAGGAGTATGCTCCGTGAAACAATAATGCTATAAGATCATTTATTTCTCCTTTTTCTTTAGTGGTGCTTTCACCGTGGATGTAAAGCTTTTTAATAGAATAGAATATTTTTGCAGTAAACACATATCGAGATGAGAGCAATGACACCCGTATAAAATATGACTCCAAAGATAATGTCGTGCGTTTGAACATTTTAAGAACCTGCCAACCGGGGGGGGGGGGGGGGGGGGGGGGGCGGGGAACATAAATCCCCACCGCCTGACAAAATGGTATCATTATGTCAGGCAGACGGGATTTTAAAGTAAAATTGAGCAGAAATTAGAAATTTTAACTATTTTTTTTTCTTTATTAAAAAGTATGCTCAATCTCCTCCAAAAATCAGATCAACATCTAACTCAAGTCTCGTATTTTTAATTAGAAGAAATTAAAATGTTAGCATCTAAAATTACCCAACATAAAATCGTTCCCGATTTTGATATGATCGGACACAAATGAAACCCCAGGTTCAGTTTAATAAACAACTTACTTTGAGTGAATACTATCTATATATCTTTAAGATGTAGCAAAATCGATACCAGTTAAAAAGTTTGTAAAAATATTTCAAGGATTCTTGGATTTAAAACCATTTACAAACTAAACAACAACAAAAACAATAACAAAAAAAATATATATTTATATAAAAATCAAAGCTGTATTAAGATCTAGATGTTTTGAGAGCAACGCTCTGTGTCACCATAAATATTAGATGAGTAATTTTCATTCGCGCGCACACACACACACACACGCACACACACACACGTACACAAACACATAAAGAGGAGCAGAGTGGCTCAGTGGTATGGCCTTTGCTTCGTACCCGAAAGTTATCGTGTTCTACTACCCGCTGCGCTATGTGGCCTTGAGCAAGTCATCTCGCCCTCGCTAACTTTGCACTGCGGTTATCTGGGTTACTCCAGTATTCCTTTGGAATATACCCTTTAAAAAAATTCCCCCTTGAGGATAAATAAAGGGAATTTTTTAAACACACACACACATACACACAAACACACAAAATCACACTTATACGCGCATATACAAACACAAACACGGACACACTCAAACAGAAAAGACAATTCTCTTCCTTATTGTAAATGTGTGTTTGTTGCTGTAAGACTGAAACAAATTAAGTGTTCCCTTAAGTGGTATTTGCTTCATCCCAAACAAGCCTTCCTAAGAAATTGTAAAAAAGGGACATTTTTTACCACTGGTATTCTACTTCATCTTCATTAACCAGGTTTGAGAGTTTTTGCCAAGATGAGGGTCATTTAAATCGATCGGTATTTGAGGGAGGAGTTTTCTGGCCAAATTTTTAAATACGAGTTTTTTCCAGTGTGTGGCAGTTAACTAGTTAATATTTTACTTATGCTTTTCGGCGCTTGAGGATAACACACGTTCTCACTACACCTCTATTCGCTTTACAAATTTCCTTTGCATTTTCATGTTCAGAGCCTCTTTTAGTTAATATTTCAATCCTAGTTTTATTGCAACATTAATTGCAGAAATGGGATTTGTCGATAAAATCAGTCTTCTTTTCCTTTACATTCGACATTTCAAATATTTTAAAGCAATTGACTAATTCCAAAACAGCACGCATGTAATACTAACGACAAAAGATAATTAGAATGTCCAAATTCAATACCCCCCCCCCTCCCTCCCCCCTTCCATGAAAAAAAAGAAGAAAAGAAAAGGCAACCCTTTTTCTTCGACTTATATCAGAAACTTTTTTTTTACAGAAGGGAATTCCTTTGAAATGAAATGAAATGAAATGAAATGAAATGAAGAAAATGGATTGACAACGTCGATGAGAGCAGAGCTTTGACATTGAAACTTGAATTATAATATTCCATCTTCTCTTGCTTGTGTAAAATAGTGTTGACAGTCAAGCTGTTACATCATCATGGTTAAGAAGAATGTATTTGTACCTTTTTAAAAAAACATAAACTGCCGGTAGCATTTGAAAATACATAAGATTTTTCTTCCTTGTTTACGATCTATCGACATATATGAAATTGTCGTGAGAAATTCGAATGTGTTTGGTCTTACGGAAGAGTAGTTTCTAATTGTCATGACGAAAACAGCAGGGATAAAACCAAGACGAAATGAAAGAGTGGGATAAGGTTGTTTGTTTAGTTTTTTTTGAGTTTTTTTGTTTTGGTTTTTTGTTGTTGTTGGGGGGTTGTTTTTTTTTTTTTTTTTTTTTTTTTTTGGGGGGGGGGGGGGGAGTTAAATATCAATTGAGCATTTTTTTCCTTTTTTGGTTTATTTCGTTTATTTTATTTTTTGTTCTGTTTTTTTTTTCTACTGTCCCGTTAATTCATTTGGGTTTATTTTGGGCTGGTTGTGCTTGTTTGTTTGTATTTTAGGGGGGGGGGGGGGGCGTTGTCTCTGTTTTTATTTTTGTACATTTTGTGTTTGTTTTTTGTTTTTCGTTTTTTTTGTGTGTGTTTTGTTTTTGGGGGGTTTTTTTATTGGGGTTGTTATTGTTTGGCTCTCCCTGCCCCCCCCCCCCCCAATAAATAAATAAATAAATAAAATGCTGTTTGAGTCTGGAATTGTTCTATACAATATTTGCAGCCTTATACAATAAACATTATATGTTTAACATTATAGCAGATAAGAAGTCAGGGGTTGGTTAAAGAAATCTGCTTAGCATTGGAAGACGCATGATTTGAGGCTAGTACTTTTCTTTTTTTTTTCTTTGTAATATTTTGTCTCAAATCAAAAATAACAATACGCATATTCAACTTTCCTTACAAATAAATCAATGATATTTACCATAACACAACCATTTTGAGGCTGCTCAGTCTCTGATTCTTGATAACATGACAAGTTACTCCCCTTTATCTATAAATTTGCTTTTCACAATCAATTGATCTATTTTTATTTATTCATTTTCAGGCAAGTTATGTTCGATCAGTGGCATCTTCCCAGTACGATGTGGCAGCTGTTAGAGGAGAGCGAACAGCAGACATTGTCTTTGACAGTGCCGCCGCTGCCATTGCTATCCTGATCAGCTTTGGTATGGGCGCCTCCACGGATATCGACAGTATAAAACGTCAGCTCAAATACCCGGTGTCTCTCATCGTAGGATTTTGTTGCCAGTTTATAATAATGCCTGTGGTAAGGTTGCCATTTTAAAAATTTACTGAATGTTTTTGAATTGTTTTGTTGTTTGGGTTTTTTTTTTCTATATTCTTTAACATTGTTTCAAAATGTTACACTCATTTTGGGCCCCCAACTTATAGCCTGCATCCATCAACTGAAATGCATACATCTGTTCAAACGCACGCGCGCAAACAATAATGTAATGATGTTAAATTGCTCAAGGCTACTGATTAGTAAATACACAGTAAGGCAAATATCTTACATCGTCTTATTAACGGTGTATTATGCAGCGCTTCAAAGGTGTGGTGGAACGAAAAGAAGTAGAAAAAGGCAAAAAAAAAGTGAGGAATTCCCAATCAGACCAGAGAACGATTACTCACGTCGTTTACCACCTTCCGAAAACAATTAAAACCTTTCCCTTGATCGATAACATTCAATAAATATGTCCTCACGGACGTGACAAGAAAAGCAAGGCAAGTACTTGCGACTCCAAATAAATACGAGTAGGTTTGCTACTGGAGAAAAAAAAACACCTGTACTAGTATCATAAACGCAAGGGCAACGATAACAAAAATAGCCCGACAAAAGATTGGCATCGGGGAATGGTGTCACTTATCCCCTAATCGTGCCTGTCTAAGAATGTTGGATGATGCTGAAAGAATTTTGTTGATTATGTTCACAGTGATCGATTACCTCTTGCAGCCACAACAACAGACTGCGGTCCAATAACAAAACGCTTTTTTTTTCGACCATTCAACTTTTCCTTCATAAATCGACCGACAAAAAGACCGCAAACGTTCACAAAGTCTTGAATATGATTTGAAATGTGGGGTTCAAGACTGTTTTAACAAGTTAGAGAGTCATTTTAATCTATCGATATACGAAATCAAAGTTTTCTGCCAAAATAAAAAGGTGGTTTGTCATTTTACAGCAGCCCAGTCCAAGAGATGAAAAATAAAGAAAAAAAATCAAAGCGGTTGTTTTCTCAGTTGGTGGCCGGAGAGACAGATAGAGATAGAGAGATAGATAGATAGAGAGAGAGACAGACTGAGAGAGAGAGAGAGAGAGAGAGAGAGAGAGAGAGAGGGGGGGGGGGGGGAGAATCCAATGTTGTAGAACCCGGCCAATTTCTGTTCTCCCAGACACCATTAAGAAATCATGAAATAAAGAGAGTGATGATCGATCAAGTAGTCGCCGCCTAATGCGATTTCCCCCATTTTCTAATCATGTTTGGACTTCAGGCTAAACGCTATTCTCGCGCCTTGTACATCAAGATTATCCATCTCTCAGGCCGCTGGTCCAGTCATCTCTTGGATCAATGTCATAATAATATTATGGGCGTGTTTGTGCAAGCTGTACTTTGAACTTTAATGCCAATCAGTTAACTGTAGTACTCTGGGGGAAAAATTCGTATGTAAAAAATTTGGCTTGAAAGGTCGTGCTTCAAATATCGATCGATTTAAACGACCCTCATCTTGGCAAAAATTCTCAAACCTGAAACGTTGCGAAGTGGTTAAAGCTTACATACTAATGATGAATAAACTAAATAGAAGAATGTATAACAAGAAAACTTTCAACGCGACCGACAACAATGCGACTAAGAGGGAGTGGGTGTGGTTCTGGGTGGTAGAATTTGTGGTATTCGATATGTTCATCATATCATTCTCAGATAAACTTCATTAATATATACGGCAATAGGTCTTGCAGTATAACACTCGGCTTTTAATTTGTAGGTACATCGTTCAAGTCCTGCTGTGACTCGCAAAGAGGAGTCCTTGGAAAATGCTTTCTATTCATATTATGCTTTCTATTCAAATTATCTTTCCATACTCGGTGTAAAGTACAATGCACATTTTTTCTAACCACTATCTAAATCTCGAGTGATATATTACATGGGCGTCCTGATTTTACGTTTCCACCATTTTCAAAATCAAAGGCGAGTAACTTGATCACTACAATCGCCAAAAAAAAACATAAAGTGGGATAGCAAGGGGGGAGGGAAAGAGAGAGAGAGAGAGAGAGAGAGAGAGAGAGAGAGAGAGAGAGAGAGAGAGAGAGAGAGAGAGGGGGGGGGGGGGGAGATGCACATTGCATCACCATATATTATCATGTATATATATATATATATATATGTGTGTGTGTGTGTGTGTGTGTGTATGTGTGTGTGTGTGTGTGTGTGTGTGTGTCGATTAGGTTTGCCTCAAGAGATATAAACTTTAGACAAACGACTTACAATTGTGTATTTCATTCTAATCTTGGGTTATAACTTCGCAAAACCTGCACCATATATATTATTTGGAAAACCAAAATAATCAATATACAGCATTCACTTACGTCTTTTGACAAAAGTTGACAAATGGAAGTCAAAATCATGTTACACATGGATAGAATTTGATTGGTATTTGAACGTTATTCAATTGATACAGCCATCAAAAAATGGTTCATTGTTTCATGCAAACTAATATACGTATCATGTGATTTATCAATAATAATAATAATAATAATAATAATAATAATAATAATAATAATAATAATAATAATAATAATAATAATAATAATAATAATAATAATAATAATAATAATATAATAATAATAATAATAATAATAATAATATCTAAAAGGAGAATAATCTTAAATAATAATCGTGATTTTATTCAGATAGGAGCACCGTATTTAAAAGGATATGGCACGGTTTACCAGATCAATATTTTTTTTAACCCTTGCAGGTATTTTTAAACAAGAAATGAATAAGCAGCGATCAAATACATTTTTTCCAACCCAGTCCTCGAATAGTTCTTCGATGTTGAATTAAAACGAGAAAGTGAAAAGCAAAGACCTAATAAGATTTTAAAATAATATACAGCGTAACAAATATCCTATTCCAGAAACAAAATTCTAGGAGAAACTCTCTGCTGACTGGCTGGAATCGTTTGGCATCGCTGCCAGCAAATAATAAATGGAATCTTGCGAAGTGTAACAAAGCAGACCTGATTGGGTTGCCTCCCCTCGTCCCTCGGGCCATATTCACAATACACTGGTCTCCTCTGTCTTACAAGTAGCTCTTTGGTCCCTCTCCATGAAATTTTATGCTGCTGGTTGTCTTGGTCAAGTTATAAATTAATGGGGTCCAATAAGATTCGATTCTGTATCTCCGCATCGATCGCCCCAGTCATTCGTTATTCACCAATACATCCATTCTACCATCCATCTGTGAACTATCTATATAACTATCCACCCATCCATCCATCCATCCATCAATCCACTCATCTATCCAACCATCTATTCATCCATCCAACCAACCATTTATTTATCGACACATAATGCCAACCAGCCGGTCAGACATTGCACCAGTTATCAGATTCACAAACCACGCTATCAAACAAGCAAGTTATCCATCCATCGACATATTAAAAAATGCATTTATCATCCATCCATCAATCCATCCATCTATCCAGCTGGCCATCTACTTATTTAGAAATTCCTCCAATCCATCAACCCACTTATTCCTTCATTCGCTCATTGTGATTTATCTTTTAATCACCAATCCATCATTCGACACCCCCATTTATTATCTGTCCTTGGAAAAGCAAATCGATACAAGCTCGAACCATTCATCAGATAGTCTGATTTATATCATTTATCTCTATCTCACTCACTCAATCTACCACGACGAAATATCACCGGTCACTCCATCCATCCCTTTTTTTTAAAATCGTGTGATCAAGTTCCCTTGCACCGCACAGCCGAGGCCAGTCCTTCAATTCACAAAACGTGCACTATTTGAATCTTTTTTAGAAATTATAATAATTAACAAACAGTATTTGTATTCCTTATGTTCTTAACAAGGTTTTGCTCAATGCGCCTAATGTGAGCTTTGTGGTCTAGTGGTATGACACTCGCCTTCGGATCGGAAGGTTCTGGGTTTGAGTCCCGCTCTGAATGTCGCATGATTGAGTCCTTGGAAAAAGCTCTTTATTTACATTCTCTCATCGTGTTCAGGTGTAAAATGAGTACCTGGCCGTTAACAGCATTGTCTCTGACCGGAAAAAATGTAATATCGCCTAAGAGGCGTCAAATCTGGTCCCACATGTTCAATTTTGCTGTGGACTATGTATGGGCCCCTTGTAAAGGGCTTTGAGCACACTCAATAAATGTTCAACAAGAAACAGAACTTAACACGGGATTCAAAATATAATCCAACGTTATACCTAAATACATGAATAACGAAGACGTATCCAAAATCCCGCTAAGATCGATTCAATCTTCAAAGTTGTGCAAATGTTAAATACAAGAGCAGTAATATCTAACGTGATCTAAAAGCATTGAGAATGGCCAAATGGTGGGAGGGGGGGGGGGGGGGAAAAATCATTCAATTCTATCGCTTCATGCATACATGATTCAGATTTCCAATTTGGGAAAAAGCATTTGCCTAAATTGTAGCCTGTGTCTATATTGGAGTCCTTTGCCCCCCGGTCATCTCCTCGAGATAAATTATTTGGTATAAATTATGGCACTGGCTACTGGCTACTGCTCATTTTCCACTCGACTACATCCTTGTCGTTGTATGTCTGTCACAGTTACTCGAACAAAGGATTTTGTGGGCTCTTATCTCAGCTGCGTTGCCAGGGATAGATACAATAATATATTATCATGATGTGATTCCCATTGATTTATATCATTCCAAATTAATCATATTGTGTCTTGGTCTTGGGGGAATGTAATACAATCGATATTTCTGAAAACCATATACTAACCATTAATTGCTTTTCGGTCTGAGAAGTGCTGTCGAACTTCTCGCAATTGAAATATAATTCATTCCAATGTATTTATTCTTTCACACAAGGGTTTGAAATCAAGAGAATAGACAATTAATCGCCTCTTCAGTCAGTTTCGACTCGTACTCTAATGATAAGCATGTCATACCATCTCTATTTATATTGTCATACTTTTCTTTTATTGCTGAAACCTACCTCACATCCCGTACTTAGATATCGTGTGTCTATATTTAATGATCAAAAATTGCCTAACTCTCTTTATTCTAAAACTAAACCAGTGCAGATGACTGGATTTGGAAATGTTTACAAATCAATCCATGGAACTGCTCAGGAAGACGAAAAGATTTTGTAAACGTAAAGTCAGTTGTTTAAAGAGGAGTAACAGGGTTGTTTGAATCGGTTGTAATCACAGGTTTTACCTGGCGTGAGTGGCAATTTTACACGACGTTGCAATCAATAATTACTCATAAATATGAAAGACAGGGTTAGGAGATTTCAATTCATCAAAAATGGTTGCCTTTGTTGTCATTTTGTGTAATGGTTATTGTTTTAAGGCTGAATGGCTTTTAAACAAGCCCCAAGTTGTTTTAATGACATCCCATCAACACCGGTTCTTTCATGATTGCACTTAGTTCCGCCATATTTTTTTTCTCTACGCCATCAATCAATAAAAGACTTGATGTAAACAGAAAAAAAACAGTTGTTTTTGGTGGGGGGTTTTCTTCCCTTTTTGTGGTTTCTATCTTTTGTTTGTTTCTTTCTTTCTTTTGGTATTTTGATAGTTTTATTGTTTTGTTTGTGTTGTTTTTTTTTTTCTCTTTTGGGAAAAGAGGGGAGAGAGAGAGAGAGAGAGAGAGAGAGAGATAGAGATAGAGATAGAGACAGAGAGAGAGAGAGAGAGAGCATGGGTTCTTTTGAGTCTTTTTTTTTCGTTTGGGTTATAAATGTTGACACGTTTGAACCTATTAGCGACTGGGGAAAGTGAGTTAATGAATGAATTCATTCAGATGACTTCTTGGCTTGTTGTAATGTAAGATAATAAGAATTATATAGAATAATATCCAACCTTCGACCCAGGGTACAAAGAATGTAATAAAATGTGCACAATAATTACGAACGTCGCGTCGTCTTTGACTCATTTTACATTAACAATTACTAGACTACCTCTAAAATCAACAAAGAGTAAAAAGAAATCTTCATGCAGCTATCTCGGTTTATATCTTGATGGCAGCTGAGTACAGAACAAACATCGAAACGAGTTTTCCTTGTAAGGCATAAATAAAACACCATCAATAATAACTAATGGGGAAATTGTGTTTGATGACATTTCTAAGACACAACGATCAATACCTTGGCAACAATGACTGGCTTCATTGCTGCGCTAACTCATTATGCCAAGTCGAGAAATGAGTGTTCCCGTTCCCCTTCTACCAATTAAATAATCTATGGCGATGTTGTTGCTTGAATAATATATAAAATGGAGGGTATGCTACGATTGCTTCATTACATTTTGATTTATTTTGCAACCACGAGGAAATGATACATCAAGTCTGCTTTAAATATGAATTGCATTGCAAATGACGTGAAACCAATTAGACAATCCTTGCTCATTGCAGAAAGACATTTTCGAAATAAAATTAATATCAAACTCATTTATTTAGAAGGCGTTTTCAAGGGTTTCCATGTCAACAACAAAACTTAACATGCAGGACGCCATTGCACAACTGTGGCACTCTTACATCTTTTTCGATAGAGACAAAGCCGTTATCGGCCAGGAACTCACTTTACACCTGAGTATGGTGAGAAAATGTGAGTAAAGATTATTCCACAGAGACTCACTTTACGCCACTTCTAGCGGGACTCGAACCCGAAATCTACAGGTCGCAAGCCAAGTGCGATACCACTTAACTACAAAGCCACACAAAGCCAAATATTTAGAAATGTTAAGCAAATCTGGCAGCTTTAATCAGTTCATACTCTCTGAACCCCTCCGACGGAATGATTCAAACACGCTGACAATATTGGGTATACATGCATAAAACAAAACCATCCGATCTATCGTCAGCAAAACCTAAACCATGCATTAATTCCTTATTGTAGATGGGAAATCATTTACTGCTAAAGGTTGAGGGCAACGAGAGCAAGTCGTTAAATGTAAGCTTAATATACGCTAGACAAAAAAAAAAATCAATAGATTAATGTCAGGCCAGAGATGGCTAGAGGATATCACCATTTAACGATTACTAACTGTAAAGTATATATGCATACAGTTGTCCTTTTTTCATTTGATAGAAGTTCAAAGCTTCTTTGACCAAAGACATAGTGGTAAAGTTAAATGGCAATACGTCCAAATGTCAAAGGCTGAAAACCTTTTTGAATGTGAATGATACAGTGTCAGAGAACGAAAAATAAAAACAGGAGTGGGGAGGGGGGGGGGGGGTTGAATCCAAATAACAGAAGCTTTCCTTGATTGGGCTTCAAACCTCAGATCTTATTTTCAGACTGATACACTATATCATACATACTTTTTTTTCCAGACTTTTGTACTGCACCAATGCCTGCGCCCCAATTTTTTGTTTTCATAACTCAGTGACGATATGATATTTATATAAGAGAGCCGCCTTAGAAGCAAGTGTCATATTAACTGAAAGCACATTTCAAATCATAAGTAAAATCTAGTTGCATTACGAAAAAAAAATGTATATCCAGTCAACAATTTCACAATAATCATTGTCCAATAAGATTAAAATAAACCGTTTTGACCCGCCTATCTGTCAATATCAACAATTTCTCTTGTTTTTCTTGTCGTTTCCCCAGTTGGCCTTCGGCGTAGCCATGGCGTTGCCACTGGACAAGGACATTAGGTTTGGCCTTCTGTGTACAGCGTGTGTACCCGGTGGCGGTGTGGGTCACATCGCTGTCATTATAGCTGATGGGGACACGGCACTCAGCATGACCATCAACTTAATCAGCGTTACAGCCATGCTTGGTAAGGTGGTTGCGGTATTAAATCAATATACAACTTTCAATTATGTTTGTTTCTGTGTCCGCTGAACAACAATGAAAATAATAAGACACCTCAAATAAAAAAATGACAATGATTAACTATATTTATTTTTTACAATGTAAATTGAGTAACCTTACCCCATGTCTGACGAACAATATTATTTATTGTCTATTAATGCACTTCAACCATCCATTCTACAGTCATAAAGTACGATCATTAAAGAGCTATCACAGTTTATCTTCCAGATGTGCAAATGTGTATATCTTGTTTATGAATTGTCAAAACAATATCATAAAATCGGATGTATAAATAGGATAAAATATCAATTATATAAAAGTCAGCACGACTGGTGCGAAAATTTGGATCAATCCTATTTTTTTCGGTAGAGATGTAGTAAAAGAGCATTCCACACAACACAAACACACAAACATACACACACACACACATATATATATATATATATATATATATATATATATATATATATATATATATATATATATATATACGTTGGCATTGTTTCGCCGCTTAATTTTGGGTTTCTCTCTTTCTCTCTCCAGGAACAGCACCCTTATGGATACTTGTGTTAGGACAATATTTCCAAACGGAGTCGGACGCTGCTCTCAGTCCCCGCATGATGCCCATCTTCAACTTCGAAATTTGGTTAGCCGCGTCATATCTGGCATACATGGCGGGCCTCATCATAAAAAGATTTCGATCCCCCGTAGCCGACGCCATACTCATGTGGTTAATCAAACCTTTCTTGCTGCTGGCCAGCATTCTCTACATCACCATCGGCGTCTATATCAACATGTACGTATTCGATATGATGAAGGAATTCGCCCTGCTGGGCGCTGTGCTGCTCCCTTTCTGTGGATTTATACTTGGAGCAGGTCTAGCTGCACTCTGCCGCCAAGGGAATACCTTCATTAAAACTATAGCCCTGGAAACTTCTAGTCTCAACTGCGTGGTGGTGCTGGTGGCGTTAAGGTTTTCCCTCCGACAACCGGACGCTGATTTGGCATCTATGATACCGATCTGGGTTCTATTCACCACCCCGGGGCTCTTCGTCTTCCTGTCTATATGTAAAAAAGTGAAGAACGCCGCTTTGCACTACTGGCGTAACCGCAACAAGAGCTCCAAAAAGGACGCTGAGTTGCTTGGTTCCATGAAAGCATACTCCGTGAGCTCATCGGCAGTCAGCCCTCCTGGAACGACTACTCTATCGGCACCGCTGGTCGTGGCAGACGGGGTGGACGACGATTTAACAATAAGCACAACTAGTAACCAGAAAGTCACCGTCTTATAGCATACATGTAAATTGAAAAAAAGGATTTCAAAACCATTCGCAGGAAACCTGGATTACATCTGTAAAACACTGTACCCAAAACACGGATATTTGTTTTTCAAGGCCGTTTGGCAAGTCGTTTATTTTGAACCTCTTGGACATTTTGTGTTTGAATAATAGACTCTAAAATAATTTTAACTAAATATATTAACTGTTTCGTGCCAAAGTAACATCAGCACCTCATATAATATTATTATATTAATAACAATATCTTAATACTATTCATTCCAATAATATGCAAAACCGGTCATCTCTGAAAGCAGTCTTTTCCCAACCTCGGTGTATGGGGTATTTAAAGGATTACCATTACAATAACATCTATCATAAAGACTGATAGACAAATTTATTGCAACAAAAATTCTGACAACTCTAACTTTTTCACAACGTGATACGATCTTTAAAATGCGAAAACCAGAATCAAATTTCACCTTTCAAATCTTATAAAATAATCAACTCAAAAGAATCAAGTAAACTTTTCAGCCCCACTCTTGAAATCTAAATAATCCGATAAAAAACAATTCCTGCAAATTGTGTGACATTTCACAAAATACTGGAATTACTTTTAGGGTGTATCTAGCTGTTTAGAGATTTTGTTGCGATACGTTTATCCCTCAATATCCAACACACGTAATAAAATTGGGCAAAAACACACATTCAAAGACGACCGTAAATCATTCATTCCGTTCCGTGGAGGGACGTGACTCTGTCCTGGATTCCAGCAGACGGCTCTACAAGAACAAAACGCTTTTTTTTTTTACATTTTCGCCATAATATTCCTAATTCACATATCCATAATGTAAAGACTCCCAATTTGTCAAAACCTCTTAAAACTGAAACCGGCCAAAACGACAAAAAGGGTTTTGTTGTCGTCGAAGGACAGAAACTTTACCATAATTAGTACAAGAATGTTTTACTGTATGGATAACCAGGGTTGTACATTTAAAACAACGATATACTAAATGTTGAATGTAATCTGTCGAACTCAGACAAAAAAAATTATTTTCTCATTTTGGCCACAGAATGTTTTATCTCATATTCTAACAGATTACGATGACCCCCCCCCCCCCCCCCCCCCCCCCCCCCCCCCCAAAAAAAAAACGTATAAAAACCCAAGGATTCTAGAACCTTTGAGTGAATGATAGGTTATTGTCTTGCGGGTTGGAGGTCATCACAACCTATCGATATAATAATGAAGTAAAAGTTTTCTGGCCAAAATTATTAAAAATGCATTTTGTCTGAGTCTGGCCATAATATCGTCGTATCCA
>NC_088360.1:85997212-86074712 GCF_034508935.2 Berghia stephanieae | reverse complement strand
GATCAATCGTCATAGTAATGCACATCAGATCACCTTTGTTATTAAATATATTCATTAATTGAACACTTTATCCGCTTTACCAAATTAATTTTGCTTTCGAAAGATGCAACTATTTTATCTAATCGAAAAGATTTAATATTTAGATAAAGATCTGAACAAGTGTTTATGAAAGGTGCCAGACAAAGCAAGAAAGAAAAATATCAACAACAAAAAAACATCCCAAAATATCAGTCGACCTCGATTTTCACATTATTTCTATCTGTGATGAGCCTGAGCTAGAAGCTGAACCCCCAGTCGAGGTAGACTGATTTTTTTTCTTGTATTTTACTTTCTTGCTTTGTCTGGCACCGTTCATACACACTTGTTCAGATCCTTATCTTATATGGTGCCTGTTCTTAATTAATCTTAATCTAATCTTTACGTTGTCTAAGATTTATGATGAAGCAATTACGGGCATAACTATGACGACATATCACTACAAAATAGATATGATCAAATCAGAACATAGCGGATACGTGTTAAAACTTAAATTAAGTTTATGTATATAGTTTTGACTATGAATGTAATACAATCAAACTGAACCAAAATTAGGGGTAAAGAATTTAATTCATTTATCAATGTCAAAAATGCTTCTAGCTCAGGCTCATCACAGGTAGAAATAAAATGAAAGTACTACCTTTAGTATAATCTAATACGGGGAAAGAAGAAGAAGAAAAAGAAGAAGAAGAAGATGATGATGATGATGATGATGATGATGATGATGATGATGATGATGATGATTATGATGATGATGATGATGATGAAAACGATGATAATTATTGATGACGATGATGATGAGGATGATAATAATAATGAACAATCAAACATGAGTTGAAAAGGAGACTTACACTAAAACTTTGATATCGAAAAATAATATCAGGTGGAGCTGCAGCTATACGACTCTATTTCAAAAACCGCCACTGTTTATTCATTACACCGCTATATATAATACAGGAGATGCCAGTTAAGTCATGAAACAATATTGAGAAATATCTTAGCATGTTAATGAGAGGAATCTCGGTAAGAAATTCTAAGGATGCCGATGTCTTTGTTAAACAGCCAAAACAAAATAAGGCAGACGAGAATGAGATGGGTTCCAGAACCGACATGAGCCAAAGGTATCTTTCAACACGCCTTTCAATATTTTAATGCAGCCAGCATCATCCACAAATCGCCTCATATTACGCTCTAAACGACGAACTCAAATCAAATCTCCCATCTTTTCTTTTTTCTAACTGGGATAGTAAGGTATAAGTGTCTATCTGAAGATCAAAAGCGCATCAAACATCTTCTCATGCCTTTATAATAGAGAGAGAATGTGGGAAGACGAAAAAGGAAATTGAGAGAAATAAAGTAGAAAAATATAAAGAGAGGGAGAGAGAAGGAGGGATGGAGAGAGAGAGAGAGAGAGAGAGAGAGAGAGAGTGAAAGAAAGAGAGAGAGAGAGAGAGAAAGAGAGAGAGAGAGAGAGAGAGAGAGTAGATAAGACATGGGGGGGGGGGGATATGAGTAGAGAGGAATAATAATGATCCAAAAATATAATAACAAATAAAAAAATAAATGTGAACTTTTATATAGGGGATTTCTACGGATTTAGCTCGCTCAACGCGCTTCATTTGTTCCCCAAGTGGGCCACATGGATCACTATTTCCATTTCATAAAATATATACCACTCTTACAATATGCGCCATTGTCAATAACTAGGTACTCAATCACATTTGAGGCGAATGGGGTAACGTGTGTAACGTGCTTTTACACGCACCAGATTACTTTCACCCATCGGGTCACTGACCACACTTTGCATTGCTTGACTTCTGTGACAAAGAGAGCCACCGAACCGCAAAAAGAAACAAAAAGGGATAAGATGTAGCAAGTATCGAGAGAGAGAGAGAGAGAGAGAGAGAGAGAGAGAGAAGAGAGAGAGACAGAGAGAGAGAGAGAGAGAGAGAGAGAGAGATGACAACAATGGCATCAAAGTACAAAAGTCATTACTTGCATCAAAACAAAACAACAACAAAAAATCATCAGAAAGATTTTTTCTGAAATTAAAATATAAAGAAAAAAAATTAAGTTCATAAATCTATAACAAGCTCAACACAACAGTGATATACAACAAACAGCTGGAAGTTGTATTTATGCGATGAGATGAAACCCAATATTCACATTTTGACAAGTCAATGTCTCAGTATTGCTCAAATTTACAAGGCAGGTTTCGCATCGTGTAGTAAAAATAAACAACCTGAAATTGGTATACACTTGGGGGAGTTTACAATATGTCCAAATATATATACCTATATATATATATATATATATATATATATATATATATATATATATACTCACGCGCATGCACACACACACTCACACACACACACACACACACACATATATATATATATATATATATATATATATATATATATATATATATATATATATATATATATATAGAAAGAGAGCCTATTACAAAAGCGCATCGTGAAGATTTAACATAAATCTCAATTTTAGAACCTCATAATTTAAAGTTGCGAGTAAAAAGCATTGGAACTTTTGTATAAATCACTACGTCGTTCGCTTTGCGAGCGCACCAAACAGTCCCAAGACACATAAAGTGGGGCCTATTCTATTCTTTATCTGCCACACCACTGTTCCGTGCATGATTCGTGACAATAGACCAAAATAACGACCTGCCCACATTCTAGAGGATTTTCTGTTTTTATCAACCACAAATATATGATGAAGGAACAATTTACTTTTTTCATGAGTAAATCAATGGCCGTAAGCTATTTTTAAGCAAATGTTAACAATAACATGTCAGTTCTGTATTCTTGTATGAGTCATATTGGCAATTGCCTAAAAATAAAATTTTGAACTCTGTAAAATGTGTGCTAACTAACGGAGTAGAAGCCATTAAAATAACAATTGGAAAACCTCAAGGACTACGTAAAACAAAAATATTTAAAGCAATTCATGAAACGAAGACTTAAATTGTGATCTTCTCTTTTAATTTTTTTTTTTTTTTAACGAACACGAGTCATGAATTCCAGACCAATTTTTTTTCCATACTGCGAACAAAAGTATTGCAAGCTGTCTGTATGGCAACGGAGTCATATTGAGATTTCAAAATTATATCAAATTTATTACACTAACAAATCAAAAGCTAAATCTATTATTTACATTGTTCCGAACAGCCGATGTAAATTTTTTTACCGTCGAGCACAGAATCACTGGCAAATCTAAAAATTATAAAACTATTTTTTGAAGACTGATATACGAGTACCTTGTAACCGTCCTTTTTATTTCAGGCTAATTCTATCATCCGTTGACTCAAATTAATACACAGAAAGAGAGAGAGAGAGAGTGAGAGAGAGAGAGGGAGAGAGAGAGTTTAGTTTATGGTCTTAAAGGTTTTACGGCGCTTGCAATGGGATAGTAAAAAGTTCAAGAATTACGATTAAAATACCCAAGAAAAGGGAAGACAAAGGGGACGGATTTAAATGGGGAGCGATGTAGATTCCAAGAGTGTACTTAGTTTGAGATCACCTAAATGTCTCATCCTAAC
Organism: Berghia stephanieae; assembly: GCF_034508935.2. NCBI lineage: Eukaryota > Metazoa > Mollusca > Gastropoda > Nudibranchia > Aeolidiidae > Berghia > Berghia stephanieae. The sequence continues at coordinate 86,071,111 of NC_088360.1, read as the reverse complement.
ACAAGCACAGGTCCCAACTAAGAGGAACACACTCAAATGATTACAAATCATATATATGTGAAACAAACAAACGTACAAAAACAAAAAAAAACAATACATAACAGAGGGATGATTCACAAGAAAAAAATAAATTATCTCCCAACTCTCTTACTATACATTTGACTGCCCCCCCCCCCCCCCACCCCCCAGCCAGGGTATCCAGCCAGGACCAGGACAAACCCAAGTAATCTCATTCCATGACAAAAAGCATGTTAATAATGGGGATAGAAGACACAGTAAGAGCCTCCCTGCCCACTATGGGATGTCAGGAACCCAACCCAGAGAGAGAGAGAGAGAGAGAGAGAGAGAGAGAGAGAGAGAGAGAGAGAGAGAGAGAGAATCATTCTTACATTCAGAACTCTCAGGCAAATATCAAGCCATTGATATTATATCTTCAAAAAATGAGGCGCATCTAACAATCTGGTTCCGGTATCGATGCCGTAATAAAAATGTTATTAAAGCGAATGTAACATTATTGGGATAAACCCAGTCGCTCAATTGTTTTCGTAGTAACAGCTTGCAGAATGTTTAATAGTCCTGAAACCTGTATATTTCTTTGTTTTTGTTTTAAATGGTTTTACGGCGCTTAAGCCATATCATTGCGAGTGAATAGGAAGAAAATGAGATTGTCAAAAATCCTAGAATTACCGTCAAAGCACCCAAGAGAAAGTAAGACTAGGGCAATTGGTTCAAATAGGAAACAGATGTAGATTCCAAGAGCACTCTTATCAGTGTAGTTAGTTTGAGATGATCTAAGGGTCTCATCCACACACAAAGCACAGGATCCCACTAAGACGGATGCACTCAAATGTTTATAAGATATGTTCAAAACAAAAAAGAAATAAGCATCAATACAAAACAGATGATTTACAAGAATCCCCTCCCAAAAATATAAATATAAAACTATACATTCCAATTTTTCCCTCTCATCCAAGGACTGCGACAACGGCCAGGACAAGACAAGTAATCTCATTCAAAGACAAAGACAGAAAGCAACTTGGAAAACAAATATAGGGGGATAGAAGACACACCAAATGACCTCCTGTCCGCCATGGGAGGTAGAGGACACCACCCAGAAACCTGTATATTAGATTAGAAAGAAAAATGTAAAAGAGTGAAAGATGAAGTAAACATAGACATGGTGGTATTACCATGATGATCTATTCTGGCGTTATGGTTATATAAAGCATATTCCTGTCCTTATTTTTAATTACAGGAATTGTTTTACGATTTTAATTTTAATGATCAATCATAAAAAAAAACCTGGTGTATTGAACTCCAATTGCAATTACCTACTACCAACAAGATAGAATTTTTTTAATGGCTTTCCTGTATTCGAGTGTGTACACGACATTTTAAAATGAGACGCCAGGGTAGTGAATGGCAACGCAATACAGAATTTAGAAAGAAAAAAAAACAAACAAACAAAACAAAAAACAATTTGAATTTTATTTTATTTTTTTTGTAATTGAATCCACAAGACGTTTTTATATCAATTTCGTCTCTTCCATTTCTTTTTTCTTTTTTTTTTGGTTTGTTTTGTTTTGCCTCGTTATTTCATAACAAATACCTGACACCAGGATAGTGAAGAAAACAATCAGCTTACTGGCAATGATCAATCAAAATGGTATGCATGAAAGGTGGAAAGTCTGAGGATTGGGTGAGAGGAGAAGTCGGAAAATATGTGTATGAAATGGTACTAAACAATTGATAGCATTGGAGTTTAGATATTAAACTTGTTTTGTCGTGGACTCGTGGCCAATTGTATTTATCTTTATTGATTTCTTTTTTACCAAGATCAAACGAATATCGTAAAGAATGGGGAACTTTTAAAGATCAAACTTCCCCCCCCCCCCCCCCCCCCCCCCACCTTTCTCAAAATCACTCAAGATTATTTGCGATTGTCGCTATTCATATCAATCGTCATTAGTAGAAGCAGCAGCAGCAGAAGAAGAAGAAGAAGAAGAAGAAGAAGAAGAAGAAGAAGAAGAAGAAGAAGAAGAAGAAGAAGAAGAAGAAGAAGAAGAAGAAGAAGAAGAAGAAGTTTCAAAATTGTGCTATGAACACGCTTGCAATTTAATATATGTACAAAATTCATTTATTTCACTGGCGGATCAGTACTGCCATCAATACTGCCGTAATTTGGAAAAACGTGTATTTAAACATTTGGCCAGAAAACTCGTCCTTCCATTCTCGATAAAATTAAATGATCCTCGTTTTGGCAAAAAGTCCCAAGTTTGAAAGTTTTTGCCAAGATAAGGGTCATTTAAATCGATCGATATTTGAAGGACAAGTTTTCTGGCCAAATTTTTGAATACATGTTTTTCCAGTGTACTGCAGTCAACTGATTAACCGTGCCATTCATTTTCACACCTTATTACATTTTTCATTTTATTTTTACATGGAGGGAACACTTGATGCCCTGCTTGTTGACGACAAATATGGTGGGCTTCTTTTTTTTTCTCATAAACGCACTCAGCGAACTTGCTTGTTGAAGCGAGATTATCAATATAACATCATCAGGAACCTTATCTGGGTTAAATTGGATGCATCTCTACCTTGGGTATACAACGTTATATATTAAATTTCGAATTTTCCATTAATATTTATGTACCATATTAAAGGACGTTCATACAAAACCTTGATACAAAAGCTGAGGTGGTAAAGGAGCTGGAGGGCTGGAGAGGGTTAATGGAAAGGAGGGGATTAACTCGCTCAACCCTAACACCGACCATATCCGTAGTTTACCCGGGTTACTTTTACCCCACGACTACTTATTACATTTTTATGAGACAAACTATAGGCATAGTATCAAAGCTAATGTTTTTATTTTTTACATGTTAGTGGTAGTTGAATAAAACTATCTATGCACATGCTCATTTTTAATACATTTTTTCCCAATTTTGAAAAGTAGCAAAAAACTCTAGGATTTAGTGAGTTAAGGGTAAGCAGATCGAAGACAGAATATTTGTGCATCGGACAACAGAGAGCAGGACCGCCAATAAAAATAGGAGAAGAGGGTGTGCCATAGACAAACCAATTCAAATACTGAGCGAGGAACAACTGTACAAGGAGATTGGGGGCAATGAGATGGAGGTTAAGAAGAGGATACAGGCAGGCTGGAATAATTGGAGGAAGGTAACTGGAGTTATGTGTGACAAACTAATTTCCTCAAAGGGAAAAATATATTCATCTGTTGTTGTGTGGACTAAAGACAGCAGCTACAACAAAGAAACAAGATAAAGAAATTGGGGTAGCAGAAATGAGGATGTTGAGACAGTCACTTGGCTGGACAAGAAAAGATAAAGTGAGAATTGAAGAATTTGAAGGTTGACTGAGGTGAAGAATGTATCAATACGGATGAGAGAAGATGGATTGAAATGGTTCGGGCATGTTAAGAGACGAGAGAGGGAGTAAGTGGAAAGGAAAGTATTGGATATACAATTAGCGGGAAAGAGGGAAAAGGGACGCCCAAACTAGATGGTTGGATAGGGTAAAGGACGATATGAAAGAACTGGGCCTGGAGGAGGATGATGCCATGAACCGAGATGCACGGAGAGGTGGCATTCATTATGGCAACCCTGCAAAATGCGGGATAAGCTGAACGAAGAAGAAGGTTAAAGGACGTTCAAGCTTCAACCTTCCGCTATTTGGGGATATAATAACTATATATAGACAACCAATGTTTAAACCAGTTCTCTTCATAAGTATAGTGAAGAAAGATTTTAAAGTTTTAGTCGATGGTGCCGATGGCTCAGAGGTAAGATTCCTTGTCTTGTAACAAAACAAAAAATTACGTCATAGTATGTTGAGCATTGTCAGAGACAAGATAGATGCCAACATAGAGACTGTGGATGCCAATGATCCCAACACTCTAGCCCCCGGTGTTGTGTCCTCGGTAAAAAGGGGGGGGGGGGGCACTTACATGTATTACTCACTCTCAACAAAGGCATAAATTTAAATGAATAAATCGCTATAAGCAATGACGTATATTGTAGAGTGCTAGTATAAAAAGGGCACCAAACACGCGACTTGTACTTCCTGGAATGGAAAGATAGTTCTATCAGGCCTGTTACTGGAAAAGGTAAAGGGGGGGGGGGGGAATAAAGCATTGAGGAATGTGAAACCACATTTCTATGTGAAAATGCATATTTTGCTCCTAAAAGCCTTTAAGACCAATGAAGGCTCAACATTTGATTAGTATTGTCCCTACCCAAAGAACCAACAGGGAATTTAAGCAAAGGCGTTACTAACTGAAAGGGATTACTGCCGTAGTACTACTCTGGAAAACCCCATAATTTAAAATTTGGCCAGAAAACTCGTCCATCAAATATCAATGATTTAAATTACCTTCATCTTGACTTCGCGAAGGCCCAGATCTGAGAGTTTGTTTTTGTTTGTTTTTTGTTTGTTTTTGTTGTTTTGTTTTGTTTTTCCAAAATGAGGGTCATTTAAATCGATCGATATTTGAAGGACGAGTTTTCTGGCCAAATTTTAAAATATGGGTTTTTCCAGAGTACGGCAGAATATCATACATGCTGTGCACCATTACTATTACATTGAAGTGACTATTCTCTTACTAATGCCCGAACTGATAATCGCTCCGTTGCCAAGCTGTAGAGCTTGTGTGTCTGTGAGCCACGAATTTAAACTAATGGATGTTATTGTCTGATTGTGTCGGTGTGTGTGTGTGTGTGTGTGTGTGTGTGTGTGTTTGAAACTAAATTTTTTATCGGATTATCTCTAATAGCAATCAGCTCTCTTCTAGACTCAGATTGTGTGCCTGTCACGTCTGTCTGTTTATCTGCATGACGTCGATGATTACTGATGAGTGCCAGAAAATGAACTAGCAGGCAATAAGACAATAAACGGAACCATCTACAAAAATACCAAATCTGGTTCAATTTTATCGCGCTCGAATGAAAGCAAGAGAAAAGGTAGAGTTTTTTAAAAGTGCAGTTCAACTTCTTTATAACGGTATCGTCAGGACCTGAAAAATATGTCGTTATAGAGAGTCGTTGTTATAGCCGAGTGAACAAAAATGCGTGTGTCTGTGGGGGGGGGGGGGGGGGGGTATAAACATCAAATCCGGACTAGAGCACTGAGATGATGTCGCTAAAACAGGCTTCGATATCCTCTATCTATATCCTCATCGTATCATATCAAATAGAAAAAAATACATTAAAGCAGGTAGTGTAGACACGACATAACGTGCTCAAGATGCAATCCAAATGAAGCAGGTGGTGGAGAGAGAAGAAAGGGAGAGACAGAGAGAGAGAGAGAGACAGAGAGAGAGAGAGAGAGAGAGAGAGAGAGAGAGAGAGAGATTAACAATCATTCTCCACCCGCGAGATGAATAGGATGAAAACAAATAATCCACGCCAAAAATAAATACATAGCACAATACATGGGACCTAATCAAGCCAGACATTACCAAAATAATCAAGATTACGAAAAAAATAAGGAACAAAAATGAATCTAACCGTTTCGAAAAAGAATAAAATAACATGAACGGTTCGGGCTCAACACCCTTCTTCAGGAAATAACGTTCAATGTTGGGGGGTTGTTTTTTGTTTTCTTTTTCTTTTTCGAAGCTGTTATATACATTTTGTTCATTACGTTTTACAGTCCACAGCAGCTTCCAGCAGCTTTGTATCAAGTTAAATGAGGAGGTCGCGATATCTCAGTGGCAAAGCACTCGGTTCATAAGCAAAGAGATCAGGAGTCGGTCCCGAGTGCAGGTAAGGTGTTGCCCATCGGAGAGTATTTTCCACGGTTTATAGACCTAATTACCCAATCTGTCACAGTAAAGGTTGTTCACAATTATCTTATTAAATTTTATTTTATTAAGAACTGAATTCATCTCACTCCAGTTATATTTCGGTAGGCTTAGATAAACTTTACCTTCTAATATTAGATCGTCTTTCCTTTTATAGCCTTCCCTCGAATTAATTTCTAATTAGTGAATACTTTTCGTTCTACATTCTGTCACGTAGCCACTTATTATAAAAGCTGATAGGTCTAACACTCTACACTCACTTTCTCTCCACAATCTATGCCGGACGGCCAGTCGCTCTATTCCTTCTATATACTGTAAGATTTTTATCTTTTGGGACTTTGTAGATATTATATCTACACCATTAAGACGCCGGAGCTTTTAACTTTGATTGTATAAACTTCAAGGATCAAACCCGAGCCCGCTGTCAAAGGATTACATATTAAACCATTACCAATTGCCTGGAAGTGGAATTTTACGAGTCCGATCCTGTTATCAGAGGAATAGATCATCCAAGCCCATCAACTGCCTGGAAACGTAAACTTACGAACCTGACATATTATCATAAGTTACGTAAAATATTCATATCTCTATTTGTAACTGCCACGATCACTGTTTATCTCTTTTAATTAAATTTCATCATTATTTTTATTTCATTGTAAACAAATCGTTAATTGTTTTTCATTTATAGTAACTAGTAAATTCTGGGCCTCATTCTACATATATCTTTATGCATAGTCGAGTAGCTCTTTACTCACTTGAGACCATGACATTTTGGAGGGGACACATATAAAGAATTGAATTTATTTAGTTACTTATATCTATTTCATCTAACTTTAAAGTTTAAATTGTAAAACTCTTAATTGCCCCACTTGATCATATTTTAATTGAACTCCCTATTTACAGGATTAATTTTTTTTCTTTTTCATTTCTTCATTTAAATGGAATAGCAATTTATCCATTCATTCTTTCATTCAAATTGAATAGCATTTTATTGATTCATTCCTTCATCCATTTATTCATTTATAAATCATTCATTCATTCATTGTTCATTCATTTATTTATTCATTCATTCATTCATTCATTCATCCATTCATTCGTTTATTCACTCATTTATCCAATCATTCATACATTTATTCCTCCCTTCATTCTTTCATTCATACATTATCCATTCATTCATTCATTTATTCACTCAGTTTTTCATTCATTCATTCATTCCTTGTCCACTTTGTTATTATATCACTCATTTCATTTTGTTGTTTGCCTCATTCATGAATTGTTTTCAATATGTTTACATTCCATAACGATTCATTCACCTATCATCCAATCACTCAGTGTTGTGAACATATTTTGTAACTATTGTAAATCTTACGATATTTTATTGTTTTGTATTTCAGACATCACTGTTAAACACTCTTCAATGCCTAATTACAATTGTTGAACAACCATTGAACAAGAGAGAGGTCCCAGCCACGAACTGAGTTGGTAAATATATCCTTCATTATTCTCTTTAACATGAGTTGGGCATCACATAGTAACTATAGACATCGTGATTTGTTTTGCATAGTGATTTGTTTTAAATGCATTTTTGGCATATTACTGTTACCGAAAACCACTTATATATTATGTTCTGAAAAGTGAGTCTTTAAAAACTAAATAATAATAAAAGGAGTCTACTAGCCGTCGTGTTATACTTAGTGATAGATAACTTGGGATTATTTTGGCATCCTATTATTGTTATCACACTCTAGTATATTAGCGTCATTGCGAATAATTGTACACAAACTAACGACGAGTCACACACATTGGTGATACATTTTTCGTAGTAACATAGTTTAGAGTACACGCGATTGACACATTGTTATTGACACAAGTCATAATAACTCCGCATTGTATTGACACATTGCTTTATAAGATATAACGATAAAAGGCATCAAATTCAACATACATAATAAGTTGAAATAAGAGAGAGAGATTTCTAAAAATAGAACAGTTCATTCCAGTAAGTGTAAATAAATAAAACAGTCAGTAACAGTATCCTGTCAATATATATATATAAAACATCGTAACTAATTTATTGCAAAAATGGAAGCATATAAAAGATACTTAAGTCTCGCAAAGGACTTAGAAATACCCCAGGAAAGGATATTTTCATGGTGCGAAGAGAAAATAAAAGAAGAAAAAGAAGAAAGAATTCGTAGAGAAGAAAATGAAGAAAGAATTCGTAGAGAAGAAAATGAAGAAAGAATTCGTAGAGAAGAAAAAGAACATGAAGAAAGAATACGTAGAGAAGAACGAGAAGAAAGAGTCCAAGAAAGGGAACTAAAAAGACAAATAGCTTTAGCAGAAGAAGAAACCTTCTTCTTCTTCTAGGTTCCATGCCTGGTCCAGGCTTCGGATACTGCATGAATTATCTCTCTCCATTCCTCCCTGTCTCTTGCCTTTTCAAACAGCTCTTGGATTGTTAGGCTGGTGAAGCCCTTCAGTTGGTCTATGAGTGTTTTTCTTTGTCTCCCCCGGGCGCGTTTACCAGGTATTTTTCCACAACTTGCCAGGTATTCATTCTTATCTTTCCTTACTATGTGTCCGAAAAAGGATAGTTGTCGATCCACTATTAAGGGCATTAGTTTCCTTTGTTGGTATTTTGTTTTAGCACTTCTTCGTTCGTTTTGTGTGCAGTATACGATATTCTCTGCATCCTTCTCAAGCACCACATTTCAAAAGCTTCAATGTTCTTTTGTGTTTCTGCATTTGTAGTCCAGCTTTCGCATCCGTATAACAAGATTGGCCACACGTAGCACTTCAAGACTCGGAATCTAATCCCGAACGACATCTGTTTGTTTTTCAAAATGTTTCCCAGGTCCATGAAGGCCTGTTTGGCTTGAGTTATTCTTGCTCGTATGTCTCGGTTACATCTTCCATCTGTTGTCACTATTGAACCTAGGTATTTAAAACTTTCTACGTTGGTAAGTTGCTCGCCGTGAATCGTTATATTGCAGGTGTTGTTGTTTTCGGGGTTTTTCTGTATCACCATGCATTCCGTTTTGGTGATATTCACTTCCATTCCCTTGGCTTCACTATCTACTACCACTTTGTCAACAATCTTTTGAAGTTGGATTTCTGATGTTGCAATGAGTACCGTATCGTCTGCGTATCTTATATTATTTATGTTGTGACCTCCCACTTTTATTCCCTCCATATTATTTATGCCCCTCATGATTGTTTCTTGGTATAGATTAAACAGATCTGGTGAGGCAACACACCCTTGACGGACTCCTTTCTTAATAGGAATGGAATTTCCTGTAGAGTTTCCGATTTTGATAGATGCCTGCTGGGTGTAGTATAATGTTTGCATGAGTCTGAGGTCTTTCTCATCAGCGCCAATGGAGTGCAGTTGTTTTAGTATTTCTTCGTGGCATACTCTATCAAAAGCTTTTTTGTAGTCGACAAAACAGAGGTATAGTGGGGTCTGAACCTGTATAGCTCTTTCAAGAAACCAAAAGGACCCAAATGATGCTGGAAATTGAAAAAACAAAAACCGGTCATGAAAGAAAACATAATAATAGTGATGAATTTTTCGTGAAACTTCACGCATGCCAACATACGATGAACGCTCAGACTGTCTAGAATCCTTCTTACACCGATTCGAAGTTCAGGCTAAAGGTTATCGTTGGCCAGAAAGCAAATGGGCCACAGCCTTGATTAACTGCTTATCTGGAGAACCGCTAAAAGTTTTCTATACCTTAACAACTGAAGATGCAGATGACTATGGAAAAATTAAAGACGCTCTACTAAAAAGATTTAGATTAATGGAAGATGGTTACCAGGAAAGGTTTCACACTGCAAAACCGGAAAGTGGAGAAGACTTTAATACATTCGTGAACCGAATTACTCAATTTCTAAATCGGTGGCTTGAGTTGGCAAACGTAAAACAAGACGACTTTGCAGGCCTTTACTATCTCACGCTGAAGAATCGAATCTATCAAGCTTGCAACCCAGATTTAGTCGCATTCTTTAAAGAGAGAAAGCCAGAAAACTTGGACAAATTAAAAATCTACGCAGAAAACTTTAACAGCGCACATCCATTGACACCCCTTAGCAGAACATTGAAGGAACCATACTACGCTGCTGCTGCTCAGAGTCCAGGTACACCTAAAGTTCAGTACTCAAATAGAACGAGCCGATCAATCACTCGGAACACGCAAGTGAAACAGGATGACCATAGTAACAAACCATGGAACAAACAGTTCAATAGAGACCATAGCCGACCCTATCAAAACAAACAAGAAATAGCACTGACAATAATACTGAGTATAAGAAAACCAACAAACCTATAATTAAATGTCAATATTGTGGAATGAAAGGCCACACAGCAGACAAATGTTACAAAATCGTGGGATATCCGAAAGAAACTGCAAATGCATCACTCCAAACCAGTGTAAATAATCAGACACGAGTAATGTCAGGAGAAAATATAAATGTGTATTGCGTGAAAGGTATGTCACTTTTAACACAAACTCACAAATCAGGATCGCTATTTTTTTGTGAAGGCAAAGCTAATGGAACTGATTGCAAAATATTGAGAGACACAGGATGCAGTACAGTAGGAATAAAAGCATCTTTGATCAATGACGAAGACAAAACTGGAAAAACGGTACAATGCATCACATTCAGTGGCACAGTCGAAACCTTTGAAACAGCTAATGTGTACATAGAAACCCCATACTATACAGGAATAGTGGAATGCTGTATACTTCCTAACCCCGTCGCTGATGTTATTGTTGGCAATATAAAAGGTCTTAAAGACAACCCAACAGATGTAAAAGAATGGTCATTAACCCAAGAAACAGCTTGTCTAGCAGAAACAAGAAAGATGACTAAGACAACAGAGAAGCCAATGACTATTTCTCTAGAACCACAACAATTTGACAGGAACAGGTTCATTGAAGAACAGAAAAAGGACCCGACTTTAACTTCATATTTCAATATCGCAAACAAAGGGACGAAATCAAAAGTTGAATACATCATTGAAAAAGATATTCTGTTCAGGTTACATAGGAAAAGAAACAAAATAGCTAAACAACTGGTCACGCCGAGTATTTACAGAAACAAAATCCTTGGAATAGCGCACGATTCAATAACTTCTGGACATCTTGGGAGCTCTTCCACATTGAAGAGAATATCCGAGAATTTCACATGGCCTGGAATTACTAAAGACGTCCGAGAATATGTGAAATCGTGTGACACATGCCAAAGAAGAGTCGCAAAAGGCAGAATACCGAGATTGCCATTAGAGACAACCCCAGTTATTGAAAAAGTTTTTCAAAAAGTTGCAATTGACATTATAGGCCCTTTAACAAAATCAGATAGAAACCATACACACATACTAACACTAGTCGATTACGCAACCAGGTGGCCAGAAGCGATAGCATTGAAATCAACTACATCGGATCACATAGCTGAAGCATTGATGACAATTTTTACTAGAATAGGCATACCAAATGAGATACTGTCGGACAATGGACCCCAATTTACATCACATATGATGCATGAAACCATGAAACTCATGGGAATCCAACACTCATTCACAACTCCCTACCACCCCAAGCAAATGGTCTTTGTGAAAGATTTAATGGCACTCTAAAGAATATGTTAAGAAAAGTGTCAGCAGAAAAACCAGATGATTGGGACAGAAACTTACCAGCAATCCTATTTGCATATAGAGAAATACCCCAAGAATCTACAGGCTACTCCCCATTTGAGTTGATGTATGGACGATCACCTCGCGGCCCGATCAATATAGTAGCCGACATTTGTAAAGGGAATGAGGAGGACAATAACGAAATTATGTTTGCTTACGAATATGTAAGAAACCTGAAAGACAGAATAGAGGACACGTGTAAGCTAGCACAGGAATCCGTCACTAAAAAAGCAGAGAAATACAAGGAATACTCCGATCGAAAAAGCAAGTCAAGAAAATTTGAGATTGGTGACAAAGTACTAATACTCTTACCCGATGACTCGAGTAAATTTTAGCTACATGGAAAGGACCATTCAAGGTATTAGCAGTACGATCTGGTGTTAATTACGAGATTCAAATTAACAACACAACAAAGACATTCCATGCAAACATGCTAAAAAAATATTTCGATAGAGACAGATTATCACAACCAATATTTAACCATGTTGAAGCTGCAAATGTAGGATTAATCATCGAAACTCACAGCGATGATGTCGAACTACAACACACCCCACAACACGGTAACTCTAAAAATAGTACAATTAATGACGTCACAATCAATCCTCAACTAAACGAATGTCAGAAACGAGAAATCAGGTCATTATTAGAAAAGTACCAGTCAGTCTTTACAGACGCACCCGGACATACAACATTAGTGGAACACGACATAAAGTTAACCACATCTACCCCTATCAACGTGAAAAACTATCCTATTCCATTTCACGCACGAGAACAAGTTGAAAAGGAAGTTAAGGATATGCTAGATACAGGAATAGTTAGATATTCTTCAAGCCCATACTCATCACCAATAGTAGTAGTGAAAAAGAAAGACGGATCGATAAGGCTATGTATCGACTTTCGCAAATTAAATGAAGCAACAGTGTTTGATGCAGAACCAATACCAAATCAAGAGAATTTATTTGCTGCCTTATCTCAAGCAAAATACATGACAAAATGTGATCTTTCTAGAGGTTACTGGCAAATTCCACTGAAAGAATCATGTAAGAAATACACAGCATTTCAATCACCATTAGGATTGTTAGAATTTAACTATATGCCATTTGGATTATCGACAGCCGCATCGACATTCCAAAGAATGATGCGTATGTTATTAAAAGACATCCCGTCTACACTCTCATACTTCGACAACGCATGTATTTTCTCAAACTCATGGACTGATCACATGACAACCTTAGAATTAGTGCTTGAAGCATTAAAACGTAATTCTTTAACAACAAAACCGTCAAAAACAAGCATTGCATTTTACAAAATTGATTTTCTCGGTCATACCGTTGGTCATGGGACACAGACACCCGAGACAGAAAAAACAAACAAAAATCGCACAATTGCAACCACCTAAGACAAAAAAAGAAGTACGCAAAGTACTTGGGCTCCTAAATTTTTACAGGAAATACATTTACAACTTCGCGCACATCGCGACACCGCTAACAAATCTGACAAAGAATGGGTCACCGAACAAAATTGTTTGGACAGAAGTGTGTCAGAATAGCTTTAACCAATTAAAGGCATTACTCTGTTCAGAACCAATTCTTAAATTACCCGACATGTCAAAAGAATTTGTTGTAAGAACTGACGCGTCTGATAAGGGCATCGCAGGTGTACTATTACAGGAGCATGAGGGAACTCTAATGCCTTGCTTATATGCAAGCAGAAAATTATTGGACAGAGAATCACGATACTCTGTAATAGAGCGTGAAGGACTGGCCATCGTCTTTGCTTTAAAGACATTCAGCAGATATCTACTGCTAAAAGAGTTTGTGGTCGAAACGGACCATAAACCACTCACGTACATAAGAAATAACAAAATGAATAATAGTAGAGTACTAAGGTGGAGTCTATTTTTGCAAAATTACACTTTCAGTATCTCTCACATACCAGGCTGTGAAAATATTCACGCCGACCTACTTTCTCGATTAGTGTAATGACGTGAGAAGGGTATAACTTAACCTCTCATGCATACTGTTAGTTACCTCGAAAATTATGCCAAATCAGAACGCACAATTCGATAATTTTATTTGTAAACATGATGACCCAACTTAATGTAACATTGAGTATTGTTTGGATATATATACCATACCCATTCATGATTTGGGAAATCTTCTCTTTATCTATTATTGTTATGAATTTTCACTCATTTATGATTAATAATTGAAATGTCAATATTCCATTTACATTTTCATTCATTTCATTCAGTAAATTACCTTCATATCATCGACTTAAATCATGCTTCATTGCCATCACTATTGTTTATCACAATGATTTGTAATCACATTGCCATCATGTTGTTCATCACAATGATTTGTAATCACAATCTTTCATTGTTATTGTCACCCATTCATATACCTACGTTAATATAAACATTTCCATGTCTAGTTAATAAATAATTTAATTGTAGCACAAATCATAACAATGGATTAATGCTAGAGTATCATGATAGTAAATTTACTTCCGTTTGTAAAATCTATCTTTCCCATAATGGTTAAAGAGTATATTTTAAACGTGGGTGGGGGGTGTCACAGTAAAGGTTGTTCACAATTATCTTATTAAATTTTATTTTATTAAGAACTGAATTCATCTCACTCCAGTTATATTTCGGTAGGCTTAGATAAACTTTACCTTCTAATATTAGATCGTCTTTCCTTTTATAGCCTTCCCCTCGAATTAATTTCTAATTAGTGAATACTTTTCGTTCTACATTCTGTCACGTAGCCACTTATTATAAAAGCTGATAGGTCTAACACTCTACACTCACTTTCTCTCCACAATCTATGCCGGACGGCCAGTCGCTCTATTCCTTCTATATACTGTAAGATTTTTATCTTTTGGGACTTTGTAGATATTATATCTACACCATTAAGACGCCGGAGCTTTTAACTTTGATTGTATAAACTTCAAGGATCAAACCCGAGCCCGCTGTCAAAGGATTACATATTAAACCATTACCAATTGCCTGGAAGTGGAATTTTACGAGTCCGATCCTGTTATCAGAGGAATAGATCATCCAAGCCCATCAACTGCCTGGAAACGTAAACTTACGAACCTGACATATTATCATAAGTTACGTAAAATATTCATATCTCTATTTGTAACTGCCACGATCACTGTTTATCTCTTTTAATTAAATTTCATCATTATTTTTATTTCATTGTAAACAAATCGTTAATTGTTTTTCATTTATAGTAACTAGTAAATTCTGGGGCCTCATTCTACATATATCTTTATGCATAGTCGAGTAGCTCTTTACTCACTTGAGACCATGACACAATCATGGCAGGTTTAAAACTGGGAGCGGGGTGAAATTTCAATATAACGCTCTGTCGTCAATCAACTAAATGCAATCTTATTAAAAATAGCACGAAACGTTGTTTTTCCCATCAATTAATTTATTTACGACAATAACCAGAGGATTAAATTAGGGTCCATCCTATTTCCAATGAACTGTTCTATCGGCAGACGTGACGCCAACTTTTTAAAGAATGGACATCCGTCCATTAATTTATTAGCCCATTAGCATTAATAGGCAGTTTACTTCATAATCGTGATAAATCAACCTATTTAACAATACGAGTGCGATTAACGATGTGCTTCAAACTCTTGCGGCTTTGCGGTCTAGTGGTATGCCACTCCCCTTCGGACAGGAAGAGTTCCGATCTGAGCGGCGCATAGTTCAGTCATTGGAAAAGGCTCGTTTATTACAGTCTTCCCTTGGAAAAGACGCTAGAGACAAATTTCCCCTATGAGATAAATAAAGGAAGTTTTTTTTTTATTATTACATAGAATGGTCTTATATTATAAATTGTTAACTTAAATTATGATTATTGAAAAATTAAATTTTCAAGGTAACTAGTGTGCGATAGCCATCATTACAATATACACGCTTATCAAATGTAACAAATTGTAAGACACAAAATTAGAGAGATAGTTATTGACTAGACGGTTAGCCAGCCACGCTGGCAGAAGCAGACTGGTGGACAGACGGACAGAAAGGCAAATGTATAGAGATGATAGGATAAAATGATCTGTATTGATCAATTTAAGGAAATTGCATTCTGTTCCATGGTTTCTGCTATTCAGATAAT
Source organism: Berghia stephanieae (assembly GCF_034508935.2). NCBI lineage: Eukaryota > Metazoa > Mollusca > Gastropoda > Nudibranchia > Aeolidiidae > Berghia > Berghia stephanieae. Next base: position 86,055,456 of record NC_088360.1, on the reverse strand, counting down.
TAGTCTAGATGTAATTGAGCATGCACATCAATTTTAACGTCAATAAAAAGATGATGATAGCGGAGTTGAAAAACATCGCGAATTTCGAGCTACAAGTTTCACTTAATCTTGACCGAAAGAAAAAACTTATTCAAATTTTAAAAGAAAGAAACACACACACACACACACACACACACACACACACACACACACACACTCAGCAAGAACAGACACTCCCTTTTAAGGGATGGACCATTAAAATATTGCTACTGGGTATAGTTCTTTTTGTTTGGGTTTTTTTTTTTTTTTACTAAGAGAGAGTAGTCCTTTGGGGGGTTTTTTCGCCTTTTGATTTTTTTTTTAGGACACATTTCTTTGAGTTCAAGACATGATAATACTAATACGTTTGGTATTACAGTATTAAAATATATGCATCATAATAACAATATTATAATATATGCTGAAACGATGTGGGTGGAGGTGAGTGAGAGAGAGAGAGAGAGAGAGAGAGAGAGAGAGAGGGGGGGGGGGGAGGGAGAGAGAGAGAGGGAGAGAGAGAGAGATAGAGAGAGAGGGAGAGAGAGAGAGAGGGGGGGGGGTGATTAAATATGCTAAGAGAGATAATCATTGATATATACCTTATTCAAATCATTGATACATGAAGAATTACTTCCCTTCATAATGATAATTTATCCGAGCTTTCATGGTGTATAACTATTGATTATTTTGAAGCCAAGGAAATGGACATTTAAGGTTATCATCATTAATATCCAATACCATCATCATAATCATCATAATCATAATCAACATCATCATCAGCATCATGAAAATAATAATAATAATAATAATAATAATAATAATAATAATAATAATAATAATAATAATAATAATAATAATAATAATAATAATATATATTATTATATTATTATTATCATCATCATCATCATCATCATCATCATCATCATCATCATCATCATCATCATCATCATCATTATTATTATTATTATTATTATTATTATTATTATTATTATTATTATTATTATTACTATGATTACTATTATTCTTATCATTATAATTATAATTTATATTATTAGTATTTTTATTATTATTATCATCATCATCATCATCATCATTATTATTATTATTATTATTATTATTACTATTATTATTAATATTATTAATCATTATTTTATAGTAAAATTTCAATTTTATTTATAGCATCGATATATAATCAGCATCAATGACAATGTCACGCGTTCCTTAAAGCTTTGTTTCACAAATGAGGAAGTACACAATATCATAAATAAGATTGTCGATTAAAAAAACACGGAGTTACTATCCACGATATACCAGCATTTCCAAATACCATGAATGAACTCCTTTTTTTTTTTTTAAAGGAGAGAGGGGGGGGGGGGGGAGAAAGAAGAAGAAAGATAGGGTATATATAAATATATTCGTGAGAAATTAATATACATGGATATATATATATAAATATATAACCAAATATTTAAATAAAAGGGACATAAGGGTAAAAAGAAAAGGTTAAGGAAAGTATGATATGTAAAGTTTTAAATAAACAATGTTAAAAGAAAGAGCATTTATCAACAATATAGACAGAAACAGATAGAGGAGGTAAGCACTTTCTGAAAATACAACAATTGAACAAGAAAAATGTTTTGCGTTATGTGGCAGGGATCCTTGGAAAGATATCCGACTTTTAAAAAAAAAAGAAAAAAAAGTAATAATGGTTCAATGGTTTGATAATGTCAGTAAAAAGAGACTATTGACGTAATGATCGGATTTCAAAACCCAGAAAAGTTCCTCACAGTATATTGGACAATATCTCATTTATTTTCTTGCTCAGACTTTGTTTAAATAAAACAAAGCAAACAAAAAAAACAAAAGAAATAAAGTAACTCTATCCTACAAAGTGCTTGTTTTTGTTTTGTTTTTGTTTTTTGTAAGACTGCATCCTAATGACTATATCTTAGTGCAAAATAATGACGATTTTTATGAAACCTGTACAGCCAGTTTTTATCCATATTTTCCCATTGACCATGAGAAGGCAATCACAGCTGCAAACTGAATACGGCATTGATTCCACTCTGCATCAAAATGGACCAAGTAGATGGGTAGACATTTTACAAAATCACAAAGTTATGTTGAGGCAAAAATGTTCACATTTCATAGACATTCACAAAATTTAAAAGAATATGAGTAAAGAGCTTTCCCAAAGGACTACCAGTCCTGACAGATGTACCTCACGGAACAGTTTTAGGCCCACTTCTTATTTTTATATATACATTAATGATATGCAGAGTAAATTCATTTTGTTGCGGAAGATAGCCTTCTTTATCGGGAAATTCAAACATAAAGGATTGCAATATACTTCAAGAAGACCTGAGAGGCTACAATTTTGGGAGAAAGAAAGGAAAATGGAAGAAATGCCAGCTAATTCGGATCACGAACAAAAAGAAAATAATAAGTTCAGTGTTTATATACATGAAGAAAAATTGGAGTACACAAAAAGCAGAATACCTTGGATTAACTCTTAACAGCAAAATGTCTTGGCAGCACCACATCAATAAAGTTTGTAAAAAGGCCAATACAAAACTTGGATTCTTACGAAGAAAAGTACAAAGTTGCCCAAGGAACATCAGAGAAAACTGCTATAAAGTCTTGAACAGTCAATTTTAGATTATAGTGCATGCATTTGGGACCCCAAGAGTAAAAAGCAGATGGAATAGCACGAGGAAGTCCAAAAGAGAGCATGTGGGTCTGTCTGTAACAACTACAGGAGGACTGAAAGCATCAGTGAGATGTGCAAAATCCTAAAATGGTCACCATTACATGAAAGATGCACAATCCAAAAAGCATAAGTCCTCTTTAAAGCTAGTCATGCACTGACAACGATTCCAATTGATAGCCTTATTCCAAACGAAAGCAAAGAACAATAATACCAGGTTCTGCAGTCACGAGTTAACGCTCATCTCAACTCATATTTTCCAAGCACCCTCCAAAATATGGAATGCTCTGCCCAAAAATATCAAACAAATTAATGGTCAAATTGAATTTGTTAGAGTAATTGATAAAATCAAAATGAAGGCTTAGGCATGTCCATTTGTTCTCATCACACTCACAGTCGCAATTATCTTCAATACATAGAGAAGACACAACTTTCCACTACAAAAAGCAGGACTCAAACCAGGGACTGACAGGTCAGAGACTGAGTACCATTACACAAGACCACAAAATACACTCTCATCTTTCTGGATTTTAAGGTAATACAGTTTATTTCTAAGTATCAGTTGATCTCTAAATACATATTTATATTGCTTTTGTTGTTTGAGAAAGAGTTTAAACCCAAAACATTCGCTGATCCGTATTTTGTTCTTTCTTTTGATTTCCTACAATTCCTCTATAATTCCCAGATTCTACAGCTTGGCATTTACAAGATCACCAAAAAAAAAATGATTTTCTAAACTGCTGAATCTCCTTAAAGCCATTATCAACCATAGACCAAGGATAAAGATCAGAAATTTAACATCAAAATTCAACAACATACACCCAATGACAGCACGAGTCAAAATTTGCCAGATACACTTAGCCAGAATGTAAATTTCTTATTTTGAAATCCATGCAACTGCTATGTGGTGATGATCTGCCGGTCAGACCACCCTGGAAATATAAGTATGCAATGTTTGACACATGCACATATTACAAGAAAATGATCTCAAAGGTTGCAAAAAAAGTCATCCATTAGCATTATCAAAAAATAGCATGTACAATAACTTACATATATTACAATTAATTTTCTCAAACTATCATAAAGTTATGCATTTCCAATTACATAACAACTTATAAATAAAGATCTTAACATAAACTTTTTCTGCAACCTTATTGATCATTCAATGTTGATTTTTATAAACTTACCTTTTAAAGCGAGAAGCTGTTCACGATCTCTGCTTCCTTCCATTCTGTTGTTTGCAGTCCTCTAGTTGTAAGATATCTTTTGTCAAAGCTGCAAAGACATATGTTTGTTTTTGTTTTTTGTTTTTGTTTTTAAGGGTTTTACGGCACTTGCAACATATTAAGGTCATATCAGCGCCAGTAAAAAGAAAAAAAATTGACAGTAGAAAGTTATAGAATAATTACAATTAAAGCACCCAAGAAAAGGTAAGACAAAGGGGAATTGGTTCAAATAGAGAACAGATGTAGATTCCAAGAGCACATCAACAAAGTACTTAGTTTGAGATCACCTAAAAGTCTCATCCAGACACAAGCACAAGTCCCCACTAAGAGGAATACACTCAGATATTTACAAATCATATATACTACGTAAATTAAACACAATACAAAGCATAACAGAGAGATTTACAAGACAAAAAATAGCATCTCCTAAAACTATACATTCGACTGTTGGAAAACAGATAAAAGGGGACAGAAGACACAGTAAGTGCTTCCCTGCCCACTATGGGAGGTCAGGAACCCCACCCAGTGCAAAGACATACAAAATGTTTAAAGAATATAGTTCAATACAGCCATAAAGACATTCAATCATGTCATAAATAACATATGGATGTCCGAAACGAAAATAGAAACCTGCCATTTCTAAAAAAAAAAAAGTTTTGAACTGGTCTAATTTAACTTAATCTTTAGCTACTTCTCAAAATAGTTTTCATGTAGACTGTTACATAATCAAAATATATGTACATCAAACTATGAAAATCAATATTGAACTTCAAATTCTTCTTTTGATCACAAAAGAAGAATTCATTTGTAATTTACAATGAAATAATTAAAACCTTAATGAATGCATTGTCTTAGTCTCTGGTTCACCCCGTGGTGTTCTTGACTGAAAGATGGCGACACACATCAAAAGTTCTGCAACCAAACTGATGAAAACTGTCTTTTGGTAATCAAAAAGGATGGTGCTCTTAAAAATGGTTTGTAGAAAGCAAAGGACCCTCCCCCAACCAACCTACACCCAGAACCGGTACCGCCTTTGAAACATCATGAAGCAAACAAGAATCCTAGGTACTAGGTAATAAAGTTATTGCTGTTTGAGATTACACAATTTTCACTCAAGCAAAAATTATCAATCTGCATTAAAAACTAATATGTTAAAGCAAGGCAGTCTAAAGGAGGGACATTTTATAAACCCCGTATAATTTTTTACAGTAACATACGGGAACTAACTAATACAAGTTCCCCAATAAGAAAATACAAATGAGACCTCAAAACATTCATTATACTTGCTTTCATAAATTCATCAGGTTCTAAGAATAATTGAAAAGAGTGATAAATATGTGAATTAAGGAATTGAAAAAAAAAGAAAAAAAAAAGAAAAAGAAAAGGTGGGGGGGGGGGGGGGGGGAGGGAGGCAGATATAATACATTCCCTACCCAAATGCAGAACACTAGAGGGTATCCCTTGTAAAAGTAAAAGTGACTCTTTATTATGGTTAAGTTTCAATAGGATCAGAAGAGCATTTTTTAAAATTAAAAAAATAAAAATTTTCTTGATTATTATCAGATGTCCTTCAAATTAATAATAGCTTTGAATTTTGGGAGACAGATATGTAGGTAACTGAGCTTTCTTATTGAGTTAACCAAAAATGCTAATTTAATTTTAAATGGATTTACAAAAAACAAGAAAGCAGATTCGAGGCTTCAAGTAAAATACTAGGATAAAAGTAACCAGAAGAGACACGGTCCATTAATGAACACATTGTTCCAATAATCCAAAGCCTTTGTCGGTGTAATTGTAGTACATCTGATCATCCCAGTTAACGCAGGCTGATCATTTGGGATTATTTATTTTTTAAATTTTTTGGTATTTCTTTTGTCTCCCTTTTTTGGCATTGTTTTATACACACCTATATCTTTATCTTACTGAAGATCACAAGGACAATGGCAGCAAAAGGCATTTATTTGCTTTTTTATTTATCATCAAGTTCTGTGTTCTGTAATGTACTAAAATGACATGTTTATCGACGTAAAGAATGGCAGATTCTTTTCTAAGCTCCATTTTATATCAAGACCTTGATTATATAAATCAAGTACCACAGTAATTAACAATTAGCAATTCACATACAAAATAGAATTCATGCGGCAACCTCTAAACACCTAATGATTTCTTCTTCCTTTTAATTTAAAAAAAAATTCAAAAGAAATTGACCAAAATATACGGTAACATTTAGTGCATTAATTAACTTGAATACTTAAAGCCATCACATCACGTTGTGTATCGAATGATAAAAAGTATCACCAGTTGCAGTTGAGTGCATAACAATTCCCTTCACATATTATTTGTGGAGAATGTGATCAAGATTAGTGACAGTGCTGATGTTTCAGTCATTCAAGTGCCTTTTCTTTGACACATTTTTATTAGATTCCAAATGACATGTCTTTCTAGTTTCAGTGGTGAAAAAAAATGGATCAAAATTTATGGGACAGGTTCAAAGTGATACAGATGTTTCTGTTTAATATTTTCAAGAATATAGTTTCATGTCCAGAGACTATACTTTCAGCTAGTTGCTAAGTGGACAGAAGGATGAGAAAAAAAAAAGTCTGCAAAATGATTCAAACCAGGTTTGTTTGCCTGTAAATCAAGTATAAGTACTCTCTATCGTTTGTCAAAAGAAATAGTAAAGTTATTGACAACCAACAGATCTTTGTATCTAAATTTATATAATAGACCTGAAGGGAAACATTTTTTTTCTCCATCTGAATACAAGTCTATTAAAAAGTGTTCTAATGTTATAGCTATTTAAAAATTCAAAGGACTTGGTATACTATTTTGGTTTAAACATATTTCTATTTAGGTATACCTAAAAAAGGTTATCATGATTTTCAAGGGGTAATATTATCCCACTGCTATCATTCATCCCATTGTCACATACAATACATGCATTTAATTGTTCAACTTTGTGGTTGAAGCAGTGCAGTGTGTTTGTATGAATATGTTTACACTACACCATTACTGCTCTCGACCAGCACATTGTGTTCTCACCATCAAGTAAAAAAGAGATGGGCGTGCATTGTGAACCTAAATTTTAATTTTTCATTAACCTATTTTTTTATTCATTCATTCGTTTAATTTTAAACTTTAAAAAGATTCAAAGACGTCTACTTACCAAAATCCAAATCACTTGAGCTCCTCCTAAAAGAGGGGGACAGTGAATGAAATCAGTTTGTGAACCGTTCGACGTTGCCTCGTTTTTCGTTGTGAATGAGAGGTGCGGTCTATAGATACGCTATCAATCCATCTAGAATCAGTATATGAGGAGAGGATATATTGCAGAGACACTTTTAAAAGTAAGTTGATGAACACGATACTACGATTGTGGTTGAGAAATCTCTTCGATAGAAGGAGGTGTGGCAGAGGAGTGCAAAGCAGCAATTAAGACTATATACGAAGACTTAAATTATTTACACGGACATAACATACAAAACAACATTACAAATTTCTTAATCTACATTTAACAAATTATTTTGACACGGCTCTAACCGTTAGTTTAACATCAATGTTAAATTGTTGTACATGCTCAGGTGAGCTGTGTAGCAGAACCACAGATTGTATGTAAGTAAATAAAGTCCTAAAACCCTTGCAGTCGACAGCAGTGAATAAACTCAAAGTGATACCATATCCATTTGAAGTTGTTTTGATTGTTTTTTTAATGTACCGGAAAAGTTAAGTCATGTTCATTGTGCACATTTTACAATTATCCCATCACACTAGTATCTGAAAATTTTCAGAGCTAACTTTTTTTTCTTTTTTAAATAATCAGGGTATTCTTAACTCTTTGGATCTTAATTTTTATAGTAGTACCTGAAACAAAAGTGTCTAGATACGTGTTATCGGTAAGGGAGTCTTTTAAAATGAAAGTAAAGTGAAAGCCAGTCCAAGTCGTTTAGTCTTGTTTGGTACCGAGGCCAAGAGGCTTTTCCATAGTCCATAGACGTCTAGATCAATTTTAGTCTAATTTCACTACTTGCTGCCTGTTCATTTTAATGATGCACTGACAATTGTGGGACAATAACAGGTTGGGTTTTTTAGGGCAGGTTTCCTCGTTGTCTAGATATCGAGATAGATACATTCATTTCATTCATATTCATATAAGATATCAGTCATCATAATCATATCATTAGGTACTTTGGTAAAAAATTCAAATTGGATTGAGCTCAATGAAACTTATATCTTTTAAAGTGCTTTTCAACACGATTCTAATGATACCAAAATTGTGAAAATCAGATAAGCAGAAGAAAAGTTATGTTAGTTTAAAGGCTGAAAAATGGTCTTCTATTTGCCTTTGTTATTTACTGACGGACTTTGTGACCTGAAAAGTGTTGCATTTCCGGTAGTAACCATCATTTGGATTTCAAAACTGGTCTAAAATGGCCGCTAATATTTGAGTAAGGATTTTGCTGGAACGAATTTCATGGATGCGGTATACAACTTTGCCCTGAATTTAATTTTATATAAAAGTTAAGATGTTAAATAAACGAGCCAGCATGAAATTTTGATTTACCAAGTTCTAATCTTTGAATTATCCAAAGCTAAATTATACCCTATTTTATCCATAATCAAAAGTTATACTAAATTGTCATTGATTTTAAAATAAACTACACCAAACGATAGAATAATTTCTCCTGAAGAAAATAAGACATCAGTCATTAAAATCCATCCATAAACAAAAAATCTATGGAACTTTTTCTGAGACCCATCACTCAAAAGTCCAAAAAATCGGGTCACAGCCACTAGCCCTTTTATCGGCTCCCTGCTGGAGGGCCAAATGAACGTTTACCAAAGTACCTAATATCATCATATTCATGACATTAATAATAATTTAATAATGATAATGTTTATCCAAGTTATCTATCTAGATATCTAAGTTTTTGATTGAAATTGAACGCGCCTGCACACCAAAAGCAAGCTTGAGCTCTGTTCTTTAAAATGATAATGATACCAGAACTGTTCGGATACTGTGAGTTTTGGGAGATGATAGTTTTCTGAGCTATATGCATTGTATTATTTTTGTTTTACATGCACATATATAATGATTTGTAAACATTTGAGTGTATACTTTTTAGTGGGGGCCTGTGCTTGTGACCTTGTGTCAGGATGAGACTTTGAATTGATCTCAGTCTAGGAACACTGATGGTGTACTCTTGGAATCTACATCTGTTCCCTATTTGCCCCTTTGTCTTACTTCTTCTCGCCTGCTTTCAATTGTAAATCTACTATAACCTTTTGGCTTATCCCATTTTCTTTCGTTTTACTGACACTGATATGACCTTAAGTGCCGTAAAACACATAAAAATAAAACATCAAAAGTAGGGGCAATAAACAAATTTTCTTTATGACAGAACTGTCCGGGAATAATGACAGCCATTAGATAAGAGATAAGGATGCCATAAGAATGCATAATAGTTTGGAGAGAGAATAAAATTTGTTGCTTTGCATTATTTGTCAATGAGGACAAGCTTGATCATAAAATGTACTGAATAATCTAATTGCAATATATTTCAGAATCAATGCCACCCATCAGTATTGATCATGTTGTGTCATGCAGCAGTGCTGACAAAGTAAGTGTTTGTTTTTTTTGTTTTTTTTTTTGTAGAACAAACTTCTGCATTCATCTCTAATCAAGATCATTTTGGTTTCACATTTCCCAATGCCATATACTCCAGTGTAGTTCAGTGTACTCCCTGGTTCCCAATCATGTGGCATTGAAAGAAAATTATTTGAATGGACCAGGGACCACCTTAACAAATCGTTTTCTTCTTTATTATGTAGTTTTATTATTCCAACCTCTTTGAACAGTTTGAATATATAGATGAATTTTCTTTCTACAAAAACGTTCTTGACAAACTCAAATGCTAATGGATTCTACTCCACATTTTTTTTAAATTAGACTTTTGAAGAAATAAACTAATAGTTTGAAATGTATCATAGAAAAGGTGCACAGTTAATTAATTTTATAATGAAAAAAAAAACAAAAAATACCACAGTATTGATTAGCAATATTAAATATTAGAGACTGGTAGTAGATAATGTCCAACCTGTCTCTGCGAAGGATATTGTTTTAAAAGTTCCAAGTTGAAACCAAACAGCTTCTACCGAAACAAAACAAAATTTTGTCCTTTGTGTTATGTTTCCTTATTCAACCCAAACTGAGAGAACGAATTTTTGAGGCAGATGTTAATGTTATGAAAACGACCTTTTGGCACAGCCTCTTATGCACAGCCGTTTTAATAGCGTGATGGTCAAAATATTAGCTCAATTTCTACCTATTAATGAATGTATTTTAACATTTCCAGAATAATCCAGCTGAAAATTTGCTCAAAGGAGACGGGACGCACAAATGGAAAAGTGCAGCAGTTGGAGAAAAAAAAATTTCAGTTGTTTTACAAGTGAGCATAATATTGCATTCACGTGCTAAAAAGTGCTTTAATTTTAAAACTGATTTATTCATTTACTTATCATCTAAATTTATAACCATATATCAGACATCTACTCTGAGAAATGAGAACATTAACGCCTTCATGTTCACAGAAAAAATGTTCTCCATACAATCATGTACACACACACACACACACATATACTTATTATATCCTTAATCCTCTACCTCTTTACTCTGTAGTTTTATTATAGCACCTTAAGCAAATTGTTTGAATCTACATCCATCAGAAAATTTATGTAAGTTCTAAAGTATCGGTTTACATCTTTCATAAACTCTTAGACTTCCTATTGAAAATATCTTTTTTTCCATTATATTGACATTTTACTTTTTAGATAATTAAAAATGTATATTTTTTCTTCCTTCTAAAACAAACAAATTTGGCACAAGTATTATTTTAACCATCTAATCCATCCACACATAATACCATTTTGAGGCAATGGGTCACATGATATTTGTCATCTTTTTTTTCTTCTTCCATCTATCAGTTTAACAAGTCGTCAGAGATACATTCCATTGACATTGGTAATGAGGGGTCAGCATTTGTTGAGGTTTTAGTTGGGAAAGCAACTGCTGCTGCTGATAATGAGTTTGAAGTAGGTAGACATATGTATAAGTATTTTAAAGAGCGGCTATTTATTATTTATTGTCTCTTAATATGTTTGCAAAAACATTTTACTTTTTCAACAAAGTATCATATATAGATACTTTTGTTTTAATATTTGACTTAACTACCTCTCTAGGTACTTTTTCTAGAGAATCAGTTGATTTTATTTGTAGCCAAGTGATTGTTCCTTTTTAAGGGTTAATTTTTCATGGATGAAAGATTTTTGAATTTCAAAGATCAGGAAAACCTATATCAAATTACTTCTTAAAATCATGTGCATTTTAATCTTCAATTTTCATATTTTATATCATTAAAAATTTTTCACAATTTTTTTAAAAATTTTATATAGGTTTTGCTTGTAGCATCGTCTTTCATGAGTCCTTTAGAAAGCCGTAATGGAACAAATAGAAACAGTGTCAGGATGTTTGGACCAGACAAATTGAACAAACAGGTGGCAGACAAAAAGTGGGACAGAGTGAAGGTTGTGTGTACACAGCCTTTTTCAAAAGTATGTCGTCTTCTTCTTGGAAACTCTTGATTATTTAATTTATATTTATTGTTGTTGATGTAATTTTTTGTAAAAGTGATGGTTCATATAATTCTTTCCTTTGTGTATTATGTAAGGTCTAATGGTTTAGCTTTTGAAAATCCCTTATTCTATATCTCACTTAATGGATAAATTATGTCACAATGATTTGTTTTGCTTTGATTAGATTGTGGTTTTGATTTTTAAAAGCCTACATTTCTTAAGATGTAAAACTGATCTGTTATATTCCAGTTGCATAGTTATGGCTTGTCATTCATCAAGTTCAATTCAACACCATCTGGAGACAGCGGAGAGGTATTGATACTTTCTCATCATTTTGTTTTAAAATTAGCTTGCTTTATTGTTTCGAAGGATCTTTGTGTCATTATGTTTCTACCAATGAATTTCCACCAATTACATAGAGCTATGTCACATATCATACAAATTCTGGAGATATATAAACACTCTTTTTAAAAATACCTTTTGATTTCCTATTTATTGGCATCGTTTCCTTGGTAATTAAAGCTGTTTCACAAATATTTGCCCATTTTTAACAGGGAAAGGTGAAAAAGCTTGGAGCATTTAATATTAGAGACTCAGATGAAGATGATATTCAAATTGGATCTTTGTTTGCAAATAGGTCTAAAGTAGACACACCTGCAACTCCAAAAGGTATGTGTTTAAATTTGATAATGATGGAATATATATGTATATCCTTTTATATTTTTGCCTAATCTAATGGAATATAAATGTATGTTCACTCAAATGTCTCATTTGTTTGGTTACGCCATACACAATGCATTTCCTAATGTTTCATTTAATTCCAACATCATGCTTTATGGATACATATTTCTATTTCATATGGTACAAATCATCTATAAGGCATCTTTCTTGTACTGATTTACGATTTCATCACTACCTATAACTAGGTAGTTATTCACTCCTTAGTCAATATGGAAGATGGATGTGAAGTGACTTACACTGGGATCAAAGTTTTACAATCATTGTTACCTATTACCATGCTTGATATTAATATCCTTTGAAATTGTAACAGGAGACACATTACTGCTGAGTAGTGACGCGAAAATCCAAATTGACCAGAAAAAACTTCCAGCCTAATCAAAAAATTCTCTTTATATATACTTTCATCAATTTCCATCATTTTTAGAATGGAATTATGGTTTCAAATAAAGCCTTCCCAATCCCTTCATGGATAGCTCAGGATCATTCATATAAATATTACCATCATCATCACTCCTACGATTGCCACTACCACAATATCAACAGTATCATCGCTACCACTATTACTAATAACCACTGCAGTATCATTATTATCTCTTTCCTTTCGAGAGGAAAATATAATTTACTATGCAGGTACCCACCTTTCATATCAGCTAACATTGTCACCATCACCGTAGCAATGCAATATTACCAAAAACAATTCCACAAAACAAAATATGACCAGTTAGCATGTTGATTGATTGTGTGACGAATTGTATAAATACGCGTTCAACCTTTTTTAAAAATTTTAATTCATAATCATAACCATTAAGGCTTATATAGGTTAAAAGACCTTTAAATATTCTGTTGTTTTTGCAAATGTAACATAATAGTTCAGACAAGTTAGTGCAAGACTTTTCACCACATACTTGATCATAAGCATATTTCTGGGAAAAAAATCTCATTCAAAGCATTTATTGGGGTAAGTTTTCAGGAAAAAAGGGGGAGGGCAGAGTTGTGCTTGTGTATGGTAAGTCACTTAGGGTCAGCACTGCTTGTTCAAATACATGTTGGAATCTAGGTTTTTTTCTTCCTCTGTCCTTTGTTTAACCTTTCAACTCCTTCACTTCCAGGTGCTGCTGCAGTGCGAGCGGCCACAAAACTAGCAGAGGAGACTAGAAGATCAGTTTCACCAGCACCATCATCTACTGACACTCCCAATCACCGAAAAAGACCCTCTTCTCCATCACTCAGCTATGAAAATAATGTAACTATTCTTTATTTTAAGGGTCTCGTCTTGTCACAAAGTCAAGTTAGTTGAATTTGATCAGTGATCAGATTGGTAATCTAGATAACTAAACTATGGCCCCCGTGTTTTATCCTCAGATAACAAACTTTACACACATATAATCATTCACCTCAGGTATGAATGGGCATCTGGTTTAAATTAGTGATAGATACTGTCACAGTACATGATTAGATGCCTAACAAATGAGTAACTTGATCTGTATAAAATAGATATCTGATTCCACATAAAGGGAACTGGATTTATAAATGAGGCATTGTGATTCTCTTTACCATGGTGAAACCATGGAAAGATTTTATGGACTTGTGCTTTGAAGTTATTATACACACTATTTCATGCCTTAAGTTACTCTAGAATATCCATCCTCTTATGATTTCCATTTAACAGGAAGATTTGATTTTAATGAATTAAAGATTGAGCCAGTTCACTGTTTATTGCTTATTCGTGGAGTTTTTGTTTCTTCATCTTGATTTTATTTTGGTTTAGCTAAAGACCAAAGCTGCAAAAAGTTCAAAAGATGAAAGTGGAGATGAAACAAACCAGGCATGTGGATCATCTGATAAACAACCCTTAAAGAAGCAGTCAACCAGTCTTAGTTCAGTGGCTAGCTCAGTTTCCATTAGGTCAAAAGATGATAGGAAAACACCCATGAAGAAAAATAAAAGTGAGATTTTTGAAGTATTTATCCCTCATCATTATTTTTTGTCCCTCTCAGCTTTACATCATAATTTGTAAAGAGATAGAAGGTACTGATGAGAGTTGAAGTTATCCATTGTTAAAATTTATCAGCCTAAAATGAATACTTGAATAATGAGTCAAATGTGTGATGTATCCTCTAGACATTCAGATAATTATTAAGATTCTGGCATGATATAATTTGGTACGAGTAAATGAAAAACGGTCAATTGTCACATGTTTAGCTTATTGTTGCAGTTTTGTGTCAAGTAGCCCTTTTTTATATAGGAGAAAGAAAATGGCTAGTGCAAGTAAGTGCTTAACAGTGAATTGCATGTTATATCAGTTTATGGATTTTAAGTCATTGTCTCTAAGAGCTAAAAAGCTATGAAGCTATAATTTTTTCTTGTCGTTTGCAAGTATGATCTGTCAGATCCAACTTAAACCCAGTCATTCAAACAGAATTGTCAGAAAACTAAATGACTCTGCATTGATCTTCAGATTCAGTTTAAATTTTCTTTCTTCTTTTTTTTTTTAGCTGAGCCACCAAAATCATCTCCCAACGTGAAATTCAGCAAATTGATGGAGAAAGTGGTCTTTGTACTCAGCGGGTTCCAAAATCCTTACAGAGGAGAGCTCAGGGACAAGGCCTTGGAAATGGGTGCCAATTACAAACCTGACTGGGGTCGTGGCTGCACCCATTTGGTGTAAGCCTTTTTATAGCTTTGTAGTTTGGAGGGTATAATTATAGTAGTCTTTGATGAATAATAATGTCAAAGACGCCATAGAACAATGAGAAGGCAGGTTATAATACTGAACACTTTTTGCCAGAAAACTATTACTTCATATATCGATCAATGAATATGGTGTCCAATTTGTATACCATATGTATTACAATTCAATTCACTATTTGAATATAAGATATTTTTTAGTTCTTACCTTTATACAAAGCTGCTTGGTTTAATTTTGTAATTTATTACTCATGGATTTCAAATTTACAGTTGTGCTTTTGACAATACACCTAAATATCAACAAGTCAAGGGCAAAGGGAAGATTGTAACAAAGAAATGGATTTTTGACTGTCATAAACAAGGAAAGCTTTTACCATGGAGAAAGTGAGTTCATAATTTTTAGCTTAAGATTTATACTTATTATTTATTTAATCCTATTAATGTTGATTGTTTTGATATTTCCAGTGTTGCTTTTGTCTGCTTTTTAAATTTTTCTCTGTCAATTTTTTTTTTAATGAAATGAAAATAAATGTGTATGCATATTTGTGAAAGACATTTCCATAGTTTTACCATAATCAATGCTCCTCAAAATGCTTCATTATTTTCCCATTATTTGTCACGGTGAATCAGATTTCAATTTCATATCATAAGCCCCTGTAATTAGACTTGTAAATTCTCAGTCAATTTGTCAAATTCAAATATTTAAAAAAAGGAAAGAAAGAATTCACAAATCGTAGTCGAATGACCGTAAAGTAATTAGGAGTGTTCCACAGCGCTACACATAGCTCATGGGGGCCGTTTATATTAACGATGGATATATTGCCAAGGCTAAGCGACACTTTTTAGAATTGGCGTGTCTGAACACAGCCATCGTTAAATTATTGTTTCACTTTCCAAACCTGACGTGATCCCAACGGTAGCCAATTATTTTAACTGAGTCGCTGAGCGATAAATTTCACTGTTTCATCTAAGCCAAAATTGACCACATTTACATGGGGGGTCGTAAAAGAATGAGAAAGTAAAATTGAAAGTTTGGATAGATTGCTACAAACACATCTCGATTGCCTCATGTTGAAAACAAACTGGTTGACCGTTTCTTCACTGATTGGGTTCCAAATTATAAGGAACAATGGTAAGTAGCCTAATCAATTCCCGCGCAAATTAGGACGTTTTCTGCCATTGTTTTGCTCAAACGACCTTGCTGTTTACTGTGGCGATTTACCATTCATTTCGATTCTTTGGATTTTTCCGCTACGGCTACGCCTGCCGAAGTTTCTTCAACTCATTATGATGATAATTCACTTCTCTTACTTAATGATTCAGTGTATTGGCCAGAAGTCATATATTTATTTCAGTTTTTTTTCCTGTCATTAACTGATTGAAAATCAAGTTTGCTCATTGCTACATTATTTTAATTTATGTTCTCACATTGCCTGAGCTGTTTGTGGATCGCAATCGAGCATCAATAAAGATGTGAGGAATAAATTCAATTGGTCATGGCTAGAAGTTAAAGATGATAATGGTGATTATTTTTCCAAAATTTGTGAATTCTTTCTTTGATGAAGTCATCTTTACTTATATGAATGACATGCTTATTTAGCATTCCTTCTACATCAAATCAATGGCAGTCATACTCATACTTCCAGTAAGTAATAACACCCACTATTTTAATATATTGTATTTATCACTCTCCTCACCAATGATGGCCTTATTTTTTTTTAAAAACTTGACTCTTCAGTATGTCGAAGACTTTCAGTCAATTTTTATAGAGCTCATTTACAGGTCTACTGTAAGGCTTCCTACTTTATTTTTCTAATAATATCCTTCCCAAATATAGTTAAGATCACATCAATACATCTGCTTTAAATGTGGTTGTATCTGTTACCTGTTATCTATACACTATCAAGGCAAGAGTTTTGTCAAAATAGTTACCCATCTTGTGACAGACGACACACAGCATTGCTTGACTTTTACACAGCCGTTTACTGCTTTCACTTTAGTTCGACAGGTAAATTTTGCCGGACGCTTGTTCATAACAGATGACGAGTCACGGCCTGTGCCGAAAGGGAGACTGAGCAATTTTTCCTGTTTTGATGATTTTTTTCTCAAGTTCAAAGTGGCGTAGTAAAGATGCTATTAGATGTTTCAATAAGATATTTTAGAGGCATAACTAGTGATCTACATACTTTTATTCGATATAATTTTAGTAGATCGTTTGGGATTAGATTTTATAGGAAATAACCATAAAAATGGGTCAGAAATTTTAATTACTTCAAACGATATAATCAAAAATTACATAGTTATCTGAGTTTATACAAATAAATGAGAAATACTGCAATAATCATCAATATTCACAGAGTAGAAATATATAATCAAAGTCGTTTTGTAATGAAGCATCGTTGAGATATCCGCTCACCTGTACAGCAATATCCTTTTTTGACAGCAATAAAAAAAATGCGTAATCACCGAATTGTAGGGGTTTGTTGATCAAATGATCAAAACGAACTGGTTTTAGTAATGGCAATTGACAATTCTTAGGAAAAGATATGTTATATACATTCTTTTGACGTTTGTATAGATCTAAACTATATAATAATAATTTTAATAATAATAATAATAATACGATGATGATGATGATGATGATGATGATGATGATGATGATAATGATCATTTTCATGAAAATAATATAGTGGCTATCACATAAACGCCTGCTAATTTTGGTAAAACGCAATAATTTCTCTTTAAAATATCGTTCTAAATGCCCGTTTTTAAAAAAATTGGAATTCGCCTTTATATGTCGACTCTGACAGAAAGGAAATTTTTAAAAAAAGAAAGAAAGAAAGAATAAAGAATATTACTGAATCATTTGCGGCCAAAGAATTGACTCATCACCTGTTTCAGAGAGTTTTATTTAACTTCCCAATGCCCCAAATTAGTATCAATTCATTCAATATAATTTACTCCTCCCCACTCCACGCTCTCCGGCAATTTCCTTTCATGTCCCTCAAACTGCTTTCTTTCCATGGAGCGTCCAATCAGCTTTTTACAATTGCCCATTTCCAATTGGCTGCTGAATAAGGACAATTCTATTTTCAATTGTCCACCACTCGGTCATCAGCAAAGTCAAGAAAGCTCCTCCTACTCAAATCACACATACCCACGAATATGATATGCCTTGTAGACCAGTCACTGGTCTTTGATGTTACACAACCATCCGCCAGCTTTGATCACATCGCTTTTGATGATGTCACTCAATATCTATCTTCTTCTCTCAACCCCGTTGACTGTACCACGAGTCAACATAAAAGAATATCGCGGTGAGGTGCGAATCGTGAAGATGGAATGACGTAGCTGTGTTAAAGTTATAGGTTCAAAGTTCAATTGTCAGAGAGATTAAACTGAGGTGGTAAAATGAAAATTGTTTCTTGGTAAAACGTTGCATAAATTAGTTTTATGTACACCAACACACACACACACACACTTACACACACACACACACACACACTCTCTCTCTCTCTCTCTCTCTCTCTCTCTCTCTCTCTCTCTCTCTCTCTCTCTCTCTCTCTCTCCCTCTCCAGTGCTGCGACAAAAAAAAAGGATAGCTAATACTATTTAAAATGGAAATTTGTTGAAAATGGTCTGCTTATTGAACAACCGAAGCATCGTGGATAACAGAAATGATCATTGTGAATCAGTTGAAACATGTGATATCGATGTAATACTAATACTAGTAATAATCATATAATATCAGTGTATTTATCTTACTCTTGATCACCACTGTAATAATAATAATAATAATAATAATAATAATAATAATGATAATAGTAAAAAAAAATAATATCCATTTTTTGACTATAAAAAATCGTGATAAACGCATTGAAAAAGATGGGAGATAGGGGGGGGGGGGGGAGGATTAATGATCAGATAATCAAAATGAACTGTTATTTTAAAATAAATTGACAATCATAGGTAAAGATAAGTTATAAGTATTCCTCTGAACTTTGTATAGACGTCTAGATCTTAACACATTTTTATACTTTTTATTAACATGCGTAAAACCTCACGATTATTGTAAGGAACAGCTGATTGTTACATTTCACAGAAAGAGCATCTAATTAACCAACGTTCTGTTTTCTTTTTTTCACCGGTGGAACTTCACTTCCTAATTCTGGAGCAGTTTGCATGAAATGTTTTTTAACCACATATCTCATTTGAGCCCTTTCACAGCTTATTTGGCAGAGTCCATTTGCCATTTGCATTGAGACAATGCTTGTTTTCAGTATGACCATTCATCTGAGTAAAGAAAAAAAATCATTAGTTATTATTGATATTGATGATGATGATGATGATAATAATAATAATAATAATAATTGTAATTATAAGAGTTATAATAATATTATTGATTGTTAGTAATAATACGATAGTGATCGCCTAGATGCCTACTAATAATAATAACGTAATAATTTTCCTTTAAAATATAGTTCTAAATGCCCGTTATTCAAAATGGAATCCGCCTATATACCCACTCTGAAATGTTTTTAGCAAAAATAAGATAGAGTAAGAAGTTTACTGTAGCATTTGCGGCCAAAAAAAAATGATTTATCACCGGTCTGCGAGAGTCTTATTTGACACCTAGACAAATTACGTTCAATTCATTTCAAATTTACTCCATCTCTCCAGCAATTTCATCCCATGACCTCCAAACTGATTTCTATCCATGGAGCGCCAATCAGATGTTTACAATTACCCATTTCCAATTGGCTGCTGAAAAAGGACAAGTATAATTTCAATCGTCCACCAGTCGGTCATCGGCAAAGTCAAATAAGCCCCTCCCACTCAAGTCACATATCCCCTCGAAACTTCGACCTTGTAGCGCAGTCCACCAGGCGTTTGATGTTACACAATCATCCGCCACCTTTGATCACATCGCTTTTTGATGTCATAATATATCTATCTGCCCTCTTTTCCCACGCCCGTTGACTGTACCAACGGGCGATGTAGAAGAATATCGAGGGAAGGTGCGAATCGTGAAGATGGAATGGCAAATCGGTGTGAAAGTTATAGGTTCAAAGTTCAATTTTCACAGAGAAATCATGAGAACTTGACTGAACAAGCAATAAAAATCGTTCCGTGCTAAAAATGTGCGTACATGAGTTTTATATATACACACACACACACACACGCTCCCTCCCTCCCTCTCTCTCTCTCTCTCTCTCTCTCTCTCTCTCTCTCTCTCTCTCTCTCTCTCTCTCTCTCTCTGAGTGTGTGTGTACTACTACTACTACTTATACTACTACTACTACTACTATTACTGCGCTATCATCATCATCATCATCATCACCATAAAACAACAACAACAATAACGTTATCATCACAATTGGACTCGTGTTCTTATGTCTCAGGAGTTTGTCTGAATACGGGACTATTTTGTTAGCCAACAAAGAATTAGACAAGATGTGTTTACACATTCATTGTGCAAAAACCGGTCATTACAAATCATTGAAATAAATGCTATATTAAAAGTAGATTATTACTCTTATATTTACTACCATGTGTTAGGGTAACAAAACTCAGATAACATCAATTTGAATTTTTTAAACAATTAAAAATATTTTTCAGGTTAATTTTAAATAGAAAAATATACATTTTTCAAGAGAGAATAAAGTATACTCACCATTTCTTGATATCAATGAAAATAATTGCGTCTTGAAGATGAAAATGTGGCCGTTATATCCATATAAAATAGAAAAATATAGAAGAAGTGTATGGTCAGCAATTGCAGTGTAAAAATGAACGATTTTACTAAATCTGTCCTATAGCCTGACTGACAATGAAATCCAAGCGGTGCATTCTACCTGCAGGGATAAATATAGGCCAGTTTTCACGTTCTGGACATCTGTTATGATGTAACCACACGGTGGTCTCCCCGTCATCGACGGTGGGTCGTTCCCATTGGGGGCGAGGCGGTAGAAAACTAAAGTGAAAGATATCTAGTGTAATAAACGGCTGTGTATAACAAGATGAGATACCATATTGCTGCTACTAACGCCACATAAATATTTTAGTTTTACCCTTGATTAGCAAAAATTAATATAACAGCTTCAGAAAAGAACAAAATACCAAACACGGAACATTTCGGGCTCCAAACAATTTCTTCAGCCAACAACAAAAGCAATTTAAACATAAATACATTACTTAAAAACCCAATAGACTGCAAACAAAAAATAAGCACATCCTTCCTGTATAAGATCTTGGGATGTAAACAAAGGATGTGTTTGCTTGGTAACTAAGGGCATGCAGAATTGAGTAAAATATTAAAACTACTCATAAAATTTGGTAAGTTAAAAAAAAAATTATGACGAGTTGAATAGGTGTCAAATATATTAGTTGAGCTGTTATATTCATTTTTGTTACTTTTTACAGTCCACAGATTCTAGCAGCTTAGTATCACTTTGACTAGTCTTATCCTTTGATGACCATCTTCTCCTTGTCCTTTCAATGGCAAGAATATTTTTTCCGTACATCTGCTTAGACAGGCTGGGAAGATGAGTTAAAACTAATCTTAATCATTTTGCTTGTTCATAGGATTCTTATTTTCACATTTTATGTATTCATAAACTAGGTACAGACTTGGAGACGCAGAGTCACCTGACGAAAGCAGTACTGACGAGGAAGAGGACTATAAGCCATCACCTGCACCTGTACAACCTAGCTCCTCCTCTGTGAAAGATGTTAAAAAAACTTCTACTCCCTCAAAGAAAGAGACAATAAAAAAAGGTGAAAACATTTTATTCCATGACTTTACTCTCTCTCTCTCTTTCTCTCTCTCTCTCTCTCTCTCTCTCTCTCTCTCTCTCTCTCTCTCTCTCTCTCTCTCTCTCTCTCTCTCTCTCTCTCTCTCTCTCTCTCTCTCTCTTTCTCTCTCTCTCTTCTCCCTCCCTCCCTCTCTCTCTCTCTCTCTCTCTATCTATCTCTCTCTCTTTCTCTATCTTTCTCTCTCTCTCTCTCTCTAAGCTTTTTTTCAGTGATAATGTTGTTATAAATCTCATTCTCTCGCTTTCCCATTTTGAAATGTTTTCAGGGTGATGATTTCATCATTCAATCTATTTGTTTCCATTAACTCCTGTATCATCTATTAGAGAATGAACTTTGCCTTGATAATGAAATGATTTCAAACTATAACTTAAGTTATATGTCAATCACATTATCTTTTGATCCTCTTTTTAGTTTATATATATATACAGGTGTCAAATGCATAGCATATGCAATAATTTGTCATAATATCAGTCCCTTTAGCTTGCGAGGTTAGTCCTTTACCAACCGAGTTATTATGATCCCTATATAATGAGAGTGCTAGTACAAAATGATGACTAATATGTCTCCTCTATGAAATGAAAATTTAGTTGGGGAATAAATTGAGCCTTGTGAAACACATTAGGTATTGTGAAGCTGAAGAAATAAGCTTGATGAATATACAATTATTTTTTGTTTTGGAAAGATTACGTCATTGGCTTGTATCGGCTTTTTTTCACTAATGGCATTTGTAGTTTTTAACGGCTTCTCATTTCATCAGGTATTCAATACACAACAGACTCTGATTCAGGTGGAGACACAGAGGATGAGTTGAGAAAGTGAGTATTGTGAAAATTTACTAATTTTTTTTTGAAAGTTTTAACCTAGGCCAAACTCTGTTGTATTATCTCTTACGCAATGTGCATGTGTTTTGCACCTCTCTTCAATTTACTGTCATGCTCTCAGTACTATACGTTTATTTCTCTTGATATTAAGTGCACTGTTGATATTTATAGCATGGATTTATCTCATTGATTGGGTGGAGAGGATTATCATCAAAATAGAGAGAGGGAGAGACAGAGGCCGAAGGCATGCAGCTAATTTTGGATTGGTCTAGTCAGTTGAGTTGTTTTTTTTATAATTTATAAGAATACTATCTCCTAGACAAACCTGACTTGTGTGTCTGCTTTATCCAATCCAACTATAGTTAAATTTTCAAATTATTATTTTTCCTCCGATATGACTTTTATCCTGTAACATTTTTAAAAATTAATTTGTAATTCTTTTTCATCACTGATGTATTCCAAAATTCCTTGTTAAGAATGTCTCAAAATGTTTCTTTTCCTTTAGGAATCACATTTTTGCTGTATTGATCAAAGCTGCACATTTTCTTCTGTATAATCAGGGTCAATGAAAGAGCCAAAGGAGGTAACAAAAAGCCTTCATCAGTTACACATGCAAAGAAAGATCCATACAACAACTCCACTGACGAAGACGACGATATTCAGGAGGCCTCCACAATGCCAATTCCTGATGACGATGAAAATTCAGATTCCGGCCTGCCAGACTTACCCGATTTCTTCTCAGATAAACATTTCTTCTTTTATGGCGACTTTGAAGATGGGCAGCAAAGATTGTTGACAAGATATATCGCTGCTTATAATGGGTATGTGGACGTGTTGTTTGTTGTATTTTTAATTTTCTTGTATTATAAAAAAAGATATATTTTAGAATGTCTGACAGACATTAATACTTCACTTGATTTTATGTATACAGTGCAGCAGGAAAATCTCAAACGCGCAAATCTGGAACAAATCTTAATTCTCCGTTTTAATCCCTCTATTTTCATATATCTAGCAACACGAAAATATTGAACACTATTGAAGGCAAATACAGAAATCTCCAAACAAAAAATGGACTTTCACTTTCACACTTGTTGATAAAATTCTTTCGCCTATGTTTCTACTGAACGGAAATGAAAGCTTACATCACTCTATATTAGCATTAACTGTGCTAGTTAATATGTTTCTTGTGCATGTTTGTGTGTAGAGCATGTATATGTATGTGTGAGTGGAAAGTATGTCAGACCAGTGTCATGCATGCGACGCTGCACTCCATCTGATGTATATCATTACCAGTGGGAGACTAGCAAGGCAGAGATGGCATGAGAATGTTACTGTTATGTATTAAAATGAAAGAAGTTATTAGGGGTGGGGAGGATAGGGTGAGAAGAGAGACGCCGGGGAGATGAGTGGTAGTGGTTAGATACCGGATTCGTAGAGATAAAGACGTCAAGTACTGAGTGTGTAATTAACAATGCAGTGTACTGACTTCGTCTTCTTATTATAGTACACTGAGAGGGGAACAATAAAAAATCCCGTAGGGGAAATTTTTCTCTAGGGTCTATTCCAAGGGAAGACTGGAATAACCCAGGTGTCAGCTGCAGTGAAGCGCCGCAAACCAAGCTAGGGCGAGGTGACTTGCTCAAGGCCTAGCGGGTATTCTGACTCTGTACCTCTGAGCCACATTGTCCCATTATACCATTTGTTATTGAATGAAATAGGGCACACAAAACGTGGCACCTCATTATAGTTTTATTTCTTTTCCAGTGTTGTTTAATTTTTGCAAAAATAAAACATAATTTTCATACTAAAGTATTTTTATTGCTTCGACGAATAACATCAATGATCACTAATTTTAACTTCTCAATTCTCAATATAGTAATGGCTAAGTTTAGATCTACAGGTCATTCAAAGTTTATTTGGCCTTAAATAAGTCTTCACATGATATGATATAATGATACCTCTATTTTTTTTGTTTTTCAAACAGTGAAATAGAGGACTACATGAGCTCCAAGGTTAACTTCGTAATCACTTCTCAGAAATGGGATGATAATTTCGAAGTGGTAGGTTGTTTTCTTTCCTGCTAATTTCTCAATTAAATTCATGGAATGAAATAATTTCTAAAGGTTATAGTTTTAAATTTAATTCAACAGGCGGCTGAATTCGTTATTTAAGATATATATCTGCAATAGAGGAGAGGAGAACATTTCATATTTTTCATGTCGGTTACAACTAATAACTGTGGCCACATACATTTCCATTCATCACGACATACCACAGGCTGCAGATGATATATGAAACAATTAGAATAAAAGGATACCTACAAACCAAGAGTTTGGCAAAAATTCTGCACTGATACTCTTTAAAATATAAATATTTAATTATTCATATGTGTAAGGTTCTTCTCTCTATGAGTGCATGATTATTCAGACTCCTTCTCCACTCTACTCAATTCCAGGCCTCCACAACCTGAAAAAAATATGAGAGTGAAATAAGAAGAATGGCAAAATATAATTAAACAGGTAGCATATAATATCAAAAGCCAAAGGTGACTGTGGAAGGTATTATATACTATACATATTACGATACATATGACTGCTGCTTGTATCTATTTGACTCGAACCAGATAAAAGTTAGCATTTAGTTATATTTGTTTTGGTCCTCTTCTAGCCTCGAAGCCTATGATTTAATTTTAAGGGTCTTTTCATTTTTGATAAATGACTGAATGAACTAATGCTAATTTCATCTCTTCATTTCCTTCTACTTCTACATTATCATTTATTCTTTTTAAATCATAGTGTTCATTTTTTCCTTCACTTACAGGCACTGAATGACAATCCTGGTATAATATTTGTGAAGCCAAAATGGATTATCGTCTGCCATGAGAAAGGAAGTCTTGCTCCTTATCAGCCACATATTGTAGTTCCTGCCTGAAATCCCAAAAATCTGCTGATTATTGAAAATAAGTCTTTTATTATTTGATAATTATCATCAATGACTCACTCGCTCACTTAATTACTCACTCACTCATTATCCAGCACTTTTTAAATGTAACATTTATTTTCTATTTTTAATGGTGTTGCATTATTATCTTTTATATTCACTTTATGATCCATTTTCCAAAAAGTGATTGAATTTGTAACCAAGTCAGTCTGGGTGGGGATCCTGACCTCCCATAGTGGGCAGGGAGGTACATGCTGTGTCTTCTATCCCCCTATACCCGTTTTCCAATTGTTTCATGTCATTATCTTGGAATGAGATTACTTAGTTTTGTCCTGATCCTTGTCGGAGTTCCTTGGCTGGGAGGGAAACAGTAGTCAAATGTATAGTTATAGTTTTGGGAGATTATATTTTTTCCCTTGTAAATCATCTCTCTGTTATGCATTGTATTATGTTTAGTTTACATATTGTATTATATGATTGGTAAACATTTGAGTGTATTCCTCATAGTTGGGACCTGTGCTTGTGTCTGGATGAGACTTTTAGGTGATCTCAAACTAAGTACTTTGACGGTGTGCTCTTGGAATCTACATCTGTTCCCTATTTGAACCAATTCCCCTTTGATTTACCTTTTCTGTTGTGCTTTAATTGTAATTCTAGAACTTTTTACTATCCCATTTACTTACTTTTTACTGGCGCTGATATGACCTTAATGTGTTACAAGCGCCGTAAAACCCTTAAAAACAAAAACAACATCAAGTCAGTAGCTTTTCATTGGTTTCATTGGTCACTAAAGAGATCGACATAAGAGAAGCAGAAAATGCAAATTGGAAAATGAGAGCAATGCTCTGGCATTATTTTTTGATGATTTAATTTAATGCATTTGTGCTACTTGAATCTTTGACACATAAGGACCAGTGATGATAATCCTCCGCAAATCCGCTGAATTCCGGGATTTTTAGACGTTCTCGAAAATTTTCTGCTGTTTTTGCAGTGACAAAGAAAAATGTCTTGTGTCAAATTTTTACACCTGTGCTCAGTTGCATGAATTTTGGTGACACTCGCATTTTTATGACATCAGCATAGACAGGCTGTCACCAAATGTCAAAAGTGACACAAGACCAGTGATGACCCTGGATGAGTATATTTTGGGTAGGGGATTGGGCAAAGAAAAGAAAAACAATTCATAGCTCACTCAGCAGAGTAGCCTCTCTCTATCTATCTATCTCTCTCTCTCCTCTCTCCTCTCTCTCTCTCTATCTCTCTCTTTTTCTCCATCCCTCTCTCCCTCTCCATCTCTCAATCTCTCTTTTCCTTGCCCACATTTCTGTCTCTGCCACCATTCTATCTTAATGTTATGTTTTCAGAAGTCATCTCTGGTCATAGAAAGCTTATTACAAAAAGCAAAGGTGATTGACTAAGAAAACAATTATTTAAAGGATTATGTAAGATTGACTTCGTTAGCTTTATTAGTAGATGGACTATGTTTTGTAAAGTTATTCAAGATTAATGTGTCAAGATTGATAAGTCTACTTACATAAAACTGCATGACCACTATGCTGCAGTAACAACGATATTGGAGTGTGCTTTGTAAAGAAAAATCTGTCGTTTTGGCTAAAAATTTATCATATTGTCTTAATGTAGTGAGAGGTATGATTAATATTATAAGCCTTTAAAATTATTTTTGGAAAAGGACTGTTCATTAAATATTTTTACAAAAGAAGTATATTATATTTAATGTTATGTAACTATGATATTGTATGTCATTTTGCATTATGGTTGAGTTTGCCCGATGGACTGATACATTTTCTTCCATTTTGACAAATTTCCATTATCATCACTGATTTATTACACCGGAAGATTTATATGTCTAAGGACAACAAGTTATTTAAGATGGCGACTGATAAAATTATGGCCCACCTCAATCGGCTCAGTTCATTCGGTTTGGAGAATCTTGTAGATGTGTTCAATTATTTTAGGTTACCGTAGTTTTAATTATTTTTTGCCTAGGATTAATGAAATATAACAATTATGCTTATACCTGAGTAAACAAGGTATAAATGGGTTACTTATTAGCTCATCATGAGTTAGATGAAATATCATGCCAATATCTTAAAAACTAATGAAATTAGAAATATTTTTCTTACTTTGTCGGATCTCTGCTCGGAACGAGGAAAAATTCTGAATGCTATTTCAGTAATAAATAAAAGGGAAAAGTTTAAACTGGATTTTCTCAGTTCTCAGTGTTTCCCATAGCAACAAATTTTATTCAGAAAAAAATTCATAATATGGGTTCTAATAGACATGGAAAGAAAATTTAAAGTGACAAATGATCAGAAAGGTGTGGTTTACACCACTGCATACATAACTCAATTTATGAAATTTAGTTAACCTTCCAGGTGTTCTCAGCCAGACGCACACACATACATACATGCAATATATATATATATATCGATGGCGTCGCGCGCAAACCGTCTATGTCCAAAAGAGGTGGTTTTTCAGGAGAGCGATAAAACCGCTAATTGGTAAATGAAATATCAATTTCAGATTTTTAAAAGTTAATTCAAACCAATTATGACCTAATACAATCACTGATACCATGATTTTGGTTTGTTGGTTGTGCATTAATTATTTATCGGACTTGTACGTTTTTCACCTCGACAAAGCTTCACTGACTTAGACGGTTTGATGTACTTGTACGGTTTGTGAGCGAGAGTTGTTGTCCTTCGCACGGGACTTGGATGGATTGTGCGTGGGTTTTTGCATCTTGCAATAGGTATGGACCTTGTAAGACCGTTTTTTTCAACTTGCAGTACTTGCGTTTTTTCGATTTATATCTTTAAAAAACTATATTATGACCAGTGGGGAATCAATCAATTGTTTAGAATTGTGGAATCTAGCTCCGTGGTCAGTGAGTCTCATCTTATATGAAGTTCAAGCTTCCATAGACGTGCTGAGTGAACAGATGGGTGACCATTTGTGCACACTTTTTTTTGTCTTTGCCAGATTTTGTGTTCTCAGTTAAGGCACTTTACACATATTACTCCACTCTACCTAGGTGTAAATGAGTACCTGACCGTAAAGACAGCTACGTCTTTGTCCAAATAATTGTAAGACACCTAACAAACGTTTTGTCATGTCCATTGTGTTCTGTGTCTCTTGTCAGCCGGGAGGAGTAAATCATGAAGCTCTTAGGGTGGTCAGTGAGTCTCATCTTATATGAAGTTCAAGCTTCCATAGACGTGCTGAGTGAACAGATGGGTGACCATTTGTGCACACTTTCTTTTGTCTTTGCCAGATTTTGTGTTCTCAGTTAAGGCACTTTACACATATTACTCCACTCGACCGAGGTGTAAATGAGTTGACAGTAAAGACAGCTACGTCTTTGTCCAAATAATTGTAAGACACCTAACAAACGTTTTGTCATGTCCATTGTGTTCTGTGTCTCTTGTCAGCCGGGAGGAGTAAATCGTGAAGCACTTAGGGTATTCGTGGATAAGCGCTATATAAGTGGAGTGTTTTGCTATCACTTTACGTATTCGATCTGCACAAACCCTACGCCATTAAGCAGTCGACACAGTAGATCCCCCTCCCTCTTTTGTGCACCCAAAAGAAAGGGATCAAGAGGGAGACCCCAGTTGAAGCATGGGAACATGTAATCTCGGTCCTTGAAACACTTGATATAATAAAGCAAAATATCTTCAAAGTCATTTCAGATTGATTTATTAACGTGAATTGTTTAACAGAAAATAACTCACAATTGAAATATTCTTTTAGAAAATCTGAACAGATACACTGTATTTTTAAAAATCAGTTACTGATGTGAAAAGAGACAGAAAGTAGCTTTACATCATCATAATAATCATACTAGACCACTAAACAGTTAATAATGGGGCAGGGCATCATAAAATGCATGCACATCGCTTGGTAAAACGGGTTTCAATGGCTGCAGGGAATCAAACTTGGTTCTTTTGATTTTCCTCAGCAAGGTGTACATATCCTGTGGCTCTTTATTTCTGGGAGCGAGTTGATCTCCACGCCCTAAGTTGAGATTTACCCAATCCTCTGGAAAATTTAATTTAAAATGAATTGACCCATAAGGACACTATTTTAAGGCACGGATGTCTGTGACTTTTTCCCCAGCTCCAGGGTCGATACTTTTAATCTCTCCTGTGCCAATTTTTTCAAAGTTTTTGAAGAATTGGAATTTCAAGTACTTAATTTGCACGTAATCCTCATTCTTCAGTTTTCCCCAGCTCCAGGGTCGATACTTTTAATCTCTCCTGTGCCAATTTTTTCAAAGTTTTTGAAGAATTGGAATTTCAAGTACTTAATTTGCACGTAATCCTCATTCTTCAGTTGTCTTTCAACTGTTGCATGTACGCTATCCACCTCTATCTGCGTGTAACCCCGCTCCAAGATTTTTTGCACCAAAATCTTTTCATATTTGATACAAAACAATTTCAGAGAAATGGCTAACACATGGTCACTGATCTGATAAGTGGGGCCATCAGTGATCACGGTCACTGTACCAACATGATCTCTTGATTCATGAAAATCGTATAAACATGTGGCAAACTCATTTTTAGTGAATGCCCCCTCTGTCTCATTCCAGAGATGGGAAAGACAGTCATCAGTCCCTAAATTATAAATTGAGTAGTTTAGTTTTGTAGTACAGTGCAGAAGCTTTCAGTGCAGGAGCAAGTAGCACATGCTGTACACATTCCTCTCATCTCAACTCATCCCCTGCCACACCTCTTTAAATATCTTGCTTCAGTCTTCGTCACGTATCCATCTTCTTGCATTGGTGATACTGTGCTTTGCACGAGCATCGACCCCCCATTGAGACTGCCTATTTTAATGATTGAACAAATGTATTTGACTCATTGTCTAATCTTCCAACATAAGCATTGCCTTGCTCCGTTAAGCGTTTGTTCAAATATTTCATCAGGATTTTCCTACTTTTGGTTCCCTCTCACTCCACTTCATCCCCTTCTACCCTATCTCCGTCTACCTCTTCACCTTCCACTCTACCATCGTCATTGTCCACCTCTTCACCTTCCATCCTACCATGGTCACTGCCCACCTCTTCACCTTCCACTCTACCATGGTCACTGCCACCTCTACACCTTTCACCATACTGTGGTCACTGTCTACCTCTTCACCTTCCACCCTAACATTGTCATTGTCCACCTCATTATCTTCCACCCTAGCAGTTGCCTCTTCACTTTACACCCTACCACTGTTACTGTCCACCTCATCTTTCACCATACCGCTGTGGACCTCATCATTTTTTCCCCTGTCTCTCTCTACCTCATCATTTCTGATCCTCTCCCTGTCCATCTTATCATCTTTTTTACCTCCTTCACTCTCAATTTCACCAGTATTAATATTACTAAAGTTAAACATTTCTTCATCAATAATGAACGAAATATCCATGTCAGATGGTACATCAATCAATTCCGAGACAGATAGATTCAGAATGTCCTGAAAAGGCTCAGGGGTTTCTCTGGGCAATTGCACATCAGGTGATTAAGGAAGCTTTTGTCTTTTGGCTTGACTCTGTTTCTCCAAACCGAGTTGAAGCATTCTTTTACCACGGCTGTAAGGCAACATGACGTTAAGCTGTTGACCTAAGTAAAACAAAACAAGTGAGCTATTTATCTTCAATAATGACAGAGAACAAAAGCTATTAGAGCAAAACCAGGCCATGTATTTTAATAATTTTTAGAGAATTAAAAAAAAAATTTCTTTGGGTGTATTTCATTATGCCAACAGTTAACATTACATTACATTTGAAGTATACCTATCAATATCAATATCAAGAAACGAAAGGACGATGCTATGATAAATGATAAATTTTTAAATTTTATAAGTAAAAAGATCAAATAACTACATGAACCAGTCTATGTTATAATCAATGCTGCTATTAGCTTATATATATTTTTTTTTTAACTCACCAAATCGAGGAAAGGCAATGTTGTTACTGAAGCCAATCACCTGACGTTGAAACAATCAAGAAGAGATCACAACGGAGAGAGCCGTTTTGAGACCGGCAATTTAAAGATCCAATGGACTTGTACGGTTTGATCACATGTCAAATTCTTCAATTTTGAGTTGCAAGTTTTCTTAGATTTTGTAAAGAATGAATTAAGCCAATAAAACGATTTCATGCTGATCGCGGACTTAGACGGTTTGCGGGCAACGCCATATAATATATATATATATATATATAAATATATATATATATATATATAATATATATATATATATGTGTGTGTGTGTGTGGGCATCTATATATTTATAGATATATATATATATATATCATTAAACATAAGACTTGCCTACTCATTACATACAGGTAAACAAACATGTTACTGTCATACTAAACTCACGTAAATGATTTAATATGTGCAAGACAAGCCTTTGAATATTTGCCTTTATCAACTTTTTAGTATACGTAACTAGATCTTATTTTCTTAATTGTTGTTTTCATAATTGATGCCATTTTATACATTCATGTACGCAATTTTTAAAAAATAAACTGTATAAAATAAATATACATTTTGTTCTTTTTTTCTTTTTCGTTTTCTAAATTTAAATAAATTTCAATGTTTTATTTTCACCTGAACTATTTTGGCTAAAAAAAATAGTAAAACTATCTATTCTATATGTCATATTGCAAAGTCTATACGGATTGTAACTGTTATTTTAGACACTCCTTGGAATTGGGAATATGAGTTTGGGAGAGGGGGGGGGGGAATAGTCTTTGGATTTGCCATGGATCTCTGATAGATTTGTCTCGTTCAAGCAGCAGGACTGACTTTTCTTGAAACAGGAAAATAATTTGAAATCAAGGTTAAAAAAAAATCGGGGATAGGGTGAATGCAGTGCAAGATTGGACACGATAAATTAATCCCATGCTAGAAAAGACTAAAATTTGGATAAAGAAAATGTAACATCATAGAATTCAAAGAAAAATATGGTTATCTCAGAACAATTTTGATGAAGGAAAATTAATTTAATGTGTGTCCAGAGAAAAAAAAAACAATTAAATAGATGCAAGGATAGAACATATTATTTGAACAAATACATCATAATCATACAATGGATAAGGTACGTATACTACTGTCTGTGTCTGATGATATGGTCAGAAAAAACTCATCTCTCTGGCTCCACCTAGTCCATCACTTGAATAGCGAGTGATGGATTCGAAACTGATTGATTATTCAAAAGGTCAGAAAACATCATCCCAATGGGTTTTTGGTCAACTCCTGAGTCGGTTACGTCTCTTGAAACGGTGATGCCATAAACAGTTTGCTATAAAAGTAAAAGGTGAGAGAAAACAAAAATAATCCCCAAGATTGAAATAATAATAATACAAATGCTGTAAGAAAATACCTTATCATTATGAGATTGAAGCATCAGAAGCAGATGATTATCTGTAAGACTAAATTCAGAACTAATTAAGAATTGCTCCTCGGTACTTTTCATGCAACGGGCACTGTTGTTATTTAATTATTTACTTATGAATATGGAATTTTGGAACTTGAATCGTTATGTTTCTGGAGGGACAATGTAATGAGAATGAGAAATAAAAGAAATTGGCATTTTATATGGTTGATATTGCTAGACTAGGTGAGATACAGAATTTTTTTTTCTCTTATTACAATCATAAAGGCCAACAGTCTTCAACAATCACAGCATCAATAGATATATAATTATCTCTTAATTGATAATTCTGTTTTGAAAATAATTGGATCTGCATTATGATTGTGAAATTGCATATTTTTACATACTCTCTTGAGTCCCTTTATTGAATAAGTGTGGGATAGTCAATGGGGTACGTTCCAACTGGAAGGTGTAGGGGGGAGCTTCTTAAGTTGGTATAACTTAATTAGAGAAATTAATTTTAATTAAATTTAATTTACTTAAGCATTTATATAGCGCAATATCCACTAAACGTGCTCATATCGCTTTACAAGGTGTCCCGAGCCAACAGCAACACTTAACATGTAAGACGATATATGACTCCAATTAGGCGATATTACTAAGTTTGTTTTTTTCCAACAGGGCCAGCACTGTTAATGGTCAAGTACTATGTAAATTTTCACCTATGTTTGGTGAGAGAACGTGAGTAAAGAGCCTTTTACAAGGACTCAACTATGCGCTACTCAAGCATGCAAACGGATTCTCCTTTCAGTTACTGTATTTCTTGTCGCCTCAAACCAATGAGAGCTAGTCAGTCCATAAAGTAGAATAAATGTGTTAAGGGATTTGATAAACGAGGAGTTGAACCATTGGTTTTTATTCTTATATTATAATAATAGGAGGTCATGATACTTGATGCTTTCTTTATATTAATAATATAATATATTAATATATATATATATATATATATATATATATATATATATATATATATATATATATA
This sequence comes from Berghia stephanieae, assembly GCF_034508935.2. Classification (NCBI taxonomy): domain Eukaryota; kingdom Metazoa; phylum Mollusca; class Gastropoda; order Nudibranchia; family Aeolidiidae; genus Berghia; species Berghia stephanieae. The sequence goes on along the minus strand of NC_088360.1, from coordinate 86,021,439 downwards.
TATATATATATATAATATATCTGTCATCGTGGTTTTTCGCGGCCGCAATGGCAAATTTGCGGCCGCAAAATTCGCACTTTTCCGCAATTTACCGCAAATTTTACAATTTTCATGAAAAATCTAAATTTTTCACCATTATTTAACCCGAGTGGTTTTTTTAAAGTGGCGAATTTCCGAAAGTCAGCATCGTCCCTTTCTTTCATTTTCTCATAGACTCATAGCTCCTGTTTAAACTGCAACTGGAAGCTGCCCAGTCTGGTTTTTAAACTGCCATACTACTAACAGTCGTTACATTGCAATTAAAAGGAGTTTTTCTACTTTCACTTTAGTGACGAGTGACGCTATTATTGTTATCTTCAATTGGTTTCGCTACCGGCGTTCTTTTCTCTTACATCTACTTGTTGATTACAAACTCGCTATGGACAAGTTCCTTGGTTTAGATATGAAGAAAGCAAAATGTGCTCGCCATGTCACTGCACACCAGCGACACTCAGAATACAGCCAGTGGACCCACGTCAGTGGTTCAAAGCTATTCTGCACACCATGCAACAAGGTTATTGACCACTTACGAAAGTCTTCTGTGGATAGCCACCGCAATTCCGCAGACCATAAATCAAAAGAAGAAAGAATGAAGAGGTCACATGCCACTGACGTGGATGAGAGTGAAGCGGTGAAGAAGCAGAGGACATTGGATTCTGTTTTGAAGAAACCGTCTACAGTTTCAACGCAAGGTGAGTGGTGCACCCTTTCCCTCTAAATGAGTACTTAGTTTTGGGTGAATATTGCTCTATAAATCTATACAATTACAACTATATAAAAGATGAGGGTATTATTATTACTATTATTATTATTATTATTATCATTGTTGTTCTTTTTATTATTACTTTGTGGTATAGTGAAAAGACACTCGCTTTAGGATCGGAAGGACCTGGGTTCGAGCCTCGCTCAGCGCATAGTTGAGTCCTTGGAAAAAGGCTCTTTACTCACATTCTCTCATGAAATGGAGGTGTAAAATGAGTACCTGGCCGTTAACAGCGTTGTCTCTGTCCGACAAAATTGTAATATCGCCTAACATGCTTCATGTCCCATCCTACTTGTTAAATGTTGCTGTTGGCCACGGACCCCTTGTAAAGTGCTTTGAGCACGTTTAGTGGATATTGCGCCATATAAAGCTTATTTCTTTAAAGCAATTCATATTTGTGAACATTAACAAACTATTTTTTAAATTTCTTTCTTTCAGCAAGAAATGATATCTGCAATGAAGTTGTGTCAATGTTTGCTGCAGCAAACATTCCCTTATCGAAGATTGACCACCCAGCAGTCAGAAACTTCTGGCAGACAAGAGTTGAAAACGGTGGTGCCATTCCACAAGCTCATCAGCTGCAGGAATGCTACTTAAAGAGGGAGTTCACCAACAAAAAAGAAGTGGTGTATAAGAATGTTATAAACAAGCCTGTGGCCATCATCTGTGATGAAATGTCTGATGATGTTGGAAGATGGGTTTTGTTTGTTGTTTTTGACTGACAATGTTTGTAGAAACTAAAGCGAAAGAGTAATTTATATATAGGAGTAGGAGGCAGGTGAATACACACACACACACACACACACACTCACGCACAATCATATATATATATATATATATATATATATATATATATATATATATATATATATATATACCACACACACACACACACACACAATATATATATATATATATATATATATATATATATATATATATAATATATATATATATATATAATATATATACCACACACACACACACACACACACATATATATATATATATATATATATATATATATATATATATATATATATATATATATATATATATATATATATATATACCACACACACACACACACACATATATATATATATATATATATATGGGCGTACTACACAACACAACATACACAGTGATCAGTTCGAATCCTTAGTTTGAATTCTATAATTAAATGCTGAGAGCAATTATGATATCACCTTTGCATCCTTCCCTCTATGTTATTTTGTGTTTTCTCTTATTTGTATCGCCTATCTTTTCAGGTTTGTCCTCAATGTCTTAGCTGCACCACTGGAACCCTTGAGCGCTGATGTGGACAAAGTCCAAAGTTACCTCTTGGACACAAGATTTTTGTCTGTCACAAACTACACAACCGTTGCGACGGCCATAATTGAATGCTTAGTCTCCACTGGCATCAAGTTTACTGACGTCGTCACCGTAAACACAGACAATGCAGCATACATGAGGAAGGCTTTCAATGATGTATTGAAAGGGCTCATGCCAAATGCTACGCATATCACATGCATGGCTCATATCATGAGCCTAGTGGGTGATGCCTTCAGAAAGCCCTTCAATCGCACCAACAAATTCGTCAAAGCTGCAAATGCGATATTTTGGAACGCCAATGCCAGAAAGGCAAGATATCTGCGATTCCTGACACCACTCGTCAAATCTCCAAAGATGCCTCCAAACCCAATCGCTACACGGTGAGATTTTGAGAATGTTCCTTTCTTGGTCATGATTCATCTGGGTCTTTAAAAAAACTTTTTTCACCTAAAGGTGACACATTGTTAATATTGGATATTGACAAATAGGAGGGTCAGTCATTCTTATTACCTAATTTGATATGTTAGTAACCATATTTAGTAGTATCATGTTACAGTTATAGTAATCTGCTCCCTTTTTTTTGTTGAAAAGATGAGCTTTAATTAAGTATCTGACTGGGAAAGTGCTTGCTATGGCTTAATAGAATTGATTATTCCATTATGTTATCTTTTTAGATTGTCATCATTTTTTTCATTTCAAAGTTAGTTTGCTTTAACCATTGACTTAAGAAAATGCACTAGAATTTTTAAAAATAAATATTGGAAGCTATCTTGCACAATTATTTCGGGGTAAAGTAAGAGGGTCATAGTCAACCATTAAAGTCAATGCCTAACATTAGTCCTCACTAGGTCAAGTCATATGATGATGGTAAATTCAACAGACTATACTATAAGGCCAAAAACTGATAGATTAAGTAGGTATAATGTTATCTTCTTTTCAAATAAAAATTCAATTTAACAAATGAATTAAAAATGCATCATTTCTTTTACTTCCTTTTCAAAATCCAGATGGAATTGTTGGTTTGAAGCGGTATCATACCATGAGAAAAATTTGCAGCACTTTGCCACATTCATTGCGAAGGAAATGGAGCACTGTGGGCGCACGGCTCCAGAGTCGTTAGTCTACTTGAATGATATCCTCTGCTCGGTGTCGGAGCGCCAGTTAATTCAAGCAGAGATGAGCTTTATAATCCAGCAGTCTCAGTCCATCGTTGTAGCTACTGATGTATTCCAAAGCCAACGTCCAATCGCCATGACAGTAAATATTCATTTTCTCCTCCTACCTTTAAATCTTATTTATAAGATTAAGAGCAGGTATCATTATTAATGAAACGATTCCATCTTTGTTGAAACTCTGCCTTTGAACACAACATTATAGTTGAATGTCTTTGACTAGAACAAGAAAAGAATTACAAAACAAAAATACTTTCTTATGTTTTTTAATCCTTGCCTTATTCTTATTTCTAATTTCACCAGGCGTGGTCAAAGCTCATGGAAATTAAGGACCAGTTTTCATCTTGCCATGTGACCCTACAAGATGTAGAAAGACACTGTCCGCATGACCTGGACCAACATCTCAAGCTTCAGCTCCAGGATATTTTTTGTCAAGCTTTCTCTTTGGCCAATGAAAAGCTTGAGAAATATTCATCGACGGGAGGCCAACCAAAGATGGAATTATTGAAGGAGATACCTTTCTTCAATCCTTGCAATTTAGTGTTTATTGCTGACTCTTATATTGAATCTTTGACCATTCCTGGTATTCATGAAGTACCTCGTGCAGAAGTACTTCGATATAAAGAGTCTCTTGGTCCAAGAGCAGTGTCGACATCTGGAGGCATTCCACTTGATCTGACTGTTTTTTTGGAACAGTGTTAGCTCAGATGTTCCCCATCTTGCTACGCTGGCAAAGAGATACATATACACCTGCCTTAATTCTGCTGATGCTGAGAGGTCCTTCTCCATTTATAATCTTGTATTTTCAGACAGGAGAAGGCGGCTCAACGAAGCAAACTTAAAGGCTTTGGTGTTCCTTTATTATAACAGTTTTATTTCTTATGAATATCTTGTTTAATTAAATTTTGATACCTCTCTTTGCAGGTTTTTCGTACTTTTGTTTTGATATAAGATTAAGATTGATGTTTTAAATCATTTTTCTTTCTGGTCTGCATCTGAGTGACTTTTGTGTGCATCTTCAGATCATTGTAGTATTTGGGGTCCCCGGGAACGAAAAAAAGTTATCCGATTAGTTAACAAAATTTGCAAAATTTGGCAATTTTTACGGCAAAATGTGGCAAATTTTTCTAATTTTTTGTGGCAAAATTGTCATTTTTTTGTGGCAAAATTTGGCAAAATTTGGGATTTCAAATGGCAATTTTCCGCGATGCCAGATATATATATATATATGGCCGGTGGCGAAAAAGTCGCATGAGTATCGTTCGAATTTTAAAATCAAGATTGAACGGAATTTTGTCTTTAATATTCTCTGATTTTATACTAATTCTACCCCTCAAAACAACATCTAAAATTCGATGAATAATATGAATATTGAATAGTCGATGGCCCACTGTGGGCTTCATTCACCAGACCGGACTGACCATGTGACGTGACGGGAACGAAGAAGAAGAAGAAGAATAGTCGATGAATGGTAGTGCTGGGCGGGTACCCGGGTACCCGCGGGTACTCGCGGGTAATAAAGTCAAACCGGGTACTCGAGTAAAAGGGACGGGTAGCGGGTACCCGCTTCAACAAATGGAAACCGAACTAAGTGATAATTGGATGTAATACAATTTTGATCTTACATATTTACATTCACATGACCTTTTTTCAAAAGATTTTCCTCTTTTATTTTTCAATTACATTGATTTTTTTGTTTTATTTGTTAACACACATTTGATTCAATTTTGGAATCAACAGATTAAGACTATACTAGTTCTTATCTTTTAAAGGAATCTCAGTTATTTTTAAAATTTATTTATTTTGGTTTCATTGTAATTAATTATCCTTGCTTCTTACTTTCGTTTCATTTGTTGTGATAAATAATAAATAATAAATGACTAAAAAAAAAAAAATTAAAGAATAAAAACATAAAAAAATTTAAAGAATAATAAAGCCCCCCCCCCCCCCCCCCCCCCCCCCCCCTTTCACAAAACATTTTTTTTGGTCAAAAGTCACTCCCGCCACGGGTACCCGCGGGTACCCGGGTAATCCGACCACTACCCGGGTAATGATTTGGGCGGGTAATCCCAGCACTGATGAATGGGCACTAAAACTTTTAAATTGCCAGATAGATTTTAAGAATCAGTCATCTTCTTTTTTTTTATTTATTTATTTTTTTTTTTTGCTTTTTTTTTTTTTTTTTTTTTTTTTTTCATATCCCGATTGCAGAGTATGAACTAATGCGTAAATTATCGTGTCAACTGCGTTGATTTTTTTAAAATGACGAAAATCGGTTAAAGGTAAATTAGGTTTTGGTTAAAAATGACAGTTGAATGTAACTTTTAAAATGACATTTGCGTAAAATAACACATTTAACTTCAGTAGAAACTGTCCAAAAAAAAGTTACCAAAATGCCAAACTGGCAAGCACGCTAGAAAAGCAGAATGACCTACATCTCAGCCAATGACTCCGCCTCTTTTGATTTTCAACCAATCAAATGCTTAGTGGTTTATATTTAGAATGTAAACAATCCTTCTAGAAGTTACCACATGTTGCGAGTAAACTCAAGAGCAATGTCGAATGCTTGAGATGATAGTTAAGTTGCCTTATAAAAGACAGAGCTTCAGACAGTCAGATCAAACTTAACTTCACCGAGAGGAAGAAAGCTAAGAGAAGAAGCTCGTTTTTTTTAAAAAGGTTTATTCATTGCTCTTAGAGAAATTATTTTATCCTTTCCCAACTCCATCAGCGACAAACATCAGAAGGTAAGTTTGAATTGTTTTATTTTGTTTGAATTTTTGTTTAGCATCAGCTTTTATAGAGCAGTATAATTAGGTGCCCCAAACGTAAACAATAACAAGTTGCTAGTGATTTTCGTTAGGGGCCGGAAAGATTTACGCACAATATAGGTCTCCCAATTTTGTAGTTTGAGTTGTAGGCAATACACTTTCAGTATTGAAAATATGTTTACATAAAATCTAACAGTTGCAGAAATAATAATATAAGACTAAATTATTCTGAAAATCAGGCACCGAATAATTCTCGTTTTGTTCACACCAGCGCAATAATTTGCTCTGGTCTAAAAATAGATAGACTGTAACTTTTGATAAATTTTACCTTTTTTTCCATAAAATATCCATATCTAGACATTATTTGATGTATGATCGAGTATTTATGAATATGTGTTTCTTTTGCCACCTAACAGCCAAATTTTAAAGGTTATTTTTTTCTATAATTTACATTGGAACTTGAGCTGTCAAGACAGGAACATGTGGTTTGCCATGTGCTTCTAGACTTGCATTATCGTCGGTCGTGATCAAGTTAAAAAACTTTGTGTGATAATTTTTGCCTGGCGTCACTAAAACAAATCATCAAACGAAAAAACAAAATATCCCCTGAACTGCCGTGGCAAAGTTGAAAAAAAGAAGTATTTTCTCACGAATTAATCCGTGGTTTGTAATGAAATGAATAGATCGCTACCTTCTGGAAATATTGTTACGTATTTTCTGCAAGATCTAAATCAGACCCAACATCTACTCCATATGTTGTCAATCTCGGACAGTTAAATGAAGCTAGTTTTCTTTTATTTGTTCGATTAATTGTTAACTGAAGGTGGAGCTAATCGAGTTAATGCCTGACTTTGTTTACTTGTGGATTCCTAGAGTCCAGATGTCGTTATACCTCTGAAATTTGCTTTGGTTTGGGTTTGTTTGTTTTTTCATGTGGTAGAGTTGACATGTTTATTTTTTCGTCTGTTTTTTTTTTTGTTCTGTATTTTGTATTTTGGGTTTTTTTTTGTTGTGTGTGTGTGTGTATGTGTGTGCGTGTGTTTTGGATTGTTTTTTGTTTTTGTTTTTGTTTTGTTCCTCTCTCTTCCTCCTCTTCCATCTCCGCTTTTCTTCTTTTTCTTCTTACTCTTCTTGCACCTCCAATCTCTTCTTCTTTCTCCTGTCCTTTTCTCTCTCCTCTCCCTCTCTCTCCTCCTCTCTCCTCCTCCTCTCTCCTCCTCTCCTTCCTCCTTTCCTCCTTCTCGCTTCTCCTCCTCCTCCTCCTCCTTCCTCCTCTCCTCTTCCCTTTCTCTTACTACTACTATCTACTTACTACTACTACTCTACCTACTCTCTAATACTCTACTCTTACTCTCTCTACTACTCTACTACTACTACTACTCCTACTACTACACTACACTTACTACTCTCTCACGACGTCACCACTCCTCTCCTCCTACTACTACTACTCTACCTCTCACTACTCTCTACTACTACTACTACTACTTTCTCTACTCACTACTCTACTACTACTACTACTACTACTACTACTACTACTACTACTACTACTCTTTCCTCTTCATATTACTTACTACTCACTACCTACACTACTACCATTATACTACTCTTCTACTATCTCACTACTCTACTACTCACCCTCACTACCTCTTCTACTCTACACTCTACCTCACTACTCTATCTACTACTCTATACTTTACTACTACTACTACTTACTATCTACTACTACTACTACTACCTACTACTTACTACTACTACTCTTTGCCTCCATCTCATATTGTCTTCCCTCTCTCACCTCACCCCATTCATCTCTTCTTCTTTCTCCCGTCCTTCCTCCTCTCCTCCTCTCCTCTGTTCTCCTTCCTTCTTCTTCTTCCTCTTCTTCTTCTTCTTCTTCTTCTTCTGTCTTCTTCTTCTTCTTCTTCTTCTTTCTTCTCTCTTCTTCTTCTTCTCTTCTTCTCTCCTCCTCCTCCTCGTCTCCTCTCCCTTCCTCCTCCTCCTCCTTCTCCTCCACTACTACTATTACTACTACTACTACTACTACTACTACTACTACTACTACTACTACTACTACTACTACTACTACTACTACTACTACTACTACTACTACTACTACTACTACTACTAATATTACTACTACTACTACTACTACTACTCTTTTGCCTCCAGTCTCCATATTGTTCTTCCCTCCTCCACTTCGCCCCATTCACCCTCCTCTTCATCCTCTTCTTCTTCTTCCTTCTGCTTATCCTCCTTTTTCGTCATCATTTTATTCTTCTTTGTTTTCTTCGTCCTCTTCTTCTTCCTCCACCTTTTTCTCCCCCTCCTCTTCATTTTTCTCCCCATCTTCCCTCCCTTCTCCTCGTCCAGTTTTTATTATCATTGTTATTTTGAAAATAGTTGTTCTCTCCTACTGCCATATAATGTTTTCATTATCAAACTGTAGAATGTATTTTTATTTTCACCAGATGACCAGAAATAGCAAAGCGCCTGCCATCGGCATCGACCTTGGCACAACCTACTCGTGTGTGGGTGTCTTCCAGCATGGAAAGGTTGAAATCATCGCTAATGACCAAGGCAACAGGACCACGCCCAGCTATGTGGCTTTCACAGATACAGAGAGGCTGGTCGGGGACGCAGCCAAAAATCAGGCAGCTCTCAATCCTAGCAATACGGTTTTCGATGCTAAACGACTAATTGGCAGAAAGTTCGACGACAAAACCGTGCAAAATGACATGAAACACTGGTCATACAAAGTTGTGAATGTTGACGGCAAACCCAAAATAAAATCAGAATACAAAGGAGAAAATAAAGTGTTTGCCCCAGAAGAAATAAGCTCAATGGTTTTGGTGAAGATGAAGGAAACAGCAGAAGCATATCTTGGCCAGACAATCAGAGATGCTGTTATCACTGTGCCCGCATATTTCAATGACTCACAGAGGCAAGCAACAAAAGATGCAGGAGCTATTGCCGGTCTCAATGTTCTACGAATCATTAACGAACCTACGGCTGCTGCGTTAGCTTATGGTTTAGATAAAGGGCACAAGGGAGAGAAAAATGTCCTTATCTTTGATCTCGGTGGTGGCACATTTGACGTGAGTGTTCTTACTATTGATGAAGGATCCATGTTTGAGGTAAGATCAACATCCGGTGACACGCATTTGGGAGGCGAGGACTTCGACAATCGTTTAGTGGCACACTTCAAACAAGAGTTTAAGAGAAAGCATAATAAAGACATTTCAAAAAATGCAAGAGCAGTGAGGCGTCTCCGCACTGCATGTGAAAGGGCAAAAAGAACTCTCTCGAACAGCACAGAGGCTTCTATCGAGATTGATGCTTTGTTTGAAGGTGTGGATTTTTATAGCAAAATCACAAGGGCACGGTTTGAGGAACTGTGTGCAGATTTGTTTCGTTCAACTTTAGAGCCAGTTGAGACAGCACTTCGTGATGCAAAATTGGACAAATCTAAAATTGATGAGGTAGTGCTGGTAGGAGGTTCCACTCGAGTTCCTAAAATCCAGAAACTTCTATCCGACTTTTTCGGTGGTAAGGAATTGAATAAGTCCATTAACCCCGACGAAGCTGTTGCATATGGTGCTGCCGTTCAAGCTGCAATCCTCACTGGTGATACTAGTGACACCATCAAGGATGTTCTACTGGTGGATGTGACACCTCTTTCCCTTGGTATCGAGACTGCAGGAGGAGTGATGACCACACTCATCAAACGAGGCACAACCATCCCAACCAAGGCATCCAACACATTTACAACCTACGCAGACAATCAGCCAGGCGTCGCTATTCAAGTATTTGAAGGGGAACGGTCAATGACAAAGGACAACAATAATCTTGGCAGATTTGAACTGTCTGGAATTCCCCCAGCTCCTCGTGGTGTTCCTCAAATTGACGTCACTTTCGATATCGACGCTAACGGAATTCTAAACGTTTCTGCCAAAGATAAAGCATCAGGTAAAACCAACAATATCACAATTAAAAATGACAAAGGGCGTTTGAGTCAAGAAGAGATTGATAGAATGGTCTCTAACGCTGAGAAATATAAAGAGGAAGATGAGAGACAGAGGGAGCGTGTATCAACAAGAAATAACCTGGAGGGATATATCTTTAGTGTGAAGCAAGCCATTGATTCAGCACAGGACAAACTATCTTCTGAAGACATAGAAACTGTGAGGTCAGCTTGTGACGGAGAGCTAAAATGGTTAGATGAAAATTCTCTAGCTGAAAAGGATGAATTTGAGAATCATTTGAAAGAACTACAAAAGGTTGCTTCTCCAGTCATGACAAAACTGCATTCACAGACCACAGGTCCGAATAGCAATGGTTCGTCCTCCAATAAGCCAAACGTGGAAGAAATGGACTAACACCATCATAACATGATTGTATTTATTCATATTTCCTGTGGTTCATAGTTCATAGTATAGATAAGTCATAGATGTATTTTACTACTTAATTAATGTACGTACTTAATGTAAAATATTACTATTTATCAAATCATAACTTGGCATAAATTATTTCATATGTATAAATCGATAAAATGATAAAACAAGTGTTTGTTGATTAACTTTTTTTCCTTTTAAATCTTTTATTTATATTGTTATTTCTGACGTATGTGTGCAATAGACTCCGGTAAAGTCGATGTTGAATAGGCTTTTGAATGTGTCCACGTCTGTATTAGATTAGAATAACCGTTGTAGTCCACATTTTTGGATTACCTTGGCCATCGACTGATCCGTGGTCAATTATACACATGTACACGCGCGAGCATACAATAATATATTATTGTTCATGCTGCCGAGGACGGCACAACATTTTTTTAATGGCCGTAAACCTCTTACGGTTTTCTATCGAGATCTGGAACAAAGTCAAAAGTTTTCTGGTCATAATTTCAAAAAGTGATTCACGTGAGCAAGAAGTGGTTAACGGACAATAACAGAGGATAGAATGAAATATTTGTCATGAAGCGTGCAGATAACGAGATTAGTGGAGGGGAGCAGCTGCGGCATCGCACTCAGTTGACTGCCAAGCGAAAGTTCCCACATTAAGTAATTTATATCTCGCTGATGCCAGAATTTCAAAGTAATAAGGATTGGTCTTAGGGTCTGTTCTCCTTACACATTGAACACGCCATCCAGAAAAATAAATTCTACGAGTATATACATGTAATTCCGAATCCCATTCTTCATGCACACCAAACGCAAAGGCTATATATATATATATATATATATATATATATATATATATATATATATATATATATATATATATATATATATATATATATATATATATATCACTTCCATTGACCATCAATATAAAACCTAAATATTTAGCCTGTGTCTAAAAAGTAGGCTACTATTGTTGCAGCAGTTGTTGTTTTAGTAGTTGTAACAGGAGGAGGAGGTGGTGAATGAGTAGTAGTAGTAGTAGTAGTAGTAGTAGTAGCAGTAGTGTTGTTTCATTTGCTGCTGATGCGGTGAAAAGAGTTGCAATAGGATTGCTAAATCGGCATGATTAGAGGTTTAAGTGAAACGGCTGGAAAGTACATTTATCGGGAGCTAACTTCTAACTAGACGTCTAGATGTATTCTTTACACAGTTTTTTTTTTTTTTTTCGAAGTGAGCTTTTCTATAGTGTAATATCAATTGAATATGGTCAGAGAGTGTTACAAAAAGGTACCAAGCCAAAGGCAACACTGAACGAGACATCATCCATGTGAAGTACTATCATGGTTTCCTTTTTGACAAGAGACAACGCTGTTACCGGTCAGGTACTCATTTTGCACCTGAGTATGATGAATAAATGCGTAACATAGACTCAGTGTTGCGGATTGGAACTCGATCCTTCGCCCAACAGTTCATAAGCTAAACACAATGCCACACTTACCGATTAAGTTACCAATCCGTAAAATTCTACGTTGTTTATGACGTCACTTGTGGCGTCAATGGCTGACAACTGACATAAACAGAGCAGATAGCTACATATCGTGTGTTAAACGGCTATCACATAATGTATTTAACATAGGTTAGTCTACCTGTATTTACGTAAATCGAAACAGGTTGCACCGAATGAACCTCTGTTGTTTTCATAAACGTTTTATGTTCGTATTTGAAGAGGCAACCTGGTGGTGTAGATATGGGACACATCCTTTCGGTTGTTGAGGCTGAGGGTTCGTGCCCCGGCAAAGACAAGGGGAATATATGCGCGGTTTAAAGACAAGTGAGCAATCCCATAATTTACAAAATACCATATGTCCATTTTCTCTAACCTTTATTTTGTGTGTGTAATGTGTGTGTGTGTGTGTGTGTGTGTGTGTGTGTCTGAGTTTGAATGTTGTACAATTAATATTTTAACCCCAGTCAATGTTATCTTTTTTACCAGAAGTAGAAAGCGGTTCCGCGGTTCCACTGTTTATTGTTTTACCGACGAAAGGTTTGTAACAGAAACGGCTGTTGTTTTTATTGTTTCCATCTAAAGCCTTTCCATTTTCACATTTTTGTTATAGTCTTATTACCAAAGAACTGACACTGACATTAGTGGATAAACAATGTAAAAGAATATCCAAATCAAGTTGTGTTTTCCTCACAAAGGCAATGCTTCATGTTAACTCTTTTAATCTTAATATTGAATTGAAAATATCAAATTCAGAACTTAGCGGGCAGGCACAGGCACCGGAGTAAGATAAAGATCTGAACAAGTGTGTATCAAACATAGCAAGAAAGAAGAACACAAGAAAAAAAAACATCCAAAAAAACCAGTCTTCATCGTTTATTCCTGATTACCAGGAGGTGTGAGGTTCGATCCCCAGTTGAGGAAGACTGATTTTTGGGATGTTTTTTTTTTTTTAATTTTCTTCATAGCTTCATAGTCTGGCATCGTTTCATACATGCTTGGTCAGATCTTTAAAATTGAATTGAACAATTGTGCAATTATTATAATTAGAGGCTGAATAAAATTCTTCAAGCCTTTGGGTTTCAAAATGCCCGATGAATCGAAGTAACGAAAGTATAATCACATATGATTAACATGGTGTATTTCTATAGATCTACCATACTCAATTATTCACGACTACGCTATATAATAATGATAATAATAATAATAATAATAATAATAATAATAATAATAATAATAATAATAATAATATTAATAATAATAATAATAATAATAATAATAATAATAATAATAATAATAATAATAATAATAATAATAATAATAATTTATTTCCGCTGCAGACCAAACCTATGGAAATGCTTATTTCATACAGTACAGGTCGCATGTTTAAGGCATTTTTTGTGTTCCAGGATCTTTTTTTTTTTTTTTTCTATATTTCTTTACTATATTTTCGCCCTCTTTTCATCAACCACGCTCAAAAGTGCTTGGCATTATTAACCAAAGCGATAACAAACTACATAAATGTCATTTTTTTATACCAGTATATATTCTTTCTTTGTTTTTTTTACTCATAATAATGTCAAACTCAGATAAACTTTTTTTTTTGCGTTATCTATCGTTACTTCAATAAATATCGATCGATTAAAATAACCCCCTGCTTGGCAAAAGGTCTGATACAGTTCAAAATGAAAAACAATGTTTTTGTCAACTTATACGCGGTGTTAGGAAACAATACTTCTGTCGTAAAACGTGCGCTCATTTTTACTAAAATTCCAAGTGCAATTTAAAATTAAGATAAAGGAAAACTCCACCCAAGTCGCCACGAACAGGAATATTATTATTATTATTATTATTATTATTATTATTATTATTATTATTATTATTATTATTATTATTATTATTATTATTAACGCATCGCGAAACTCTGCCCCACATTCGCAAGCCAGGATTTTGGTGGATGCTTCGCGGTCTTGTAATTGAAATAACTGAATAACGTGCTGAGAAGGGGATTTTATAACCTCCTAACTCAATTAAGAAAACAAAATTTTTAAACACAATTTTTATTCGTTTGAATGATTTTATTTCCTTTTTTTTTTTCGGTCATTACTTTAAAGTGCGACTTTTGCCTTACGAACAAGGACAACCGTGTACTTTGACAATTTACTTTGATATTTGAGAATCCCTCCTTTTTCAACGGAACATAACTGGATAAAAATTCAATTTTGTGAGATATGCCCTTTTTATCTTGTGATCATCCAGTTTCATCTGGCTTCCACATCTAGAATTTTACCCCTTTTCGTTACGAGCATGAAATTCGTGGGAATTTCGGAGCTTTGGACTTTGTACCTTCTTTTGAGCCGGTGATTCGGAGTTAAATGTACCGTGGCAGAGGAACAAACCATGCGCGAAAAAACATAAGCAATTCGTTTCATTAGCACACTTCCTGCACCGGGGCCAAAGCCTTTTCGACCCGGGGTGAGCTATAAGAACCACGAGCGCTCACGAGTACTGACCAGAAAACAAAGATTTGATATATCGATTTGAACTCGCGAGTATACATATTTTCCACAGTTCTATGATTACCGTCAAAATGCATAGGAGTCAATGTTTTGTTGTGTTTGTTTGCTTTCTTTTATCAGTGATAGGTGAGTAATAGTAATTTGATTTTCATTCAATTATAAGATAGTTAAAGCAAATTTAATTCAAACCAAACAAACCAAATTTCAATATGTGACCCGTCGTCTCAATCCGATGTTGTGTCGTGGGGGGGGGGGGGGTGCTGAATATTTAATATACACTCAAAATATGAAACTTGGATTTACCTAAATTTGCTAAAATATCAAAATTTCGTACTTCTGAATATCTAAACTTCAATTCACTTTTCAGCATTTTCTTCATCTCGACATGGTACCGGATTGACCCATTTATAATCTTTCTGAATTGAATATCAAATTTAATTTTAATTTTTTTCCCTCTGTTTATGTTCATTACTTCTCATTTTGTTTCTTTTTTATTTTAGTTTTAATTTTGTTTTGTTTTGTTTTTGTATTTGTTTTATAGGGTATCTATTTTTTTAAATACATCCCCTTATATTTTTTTCTTCAAAAGATTGATTCCCACAATTAAATAAGAACACGCAATGTTGAAACGGGGCGTGTATAGTATTGGGAGAGAAAAAAACACACGCTCATCACACATCATAATGTAACTTCAGCTGATTCGACGTTAAACTGCCCCTTAATCAAAAAAAAAGGAAAAACATTAGAACAATAAAATAAAAATAAGTCCGTCAGATCCCAAGCCAAAGAGGTTGGACCAAGCTACGTCGTTACAATAAAAAAAATGGTACGAAAAGTCCCCAACCATGGGACAATTGGTGCGAAGTGTACCTAGATTTAATGGAATAAACATAAAAGAGTAACAGATATGTGGATGAAAGTCCCCCAATCTACTCGCCCCCATGACTTTTGTCCCCAATTTTTAAAAATTGGTTTCTTTGTTTAGGTTTTGGTTTTATTGTTGTTCATTTTTATTTTCAATTCATGCTTCATGTTGAACTTGAGAAATTGGGGAGGACAGGTGGGGCTTTTGGTAGGGTCTTTTATCATACTAATCTCTTAGTGTAGGCGTCCTGTTCTTGTCCTGGAATGAGACCCTGGCCGGAGTCTGTTTGAATGATGGAAGAAGCGTGTATTCCTTTCTGTGACAAGTAATGCCCACCCCACCCCCACCTAAAAAAATAGGTGGTTGTGTATAATAGTTTTATAAAGCATACGAAGTTCTCACTTTTGGTGGGGATCTCCCCTGTAGTTTGAGACGTTGGGTGACCATGGAAGGTTGCTGTCGAGACCTTCTTTGTCTTGCTTTTTCATTGATACCCCTGACCCAACAGCGTTGCAGGCACTGAAATATATACAACTGTCGTCTGTGTTGTCTATTTGCTCTGGTGATGAAATGACTTTAAAGTGTAGCAAATGTCGTTGAAGTTCTTAAACTTGAACTATATGCTGTAGTTGTCATAATATGGCCAATAGAGCCAAAGCTTACCCCGATTTCTGTAAGTAGAAACAGATTGCTTGCTGCCCTTTGGTATGATGCGTTCTAACACAAAGTTATTTCCGCCACATCTGACAGACCCAGCTAGCCAAGTGGACAAGGGGTCAGAAAAAAATCTCCACTGAATCCAGGATCGTTTTCGGCCCCTTGGCTAATGAGCGAGTGCTTTACAAAATGATATAATATTAGAACCGACCAAACTTAATCCATACTAACTTGTAAATTTATATTAAGTTGACTTTGGAACAAATCAACTGTCAACATGGGTTGAAAGTTGAAAATGCATTTCATAGATATTTTGAACGTATGATATGTAAGCATATCGTTCCAAATTTGGGTGCATCGGACTTAAATCGGAGAAGAAAGTTTAGAAGGGTATCACGTAGCACGTCATTCTCAAGAGGAGATTAATTTGATGTTGTCATGGTAGGCCAAATACATTAAATATTATAGCCGAAACAAACATCTGTGGTGGGACCCATCGCCTTAAACCGGTAATATTATGTTGGGGGAGAATAGAACTTAAGAATTGCATTTACAGTAGAAAAAGTAAAAGAGAAGAGAAGAAAGAAGAAAAATAGGATACTTGGGTTATAGATGGTCTAGGCTATTTATATGTTGTATTGTGGAGCAATTTCTTTAAGTTCAACAATTTATAATTTTATATTTTTCGTAATCTTAACTTTGAATTCACTTTTTGTCGTATGGACCACAGCAAATAATGCCGAATTGACTCAATAAGTCACATTTATATTTTTGCTTTTTGCTAAAGTGGGATTATTTGGTCTCGAAATGTTATGTTTTTTTGTTGTTGTTGTTTTTTTATTGTTTTTATCTATCTTGTAGTATGAGCCCACAAGTTCCTTGGATTGTGTGTTCTCGTTTGTAACCCTCCGTTTCCTCACACTATCCGAGACCACAATACGATTTTATTGTCGTCTTGGATATTATCTAAACAGGTTGTACAGTGTATTTTCGTAGACTTAGGCAACGCTTGATAATCATTGGAATGTTTACGTTTCCTTCGAATGCTTCCCCATCCATTCATTATTACCGCGCTACGTGATGAATGAGAGGAGGATGGAAATTGGGTTATGGGGTAAAGAAGCAAACGAAAGGGTGGGTCACATAGTTAAACCTAAGCCCAAGGTCAAGTGTCAAGGAAAACAAAGGACTTTGGCCTCTGATTTGTGTTTCATTTTCTCTATAATATTATTATACCAGTGAATCAGTGAATATATTGTTCAGTTTGTCAAAAATTGGCCATGTAGGATAGTGTCAGGAAAATAAACAGTTAAAAAGAACATGATGGGATTATCCTCGAGACTACGCTAATTAAACAGGAAAACTCCCATCGTGAACTATAGACATCGATGATAATGTGAAGTGTAAAATTAAAGGAACTGGGGTTAAACAATAAATAATTCATACCTCGAATCATTTCTTCTTCTTCAACTTCTCTTTTGTAGACAACACCATCATGTTGGTGAAGATATTTGCCTTTTGTTGCATGCTGTCATCAGTTTTAAACAGTTATCAAAGTGAGAAATTAGGGATCCGGCACTGGTGTAAGAAAAAGATCTGAAGAAGTGTGTATAAGACAATGCCAGACAAAGAAAGAGAGAAAAATACAAGTAAAGAAAATCCCAAAAATCAACTTGCCTCGACTTGGGAGGCAGGCAAACTTATAATTTTTAAACTTTTTTTTTTCTTTTCTTTGTTTTTTTTTTTTTTTTTTTTGGGTGGGGTGGGGGGGGGGGGGGGGGGGGGCTTGCATTTTTCTTTCTTGCATTGTTGCTATTCTGCCATTTTATTAAAGAACAAAGTATGTGCTATTTGGTTAACATTGCATATACTGTGTTCTTAAAAACAACAGCAGTATTTCTTACACACATTTTTTTAGATCTTTAGGTTTAAGCTGTTCTATATTGTTCTTTAAGATACTGTTATTTCATCTGACGAAACGTTCCATTCTTTATGAATTGGAGAGAAAATAAATGTATTGTGCGTGATCGCATTGCTACGTCTGAGTTTTTGATGGTTGTGATTTGGAGTGACTTTATATTTTGAGCTCTCCAGGGACGGCTGGTAATAATGGGCAGGGTGGGCAAATACCAGCCTGTTTTTTCGAGTTATAAGCTGTATTACCAGGTCCGAAATAATCAAATTTAAATTAGATGATTTCAAAAGTTACTACGTAAACTTGATACTTCGTACTGAAATCAATCTGTGTGTATTTTGATAGATTGCGAATCACCATGCACCCCGTAATGCATAATACGCTCCTGTTCTTTTTATCCCCCCCCCCCCCCCCACACCCAACCACTCCACTCCGCCCACATCGTCATCTCATCGTCACGTCGCCTGACGGTGAACTAACTCCGATTTTTGCTGTCTGGCCTCTAGTACTAGGTCGGGCTAATTCAAATGAGCCCGCCTTATAAACCAGTGAACACATAATAGAGATTTTTGCAAACGAACTTTTTCTTATTTATTGCCTTACTTGTGCTGGTGCCATTGATGTAATGACTTTGGAAAGGTTCCAGTATTGAATTAAATTTATTAATTTACTAATATTATATCAATTTAGTATTAATTTGTGTTGTTTTTATATATTTGTTTATCCATTTAAATTATTTCTTTTTTTTTTTCTCGTTTTCTTTAGTGCTTCTCAAAACTCATTTATTTAAATTGTTTTCTTATTTGTTTTTTTTGTTATTGTTGTTTTTTGTTTGTTTTTTTTTTTTTTTAAACAAATTAATTTGTTAGTTCTTTTTTTTAAAAAATTCTTAAAGTAATTACCGCTGTATTTTTATTGCCAGACTAAATAATTTTGCAAAACAATGTAACTTTCTATTGTATTCCCTCTAATAAAACAAAACACTTCTATTCAAAAGTCACGACTAAATAAATATATAAAATGCAACCACCATTTTGGTTTTCTCAACAATTGAATTAGTATATGAGAAATACTCTTCTGAGAAAGGAGAGAGTTGAATTCTAAGTTATAGAGGAAATAAATACGTTTAAAGGAAGGTTGGGCAGATTCCGTACTTGCCCGTCCTGAAGCTAATACATACATAAGATAGTTCGCGATGAAGAGGCGGGAAGCTAGGGGTTGGTTGGGTAAGGAGCAAAGATAACACGGTCGTTATTGTGATAGTCTAACGAATGCATGAGGAGAGATTGGTAGCATTATTTTGTCTTAATTGTATTGTATGAATTATTGACGAAAGCCTAAGATTAAATAAACTTTGTTTTTGTTTGTCTTATTTTGGCTATGGAACTGATACTTGTCATAGCAGACCTGCCTACTTTAAATAGGAAAATAAAAATCGTAGTTTTCAGGGCTAATAAAATCGTAGATATTTTAACTACCCTTTAAAAAATCACCGGAATTTTCGTCTGTTTTGATAGATATCAAATTTTAAAAAACGAGAAAAAATGATTGGAAACGTAATAATGATGGTGATGGTGGTAGTGATAGTGGTAGCGGTGGTGGTAGTAGTAATGGTGGTGGTGGTAGTAATGATTATTATTATTATTATTATCATTATTATTATTTATTATTATTATTATTATTATTATTATTTATTATTATTATTATTATTATTATTATTATTATTATTATTATTTTATTATTATTATTATTATTATTATTATTATTGTATTATTATTATTATTATTATTATTATTATTATTATTATATTATTATTATTATTATTATTATTATATTATTATTATTATATTATTATTATATTATTATTATTATTATATATTTATTATTATTATTATTATTATTATTATTATTATTATTATTATTAAACGTATTGGTGGTATTACTGTTGTTGTATTTTTTTGTGGTTATTAATGGTATCAGATTATTGTTTGGTTCCATTTACCATTTTTTCCCACTTTCATGTATGTGGTCATCAAATTGTATGATTTATTGGCGAAAGCCTAAGATTGAATAAACTTTGTAATATCGTATGGTAACCATCATTGTCGACGACATCGTCGTTGTCATCATAATCATCATCATCATCATCATTAACAACAACAACAACAATATTAACAACAAGTACTACAATAGCAATAAAAACAATATCAACATCAGCATACAATTTCCGTCATCGTCTCCACAACTATCATTCTAACCAACAGCACCACCAAAACCACTACCATAATTACATCCTCCCTCACCGCCTCGTCTTCCTCCTCCTCCTCCACCACAACTACCACTGCTACCACTATTCTAACCACTACCACCACCGGTACAATCATTCTAACCACCAAGACAGCAGTAAAAATGATGCAATTTGAACTCTGAATGAAACTCGAGTCATATCGCTGTTGTTGCTTCTCGATGAAAACTTTAAGGTTACTACGTACTACTGAAAACCAGAAATATGTAACAGAAATATTAATCTCGCCGTTGAGGGATTAAAGCATCTCTTAAATTTTTCTAGTGAACGAAATCTGGGAACGAAATGGACTTGTATTGTCAAGGTGTTGTCGCATTATGTCTCGTCGCTTTATTTTTTTAGTTGTATTCTCTTTCGTCATTCATTTTTGATTACGTTTGGAATAATTAAAATCTACTGGTATTGTCATTTCATTGTGAATGTGATTATTTGTGGTTGAAATTTTTTTTTAAAAGGTGAAATATATATATATATATATATATATATATATATATATATATATATATATATATATATATATATATATATATGACCGAATCATCTTTGCCCCACCACTGTAAATAGGCTAGAACCGCCACTGGAGCTCTCCATTATGGTAAGCTTTTAAACGGGATTTCAATTTATCTAAGCAGTCGTGCGGTGATCTGCATTGGAGTTGGTAACCCGCCTTTTCGCTCTGTTGAATTGTCTCATATTTATTCCGTCGATCATAATAATATCGTGATCCCACATCACGAGCTCTTATCTTATGCATGTCTAACTAAAGCCTTGTGCGCTGCTAACTTTGCTGACCCGTTACTGGTTTTCAAGTTTTATTTAAGAAATCCAAGAGTCTTGCTGGCTTTGTGATTAGTTGTATGTGATGATTCAATCTTATGTCAGTATTCTATTTCTTTATGCGAGGTTACGACAAAAGGTCGATGCATGCATATGTAAAGTAAGGATTTTTAAAAATTACAATACATTTTATCAGAAAAAAAAAAATAAGGCGAAGAAAACGTCTGGTACATTAACTTGCTTACTTATATTATAAACTCACATATTAATGTCAACCTATTCGGTAAATACAACATTCCCAATTCCACAGATGGTGCAGTCATTCACAGTGACAATAGGATATTACGTCACAATGCTTGTGCTGGTGTCATTTACCCAGGATTGGGTTGCTTCGATGTCCATCCCCCTTACATCAACACGAGATGGCTACCTCAAAGTCCTGCCTTTGTGGGCACTGCCTTCCTTCTTTATACAAGGGAAAATCCCACCACGCCCGACAGACTTGTAGCTGGAAGAAGGTACCGTACTAGCAATAATTCGCTCGATTCACCTCGTCGTGTCACTTTGGTAAAAGGAAATAGATGGTGCCCAAATTTAACAATGAGCGCAGTGTTCTTTGTTTACAGCTGACGGAAGTCAATCGTTCTGAAATTATAAACATAAGAAGGAGAAGGAAGAGAAGACGAAGAAGAAGAAAAGAAGAAGAAGAAGAAGAAGAAGAAGAAGAAGAAGAAGAAGAAGAAGAAGAAGAAGAAGAAGAAGAAGAAGTGGAGAGGAGGAGTGGGTGGATGAGGAAGATAGTGATTATAGCTTTGTTTCGAGCACTTCCAAAATATACCATTTTGAGTGATTAAGTATTTTAAAGATAAAATCAATGCAGAGTACAAATAATTTCGTTTTAAGCTGTTGATTTCAATCGTCAATTTTCACTTTTGTCTTTGGTTTCATTCCTACTATATACAGTTCTAGCATTGATCAGTCACACTTTAACGCCAACAACCCAACCAAGATCTTGGTCCATGGATTCCTTCAGCATAGAGAGGTGCCGTTCCTCATCAACTCAACCAGAGCACTTTTACTAGAGGTAATGGCGGGAGGGGGGGGGGAGGGGGGTTTGAGCGCAATATGCACGAAGTTTGTTCAAAGCACTTTATGAGTGATCTCAAGCCAACAGAAACACTTAACATGTATGACTAGACACGACGCCTGTAAAGCGCTCATTCGATGATTACTGAGTTTGCGCGTCGGGGCTCTAACGGGGCCCATTTGAGATAGACGACGATTGGGATTGTTTGGAAGATTTAACCCTTTGCCCACTAGTCATTATGATATCGGAAATGCTATCGCCGTCTACATCTACGCCAGAATAGAAATAGAGGGTGGAGCCTACCATGATATAACATTTTATGGAGCCCCAATTTCATCATATCAGTTCTGTCCACTGACAGGTGGGTGGGTATCGCTTTCAAGAACTTATGTCCTTATATGAAATCCTGAGTTTTTGACCAATCAACGATTGCTCTTTTGATAGCTCGCTTGTCAACATGAGTCAGCTCAGCCCTTGATTTATGTCCAGGCATCACAGGCGGGATATGTTGTGTAACTTCAAAGAGATATGAAGTGAATAGAAAAGTGCCAGAAGACAATAGAGAATGAAAATTTTTCGCGGCGGTGGTGGGGTTTGAACCTGCGACCTTATTGGTACGACAACTCCGCCTGGCAGGTGAGAGCGTGGCTCTACAGTGTGAGCTATCAACGAACACAAAAAATATTCGTTTCAAACTCAAAGTCATTACTAGATCCCTCTCTCACCCACTTCTTGAGACCGCCGATTCGTTCGTACACCACCATCGCGAATAATTTTGACCAGCAGTTAAGCTTAATAGCCAATATTCTCAACACAAACATATAACATAGAAACGATTGAGACATTGAGTATGCTCCGGTGTATGGGGTGAATTTTTAATTCAGAAAAGTGAGTGGAGCAGGCACTTATGTTGGTAACAACAAGATATGAAGTGAATAGAAAAGTGCCAGAAGACAATAGAGAATGAAAATTTTTCGCGGCGGTGGTGGGGTTTGAACCTGCGACCTTATTGGTACGACAACTCCGCCTGGCAGGTGAGAGCGTGAGAGAGGGATCTAGTAATGACTTTGAGTTTGAAACGAATATTTTTTGTGTTCGTTGATAGCTCACACTGTAGAGCCACGCTCTCACCTGCCAGGCGGAGTTGTCGTACCAATAAGTTCGCAGGTTCAAACCCCACCACCGCCGCGAAAAATTTTCATTCTCTATTGTCTTCTGGCACTTTTCTATTCACTTCATATCTTGTTGTTACCAACATAAGTGCCTGCTCCACTCACTTTTCTGAATTAAATACACATACAAGAGCATCACTGTCTCACGTTCTAGTATATTGTGTGAATATGGTATAAGCCTAAATGTGTAAATATTCGCGATGTGGTAGAACGACGGTCTCAGGTAGGGATTAGTATGACTTGAGTTTGAACGATATTTTGTGTTCGTGATACTCAACTGTAGACACGCCACCTGCCAGGATTGTCGTACAATAAGGTCGCGGTTCAACCCCACACGCGCGAAAAATTCATTCCTATATGTCTTCTGGCCTTTTCTATCACTCATTCTGTGTTACAACATAAGTGCCTGCTCCCCTCACTTTTCTGAATGTAACTTCAAGACCCGTACCGAAAGCGTGATGAGCCTACTAAGGCGTGGAACAGGTCTTGTATGTATGTTGTATATCTCACGCTCTGAATCTAGTAAGCGATCACATCAAAACACGATCGTGTTTTAATCTGAATCTAGGACTTCATATACAGGCAATCCCGCCCCTACTCAATCCTACAGGCGTCGTTTTTCATATAACAGTACCTGCGTCAGCTATGATTCCCATGTCGTGACAATCAAAGGCATCCTTTTCCTTCCCAGCCGTTTCCCCATCGGGTGGGGAAGTGATGTCACTTTTACGTCATCAAAGAAATTCCTTAACTGACCGGCTCAAGAGTAAGACGACCGTTCTTTCAACAATACTGTCTTTAAAGTAATGGCTACAGTTAAGATACTGCTATTTACTACGAAGGTAGTATTTCCCACACAAAAACGGTCAAATTTCACACATATCTACAAGTTGCAGCATGAAATGGAAAGGCAACGAGTAGAATACTGCTATTCTCCTAGGAAGAAGTG
>NC_088360.1:85969712-85992212 GCF_034508935.2 Berghia stephanieae | reverse complement strand
AGCTCAATTAAAAAAAAATATATATTTCAATGATGATGATATGGTGGTGGTGGTTGCAGTAGTAGTAGTGGTAGTGATGATAATGTGGTGGTGGTTGTAGTTGTAGTAGTAGTGATAGTGATGATGATGTGGTGGTGGTTGTAGTAGTAGTGGTAGTGATGATGATGTGGTTGTGGTGGTTGTAGTAGTAGTTGTAATGGTGATGATATGGTGGTAGTGGTGGTTGCAGTAGTAGTGGTAATGGTAATGATATGGTGGTAGTGGTGGTTGTAGTAGTAGTGGTAATGGTAATGATATGGTGGTGGTTGTAGTAGTAGTGGTCGTGATGACGATGTGGTTGTGGTGGTTGTAGTAGTAGTGGTAGTGATGCTATTGTGGTGGTGGTTGTAGTAGTTGAGGTAGTGATGTGGTGGTGGTTGTAGTAGTAGTGGTGGTGGTGGTTGTGGTAGTAGTGGTAATGATGATGATATGGTGGTGGTGGTTGCAGTAGTAGTGGTAGTGATGACGATGTGGTTGTGGTGATCGCAGTAGTGGTAGTGATGATGATGTGCTGGTGGTGGTGTAGTAGTAGTGGTAGTGATAATGATGTGGGGCTGGTGGTTGTAGTAGTAGTGTTAGTGATGATATTGTGGTGGTGGTTGTAGTAGTAGATGATGTGGTGGTTGGAAAACACATTACAGGTTATTATAATACATGATTACACACATTCTCTAACTTCATTTTTTGACAGCTTCGTTGTGCCATAAATATACGCAACAGTTCTGAAACATTTTATTGTGGATTTTGATATTGTTTGTTTTTTTTTCTTGTGTCGTTATGTTGACATAGATACCGAATGAATGGTAATTACTACATTCTCAGCCAACAACAAAATGGCGCTGAATGCTTTCATTGGTGGACACTTTTTAGGCTTCGTACGTATTCTCATTCGTTTAATTCTATGGCTCTAATATATCAAGAATGATCATTATAATGATTTATTACGGTGTGAATTGAATTAGACTTTTAAAACTGAAGTTTAATCTGACACCCTACTCGCTGTTATCATTCGAGTCTAAGTTGTAATTAGGCAACTTTAGCCAGAAGTGAAAGACATACATTGTGTGTTCAGTCTCTGTGTGTGTGTGTGTGTGTGTGTGTGCGTCTGCGTGGGAAAGGGATACGCAAAATTTAACACCTACTCGCTAGCCATCAAGGATTACGTATTCATTTCCTGAGCAGTCAATTGGGTATTTAAAAAAAAAAAAAGACGAATAATCTAATTGCGATAAATTTGAAAACCTCATTGTTGGAATCAGCTTGAAAAGTGGAGAAAAATTGTCTTTGTCTCATGAAAATCGGTCTAGAAATAACCTTTTTTGTAATAGATTTGATTTTGAAAACAGCTTTCTCAAATTTGATAATTTTATGATAATTTTCTTATTTTCCGGTCGATGTTCTTGATTTATATATCGTTTTTCATTTCTCAATGATACGAACGCACTGATGTAACTCGATTGATTCAAGAGTTTAAAACACAGATTTCGTGTTTTGATTGTGAGTCCAGCCTTACTAAGAATTCACGAGCGTTGAGATATGACGTAACTATACATACAAGTTCTCGTTCTCCACGCCATAGTAGGGCTTCCATTCATCGCTTTCGGTCAACCGTGGTCTTTGAAGTTACACAACATATCCCGCCTGTGATGCCTGTACATAAATCAAGGGCTGAGCTGTCTCATGTTGACAAGCGAGCACAGAACTCTGTGTAAGCGAGCTATCAAAAGAGCAATCGTTGATTGGTCAAAAACTCAGGATTTCATATAAGGACATAAGTTCTTGAAAGCGATACCCACCCACCTGTCAGTGGACAGAACTGATATGATGAAATTAGGGCTCTATAAAATGTTATATCATGGTAGGCTCCACCCTCTATTTCTATTCTGGCTTAGATGTAGACGGCGATAGCATTTCCGATATCATAATGACTAGTGGGCAAAGGGTTAAAGCTTCCAAACAATCCCAATCGTCGTCTATCTCTAATGGGCCCCGTTAGAGCCCCGACGCGCAATCTGTCTATTAATTAAAAAACACAACGCAACAATAGATTATTTCCTGAAAGACTAAGAGAAACTGATTAAATATTTATTGATATTCTCATTCATATAATGCGTTGCACGGTTATATGTTTCATAATCCATCTTTTATTCACCCACCAGGCCATATTATTATGGATTAAAATTTCTGTTTCATTGAGTAGACATCGCTTTTGCATTCATACAAAAACTATTTTCGTCATTGACTGGTGCTTACTCGCCATCTGAATTGAGTGCAGTCATGTGTCTAAACAGTCTCTCTCACAAGATTGTTTGTCTTTAACCAACGCCACCCATCCTATCTCTAAACGTTGAATCTGAAATATGGTAATGACTTGTCCAATGAACGAACGAATTAAACTTTGTTTATACAAATGATAAGACAAATTCTCCTTAATTTTTCTCCCTATCTCGAGAAAGTCCGAAATAGTACATAGCCAGTCACAATGCAGCGCCGCAAATCGGATGAGCGCTAAATTTATTCCTCGAAGAAAAACGAATAAAAGTCAAACACGTGACTCCCTGATGGAAGTGTAATGCTTCATCGACTTGGCCATCTTAACCCCCCCCCCCCCCCCCCCCCCCCCCAAGTTATTCAACTCTATATTGTGATTTAAAAACTCGACTAAAGTTGTTTGTTTTGTTTGTTTTTTTTTTTTGTTTTTTTTTCCCAGGATGCGATGAACGTCATCGTTGTAGGTTGGTCTGGAGGCGCCGGTTTCCCTTATGGCCAAGCAGTTGCCAATACCAGATTGGTGGGTGCACAGATTGCACAGTTAGTAACGTCCATATCCTCACAGACGAGTTTGGACCTGAGTCGGGTGCACATCATCGGTCACAGTCTGGGAGCTCATGTCGCTGGCTATGCTGGAGCTAGATTGAATGGCCTTGGAAGGATCACAGGTATCGTGCATTATCTTCAGATACCTGATGGTATTCAGATAACTATTGGCGACTTTATAACCCCATGTTTTAGAACGTTGCAAGTATTGATTCGTAGAATGTTAATTATGCAATTCTAAAATTATGCAGTATTACAAAGAAACCTCGCTATAACCCCCCACACACACACACACACACACACACACACACACACACCACCACCACCACCACCACCACCACCACCATCATACATCGATAACTTCGCTAACAGTAAAGCATGGACTTATTGTTTTCACTTAACTCCTCCCACAAATTGTAGAGGTAAACATTGATAAGTAGCAGGATGTCGATCAGTATTTTTAAAGGGTCGCTTGAATAAGAGATCTCCTGTCTTTTTATCGCCGCTGATCGATCCATAATTTTATTTCAAAATAATATTTGCTTGTTCTCAGCCCTGGATCCAGCCCAGCCAAACTACCACGGATTTGACCCAGAGGTCAGACTGGACCCAACTGATGCCACTTTAGTGGACGTCATTCACACCGATGCTCAGCCTTACGACACTGTCCATGGTGAACAATATTCTCTTATCATCATCATCAGCATCATCATCATCATCATCAACATCATCATCATTATCATCATCATTATCCTCTTCATCATCACCATCATCATCATCATCATCATCATCATCATCATCATCATCATCACCACCGCTACCACCACCACCACCACCATCATCATCATCATCATCACCGTCATCACCATCGTTGTCGTCGTCGTTGTAATCATCATCATCATCACCATCATCATCATCATTATCATCATCATCATCATCATCATCATCATCATCATCATCATCTTCATTATCATCATTGCCATCATCATCACCACCATCATCATCATCATCATCATCATCATAAAGCAACATACGGATAACAACAACGCAAGACTAACAGCAACAACACAAACAATAACAAGAACGACATGTCATCAACTACAAAAACAACAATTACCACCATACGAAAGAGGTAGTTGTGTTAAAGATCTTGCTACTCGGACAATTCTGCAAGCCATACTTCTCTACTATCGCACTATCATACATCATTATTCCATGTACAAATCACCACATACACAAAAAACACCTTCCATTATTTTTATCATATAGGTTATGGTATGATCGAACCCGTGGGCCATATTGACTTCTACCCCAACGGAGGCCATTCACAGCCAGGATGTCACGAAGACAATTCCATCTTTGACTTTGTAGAGGACGCTTTTACCAGAGGAGTCACTTGTAAGAATTTAGTTTGTTAAACCAATGTGTTATAGCATATTGGACCATATAGTCTTTTTTTGAAAATAGGGTTGATGGTTAACATTGTTCCGTGTAGCCAATGTTAAACTTTGCCAACGAAATAGAATTACTGGCAAATCTAAAATTTATAAGATTATTTATTGGGTAGCCCTATTCGTCCTTAAGGTCGAATAGCATCAACCGCCATTGCCGTCCGTAAGGACAAATAGTGTTGCTTGCACTATTCGTACTTCACACTACAGCTGGGCACTATTCCGTTTCTGTTTGTACTGAGCTAGATTCGATTCTACGCAATTACATGATATATCCGTAACGTCTTTAAATTTTTGTTAGTGAGTCAAATAATCAGTTGAGTGTATGTGTGTGTAGGTGTGTGTGTGTGCGTGTATGTGTTAGTTTTGTGTGTGTGGGGGGGGGTTGTTTTTTTTGTTTTCTGTTTTGTTTTTGTTTTTTTGGGGGGGTGGTTGTTTTTTTTTTTTTTTTTTTTTTTTTCGTTTTCTTCTGGGATTTTTTTTCCAGAATGGTGATCGTTTCCTTATTAGGAACTATTATCGTGTTCTCCTTTTGGCAAGTATCCTATTCAAATGCCTGCTCGAAAGTTTGGGTTGGTTGGGCACAGAGGAAGATTCGTCAGGTATTCTTTTCTTTTTTTCTTTTCTTTCTTTTTTTGGTGGTGGGGGATAATTATTTTTTTCTTCTTCTTCTTTTAAAAAAAAAAATTGTTGTGTATGTGTGTGTGTGTGTGTGTGTGAGGGGGTGGGGTTGCCTTTATTACATGTTTTCTATCTATGATAGTGGTTTAACACTCAATAACTATTTAATTTAAATGACTAGTATTAAAATTGTCAAAAATATTATATTAGTCATAGTAATATAAGCAGCCCAAAACATCTCTTAAGAAGCAGTTTTTTTAAAATATTATAATCTTGATAACTCAGTGAGGGCCATCAATATTGGCTTGAATTTAGCCAACATTTTTCATTTATTTGAACAATGTCGATACATGTCCTTTAACTTCAGAAAATTTTGTTATAAGTTGTACCGTCTTGAGTAGACGAGCTGTATTACAGAATTGTAGATTTAATTCACGGAGAATTCAATGAGTTAGTGGCAGTGAACGAGGTAATGGTATAGACGGTATGGAATTTGGCGGCTTTACAACACGCAAATTAATTCCAAAGCCGAAAGCACAACGTTGCATTTAATCTAATCTACATATACTAATACCAAGTCCTCAATATTTTCAGTACTTCATTCGTTAGCTAATACTATTAAGTATTTGGTATCCACTTTTGCCCTGACGAGAAGTTAGAATGTCAACGGGCTGGGCTTTGAAATGTCTACGGGTTGAAACTGGATGAAATAGGATGATACAGAACATAAAAGCCCAGTTCGGCCTAAGAACAATAATTTGCCTATGTTCTTAAACTCAGAACAATGGGTTATGTTATCAGGGGTGTTGGGATTGTTATTTTGATCTGGGTAGGGGTCTATAGATAACAACATCAATATTAGAAACGTCTCTAACGTCTGATAAAGCTAAGATTACTGGCCAAAAATATATTTCTAACTTTAGTTAAAATTTGAAAAATAAAAACACGGAAATATATACATAATAAGCTTTATATATTTTAAACAATGGTTACAAAAAAAATACACGATTTTTCTCAATAATTCTGTATTCAAACAACTTTGTATGCAAATGTTGTATTCCAGATGTGTAATTTGGCTTATCACCACTCAATGTGGTAACTCAATAGATATTACTAATACTAACTTGTGTCTATGTACGCAGTGATACAGACCTGCCAAGCATTCGACTTATTGTATTATAGTGGGATGGCAGAATACCATTTCGAAAGGGATTTGTGCTGCGTTGTAGGTTAACAAATCATCCCCATCGACGTGTAGAAATACGCAGGTCTGACATCTGAACCCACTTTTCAGCCTAGTTTAACATTGTTGTATCATGGACAGTATTTTGCGTCTTTTTTTTTAGATTTCCATTACAACAATGAGCCAATAAGGAAATGGGTTATCAGACCTGAAAATAAGTGCACGTCGATCCACATCAATTTAAAAACCATCACCATCACAGACAATAATCACTACCACAAGCACTTTTACAACAGCCTCATTACCATCAGAATCGCTACCACCATCATTTGCACCATATCATACGTATCAGCACCCCCATCCACATCACTACCACAGCATTATACCTACCATTACCATGGTCATATCAACTATTGCCACCACTAGCAAAAGCATAACTATCATGTCAGCCACCACCACTCCAGAAAACAATCATTTTAAATACCAATATCACAGGCGTACACTATAGCGTCACCATTGCCTTCAATGTTATCACTTCAGCTTCTTGATCATTGACACCACCACTACAAGTAAATTATGGTCGTTATCGTCCCCACCACATTATTCTTATTATCACTATCAACATCACCAATGCATCAGCTTTGTAACTACCACCACCACCACCACCATCATCATCATCATCATTTCAATCAGGGATCACCATTTCAATCACGACCATCACAAAAACAACAAAATTAACAGCATCATCACTGCTACCACCACCACTAGCACTACTAACTACTATCACCACAACATCGACTACCACCACCAGGGCCCAATTTTATGTAAGCGGACTAGATTTAGTTATTTACTAGTCTAGTAAATGATTTGCTAGCCTTAAGCCGAGGCGGAACAAGTGTCTAAAAAGTGGGATTTCATGAACGTTTTCTAGTCTCTGACTAGCGAGGCTCTTGCCGAGAAGTGGGCGTTGTTAGGACGGTGCCTAATTCAGCTATTTTGTGCTTGTAACATCAAGCTCTCTAGTACACAATGGCAAGTAAGACACCAGCCTTGATATTTTCAACGCAAAAGATTTCCAAAGAAGAAATTAGCAACACCTCCGTTCCGTTTCATATTTGAACTTACTTTTGCCGTGATTAATGAAATCACATGATATTGACTGTCGACTGATCAGACAACAATGATGCCCATGGTCGACTGTCAATTATATATTTAGGCCAATGAAAGTGTCAGTGAAAATCAAACGAATTGAACTTTTTAAAAAAAAAACAAAAAAACAACGGAAAATGTGTTTTGACGAATCACATTATTTCAGTCAGTGTCATGCCAACAGAATAATTTTTTGTCTCCACTATACTTTCTAGTCGTTTGTTTTTTTCTTTTGTTTTTTGTTTGTTTGATTTTCTTCGTTGTTCTTTAAAGCGAACCCTTCCACTTCGAGTCTCCGTTCATTTGCAACCTGCTAACCGATTAGATTCCGGGGTTTTTCCCTAGTTTTTACTCACAAAAAAATTGTACTTTCGAAGGTCTAGCATATCTTACATTTTTAAAAAAGTAGTGACAATACCAGCAGGACACCTTTT
This sequence comes from Berghia stephanieae, assembly GCF_034508935.2. Taxonomy (NCBI): domain Eukaryota; kingdom Metazoa; phylum Mollusca; class Gastropoda; order Nudibranchia; family Aeolidiidae; genus Berghia; species Berghia stephanieae. The sequence continues at coordinate 85,984,518 of NC_088360.1, read as the reverse complement.
GCCTCTGTCATTCGTAACCGAAGTATTTTCTTTCCGAATCGAAGCTCTCTCTATCTAAAAATAGCTTATCGACGATATTACGTATCCTCGTAACTAGTCTCAGACTAAGCTTGAAGTCCGGCCTCAGCAATAAATGACTAAAATTTAATCAAACTTAGTCTGAAGGTGACGTGATTTTAGTCTGGGAAATATTTGGTCATCTCACATATAATTCGATTTTTTCAAGTCCTTAGCTAAAATCAAAGACTAAGCGCTAGTCCACGTCCATAAAAAGGGGCCCAGAGCGTCACTATCGCCATCATCACCATAACAAGTAACAAGGTCACCACCATCTTGCAAACTTCCGAATATTTTTTTTTATTCGTTGAAGTTGGCAGTTCTAAAATTTACAGACGGCTTAGACTTACGTACGAATAATTTTTGCGAAGTTGAATAACGGATACTGTGACCCATTTATTATTGAAAAACTCAATGCTGCTTTTTGATGTTTTTTCAATTTTTTTTTCTCCTTCCCGCCATAGGTTAAAAAAAGAAAAAAAAAAGAAAAGAAGATATCGTATAGGCCGTAGACTATACAGCTTGGGTAAGAAGGGGGGGGGGGGGGGGGGGTTTGACAAGACTTGATAATGAGCGTGGACTAAAACATCGTTAATCATTGTCACAGTCACAGTGAGAGAGCATTTAACGAACGGGGATGGTGGTTGTTGTTTCTGTAGGTGCAGAGAGAGAGAGAGAGAAAGAGAGAGAGAGAGAGAGAGAGAGAGAGAGAGGGGGGGGGGGATAAAAGATTTTAACTTTGTAATATTATTTAAATATCTTTAGCAGCATTTAAAGGACAGATAAAGTTGATAATAATAATAAAAAATTATGTGTGTGTGTGTATGTTTGTGTGCGTGCGTGCGAGTGTGTTTGTGTGTGAGTGTTTGTATATTTGTCTAATTTCAGAAATTAATTTTATCTCATTGTATTTCATGAAAAAATTTATTTTATGAAGCGGCTGAATATAGATATGTGGAAGGTTAGATATTACAAGAGGTTTATAAAAATGAAACGAGTCTCATTTTGTTACATCACATTCTGTCGATTATACTTTCATAATTAATTTAGCTTTCGTATATATGAAATTAAAATTAAATTTGATCTGGATACCTGATTTCTACTCTGATCTAGGTCTCTCATAGATTTAAGATTTTAATCCAAATGAGAGCGATCTATAATCAAGTTTTAGTCCAACTGAGTCACATGATTAGGTCTGTCTAACGGTTGATCTTTTCTTAATAAAAGTAAACACGCTGCTCTGTCTATGAAAGTTGTAAACATACTCATCCGTCAAACTGGAAAAGTAACATAATGTGACGTTGGATATTTCAAGAACTGTGAACGTTTTATTAACTATGCCATTTTGAGCACATCTGCAATGTGACTAATGACTCGAGCACGTGGAAAATTAATGTAGATCGTCCCCATTGAAAAAGAAAAAGAAAGAGTACAGAGGGGAGGACGTTGGGGGAAGTTGGGTGGTTCAATCCTTTGGCGTGTCCAACCCTCCCTATTTAATTGTGTCTACGATGAACCCGAGACAGGTATTGCTGTCTCGAAAGGAAGTTCCCTCCACTGGGATCTAGGTTATTTTACCAAAGTTTATAGTGTCATTAGGTTACTTCATGGAAATTTGTAAAATCTGAATTGACCGTTCCAACACTTGTGGTACTTCGTTTTACAAAGAGATGAAAAAAGTTGAATGAAATATTGTTGATGTCCCGTTTCAAATATTTCGTAGATCTGAATTTAAAAGCTAATCAAGAGTGGCAGTTATTAATATTTTGATCAATATCATTGACAAACAGAAATTATATTGTTTTCTTAGTTTGAAAGGAAGATTCAATTTAAGATTTGATACTAAAAAAGTATAAAACAGACAGACAAGATAAAGTCTGACTTATGGCCTTAACCTTTACTCCCACTCCCATAATGTTTTCGGTTTTGTGTATTTTTCTCTCCCAGTTCCTTTTCTCTTTAAATGATATAGGCTAGTAGGCTACGAGTTTACATCTTCTGTAATCGTGCCATAATATACATAGAACATACGCAAGCATACACGCACTACATACATAAATACGTACATACACATAGATACAAATATAACTACCTACATATATACATACATAGATACATACATGCATACATAACATACACACACGAATCTTAAAGTGCCTACAATAGGACTTGTATAACACACTTTTCACCCCCCCTCTCCTCTCTCTCTCTCCTCTCTCCTCTCTCTCTCTCTCTCTCTCTCTCCCTCCTCTCTCTCTCTCTCTCTCTCTCTCTCTCTCTCTCTCTAGGAAATTGGTTTTTGTAATGCAATGGTTTCTTATTCAATATACATAATATCCATATTTTAAATATTATCCGATCGTTTTGTCAAATCGCATGTAATTTTAAATTGTTGTCCGTCTCCATTTCAACAATAATATCTAGATAAATTGATCAGATTATAAAAATTTGAAATATTTAAATGTTAATGTCGTTTTGTATCTGCATAGATACCCCTATATTATAATAAATAAAATGACTAAACTGGACATCATCAATCATTACATTCACTTTGAACAAACAATTGTTCAATTTTGAATGGATTAATTGAATGTGCATAAAACGTCGTGATATTTATAAGGGTCCGTATTTATAATTTATATTATAATATTCATTAGGGTACTTTCTCTCGTCCAGTGAATTGGGCTCTATGCTTGTGTAATATATATATTATATATAATATATATATATATATATATATATATATATATATATATATATATATATATTATATATACATACATACATACATACATACATACATACATACATACATACATACATACATACATACATACATACATGCATACATACGTACGTACGTACGTACGTACGTACGTACGTACGTACATAAAATACATACATACCATACATACATACGTATGATATACATATACATGCAGTGCAACGAAAAAGCCCCTGAGCTTTTAAATTGCAAAACGATTTGACTTTGACATAGATAGTAGGCTAATTAGTTCTTGACCAATAATATACATAGGTATTGGGATAATTTTGACACACTGTTGAATTTGAGTGACCTGCCCCAATTGGTTTGACTATGAATAAATGAAGAAATGGTTTGGCATTCAATCCCTTTACATGAAGGGAATTTTAAAAGCAGTGTAATTTTTGAAAGTCCCAGTATCCTCTATAAAATTATATAGAAGGATGTTAAAAGTTAAACGTATTATCCTGTTCATCCAGAGCGACCTAAACTATATACAAAGGATCTCCATTAAATATGCCAATATATCAAAACCTATAACAAGTTGATGACTTACAATACTATATCACATAACAAAAAGTAGTTCTTCAAATCCATAAGACCCATGGAGCCGGATTTTATCCCGATTTCTATAGCGTAAAATGGACACTTGTTGCTATCATTTGGATAGGATAGGACGCTGGTCTATCTTAGTTCTTTCCACTAGATATAATTGAACCTGCTACCCAATTAATGATGCAGGGGGAACACGGGGTCAGAAAAATCCCGACTGCATCTGGGATCGATCTTGGTCCTTATGTGTCTGAAGCCAGTGCTCTACTAAAGAGTTATCTGGACCCTCATATCACGTAAAAGATACCATAAATTTGAGGGTGTCGATGAGGAACTCCAATCAATGGTTAAAGTGGTCTCAAGAAATATCATTCCATGGCAAGAATAGAAAGTAATATGGAATGATGAAGACAGACATGGAGGGAAACCAAGACAGTATAAGAGTTTACCCCCTCCCCTCCCCCATCCCCCCCCACCCCCCCCCCCCCCCCCCCCCCCCAACCATGACACGAACAGGGAAGTTGACCCACATGCGTGGAAGATACCATGGCTTATTGATACAGGAACATAATTGTTTCAAAGACTTGTGTTTTGTTGGTTTGTTTTTTGTTTTTTTTTGGGGGGGGGGGATTTAAAATTTTTTTACGGCGCTTGCGGCACATTTATTTAAGTCATATCATCAGCGACAGTAAAAAAGAAGAAAATGGAATAGTCAAAATATTCTACATTTACAATCAAAGCGCCCGCCAAGAAAAAGTAAGACAAAGGAGAATTGGTTCAAATAGGGAACAGATGTACGAGCCAAGCGGCAATGTACTTAGTTTGTGATCACCTTAAAGTCTCATCCAGACACCAAGACAGGATACCCCTATGAGGAATGCACTCAAATGTTTACAGAATACATCCAAAACAGAATATACAAACTAACAATACCTAACAGAGAGATGATTTACAAGGGAAAAATATCTCCGACACTAAGACAAGACAAAGTAATCCCATTCCAAGACAAAGACAGAAAACAACTCGGAAAAAACAGATATAGGGGATAGAAGACACAGGTGGCCTCCTGCCCACCATGGAAAGTTTCAAAGACTTAAAAAGCCTTGAGGTACTTTCGAGTTACCCAATGGCGGTGTAGTGAAGCATAGGCTATGAGTTACCCTGCGGATATCGCATAATATCAATAAATTTGAATGATAGCTGGTGGAATTCCAGTCTCAAGTCTAAGTGTTGCTATTTTCAAAGACCCTGAATGTCAGTCTTAACAAAAAGGAAAAGAAAAAAAACCCAACAAAACAGGTAATGACAATAACTTTAAGCACACGACCAGGTTTAAAGAACAAACACATACTATTTCATATATAAATAGCTGATATCATCTTTATTTTGCAATATTCATAATCATTGTCATCATCATCATCATTATCACTATCTTTTTATAATTGAAATAATAAAAAGGTGATAGTGATAGTGCGTAATAGTAATAATAACAGTTTTATTACACAGTGTGAAGATCAATCGTTTATTTCAGGATTGAAAACGTGTGGATATTATGCTGACAATGAGTATGTAGCGATGTTAGTTTTCAACTATGTGTGGCTATCACACTATAGAAAGCGGTCAATATCCTTTTATAAAACAAGATAATTTTCAGAGTGTAGGGTTCACGAGGCCGAGGCTTTTCCTGCTTTTGATACCGCCAAACGGACAGCAGCAAATTGCTTGCTATCCTTTGAACAGAACGCTAATCTCCAGCAACTACTTTCCGTTATATCTAACAAATCCATCAACCCAATAGGGTGAACAGAATCTCAACTTCAAACAGAATGGATACAGGTCACTTTGGTTGTGAAGTGAGTGTTCTACATAATGAGCTATGCCACCTCCCCCCCCCCCCCCCCCCCCAGTAAAAAATAAAAAAGTTTATTGATCTTAAATCTAAAGCCTCTGGACTAACAATGTGAAATAAATCGTTGAATAGTCTAAATGGGAGATACTACTACTACTACTACTACTACAACTACAACTACTACTACTACTACTACTACTACTACTACTACTACTACTACTACTACTGCTACAACTACTAATACTACTACAACTACTACTACTACTACTACTACTACTACTACTACTACTACTACTACTACTACTACTACTACTACTACTACTATTACTACTACTACTACTACTACTACTACTACTACTTCTACTACTACTACTACTAACTACTACTACTTCTACTACTACTACTACTACTACTACTACTACTACTACTACTACTACTACTACTACTATTACTACTAACTACTACTACTACTACACTACTACTATAACTATACTACTACTACTACTACTACTACTACTACTACTACTAACTACTACTACTATTACTACTATACTACTACTACTACTACTACTACTACTCTACTACTACTACTACTACACTACTACTACTACTACTACTACTACTACTACTACTATACTACTACTACTACTACATACACTACTACTATACTACTACTACTATACTACTACTACTACTACTACTACTATACTAACTACTACTACTACTACTACAACTACTACTACTACTACTACTACTACTACTACTACTACTACTACTACTACTACTACTACTACTACTACTACTACTACTACTACTACATACTACTATACTACTACTACTACTACTACTACTACTACTACTACTACTACTACTCTACTACTACTACTACTTACTACTATACTACTACTACTACTACTACTACTACTACTACTACTACTACTTCTACTACTACTACTACTACTACTACTACTACTACTATTCTACTACTACTACTACTTCTACAACTACTACTACATACTACTACTACTACTACTACTACTACTACTACTACTACTACTACTTCTACAACAACTACTACTACTACTACTACTAACTACTACTACTACTACTACTACTCTACACTTACTACTTCTACAACACACTACTACTACTACTACTACTACATACTACTACTAACTACTACTACTACTACACTTACTTCTACAACAACTACTACTACTACTACTATACTACTACTACTACTACTACTACTCAACATACTACTACTACTTCACTACTACTATACACTACTACTACTACTTACTATACTACATATATACTAATAAATAATAATATAATAATAATAATAATAATAATAATAATAATAATAATAATAGATCTTTATTGTCCATAAATATGGCAATCATTTAGTTACACTTGTTATGATAACTATAACATTGATCAGATCTCTCTCTCTCCTCTCTCTCTCTCTCTCTCTCCTCTCTCTCTCTCCTCTCTCTCTCTCTCTCTCTCTCTCTCTCTCTCTCTTTTCCTTTCTTTCTTTCACGCGTGCGATATACACAACATAAACATATTCATTTCATTTTCAATTCGTTACATTTTTGGCAACTCAACACCAAATATTATAATCATTATCAATTGGTCACTTAATCTAACATTAAATAAATTAATCAGTCAATCAGTCAACGCATCAATCCTTGGTTTTTCTGTACCATATGAAATATTCAACAATTGCTGATGGAACGAACGTTGATTTTTACTTTCGGCCCTTATACTTTTTAGTTCTACATTTAATCTGACAAAACCTTCTCCCAGATGGTAAAAGACTAAATTCATCGTATAAAATATGTTTTTTATTGTTGGTAATTGAGAATGCTTTCCTTTCTATTGCTTTTCCATGAATTTCTTTCTACTTCATCAAGAGGGTGGTTTATTATTTTTGATGCCTCTTTGTAGGCTAAACCATCGTACAACGCTTTATATAATTAAGCGAATAATAGGTCTTCAATCAACAAATCGCGAAATAAGATGAAAATAGCGGGGCAATTTTGTGTCGGAAGTAAACATAACCGCCGCCATTTCGATTTCCTCGAGACAAAAACATTGATACGAACGATTTTTCGAGGATTTGAAGCAGGACTCTAAACGTTAAAGTTTGAAGTACATACCATTCATTAATACGAACAATCATACAACGTTTAATATGTAAATGAGTGAAAGGTTGTCATGAAACAAATAAATACCAAAAGAATTCATCACATAGGTGTAACTGTGCGTCGCTATTCAGCGCCGCCATTTTGAAAATCATATATTTTATCATTAGTCACTTTGAAGAGAAATCCCTTATATCATCAGATATTGAATGCCACATGAGCTTGAGTTTTTGGGGTTTTAATTTTTTTTTTTATTTTTTGGGGGGAGGGGGGGGGGGGGTTGGGGGGGGGGGGGGGAAGGCAGGGAGTTATTTTTTTTTTATATTTATACTTTCAAATATTTCACTATAGTATGCTATCGACCATCACATAAGGTCAAGCCTTTTATACATTGCAGTCACATTTGCCATTTATTTTAAATCATATGATATAATGTATAATGTCATAGATTTGTTCAATGCTTTTGAAAAGGGTAGACAACTGTAGCAATCATTTCAAACGGTAAGACGGGGGATACGTGCCCATAATTGCAGGTCTAATAACTGAACGGAATTATGGCCTTGATTTAACATTGTTGCAATGGAAAACATTTTGCCTTCGAGAGTATTTCCATAATAAGAATGAGACCATAACATATTTAGATTATCAGACCTGCAAATAAGTACACATTAGATGGCAGCCATCTAGACACATGTTCTTATTGTAATAGTTATTTCATAACACTGATATATATAATATATTATATATATATATATATTATATATATTATATATATATATATATATATATATTATATATGACGATTGATTGAAAAATGCATATTCGATATAGATTATCTTCAGCAAGAAAAGCTATCGAAGATATTCATTATATCTGCGTTTTAGTTAACATCAATGATAATTTCGTCATTATAGTTCTATAAATTAAATATCCCTCATTAGTTTTTGTTTCACATACTTCCAAACTTAATTTACATTGTACATTTTTTTTTTCTTTAACCATGTTCGTTTCACAAATTTTGACAGCAATCATTATTCACATTATGGAATATCATTTGTAGCTGCATTAATTTAACAATCTAAATAAAACAGATTAGCATTTTGAGTTTAATGAGCATTAGAAATTTTCTGTATAATAAACATATGCTTGAAAATGAATGTTTCATCATTTCAAGAAAAACAAAAAATACAAATATTCGAATGAAGATGTCTCTAAAAAAATACCGTACAGAGTACCAATTATGTGATTGAAAATATTAACTTTAAATAAAAAAGCAAGAAGACCACTTGCACTCTTGAGCAACAAACTTGATAAATCGGTTAAAGCATTTCGGAATAATCCACAGATGATGGTGAATCATTGGAAATGTCAAAAAAGCTTGTGAATACTATTGCACATTTAAGTAATTTTGCGAATAGAATTTAAATTGAAAACTTAAGATAGACACTTAGACATAGTGATGACGAAAGTTGAAAACAATTAAATTTGATAAGTTAATTGATATAATCTTGACGATTGTGTGCAATATCCAAACACAGACATTCATACACATACACACAACTACTATACGCACGCATTCACACACAAACAAACACACACGCACACACACACACACACACACACACACACACAAGCACACATTGTCTCTATGCACAATATATAAGAAGTAATTTACACGAATATTAGAAATATTTAAATTGTCAGTCAGGGGGGGAGGTTTGGGAAATGATGGATTGATCTGATGAAAAGCCAAAATATTATGAAACGGGAACTGCGTGGACATTGAGTAAACAGAGGGACCAGCAGAAAGGATGGTTTCTACAATGTAGTGATAAAAAATATTAAACCAAGAACCTAAAACTAGAATGGAACGCACAGTAAAAACTTGAGGAGAGAGACTAGAAATTACAATTGAAGATTAAAAATGAAAGAAGACCATCATGCGAATACAAAGGGAAGTGGACACCTACAAACTAAAAGCAGTCCTCGCAAAACCAATTCGATATTCTATAACTCTCTTCATAACGGGCACATTCATAATGATAGTATTCCAAACAACCTTCACATTTTGTCATCATTCTCTCACCATCATCATAATGCTTGCACTTAAAACAAACTATTCCTTGGTCCTTTCTAATATCAACTCTGCGCATCAACTCACTCCACCCGTAATAGTGAACAAGTCCTCCAAACATTCAATATCTTCACTCAATAGTACAGCTTCTAACCGCAATGCATCCTTCAGATCGCAAGTACTATAAAGCACTCCCCTCAGGTTATTGACTTCATCAACAGCTCTCCTTAACATGAACTGCTTTTTCCTTTCCCCCAATAATGTAGAAAAGGGAATCAATCCAGTTGCCTTTCGCTTTCTCCGTGTGAAATTTGGCTTATTTTTAGGCCTACCTCTTACACGCACCGGTTTTAGTCTAACATCACTAAAGAAACCAAATTTGAAAGAAAGACAGGAGAGGAGCTAGAATGGCCCGCAAGAGGAGATGTAATATTTATGGATGTCGACTCAACAATAGGAGGTGGAGGTACAACGACAGGAAGGTAGCCTCAGCCATAGGAGAAATAGCATCAACAACAAAACTTGCTACAACAGGGGGAATAGTTTCAACAACTGGGAGATCAGCCTTGACATCAAGAGGACTAGTCTCAACAAAAGGGGGATGGGCTATAGAAAGATGACTATCCTCAACAATAGGGGCCTAGCTTTAACAACAAGAGGAATATCCTTAACAACAGAAGAACATTCCCCAACAATAAGAGAACTAGCCTCAACAACAGGACTAGCTATAACAGCATGCTCAACAAAATTACTGCAGTCAATTCTGGAGTGAGAAGGACCAGGAATATCTTCGCTGGAAATAGCATCACCATCAACAGAGTGGTGATACAGGTCACTGGATGATGAAGTCCAACTATCAAATAAGGAAGAAAGAAAATTCATTTTCTCATCGAATTCTGCATTCCCCAAAAGACTCAGATAGTTAGACATTTTATTGAAGAAAGAATTTGCCTTGTTAAATTTCGCCTCTCTTGTCCTTATTCTGGGAGCTTTGGGCAAAGGAACTTGGTGAATAGTAATTTGAGACGTAGCGTTTGATGGAAGAGAATGGCGTATACTTGGTTTGAATCTATGTCCTTCAGGAAGACGAACATACATAGGTAATGACAGATGAGAACGAACAAAAAAATATGCCGACAAGGTAAGTCTAAATTCTTGAAAAGTTCACAAGAGCACTCAGATGGAGATGCAATGTAGGACTTTGATTGTCTGGACAACCGAAAAGTATTGTCAGAGAGAGAGTGAGATCTGATGTCATAGCTCAACTTGCTCATTAGAGAATATTGATTCAATATGATAGACGCAGCAAAGGGAGTTACATCATCTCTTATAGCGTTAACGACAGGATCGCCACAATCAACTGCCCTCGTATTCATCAACCGGAGGCTTTTGAAAGATAACAGAAAGTCAATATCTCTATCAATGAATAAGAGATCTTGGAGGACATTGGACAGTTTTTGAGCACCTTTCACTACTCTTTTAATTGTGGCATGGTATGCCTCACAGTGGTTGGTAGTGGTGACATGGAGTTTGACAGTGTCCACCAACCGGTGGGCAGCCCACAAGTGAGGCTTACTGAACCAATGAGTATTGAAATAGTCAAAAACATGAGAAGGCAATATGGACTGAAACTTTCGTAAATAAGACAAGTAGCCCTCCTCTGTTACTTCTTCTTTCATGGCCATGAAAATAGAATGAATAGTAGAAGTCTGAGAAGAAGACATATTCTTCTTTTTCATTGCCTTTTTTATGGCGTTAGAAACATGGAACGAGCACAGAATGGGTTTGACATCGGGAAAAAAGACGAGAGTGCCCCGATTTCGGAAAAATCTTTATCAACAAAGATACATGCCGTCTTTGAGAAATCATATGATTCCTTCAAAAACTTCAGAGGTTTGACCATAATGTCCCGTTCCTCAGAATGCAAGAAAGAATGCAGGACGGGATGGCCTTTGCCGTCTGCATCAATACACATAACAGTGAGAAGAGGCAAGCAAATATTATTAGTGTTGTGAGTAACATCCATAATAAGTACATCACCAAAATGAGATAGCAATTCTAACATTGTAGAAGTCTGATAGGTCAGACACATAATGTCTCTGAAATGGATATCATCAGAAGAAGAATCAGTAGTGTCGACAAAATGAGTATCTACCCTTCCCCCCTTCATGACAATGTCTGCCAAAATTTTTTCGGCTGCCTGCTTTTCTTCACTATCAGACAGCCGATATTTTTGCCGCAAGTTTTGAATATCTTTTGGCGTCGGTCTAATACCTTGCTCTTCTTCAATGGCTGATATCAATTCCCTCGAGGATAACGATTTAAATTGGAGAAGAGTCGTCACTAAGTCAGTTTCCTGGACTCGCCTCATTTCAGGAAATGTTGTTAGAACCTGGAAAAAAACAAACAAATTATATTATTATTATTATTTTATTATTATTATTATTATTATTATTATTATTATTATTATTATTATCATTATCATTATCATTATCATTATCATCATCATCATCATCATCATCATCATCATCATTATTATTTCTTCTTCTTATCATTATAATAATTATTATTATTATTATTATCATCATCATCATCATCATCATCATCATCATCATCATCATCATCATCATCATCATCATCATCTATTATTATTATTATTATGTCATTCCAATAACATCACCTATATCATTTCTTACCACTGATTGATTCTCGAATTTATCGATTTGACATAAAGAATTATCGTTTTGTGCTGTGGCAAAAAATTCTAGAATTCCTACGTTTATTTATTATTATTATATTTTGTTTTGTTTTGTTTGCTTGTTTATTTTGTTTTTAATAGAAAGGATAATACGGACGCCTCAAAATAGCTTTGCTATTACGCTACAGTTAAATCGTTTTTCCCCAGAAAATTAAAGGGTATAAAAAATTGCATATCAAGATACAAAATAAACTTGCGATCTATCACGTGCAAGTCCGTTTTCGGAGTTAAATGTGACAATCATCTCAGATAGAATAAGGATAATGTGTGCAAAATGGCCTCTCCGTTGTATCTGGGTTGTGGATTAAAACCTTGAAAGTTGTTACACCGTAGAATTCCCGCTGCCTGAATGTCCAATACGACCAAGTTGTTCGATAAAACTTACATTAATATCAAATTCGTTATTCAGAGCGCCCGCTATTTTGATTACAATATGACTGTTCATCTGTTTTGTTACTTCATTCTGTCAACACTATTCGCTTTTTTTGCGTAAAGAGACGAAAATATAACGAGGGGTTGATCGCGTGATTTTGTTTTACTCCAGAAAATAATGATCTCAAATAGGGTTTTTCATCACAAGGCTGGGGTAGAAATTACAAAGAAGTAGAAGGGCATATACGTTGATAGATTTTGAAAATGTCAATAAATGACAAGGAAACCAAAATTCTATTGTGGTGGTGTAAAAGAAAATGTGACAAGATGTTTGGTCCATTTTTTATTGGCGAAATTTTAAGTAAAGTGAGTTAATATTTAGCTACTTATAGATACAAGAAGGAACGTCATGGCTTTTACTGAACATTGCACATTGCTGTTTGAAAAACAAGGGCGCATTCATCAAAAGGGCATACGTAAAATTTTGAATACTTGCTATGAATTCAAATATTTAAAGAAACTAAATTGTGCCTTTAAACTGTACTTACGGATGCAGATGGCGTGTGTGCATCATGAGTCAGATTTGCTTCAATGACTTCAAGGAACCAAACACGGGCACTACTCCTACGGCAACATAATCGTATTTTAGCCATGCAGCCAAGCTTGAAAGATCTGGAAAAAAATGACACAAATCATTGCCGTGGACAGTGCTGACTGACTGAATGGGTAATAATGGAAAAGTAATTATGCCTATGGTAATGATATGATATTCTCGGATGGCTCCGTTTTGGACGACACTTGTTTGGTGTATGAAGGAGACAAAAGAGGAAGAAAAATCACACTCCCATCCCTTCCTAAAATTTACAAAAGAAAGAAAAAAAAGAAAACAAACGAACAAATACATAGGGCAGCTTTGCTCAGCGGTTCGCGCCGTTTGGCCATGACCCTAGCTCACTTTTGGGCGCTGAACTGCGGCTGATGCCTGGGTTGTACAAGTCTTCCTTGCAATAGATTAAAAAGACACATTTCTCCTTGTGAATGAATAAATGGGGAATACTACCTATTTTCTATCTATGTAAGAAAGAATTTTTAAAATTGAAAAACAACTAACAAAGCAATGAGAAAAAGCCAGAATATAATGTAAATTTGAACGCGGGGGGGGGGGGGGGGGGGGGACTACTGATGCCCTTTTCGCAACGGCACCATAAGATCCCGTCGCCTGGGCATTCCAGGAACGAATATAGATAATCCATCAAAGAGGATGTCTGATGTCAACAGGAATCACCAATGTTGTCCAAGTGAGCAAATTGGGATTAATAATCTTGCCCAAGGAAAATAACGAAAGTGCCTGAAGCGGGAATCAAAGCCGGGACAATCGGGATCACAGTGCAATGCCTTAAGCATTCGGTCAATTCGTTCCTCTTGTTGTCAGATGCGAGAGTAAACTATTTAAAAATTCGATTTTATGGTAATGAACAAAATTCCCGTTTGTTTGTAATAAGAAGAAAAGTAGTTATTATATCATTTATTTGTTTACAAAATCACATAGAAAATTTGTACCTTACCTTTGAATAGGTCTGAGACCTTTAGATTCGGATTTTCTCATTTTTCCTTGCTTACATTCGAACATAACCCGTTCATAAACTATTGTGTTGATGAAATCTGAGCACATCACCTAAGATAAATATTATGGAATAATATCATTGACTACATTATTTCAACACCGAATATATGCCTACTTACAACAGGACAACAAAATCTATCGGTGCAGTAAGCACAGATCAGAAAATTAAAATGAAGTACACATAGACATGATCAACTAATCCGAATGAGAATGAGTAGGCTACAAATACAAATAAATGAACACACTTCGTTAGCGTGAAAATGTACATTTAAATTGAGGAAAGTGATAGGCCTAGATCATATTATTATGTTGTAAGGAATTGTAAACGAATTTCCTTTTTTTTTTAGATGAATAAATTATATATTATTATTATTATTATTATTATTATTATTATTATTATTATTATTATTATTATTATTATTATTATTATTATTATTATTATTATATTATATTATTATTATTATTATTATTATTATTATTATTATTATTATTATTATTATTATTATTATTATTGGATTCACAAAAGCCGCGTTGTTTGATATTGAGAAAGCCTACTCGCCCTTGCTTACTTTACGGTGGGTTTCTGCACTGCGGCTGACGACT
>NC_088360.1:85887212-85964712 GCF_034508935.2 Berghia stephanieae | reverse complement strand
GACGGGTGAGATTGACTGGACTGACGTACACTCGTAAGTCTGAATTCTTACAAAGAGGACGGTTCTTAGTTGTTTGCTTTGTTTTTAGGGGTTTTGTAGCTCTAGCGACACTATTATGTCATTTCAGCGTCAGTAAAAAGGAAGATGATAGAACAAAGTTGTAGATATGAAATTAAAAGCGCCGAGGAAAGAGGAAGACAAAGTAGACTGGGTCAAATAGGGAACAGAAGATTCCATGAGCAATCCATCGACGTGGAAATTTTGATATTACCTAAAAGCCTAAAAGTCCCCTCCTGGCACAAACAAAGGATTCCGCTATGAAGGACATTATGTTTACAAAGTACAATATATAGTTTTCAAAACTAATAATTATAATAGAACATTATAGCAGAGAGATTATTTACGAGGTTTTATACATTTGATTGCCTCCCTCTCGACTAAGGATCCCTGCCAAGAATAGCGGGAAAAATGATTCAGAACAAAGACAGCATGAAAAAAGGAAAACAGATATGGCGATAGAAGACAGTGGACTCCTCCTGTCCACCAGAAGACCCCACCCATTTGTTCTTTTTTTTTTTTTTTTTTCCTTTTTTTTTTATTACCTCAAAATATGAGACTTTTAACATATAATTTAGGGAAGTCATTTAGCTGAATAAAAATGCTTGAAATATTTTATCCTGACACAAACGCACTTTATTCTGGAGTCTGCAACAAGAGCAGATAAAGCCATGAAAACCTATGGCTACAATAGATTCACATCTCCAAGTACAGATGAGTGCTCTTTCGGCACATTGTTAGACCGGGATTAAAAAGTATCTCACCTATAAAGCCATTTCATATTATTTCTTATCAACAAGTATTGTTACAGGGGAAGTCCACATAACCCCTTCCACTATTCGTCTTCAACAGAGATACTTGTACTTTGCTCCTAGATAACCCAGTGAATTAATTAAGGTCGCGTGTTCGCAATGATGTATCATTTGAAAGACGTTTTATTTGTTTACATTCCTACCATCTAAAAAAAAATAGAACCTGAACTTATTTGTGAAGTGGACTGCAATACTTACTTGACTACTTGTATTGACCGTCACAATGCACTGCAGTCCACTTCACAAGGATTACTGGCACATGGCAGAGGAAATGGAGGTAATTGAGGGGGGTGGGGGGGGGGGGGGGTAGTTAAGAATATAGATATCCCACTGGACTAGACGGACTAATTTATTCCTAAATATATTATTACAGCTGATAGAATTATCATTGCCCTTTCATTGTCATTATAATACCAATAACTCTGCCGGGGTATCATCCACAGTGGTGAGCTGCATGCAGGAGATGAGATTCCAAAGCTAATCCTGAGTCCCTCGGAGATCGGGGAGGTGGTCTCGATGTACGTCAAATTCACACCAAACGCTGGCTACTTCTCTTGGAGTAGTGATCGGATCACTTTGAAAAGAGTAACAATTGCAAGCCCAATACAGAGCCATCCGTAAGTCTTCCTCTCTTTTAGTTTAACCATTTGCCTTCTTGTTATATATAAAGGAATGGAGAAGTAGAGCATTTTAATAAAACCATGTAGTTTCCTACACAAAGTAATTACTGTCCCTGCTTTATGAGATTAACGATCCTACCATCATATAATGAACATTTTTTCTTACTCGATGGATTTTTCACCGACAGACTATACCGTCTACCAAATTCTCATCATATGGGCCAACTGGTTAATGAGAGTTGAGAAATATCTCGTTGTGATATTTTGAAAATGGACATCAAAAAATATATAAATAAAACAATTCAAAATTGGAGAAAAAATCTTTCATTTACCATTTATCTGTTGACCTAATGTGGTATAACGAGAATTTGGTTTGCATTTATGTGAAAAGCCTCACTTTTACTTGTGAATGAATAGTTTCAGAAACTTGTCTTTTTAAGAGTTCTATGTTTTGTCATTTACTTGCCTCCTGTTAGCAACTATATTGCAGTCTAAAAAATCAATTTTCCAAATCAGATACGTGGTGTTTTGTTGCTCTGAAGAGAACTGAAGTCAAAATTAAGTTCATTTTTCTTTAATTAATTCAGATTTGTCAATTACTGACGTTTTAAAAATGTTATTTCAGGAAATTCTACTGTTTACCAAACATGGTACTCCGTGATGGGGAACCGTTTACCTTGACAGGTGGATCCTATACAGATGCTGACTGTTCTTAAAATGGACGTAGAAAAAGTTATTGCGATGTATGTTGATTTTTTAAACTGCTGTTTACATTGAACAGCCAATTTTATTATATCATTCACTATGTCTGCCCCTATTTCTATTCAGATTTTATTCTCTTATGACTCTTGTTTTTGAAACTTGTATTTGGATCTTGTTTTAAGAATCAGATAAGATGAACAGAGAATGTTGCACATTAATTTGTATTCATAATAAACATAAGAAACGTGTTATTATATCATCCTTTGAAATCTTGTTGTCAAGCCTTGCATTGTCTTTTTTAACACATCTAAATGAGTTCATCTTGTTATATTATAAACTCATCAAATTCATAATTTTTTTCGTTTGGAATCATAATATTTTAGAGCTGTTGAAAACGTTTGCTTTATTCTCTGAATAAAAAATTATTTAACTGTGATCGTTTGTCAATTTATTTCATTTTCGCAATAAGTTTTAAAGAAATAGATTAGAAAAGATTTTAAAACAGGAACGTCAGAAGGCAAGGTTTTTAGGACAAATGAGAAAGCAAAACTAGTTTATCCCTTTAACAGTGAGATTCAGGTTAACTCCCGACTTTTCTTCGTATAATAATTCCTTATCTCAAGAGTAATGAACAACCATGTCTATAAGAGCTTCGAAAAAGAACAAAATACCAAACACGGAATGTTTCGGGTTCAAAACCCTTACTTAGCCAATAACAAAAACAGTAAAATCATTAATACGAGTCCATTTAAAATCCAAACAGACAGCAGCCTATTTGGCACATCTAGTTGGCAAGAACAATCTCAAAAAATTTAGACAGTACAATCATTTTGGAAGTTTCACATGAAAGGTTCAGGACACTTATTAAACAGATATGAAAACTCTCCGCACTTGTACAGCATAGCACATGAATCATGATATGTAATACTCCCTTGAATCGACTTTGGATAGTTTATTGCTAACTTTAAATATTACGATACTGATACACTATGTGTTTCCAATTTCTGATACAACAGGGAGTGAATGCCACTTGAAACCTGCGTTAACAGCCCTCTACAAAGCAATGTAACAGTACAATTGGGCATTCGCCCATTTAACGATTATACACCCAAAGCTGTGTGTGGGCAGAATATCATTAGAAGGACATTTTGTTTTAATTATTATAAGCTTTCATTGATTGCCAATTAAGTAGCCAATGATTTGCTTCATGTTATTATCCCTATCTTAGTTCATTGCAGTTTTACAAGCTCTCCAACTTTTGACTCTGCAATTTATACTGGCTGCGTCCTCATGTGTCTTTGAAATCTTACAGAAAAGTAATGACAATTGAATTTTATATTTCAATCTGAAACTTTTCAAATATTCTATGGCACCAAGTTGGAATGGGGCTATTCCTCTGTCTTCATTTGTCATGTAGTGATGTTCGTCTTGATGACAAAATTTCCGAACAATTGTTTTGCTTCTTCCAGATAAAGTCACTCTTTCATATGTGATTGATTATTTTGGAGGGTTCAATGACATGGCTTAATATTGTGGATTTACTGTGTTTGTCTCTATTCTTTTTTTACACCTTTGACAAGTGTTTGGCATGAGTTAAGACTGAAAAATATTATTAGGATGATTTAAAGTTTTGATTTCAGACTTACTTACTTACGTAGGCCCTTCGCTCTGGAACATAGGCCATCGACGAATCCCTCCATCTAATCCGGCTTTGTGCCATCTTTTCAGCATCTCTCCGTCTTAAGCCTTCAGTTTTTAGATCCTCCATCAATGCCCTTCTCCAGCTGTTCACAGGCCGCCCTCTCTTCCTCGAAAAATAAATATTTATGGGAATTTGGTCCACATTATCTATTCCGACCAAATCTTGCCTGTTGGGCTCTTAATATGGAGTCTAATGCAGTCTTTATTCTTTCCAGTAAAATTCGATTTAATACTTTTCCTGGGACTGATAATAACACGATGCCTCTGAAATTATTAAAGTTGGTGAGATCACCTTTTTTTTTGCTATTTTAGCAATGATCCCTTTCTTCCAATCCTTTGGAATTTCATCCTCTTCCCATATTTGGGCGAATATATCACGTAGCATATCGACTGAAGTATCAACGTCGGTTTATAAAATTCCCGCTGGTATGTTGTCATGTTCTGGCGCTTTTTCATCCTTAAGTGTCGATATAGCTTTTTCTAATTTCAGATTTTGAGGGTTTTTCACATTTAATTGATATGTCTTTAGCTGGCAGTATGTTTTTATTTTAATTGTCTGGGACTTGTTAATCAAGTCAATCTTCTTATCTGTACTTCTGATGTTTTAAGTCTATTTCCTTGTTTGTCTCTAATGTATTTGTTGGAAAATACATAATTTCTTTGTGAAAAGGTATGTCTTTCATTTACCTTTCCCTGCCGCGACCTAAAAAGCTTGTTTGGCAATGTCTTCAATATAGTCTTTCCTGATGAGTCTTTTCACTTCTTTATTCTTTTGATTATATTCCTCCTGGACTTTTGCTTTGGTTGCTCATGTTTTGGCTGCATTTAATTTAATTTTGATTTCTTTTCTTTCATCTATTTTCTTGATTGTGTCTGACGAGACCCAATCTTTGTGCTCATTTCTCTGAATCCCCAGTATTTCCTCGCTTGTCTCCTTTAGTATGGATTGTTGCCATTTCACCTCCGCTTCAAGCTCATTGTAAACATTTTCATCTTGAATCACGTTGTACATGTACGGATCTTCTTCCCCAAGTACCATGTCTGTGCCAGACATCGGTGATCATGATACGCCATTCATCTCTCTGCTCAGATAACCTTTAAAAAAGAATATTACTCTTCTCTTTCTTTGTCACCCAGCATTCAAACTATTCAAATATGTTTTTCTTGGTCTACCTTTACTCTTTTTACCTTCTATCTTTCCTGTGAGAGCAAAATGTTCAATACATTATGTCGTTTTAGGTACCCTAAAAATTGCATTTGTCTTTTTCTTATTGTACGAAAATTGCACCTGTTAGATAACCCATGCTTAAAAGCTGTTATTTCTTTATATTTGAGCAACAGCAGACTGTATCTTTTTCAATTAGTCTTGGTGAAACTGAATTTTTTCAGGTGCAACTTTATGTAGCTAATGACCAGATGGTGACCTGAGGGTATATCGAGCCCTCTCTTGACTCATATTATGGCAAGTTTTTATTAACTTTTTGTTGATACAAATGTGATCAATCTGATTTTCCGTTACACATGATCTGGTGATTTCCGTGTGATTTTATGGATATCCTTGTGGGGGAAGATGCTACCTCCTATGACAAACTGATGGAGGGCACACATGTCTTAAAATATTATTTCACTGTCATTTACCTGTACCATTGCATGAGCACCCATTATATCCTCGTAGCCAATGTTATCATTGCCAATTTTGGCATTGAAAGGTGCTGATAATTCGTCGATGCTTTTGTAACTATGTCTTTTTTACAAGACAGGGTTGTTGGCCCTATGCTTAACGCCAATGCTTGGAGGATCCGGATTGAATTTGGAGTTGTATCTCCTAGACTTATATGTATGTATGTATGTATGTATTAATTATATATATATATATATATTTTATATATATATATATATATATATATATATTATATATATATATATATATACATATAAGTCTGAGTAGTTAATCAGTCATCAACGTCATAATATTTATTTATAATATACGAGTACATATATATAATGTATATTATAAATAAATATTATGAAGTTGATGACTGATTAACTACTCAACATATTGATACCTGTTTCAAAATGTGGAAAAGGAGTTAGACGTTTATATTCTACTTTTATATAACTAGAAAATCTCATTGAATGGATTAGTTGCGGCTGCTTGGGTTTTCGTTGAAATACTTCTGTCCCTCTGTATAGTAGTAGTAGTAGTAGTAGTAGTAGTAGTAGTAGTAGTAGTAGTAGTAGTAGTAGTAGTAGGAATAATAATAATAGTAGTAGTAGTAGTAGTAGTAGTAGTAGTAGTAGTGGTAGTAGTAGTAGTAGCAGTAGTGGCAGTAGTAGCAGTAGTAGTAGTTGTAGTAGTAATAGTAGCAGTAGTAGTAGTAGTAGTAGTAGTGGTGGTGGTAGTAGTAGTAGTAGCAGTAGTGGCAGTAGAAGTAGTAGTAGTAGTAGTAGTAGTAGTAGTAGTAGTAATACTAGCAGTAGTAGTAGTAGTAGTAGTAGTAGTAGCAGTAGTAGTAGTAGTAGTAGTAGTAGTAGCAGTAGTAGTAGTAGTAGTAGTAGTAGTAGTAATAGTAGTAGTAGTAGTAGTAGTAGTAGTAGTAGTAATAGTAGTAGTAGTAGTGATAATGATTATAATGAAAGTAGTCGTAGTAGTAGTAGTAGTAGTAGTAGTAGTTTGTTTTTTGTTTTTTAAGGGTTTTACGGCGCTTGCAACACATTAAGGTGATAAAGGGCCAGTAAAAAGGTAGTAAATGGGATAGTAAAAAGTTATAGAATTACAATTACAGCACCCAAGAAAAGGTAAGACAAAGGGGATTTGGTTCAAACAGGGAACAGATGTAGATTCCAAGAGCACACTATCAAAGTACTTAGTTTGAAATCACTAAATGTCTCATCCAGACACAAGCACAGGTCCCCACTAAGAGGAATACACTCAAACGTTTATAAATCCTATATAATATGTAAACAAAAGATGATACAGTGCATAACAGAGAGATGATTTACGAGGGAAAAAAATATCATCTCCCAAAACTATACATTTGACTGTTTCCCTCTCAGCAGGAGGCCAGGACAAAACCAAGTAATCTCATTCCAAGACAAAGACAGAAAACAAGTTGGAAAACAGATATAGAGGGATAGAAGACACAGTAAGTACCCCCCCTGCCCACTATGGGAGGTCAGGACCCCCACCCAGTAGTAGTAGTAGTAGTAGTAGTAGTAGTAGTAGTAGTAGTAGTAGTAGTAGTAGTAGTAGTAGAAGTAAGAGTAGTAGTAGTTGTTGTTGTTTGTTTTGTTTACTTTTAATAGTTTTACGGCGCTTGCAACAAATTTAGGTCATATCAGCGCCAGTAAAAAGGAGGAAAATGGGATAGTAAAAAATTATAGAATTACAATTAAAGCACCCAAAAAAAATTAAGACCGAGGGGCATTAGTTCAAATAGGGAACACGTGTCGATTTCAACAGTACACTATCGAAGTACTTAATTTGAGATCACCTAAAGGTCTCATCCTGACACACTAAGAGGAACACACTCAAATGTTTACAAATCGTATATATGTAAAACTAAAATAATACAGTACTTAACAGAGATGATTTACATGACAAAAATATCATCTCCCAAAACTTTTACCATACATTTGACTGTTTTCCTCCCAGACAGAGTATCCAGGCCAGGGCCAGGAGAAAACCAAGTACAATCTCATTCCAAGACAAAAACAGAAAGCATGTTGGAAACAGATATAATGGAATAGAAGACAGAGTAAGTGCTGCCTGGCCACTATGGGAGGTCAGGAACTCCACCCAGGTAGTAGTAGTAGTAGTAGTAGTAGTAGTAGTAGTAGTAGTAGTAGTAGTTGTAGTTGTTGTAGTGGTGATAGTATTGGTATTGGTGGTGCTAGTAGCAGTAGTGGTAGTAGTAGTCTCAATACTGAACTTTTTGTGAGAAAGCAACTGCATGATTACAGGCTCAATCGTATAAAAAGATGAGCAGTCCGGTGCTATGCATTGTTGGCAATACCTGAAAATGAGGCTGAACGTAGCAAAAACAAAAAAAAAGCAAAACGAACACACAAAAAACAATTTTTTAAATATTAGAAACACCAACAAACAAAAACGAAAGTAACAATTCTTTGAAAACTCAAAGTTTACAAAAAGGATTTTGAGAATCTTTAATAAATTGTGATAAAAAAAAAAAGAATAAAAACAGTAAACCGGCAGACGTAATTAAAGAAAAAAAAATATACAGAACTCATAAAAACAAGATGTTTATTTGAAAATTATTGCTACACATGTATGTCTTACAAATTTGGCAATATCATGAAAAAAATTGTTGATTTCTTTTCTACATGGGAGACAATAAGCATTCCTGGGGCACATGGGAAACAAAGGCACCGCTAAAATAATACTTTCCTCATCCACGTTCTATGTTTACAATTACAATTATCATGTCTCTGAAGAATGTACAAAGAACAAATCGCTTTGCTTTGTATTTACTTCATCAAATCTCAATTCCAATTTTTCTTCATTAATTATCATAATTCGTTCTTAAAACTTATTTTAAAACACTGCTTTCTTGAAATGTGGATAAAATATGTGGTTCATGTATAAAACAATTTCCAGTGTAAGTAATGAGGAATGAGGCAGGTTACAAAAACCCTTCAAATCCTGAAAGATAATCATTTCAAATCATTCAATGTCTTAGAATAACATAGGTTTGGCTTTAGTGTTAACAACATTGCTATTTCTTATGGAGCACGCATATATTTTACATTATTTGTTGTTTTTTTTAATAAACTTTTTAAATATATATATCTTTGTCCGGAAAGAAAAATTCCTGATTAAAATCATATCAAATATGATATGTGATTGATCAAATCGTTAACAAGTTTCAAATTTGTACAAAATCATTCATGAGATTTGTAATTCTTAACTCATGACCATTCGAACTGCTTCAAAATCCCACAGACAAGAACACAAAACTACAGAAATTCTTTCTTCATTAGAACTATCTCGGAGTGGAATGGGCTGGATGAACTGGTCATCATGGCACCACACCTAAACGATTTCAAGGCCCGACTGACATGGGCCCACGCCCAATGAGGACGCCGCTGAAATACAACCAGACCATTAGTTTCTTCAGCGCCAACCGTACAGACAGATACAGACAGATTTATATTGCCACTACGCACATATGAAAAATGATAAGATATATATCCAATCCATTTTAACAATTTGACACCGTTGCATGATAAAAATAAATAAGATAAATTAAATGAGAAATAATTCCCCATAATGTATATATATATTTAATATATTCAATTTATACAAATTCTTTTTTTTTTTTTTTTGGTCCGAGAAACTTAGTTTCCTTGGGTAGAAATAAACCTATTCATGAATAGTTGTTAGGATGCTGTCGTCACAATCCAACTATTGTCATGGACCATAACGTATTTATATGACAAATGTTGGAAGAGAAAATTGTAAAACTAACTAAAATCACTGCAAACTAAAACAAAACATACTTTCAACAGCTTTCGAATCCTATGTTATCAGAAAATCACATTCACTATGCATGAACCAAACAAGGTGTAAGTATTACTGGTAAATCTTCCCTAATCGACTAAAATAAAGGGGTGAAAGTGAAAGGACTAGTTCTATGATTGTATCACAGAATCCTCATATATACAAAACTTTAATGTAAATATCACAAGAAACAGTATCATCTTTTATAAATATTTATCTTGTGATAATGTAGTAAAATTGATATTCAATTGGCATTCAATCATTAAAATTTACCCGAAAGATACACATTCAGTCCACCACAGTGAGCTGTGTTTTAAACACATTAATTAATTTTCCTTTCAATACCAACACTTAGGAAAAGAATATAATGTAGACATAACATAATAAAGAATGGCAGTTGTATGTAGAGTTGGGACAGAGAGGACGTGCTTTGGTCGCTTTGCCTATTTCTATTTTTTGTGATATTTTTCAAGGATGTGATTTTATAAAATTTACATAGTTTTATTCATCTCCTCAACGTTTTTGCTGCGAAACATTTTTTAACTGAATTCATTGAATGTTTAACCATCAAATAAAGATATATACATTATTTTAAAATAATTTTTGAAAGAATTTTAATGGCCATTTTTACACACTGTGCTGTTTTATGAACTGATCTCAAGATACAAGGTAGGACAGCCACCTTTTTTATCATTTAAATCGACACATTGTGAACACGAAATCCCGAAATTTGATGACAATGAAATACTCATGCGCCGTCTCAGACAAGTTGACAACAGCTAGAAAGTATTGGACTGAATTCAAATCACCACACAAAGAAAAAATGTAATTACCAATGAACATGATTCAAGAAAGCAGCAGACCAGCAACAATAACACGACAGATACTCACAAATGTAGAGGGTCGAAATTAATATCTAAACTGAAACTTCTAATAATTCATTTTCAAAGTGTAAGAAACTAAAAAGAGGAGCTATCAGTCCTAATGGACGAAAAAAAACGTGACATTTGTTATTGGAACAGAGACATGTAAACAATTCAGAAATTTTCTCTCCAGGTTTTGACATATACAGAAATGATAGATGTAATCATAATGTAGGAGGTGTAATGGTAGCAATTAAAAACAGCATCACAAGTCAGCTCCTATTATCTTATCCAGACACAGAATCAATATTCTGCTAAATTGTGTAGAGAAAACGAAAACAAACCATCATAAATAATAGAAGCTCTTTACAGACCACCCTGAAGCACCATTACCAGTGTCTGTGAAACTTTCCACAAACTTGCCATGAAGAATTTAAATTCAAATTTTCTCATCGGTGGCGACTTTAATCTTCCTGATATTGACTGGGAGAACAGGACATCGACAAACCCACACTATAATAAAGAAACTAATTAATTTTTCCTGGAATCAAGTATGGATCTTAATCTACAGCAAATGATTAGACACAAGACCCGAAAAAAATTCTGCATTGGATGTTCTTTTCACAAACTGCCCTAACCTAATTGACAAAATAAAATTGATACCAGGGTTGAGTGACCATAACATTCCTCAAGTAGAATACGTGTGTAATCCTTCCAGAATAAAAGCCAATATAACAGAAAATTTAATTGTGGAAATAGGTTGATATCGTGTCTATGAAAAAATAAATTAAAAAATTCTTCAAAACCATCACAAAAATATGTCCATTAACTCCCTCTGGAAATGTGTAAATAACAACCTCCTTTTAATACAATAAGAAAATGTACCAACAAAACAACTATACCTCAAATAACAAACCTGGGATAAATAAAGAGACCAAACGCATCTTGAGGAAGAAGTAAAAATGGTTCAATAGAGCAAAGTTGTCTCCATCTGAGACTGTCCTTAAGAAATATCGAGATATTACAGGCCTGTAAATGGTTGGTGAAAAACTTGTCTGAACTTTTTGAATTTTGAACACGCGAAAATAGATCAACAGAACAAAAATATGGATTAATTAATAAAAGCAACACAGATATAACACTGACACGTCAACTGACTAGTCAAATCATGTCACTTTCCCCAACTCATTTATAATACAATAAGTAGGTCCTATTTTATGGTACCCCAAAAAAAAAATCCCAATTAGTTGAGAGAGTATACACATTTTTGGTCCCAAGTCTGAGTTAGTTGTAAAATGAAAGGAAAAGAACAATTCCTACCTTTTTGAAGGATGTGTATCTAGAGCTTGACACGAGAAGCAGCTTTATATTCGCTCCTGTTTGTGTTAAATTTTTAAGCCGATTCTTTCGTTTATGTGGATTAATTCTTCTAAAGGATGGAGGAGAAGAAGAAGAAGAAGAAGAAGAAGAAGAAGAAGAAGAAGAAGAAGAAGAAGAAGAAGAAGAAGAAGAAGAAGAAGAAGAAGAAGAAGAAAAAGAAGAAGAGGAGGAGGAGGAGGAGGAGGAGGAAGAGGTTCAGTTGTGTGTGAAGGAGGAAAAAGAGAAAAATTTAAACACTCACAGTCGTGAGGAAAGAAAACTTCTGCTAAGAGCAGTCAATCACCTTTCAAAGAAAAATATATATTTCGCATTCATCACTCTGGTTGACTTTCAAATGGAAACAAAGAAAGTGTAGGACTGGAGATAGTCAGTCGGAAAAATGTGTGTGTTGGTAGGAAAATAGAGAGAAACAGCCCAGTCCGACACACATTGTGTGTGTTAGTTGATTACTGACTTTGCGTGTTCGACGACTTGTGACAAGACAAGACACTGTCACCTCTCTCTCTCTCTCTCTCGTCTGTGGCATAGTAGGAAGTAGGCTGTGAATACATCCATGCCCAGCAGAGTGTGCAGTGGGTGAAAATCAACAAGATATAATGATAATATACCTAGCTGACTAGTTTGATGCGACAAATAAAAAATTTCTTTTATTTTTACGTCAGTACTCGAAACGAAATAAAAACTTATTTTTTAGGCACAAAATAAAACTCTTTTAATTTCTTTTTTGGTAGTTTTCTGTCTTTTGACATTACGAATTATATTTTTACTTTTAATTTTTTTTTTTTTATGTCAGCACTTAACAGAATTACCGAGCAAAATCAAACTGTCGGAAATCTGACAATTGTCGGAAGATTTACAGGCCTGATATTTTAACAATCTGCTATAAAGTCTTCTTACAGCCATTTTAGATTTTAGTGCATGCGTTTGGGACCCCAAGAGTAAAAAGTAGATAGAACAGCTTGAGAAAATTCAAAACAGAGCATGAAGGTTTATTACAGGAGGACTGAAAGTGTCAGTAAGATGCGCAAGAGCCTAAACTAAACTGGTCACCATTACATAAGAGACGCACGAGACAAAAAGCCAAAGTCCACTTTAAGGCCCGTCAGGGACTGAAAACAATCCCAATTGATAGCCTTATTCAAAATGAAAGAAAACAGCACTCATACCAGGTCCTGCAGTCACAAGTTAATGCTCATCTCAACTCGTTTTTTCCAAGCACCATCCGATGATGTAATTCTCTGTCTGAAAATATTTTTAAAATTAATGGCCAAATTGAATTTGACAGAGAAATTGATGAAATCGAAATAAAAGCCTAAACATGTCCATTTGTTCTCAGCACACTCACAGTCACGATTATCTTCAAAGCACAGAGTTGCGATTTAATGACAAGACAAGACAAGTAATGAAATAGGTGTGGCAAATTGAGAAAAACCATGTACATCTCGATAAAACAACTTTTGAGTAGAGACATCTCAATTGTCCATTCATGAAAATTAGACATTCAGCTACAAATATTTTTGTATTTAATTTCAACATATTCCCCCTGACAAAATTGATAATTTTTCAGAAACAAAATAAGATTTAAATGAAAAGTATAAATTTCAGGGAGACTTTCAAAATGTTTTTAAAAAGTTGATTACCATGTATATCCATTTTAATTTCTTGACGCATGTACAAGGTTTTTGCAGCTCTCAACTCATATAGATGATGTTTTGTTTTGGTTTATATCAGTTATACAATGCTTACAATGTTTATTGGTGATACATGCATCTACATATATAAATGCTGTGGAGAGATCAAATTGCAAAAGATTGAGCATTTTAAAAAAAATATATTTACAAATCAAATAGACTTCCATATCAAATAATAAATTTCAACGAAAATTTAAAAAGATTAAAGTCACTATTAAATTAAATAAAACTTCACTTGGGTTCAAAAGGATCAATTTACTTACTTGATTTGTTGATTAGAAATATTATATTCTTGTATGTTATATTGGCAATTGCCTAAAAATAAACTTTTGAATTGAAAATTGAATTGAATCGTGATGACTTCATTATTGAGATTGAATTCAATCTTACAATTCACTCCACAAAAGTTATGCTATGCTGAGTTAAATACTGAGAAACCCACTGAAAACCTTTTTGATTCATTTATTAAATCACATTCAGAGTTTGGTTGATGAGACATGGGCTTAAATGTGAATTCAGTTTTCTACTCCTGCCTAGTTTCATATTCACTCTATATCTCAAAGAAATAATACCCGACTCCAAAAACGTTCACACTCTGTAAACACTAATTACCAATAGTTTGTATTTATCACTTTCAACAATGTAACAACACAATCTCCATCTTGACGCCTTAAATTCTTACTACAGAAAAGGAAGTCACAAATCTTAAATATACAATGTTTGTTCGTTTTTAGTTTTGAGGGCTTTACAGTTAGTTTTGAGGGTTTTACAGCACTTGCAACACATTCAGGTCATTTCAGCGCCAGTAAAAAGGAAGAAAATGAGATTGTCAAAAAATTCTAGATTTACAATTAAAAATGCACAAGAAAAAGTAAGACAAGGGGAACTGTTCAAATAGGGAACAGATATAGACTATAAGAGTACAGTAAAAACCGGTTTAACCGAAATTCAAGGGACTTGGTATTCTATTTTGGTTTAAACATACTTTGGTTTAGACATACCTTCAAAAGTTATCGGGATTTTCAAGGGGTACAACTCATCCTTACTCAAAATCACAGTTGATACATTAGATTGTCTCATGGTGAGCACTGCATCAGTATACCATTCTTAATTTATCGGTTTTGTCAGTGGGACGGGGGACGGGGGGGGAGGGGGGGGGGGGTCGTTTTTTTTGTTGGTTTTGATTGCTTGTTTTTGTATGTTTTTGTTTTTCTAGTTCATTCATCTATTTTCGTTTGGTTGATTTAATTTGATTATTGAATTTTTATACACCAGTAATAAATTTATCATAAATTATGATGATGTGGAATGGGTGACAGTTTTTAAAAAATAAAATTTAAAAAAAAAAAAAAAGTAATAAGGGAGACATAACTTCACAATTAGTGGTAGCACCTACTAGAAATAAAGTACTCTGTGATAATGAGAGGCTGTGGCTCAACCGAAGGTGTGTGATGGACAAATGCCTAGTCTCTAGTGTGTTATGATAAGGGGTGGTGAATAAATAAAATTGAACGCAATAGGTAACAGCTCTTTGTAAGAGTTACAAATGATCAAATGAGAATTTTGTTTGACATTCAGCAAATTTTTTCTTTGGTTATTCGACAATTTCTTTTCAGTTTAACGGTAGTTGATTAACAAAAACAAATAGGAAAAAATGACAACATTTTGATTTCCTTTTGGTTTAGCTATCTTTTCGGTTTATCCAGTTTTTACTGTACTATCAGTGTACTTAGTTTGAGATAACCTAAAAGTCTTATCCAGACATAAGCGCAGGCCCCCTCTAAGAGGAACACATTCTAATGCTTATAGATCATTTATATTCAAAACAAACAAAAAAAAACATAATGGTAGATAACAAGGAGTTGATTTATAAGAAAGAAAAAAAAATTCTCTCCCAAGACTATAACTATAACTATGCATTTTATTATTTCCCTCCCAGCAAGGACCAGAACAAAACTAAGTAATCTCATTCCAAGACAAAGACAGAAAGCAGATTGGAAAACAGATATAGGGGGATAAAAGACATAACGAGTGACTTCCCTGCCCACTATGGGATAACAAAAAAAAACATAGTCAAACAGACATTGAGGATTTCCGAGCGAGGGGCATTATGCTGTCAACAACATAATAATATAGTAGTAGGGGAACCAGTTCCCTGACAATACAATCAGACTTTTACTGCTGGATTAAGAGATTGGTTGTAAAATAAATTGTCTAGACAAGGGATCAAACTCAGACTATTTATTAGTCCTTTAAAAGCATGCCTGAATTAGTCCTAGCAATAATTTGCCCCATTGTTCACCTGTAAATTACATGAGATCTAACAATTTTCACCAAGAAAGCAGGAACAATAATGTGACTCTGGCTCAGTTGAAGCTGAATCGCATTGCTATTATTAATCTTTTGTAAAAATAATTAAGTAAATGATTTTTTTTTTTTTTTTTCAGTCGTAGGAAAAACTGTTTGGTCAGGTTAGAATAACTCAAATCTCTGCTTTAAAAGCTAAGTGGATAGATATGAAAGAAGAAAATGGGTCCTGAGGGCTCACCTCATGAGCAAAGAGGCCACAGTGTAATCCATATTTTCTCTGACCTCCCCTGGCCATCCAGTAGTGACAAAGTAGCTGGATCTGTTACGAGTCGCTGGAAAGTATTTTGCGATAGACTAGACTCCTAGACTAGCAAGTGATTGCCACTATATATCTAATGCTGCATAATAACAAAATAAACTTCCGCTCCATGGGCCTTATGCCTCAAGGGATTACAACTTAAGGCAAATTTTTATGAAATTGGAGTGGCTTCAAATAATAGATCACTTGATTGATGTAAAACATCATGAAGAAATTTCAACATTGAGATCAGGGACATAATACTTTTTGATACACACAAAAACATAAACATGGAATGATAATTGTAAATTAGGCACGAGCTGATGATGTCAAGAGTCTAAACGTAAAAACAACCAAATTGCTTCATTCTGATATAAAACATAGTACTAAATCTCTTTCCATTTTGTAAAAGAACAGGGTCCCGGTAGTGTTGCCAATGATGAGGATGGACAATCTAAAAATAATAATTAAAATGAATATCAAAAGATTAAATATTCACTTTAAACCTTCATATTACCCATTGAAAAAATGAAAATCTTATTGCACAGATGGGGGTTGACATAGACATTCCTGAACTTCGAAGTACTGAAAATTCATCATAATGAGTATAAGAAGTATAAAAAACATGTGTAGAGATTGTAAGGAACCCCCCCCCCCCCAAAAAAAAAAAAAAAAACATAAACAAAAAAAAACCCCCACAAAATGACATGACACCCCAAAGATTTAGACCAGCAAAAGATATAAGAAAAGATTATAAAAAGCTCAAATGAAGTCTTTACAAAATGAAAATGGAATGAGAGTCTAAGTTGATATTTAAACAACATGAGGGCGTGGTTCTATTCTGTATTTGTTTTAAAAAAACATCAAATCAACAAATGGAGTGTACAATGAAATGCATTATTTAAGACATTATTTGTGTTAAGCTTCACGATTCCTTGCATACAGTGAGATAAACAAATAAAGGGTTTAATAGTGATGCATCCAGATGAAAAAAAGGGGGAAAAAACAACAAAAAAACAACCACAATGAAATTAACAGGATTTCAATGGATCATTTAATCTTAGCCTTTGATAACTTATAGCCTAATAATGCCCTAAAAATTATGTCACAATGCAAGCTGATGATCACAAAAAGAAAGTGAAAAGTGAGTTGTCATTAGTAGTGTTCAAGGAAGCAAATGATTCAATTGACTTTACATTTGAATACATCTCACTGTCATTTTCTTCTGGTAGTCATCGCCGTACATTTTGATATAGTTTTTTTGAGCATTGCCAGGATATAAGTTTACGAAGGCTTCATTTTATGGCAATATATTTTTTAAATAATTTTGATCCTGCCTCATTCAGATTTCCAAACTTAATCACAAGCAGAATGTGGATGGAGGAGACAGGGGAGTTGGCACATTTCAAAGTTTGAGGATTAAAAACAAAAGTAAATAATTAAATCTTAAAACACAAAAAATCCAAAACAGTCTTCAAAAACAGTTTTTAAGACTAGCTAGCAACAAAGACAAAAAACGAAAGTTATTGCAGTATCTAATCTGAAGGTCTGAAGGTGGTGGTTGTACTTAAAAGTATTATTATTGACTGAAATGTGACAGAGATACACATTTTGGAAGTTAGCAACATTTTCTTTTTTTAACAATGTAAAAAAAATGCAATTCTTAATGTATAAGTAATTATAATTGACTATTTAGCCAAAGAAACGTACAGTTTTTTACAATATAAATATGATATCACAATACATCACTGGGAAAATAAGGGAATCTGTGTTATAGAATTTGTTTTTAGATTTTATCACTCTCATTTTTAATTACTGACAAAGAGTAGTAGTAGTAATGGTAATTGTAGTAGTAGTGGTAGTAGTAGTAGTAGTAGTAGTAGTAGTAGTAGTAGTAGTAGTAGTAGTAGTAGTAGTAGTAGTAGTAGTAGAAGTAGTAGTAGTAGTAGAAGTAGTAGTAGTAGTAGCAGTAGTAGAAGTAGTAGTAGTAGTAGTAGTAGTAGTAGTACAGTTTACTCCGCTTAATCGCACATGTTAATCACACACTCCGCATATACGCTATAGATTCTTTAAAAACTGAATTTTTTCTATATAATCGCTCTTCTTAATCGGACACCAACTCCGCTTAATCGCTACACTTTGATTGGAGTGACAACTGACAACCATATGAAATCAATGATGTTGTTCCAGTTCCACACAACTTTTCAGCCGAAGTATTCGACCAATTCGCTACAATGGACAATAATATACCCATCAGCTGTGAACGTATACCTCAGGAGCTACTACTGAGCTCCGTTGAGCCACACAAAAGACAATGCCTGGATAATGAACATGAGGATGAGTCATTGGAATGTGACAAACCACCCCTGACAAACACCGAAAAACTTGACATGGTGGACAAACTACGTTGCATCATCCAAGCTTGACAGATGATTTACCAACATTGGCGAGATTGGTGTATATTAACAGCTTGCACAGAATAGAAAGCAATCAATGCGTCACTATTACTGTTCTTACAAACAACAATGTCACATTTTGTTGTCAATAAAACATGAAAAAGAAAACAAAAAAACAAACAAAAAAAAAACAAATTTTTAAAATTAAAAAACAAACATGAACATGACGGTCCAAACCCAGAGAAAACCCAGAAGGGAAGGTCCTACATGAATGGCACGTGAAAGCTGGGGCTTGGATGCTATTATTAACTTCTCAGCTTAATCGCACTCTGCTTAATTAAGAGGGTGCGCGATCAAACGGAGTCGATTGTAGTAGTTGTAGTAGTAGTAGTAGTAGTAGTAGTAGTAGTAGTAGTAGTAGTAGTAGTAGTAGTAGTAGTAGTATTGATGGTAGTTATCATAATAATACTATAACTAATAATAATAATAATAATAATAATAATAATAATAATAATAATAATAATAATAATAATAATAATAATAATAATATAATAATAATAATAATAATAATAATAATAATAATAATAATAATAACAATAACAATAGTAATAATGAGCATCATCATCATCATCACAAAAATAATAAGTAGTTATATTAATTCTCTGGTCTACTTTGACCTTGAAATAAATCTGTCATCAAGAGTGAGATGAAACAAAGAAATCATTTTAAAGATGATATTATCATACGATAAGTATGAAGCCATAAAAAACAAAACAAATTTAACAATGTTATAGAGATCTTAAAGAATAATAAAGTTATCCATTTCATTGAGGGGAAAAGGAGAGAATTGCGCAAAACAAGATGCCAAAAATACAAATATAAAAAAAAAAGGAGAGAAAAAAAGAGAGAGAAAGATAGGGAGAAAGAGAGAGAGAGAGAGAGAGAGAGAGAGAGAGAGGGGGGGGGGGGGAGGGGGAGGAGTGAGATGAAAAACAAAAAAATAGCTATATTTACCAACGACTTGTCATAAAACATACCTCAATCTAAAGTAAGACATAAGATATATTTCATTTATTTACTATTTACAGAAGATACAAAATGTTATTGGTCGAGGTCATGGCTGTAATCTTACTCTTTTACGAATAGTTGTAACAGAAGTGGTTGAAGTACGAGCCGTAGTAGTAGAAGTAGTAGTAATATATTAGTGGTAGTAGTCATAGTCGTAGCAGTAGTAGTAAGTTTAAGTGGTAGTAGTGATAGTGATAGTAGTAGTAGTGGTAGCAGGAGCAGTAGTTGTATAAGAAGGCATTACTGTGAGAATAGCTGTCGAGTGGAAGAGGAGATGGAAAGGAGATAAAAAATCTATAAGAAATAGACAAATTATGATATATTAATAAATTATACTCTTATCATTTGCAAAGGAAATCTTGCATAAACACAAACCCCAAATAAACTCCACAACATCTCCACATCCAGCAAGCAAAATAATATCATTTGTAAAGTCATCGTAGCTATATCACATCTGAGTCATTTCATCTTCTTCGTTTCTCAGTACGCCATTCAAAGAATCATCCTCATCAAGGGATCCCATCTCTGAGTTCAAGAAAATATCCTCCTCTTCATAACTATTGCTGTTATTCTCATCTCCATTGTTGGCTGTGGATGCTAATTGTAATTTCATGGCATGGAGTCTAAAATGAAGTCTGTTTTCTAAGTAATATCCCTTGTAATTTTTCCTGTCAAAAACAAAATATAGATTGATTTTTTTTAATGTTATGTAATTGCCAGATGAGTATGAACAAAAAGGTGTGTTCTTAAAAAAAATAAGAAAAGAAAAATATAAAAAGAAATGTATGCAGATTTTTAAAACCTTTAAAAATTTTTATAAACATAGGTTCGGATCACCTAAAGATCAAACATAATATGCACTCACACAAAGATGCTTAGAAACAAAATGTGACCATACCAGTAAATCCCTCTGCTAAATAAAGTACAAAGAAAAGTAATCATAAGAGAATTATGGCTTATTCATAGTGACACAAATAAAAGTTAAATTATTTTCTTACTTGGCCCTTTCCATGAACTTTTTCGTTTCCTCAAGGCGACCCTGGTATAAGTAGAGAATGGCACATTCCACAATGGCAAATGGAATTAAGTAATGATCTGACACCAGATTTTTTTCACTGTATAGAGAAAATTGAAATATGATGATATCAAAATATGTAAAAGTTCCTGCTGTATTTTTATTTGGTTAAAGAAGTGCTGTGTAAATTTAAATACAACCCTAAAAATAAATATATTCAAGAAAGCTTTTTATTTTCATACATTTATTTCTCGTGAAAATGTATGAGTTAAGATCTTTTTTTTTTTACTATTTAGGTCTACACTCTATAAATGTATATCTTCTTATAGATCAAAAAAGATGTACATTGAACATAATTTATTCTATTAAATGCTGATTTTTGGTTCAATGGCACATGATCCACCAAAGAGTGCAGCCTTCTAAAAAAGAAAAGAAGAAATTTATAGCTTACTTCGAGTGAAATGTGTAATCCTCAATTGTGGACGTATAAAAATATGTTTGTAGGAAATCCCCTTTTAATCTATAAAGTTATGATACTATTAATGAAAACATGTGCAGTATAACTGTTTTATTACTTTGAATTCTGAATTATTGAGCAGATTATTTGGAACTGCAGAACAAATGTTATATTGTTAAATGGAGTCAACTTCCTTTTGTTGTTTTTGAGTCAAATCTCAAATTTTCATTATTTACTGTAAATCAAATTTTCAATTCACTTTGGCTTAGAAAGTGACCAAAATTGAGATGACTGATTTTAATTTTTTACAAAGTGAGCTTTGGTGGAAATTGATATTGGAGCAACTTAAAAATATGAATATTTATCAGGACTTCTTCTTCTTTTTGTTCTCCTCTTTAGCCCCTTTTTTTCCTGGTTTTTTTTTTTTTTTGCTGTATATAACACTTCAAGTTTAGAAAATTATGATTTTTTTTCTTAACTGCAGTATAACGACAGCACACTCAGTTACAGAGTTGCACTTCAGGTGAGGATTTCGTAAAAAAAGAAAAGATAATAGAGCCACTGTTGACCTTAGAGTTAAAGTCGATAAAAGCCTATCATAAGTCTAATCTGATGATTAAGAGCTCAGGAAAAAGGGAGATTTCTTCTCAATTGGTCCTAAGCATTTTAATCTCAAGAATAGAATAATGTGGTGTGAATGTGCTCAACAACTTTATATCAAATTTCAAAAAAGTGTGATAGTGACTCTTGAGATTGTAAAAGGTTAAAAAGGTTAGGGATCTGTTTTTATCAGAAATCAAAGAAACAAATTGTTGCCTATTTTTCTAGCTGTCACAATTGCCAACCAAGCCAAAATATCAACAAAAAATACAATGTGATCAATCACAGCAAACCAGAGAAATTTGGGAGATGTAAATAGAGTTTCACTCTCCACTTACTTCTCAATTACTTCTAAGAAGCACTGCTCTGCTTGAAAGGGTTGTTCTCTGAACCGGAGGCACACCCCTTTCAACATGAGAGCCAGACTGTAGTTATCGTAGTAAAACTTTGCATTTTCACCTGAAATAAGGAAATATCATTGCAGATAAAGATACTTGAAAAAATAGCTTTAGGACCAGGAAGATAGAAATATATATATGTATAAAATGAAAAGTGATAAACTTTCTCTAAAGGTAAATCGACAAATTCAATCAAATGTAGAGCTTATCATAGAATGACAGAAAAAAGAATTCCGCCCTTTCTATTTTGGTTCAGTAAAAAGTTTTCAAATCAAAAAGAATTTAGAAAAAATCAAATTCAGGATAAGGACAAGTACTGTCTGTAGTACAAAAAGACTTGCTATCAAATCTTCGTAAAGATGCATAGTTCACCTTTTGACTGACTTATTTCATTCAAAGTGCTTTCAACTCTAACAAGAATGGTATCAAGTAGAGGTCTGTTTTTCCCCACAATGTTGAAGCCATTCCAAACGTAGATGAGCTCCTAAGAGAAAGAAAAAGAAAGAACTAATAAAATTGGTAAATGAATTGTAATACCTATAATAATCAGTGCAATATATGCCTTTTAATATTATATGTATTCAATAAAGTTGATGCCACTCAACTCTTTATTATTGCTTTGAGACGGTTTGTTGGGTGATTAGTACTTACTAATTTCTCTCTAAAAGACATTTAAAGTTCAAGGTTACACAAAATTGATCTTGAAGGTCAAACTGGTATGTATTTTACCTAAACAGGTACCATTAATTTAGCCTACATTAATATTATTAGGAGTTGAGCGGGCTGATGGTTCAGGCCACTGCAACCCAGTTGGAACCTCGCATCAGGCACTTTTGTTGTTTTTTTCATCAGCAAGATTTGCTCACTTCAGACATCAAGCTTGTTTCCTGTTGACATCAAACATATTTTGTTTGATGGATTATCTATACTCCTTCATCAAAATCCTTGGAGACGACATCTGACAATACCGCAAATCATTATTATTATTAGTGATTGGCTCTGAATCAGCATATTTAAGGAAGTATGTAACTGTCTTTATTTACAAACACACTGGATAAATTGTGTTGTAATATTTAAAATCAATGAGATCAATGACAACAACAACAACAAAAACCCCAAAAAATGAAAATAATATTAATCTAAAGTTTTAACATATTATAATGTAACAAAATGGAAATATTCTTACAATGGCTGGCAATATAAGTTTGTTTCCTTGTTGAAAATACTGTTGTGACTTTGCCACAGCAAATTTTTCAAAGGGAATTGATTTCCCAGCTATCTTCTGCTTGAGTCTTGGCACCTCCCTTTATGATAGAGGCATAGAAAGAGATTAAGATATAATAAATTTTCTTTTAATCAAATTGGAGATTTTATCAATAATAATGACAGGAAATATATATATATATTTTTTAGCCAGGGTGTGAATTTATGACATAAAATAGAAAAAAAGGCTATAATTTTTATATCACTAATATTTTATCCAAAAGTTTCTGATCTTCAGCCTAATTTGATTTTGCTTTTTGTTTTGTTTTTTTTTTCCAATAAGAAAATGCATTTCTTAAGTAAACGTTATCGCTACTTAGTATGTCATTCAGATCAGCAATGACAAGGACGCCAAGGAGGTTGGTGGAGAGAATGTTGTCTCTTGGAGTGAATTTTAAAAAGTTGCAAACAAAAAAACAAAAAACAAAAATTCTTATAAATGATCACACAATTAATTAACAGATACATATAGAGTATTTAACAATTTACATGTTGATTTTGAAGTGAACTGGATTCTTTTAAAAATGAAAAATAAACAAAACAAGTATTAACGAATATTATTAAGGAGAGTGGATAACTGAGTGGTAAACATCTCATTTATCATAATATACAAATTTATCACAATTCTTTTGATCATACTGATTCAGAAAATATATGTATGTTTCCCTCTATTAGTACAAAGGTAATGGGAAAGGTAATAATTGAATGGTAAAATTGTTTCTTAGACTTACGAAAAAAGGAAGTCTAGATGTTTTTGTGAGGCCTCTGATTGATCTGAACACATTGAAAGGAATGAAGCTTTCTGATATGTGTATGTTGCTTTACTCCACCGACTTTCATGACACAGTCGCTCAGCATACTTCATGGCCATCAACCAATCGCTCTTAAAACTGTGGAGTCATTTTTTAAAAATCAATCTAAAGCTTACAATTGATTTTAAATATATTAATCACTCTTTTTTTTTCAAAAAAACACAATATTCATAAATATTTTAAAAAGTAGAATTTGCAATCAATATATATATCCATAAAAGGATATTTGACATTAGGTGAAGGAATTTGACAACAAATATAAATGTATATAGCCCATCGCCTCAGACTGGTATTATGTCAAGTAAACGGGATGCTGAAAACAGAATCTATAGTCAAAAATAACTTTATTACATTTATGATCTTTATTAAGGGGAAGACACAATTTCTGAAACAGCATTACACATAAGTTTCATATTTCTTATCAATTTTTAAAATTTTACATTTACATTCTGGCATCACACTCACCACGGCATAATTGAGGGTTGAGGCAGTAAATCACATGTAAAAATATTTCAATCTAGCTGCTATCAAAATAACATTAGAAAAAAAAAATCTTAGTCAAACTCCTATTGCAATCAACATTTTCTCAATGTGGCCCACAATCAGTTTAACATACTAAATTCTATTGGTCAACAGATGGCCAAGAAACTAAAATAATTTTAGTGGATTTCAGCAAACAGATGAAATAAAGTCAAAGACTCACAATATTTCTAAAGCTAATGAGTAATGTGATTCTACTGTTGCTAAATCGGGATCAAATATCAAAAAATTAAATTTAAAAAAGAAATATGAGAATGAAAATACCATCAAAATATAAGACAATTTATGACATGATGAAAAATGACTGAATGTATTTGAAATCAAACAGATCCCAATGCTGTGAAGCCTGAGGAGGGAAGGTGATTTATTTCTAAAATATTGAATTCACTCAGTTTACTCCTGAGTCAATTATATATATATATATATATATATATATATATATATATATATATATATATATATATATATATATATATATATATATATAATATATATATATATATATATAATTGACTCAGGAGTAAACTGAATAAATTCAATATTTTAGAAATAAATCACCTCCCCTCCTCAGGCTTCACAGACAGCAATGGGATCTGGTTGATTTCAAATACATTCAGACATAATGCACTCAGGATATATATAAATTATAGTAATGCAACATACCAATGGCACCACATCAACTCCCAATAGCATAAATGATGAAACTGCTTCCACTCATTTTGGGCTTCTATGGATCCCTCAAACTCACGAATAGCCTGAAATTTTAATCAACAATGATAAATGTAGGCAAATTATTTTTTAATCCGAATTTCCATTTAATTTGTGGAATGAAAGCCAATTTAACTGAAATATAAGTTAAAGTAATATGTATATGTTACTGGTGGACAAGAACAATTAAGGACAATTAAGCTTAATTAACCCTTTCAAACTAGATTTGATATCTAGAACACATAATCTAATAGAAGACACTTTCAAAAAGCTAAAATGACAATCTATGTTGAGTATATTCTTTCTTTTAAGTTGAATTCCCGAACTAGGCAAAAGCCTTGGAGTAACAAACCTTAAAAAATCCAAAACCGCATTACAAGGTTATTTCCTAGAAATCCAATTTTGATAACTTAAAGGAAATGTTATGAACTTTTCACATCCTGCTCATTATGACTAATTCGAGAATGCTATCTTTTAGTCCCTGGACACCTTCGAAATTAGTTAAATCCTTAAACATTCTTAGAACACTAGGATCCAAGGACAATAATGAGAGAATTACCTCATCAGTGCTTCCCTTGACCTCTTTCAAACGTCCACTGAGAAATAAGAATAATGCACCCTGAAGGAGAAGAAAAAAAAGGTAAAATTTTCAATTGTGTATTCTCTGACATAAAGTAAAAATAGACGAAATGATTTTAATTCATGAACTGTGACAACCTAATAATATGAATCATAGATATGAATGTGAAAATAATAAGTGAAATATCAACTTCAATCCATGAATTACATCTCTCTTTTTCAAAGAAACTTTTATTGCATGAATATAGTAATAACAATAATAGTGCTTATTGCAAACTAACTAAATTTGCTTGACTCACATTTGGATGATCATTGAGACAAGGCTGTAATACTCTGGACGCAAGGTCAATGTCTCCATTTCCCAAACCTGATAGAGAATGAGAATTTAATATTGTTTACAAACGGAATACATGGGATAATCAGTCCCAAGAGTAAAAAAAAACAATTTGTATTTGCATTTGTGAACCTCACTATACCCTCACAACCTTCTACTCACAAGAATTATGAAATTGACTATTGCACTCCTAAAAGAAACAAGAAATAAATGACACTGGGATATTCCGTACTCAAGAATGAAACCCAGTTAATATACTTACTTAAAAGATTTTTGTTATTCCTGAGGATAAATCTTAAAACAGGATTTCATCCAATGCACATAAATTGCAATACTTCTCGAAAATAAATAATAAATTATTATTCTATAATGCACTAACCAAGAACATAAGTGACAAGAGAATGATATGCCACAAGGATGATTGCACAGAGCTTGCTTCGAAGTCCACCATGGCCTTCAGTTCCTTTTTGAATTTGATCCAGTCCAAGATGCTATTCGGTATAAAATGAGACATAGAATGTTTTATCTTATAAAACTTTTAATCAAAATATTAATCAAACTTTCATATAAAATAAGGTACTTTCTATATCACACTGAAAAGTTTAATTAAAAAAAAAAAAAAATACTTGTGCATTTCAAAAATCAACCAAACACCACTAACCTTATTGCCAGAAAACCCAACAAATTCCAACAGCTTCATTATTTTGGTTGGAAGTAGGGATATCATCTGTAAATATATTTTTTAATGAATGTCATTATCATATATTATATTAGTAGAGAGAATACAAACCACATATACACAGAGAGAGAGAGAAAGAGAGAGAGAGAGAGAGAGAGAGAGAGAGAGAACAAATAAAATATGTTTATGTTTATTGCTTTAGGTCTCTTCCAACACAAATGAGGTTATATGAGAGACCGCTGAAACAAAAAAAAAACAAGCAATCTAACAAAAATAGTACAAATGTAAATCAAAATCATAACCTAAAGATATAAGCTAAATTATAAATAACCAAGAACAAACAGGCAGAAGATTTACAAAAAAAAAATATCCCCTGTAAAAAATACAATCACAAACCAAAGAAGCAGGATAGGCTAGTAAAGAGAAGAAG
Organism: Berghia stephanieae; assembly: GCF_034508935.2. NCBI lineage: Eukaryota > Metazoa > Mollusca > Gastropoda > Nudibranchia > Aeolidiidae > Berghia > Berghia stephanieae. Next base: position 85,937,478 of record NC_088360.1, on the reverse strand, counting down.
AAACGACATCACTATCGGATCGTACACCCATGCGAACATCATAGGTATATGATTCAAGGGTGATGCTCCCATCCAACCACCCGCCAAATAAAATAAAGACCGAGAGAAAGAGTTTGCATAGAACATCAAATTATTCATCAATTGCTTTCAGTGAATGCACAATTTTGGAATAATCATGTTTCATGAAAAACAAATAATTAATGTCTCTGAAAACTTAAAATAGAAAGAAATCTTTCTCAAATGATAAAAATTTTTTTTTTTTAAAAACCACTTTAGAGTAATTGTCCAATATTTAGCAAACGGTGAAAATCTGTTAAATATTCCCTTGACTTTAGAAAGTATCCTCAAAGTCTTTGTGTTACTGTTTATTAATATAGTTAATCATCTCATTCTTAAGTAGTCCTTCAAAGCCATTAGGCCCTTGGAACTGGAGTTTATTTCAGTTTCTATAGCGTGAAATGGACAATAGCAATTGCTTGCTATCCTTTGGAGAGTCTATGACAAATTAATTTCCATCAGATCTAACAGACCAAGCTACCCAATCACTGCTGGGGAAGTGGGGGTTCAGAAAAAAATCTCAACTGCATCTGTGATCGATCTTGGTCCCTTTGAATGTGAAGCAAGTGTTCTACCAACTGAGCTATCGGGACCACCAGTTTGTTCCGAAGGGTCACTTTTAGGGGGATAGTGATAGATAGAAAATTTTAGATTTACTATTAAAAGCACTCAAGAAAAAGTCAAATAAAGAAGAATGGTTCAAAAAGAGAACAGAAATAGATTCAAGGAGCAATTTTTAATATGCTTAGTTGAAGTCACCTAAAAGTCTCCACAGACACAAGTACGGGATCTCATTTAAAAGAATAAATTCAAATGCTAACAAAATATCATAGTCAAACCACAAATCTATAACAGTACATAGCAGAGAAATGATTTACAACAAAGAAAATATCATCTCCTAAACTAAGACTATACATTTGACTGACTTTTTTCTATGCCAAGGACTCTGGCCAGGGCTTGGATGAAACCAAGTACTTTCAAAGACAGAAAGCAACCTGAAAAAGGAAAACAGATACATAGGTAAAGAAGACACAGCACGAGCGACCTCTCCATCCACCACTGGAGATCAAAAGACTCCACCCTAAATATATAATCAGTTTCCACTCACCAAATTGAAAGTGCCAATACCCATGCAAACTCCAGTCTGAAAATGAATTGCATGTTTATCTGTCTCCACATTGCGATGTCTCATTATCCGATTACAATATCTGTTGATAGTATTAATTACAGACATAAGTTGCTGTCCAGACCTACCATTTTATGCCAAATTACAATTTGTACAGAAAATAAATCAAACAATATTTATTTTTTCTAAATTTTTAGAGATAACATAGGTAATGAAACCAAATGTTTCTGAAATATCACAATTTCTGATCAATCTCTAATTCATTAATCAAAATAAAATCTAAATCATTAGAAAATAACTAATAATAATAATAATAATAATAATAATAATAATAATAATAATAATAATAATGCTTGTAGAAACACATTAATTTTTTTTTAAAACAATTCAAGATATTTGACATTATTAACTCATCCCTTCTATAAACTCAATACAATTTTGTACAATGCATGTATGGTGCCAGAGTGGTCAAAGTGTTGCACCGTGACTGGGAGCTCCTGGGTTTAAACCCTACTCCAGACACTTTGTTTTTTTTACTTGAGCAAGATTATCAACTTCTTAATCTGCTCGTTTTGATAACACGGGTGATTCTTGTTGACCCCAAATATATTTTTGACAGCATCTGATGGCCGTCATTATTTTTATTTAAATATAAAATGACCATAACAAACTGATGATTAACCCTTATTAAAATGTTGTGATGAAATCACGTACTTGTACAATTTGTAGCATTCTCGAATTTTAAGACCACCCTTCACAAAGCTAATGAGATTTTCATCTTGGATAAAAGTAAGCATAGCCCGGATTAAAAGGCTTTCAGCATAACACAGTTCAGCATGGAGTTCACCTGAAATGAAGTTAACATTTGGTGTATCAATGAGGTAATAATTTTCACCTACTAGACACATAACAGAAAGCATTATTTTAATCAAATTCTCCTACTAAAGAAGCCATCTGATTCAAAATTTGGTATAGACAACTCAAATGTTTACAATAAAACAACAGATCTAGTAATTGTGATTAATACATAAATCAGCTTTCCAGTAGGCCCCCTCACATCTTTGGCCGCCATGAAGGAGTGTCTCTTATTTATCAAATGTAATTATCATTCAGCCACGCACGTTGTGTTTTTATTGTATAACTGATTCCAGCACAGTGTAAGAGAACAAGACATCAAATTGTCAAGGAGGGGTAGTGTCTTTTTATTTGGGGGAGTGGAGGAGTTGTAGCTGGAGACAACTGGTTACCAATTGCTGGAAGTATTTATTTTAAAAGGAAAAAATAGAAATAAAGCAATACAAAAGCAGTTTGACTCTTATGCAGTTCAAAACGAAACACCTAATTTTGAAAGGAAATTATCGAGAAAAACTGTCAATTTTTCAGTCACTTGCCATGAAGGGGTCTAAGAATACACCCTGCAAAGTCAAAGGTCTTGAGGATAGGTACACGTCAAAGGGAGCAGATCAAAGTAAAAGATCAGGAACTCGAAGAAATAGACACTTTCTGCTATCTCGGAAGTATAATTGACAAGGATGGAGGCACGGAAGCAGAGGTGAAAGCACGAATAGGAAAGGCACAGGCTGCATTCACATCTTTGAACAGAGTTTGGAGAACTAAAGATATCTCCCTTCAACTAAAGCTAAGACTTTTCAACTCAAACGTGAAGTCTGTCCTACTGTATGGATGTGAAACTTGGAACGCATCACAGGCATGTATAAGGAGGGTACAGATTTTTGTAAACAGGTGCATGCGTAAGCTACTCAGAATAAAATGGATGGATAGAATAAAAAATGAAGAAGTATGGAAAAGAACACAGCAGAAACCAGTAGGAGAGGATATAGGAAGAAGACGATGGAGGTGGATTGGACACACGCTTAGAAAGAATGACTCAACTATAACAAAGAAAGTATTGGACTGGAACCCTCAGGGCAGAAGATCAAGGGGAAGGCCACGAGGAACATGGAGAAGAATTAAAGAAGCTGATATACAGAGAAGTGGTAAGACCTGGAATGAGATAAAAAAGTTGGCTCAGGATAGAGAAGGATGGAAACTGTTTGTCTGTGGCCTATACCCTGACCCAGGGTGAAAAAGGCAATGATGATGATGCCATGAAGGGGTTAGGTCTATGCAGTGCCCACGTGCAGATTTGCTTCAAATCAAGACAGCATCGAAATGCTGTGGATCTTTTTTTTTCTTCTTTTTTTTTCCTGTAGCTCAACTACTAATTTCTGCATCTATTACAAGCAAAGAAGAAATATCAACAGATTCATCACTTTGATTTTCCAGATCACAAGCATCATCTGTCATCAAATGCTTTTAGAACTGGCTAAATTGGACTTGGGTATGTTACAGAACTAACCCTTTGAATATTTCAATATTATTGCCCTAACCCCCCTCCCTCAACACAACCATGAGTCTTCGTCTTTTAACCAAATCTAATTACTAGACAACATTATCACCCAATGAGTGGGTTATTAGATAGTGACCACTGTAATAAAAATATTATTTTTCATAAAATAAAATAATAATAACAACAATAAAATACAATACCTAACAAGAGCTAAATTAGGCCAATAGTGTGGCCTTTGTTGCCCTATCAAGTGATAACAAAAAAACTGATAAGCATTGGTATGATATAAAGTACAGGATATAAATTATAAAATAAACATAAATTACTCATCGAATTCAAACTTAAGGTGATCTAATTCCTATCAACAACAGTTCTTTAAAATGTTGACACTTCTTGTAATTCTTGAACAGGCGTGGAAAGAGTTCCAAATATCTACAGTTCTGAAAATCAAAGAGTGGGCACGTATTGAGGCCGAACACGGTCTTTGAAGATTTTGAAGAACTCCAAGTTGTCAATCATGTGTACGATTTTGTATATTTGAATCAGATAACCTCTAAGTCTTCTGTACTTTAAAGAAGGAAGTGAAAGACGTTCCAATCTTTCCTTATAAGACAGATAATATAATTCAGCAACTCAGTGACCTTCCTTTGGACATTCTCCATGGTTATGGACTGTCTTTTATAGATTGGGCTCCATATGCAATTGACATACTCCAAAGTGGGTCTCACTTAAGTCTTAAATAATGTTAAAAACATGGTACAATAGAAATGAGAGAAACTTCATTTTATAATTCCAACCAACTTATTTGCTCTATTGATTATATCATTAATAACAACAACAACAACAAAAATAATAATAATAATATTAATAATAATAATAATAATAATAATAATAATAATAATAATAATAATAATAATAATAGTAATAATAATAATAAAAATAAAAGTAAGAATAATAACTACAAAAGAATAATGCTTATAGCAATACAATTATGAGTTTAACAAATCATTTCCCATTTGTCCATTAATACAAAAACAAATCAAGCTGATATTCTACATTATTAACTCATACCTTCTGTATACTCATTATAATTTTCTTTGGTTGCCAATTTGGATAAAGTTGCAATCACAGAGTTCTTTTTTCTAAATTTGTTACAAGTTACAATCGATTTTTTGATGGCTTCTATTGCACTGTCAATATCACTCTGGATAATATATAAACAAAGAAGAGAGAAGGAAAAGGTAAAAAATATTTCATGAAATCACATTCTATTATTAATAGCAAATTCTGTAAACATCATAATATAAATTTTGGACCAATGATATACATATATACAATAGCTTTGAAGAAGAAGAAAAAAGATCTTCAGACATACACCCAAAATAAAAATAAAAAGGATTAATTAATAATCAGATTTCATGACGCAATTGATTACTAAAGAATACGTCATCAATTAAATTATTGATTAAAAGTAGTACTTTAAAGCCATTGGACCCCAAGAGAGAGCTTATCCTGCCTCTACAGCATGAAATGGAAGCTATCAATTGATTATTTCACTCCCATACATCAATCTATCAGAGCACTTTTTGCAATACTAATATTCAACCCAGCTTCCAAATTCAAATAAATTATATTAACATTTACGTAGCACATGTCCATGAATGAACATACAATTGAACAGGAAGGCCAAAAAAGAAAAAGAAATGAACTCATATTCATAAAATCAAATCAGGTCAGTTTTAGGGTGATGTTTTTTTGTTTTTGTTTTTAAGGGTTTTACGGCGCTTGCAACACATTCAAGTCATATCAGCGCCAGTAAAAAGGAAGAAAATGGGATAGTAAAAAGTTCTAGAATTACAATTTAAGTACCCAAGAAAAAGGAAGAAAGAGGGGATTAGTTCAAATAGGGAACAGATGAAGATTCCAAGAGCACACTATCAATGTACTTAGTTTGAGATCACCTAAATGTCTCATCATGACACAAGTACAGGTCTCCACTAAGGGGAACACACACACAAATGTTTACAAATCATATGTACAACAAAAATAATACAATGCATAACAAAGAGATGATTAACAAAACCAAGTAATCTCATTCAAAGACAAAGACAGAAAGCATGTTGGAAAACAGATACAGGGGGATAAAAGGCAGCAAGTCCCTCCCTGCCAACTATGGGAGGTCGGGAACCCCACCCAGAGTTTCAAGGTGTTTTGTGAGCTCCATCAATTGAAGCTCAGAATCACCTTTTTTTTTTTTGTTTGTTCCTTTCATTGATGCTGTAAACAATTCATATTCAAATCATTCTAAATACATTTAATTTGAAGATTGCAAAAATAATTTTTTTACCATATCAAAAGTCATGACAGCTTGAATGAAAGATATTGTACCATTTCCGAGAGCATGATACATACTGTGGTCAATCCTGAGAAATAGACAATTATATGTAAATTTCAAATATTATGGTTCAAAAAAGCTATCTGTCATAAGACTGACTTTGAACGTCTACTTAACATTAACATATTATGAGGTAAATTCTAAATTAATGTATCAAAGAATGTATTTCATATGATTTTCTAACTTATCTTAAATTTGAGTTATAAATAAAAGTACATACCATGGTAACATGCGTTCTTTTGCAAGATTAAATCTGTTATTAAAGAACAGATTAAGAGCTATATTTGCATCTTTTATGCAGGAATCCAAGTCCAAATTACCATTGAAAGGTTCTCTGAAATAGAAATTGATACATGGAAATTAAATTTGGAATTTGAACCTAATTTGTGGATTACTTATGACTACATCTATTCCTTTGAAGCCTCAAAACATCATATGTTTACTTCATCGAATTAGGGCACATACATGAAAACTAAGATAGGCAAACGAGAACGAGACACAAACAAGCCAACTTACATTTCTGGAAAACTGTCAATGGCATCTTCAAATTCCTGGAAAAAAAAAAAGGGAATTGAGTATGTTTTTGTTTTTAAGGGTTTTACGGTGCTTGCAACACATTAAGGTCATATCAGCGCCAGTAAAAAGGAAGAAAATGGGACAGTAAAAAGTTCTAGAAATGCAATTAGAGCACAAAAGAAAAGGTAAGACAAAGGGGGATTGGTTCAAATAGGGAACAGATGTAGATTCCAAGAGCACACCGTCAAAGTACTTAGTTTGAGATCCCCTAAAAATCTCATCCAGACAAAAGCACAGGTCCCAACTAAGACTAAGAGGAATACACTCAAATGTTTACCAATCATATGATATAATATGTAAACTAAACATAATACAATGCATAACAGAGAGATGATTTACAAGGAAAAAAATATCATCTCCCAAAACTATAACTATACATTCGACTGTTCCCTCCCAGCCAAGGAACTACAGCAAGGATCAGGACAAAACTAAGTTATCTCATTCCAAGACAATGACAGGAAACAATTGGAAAACGGGTATGGAGGGATAGAAGACACAGCATGTACCTCCCTGCCCACTATGGGAGGTCAGGATCCCCACCCAGGAATTGGGTATGAAAACATACTATGAGGTCGGTATGCAGTGAGAAGTGAACAACTCAGAATTCAGGTTAAACAAAGCATTTCTTAGTGAGAAGAATCCATTCAGCTTTCATTACCAGGGTTGCCAATTAAGGAGGAAAAAATTTACTGAACTTTTACACAAACACATAGACCCTTTCTGAGTGCTGAACTCCAGTAAAAAGACATTTTGTACTTACTTTTTTTTTCTGTTTAGCAGATGATTGGAAAATAGACTGAGAGTTAATAACATACTGAATTCCATAAATATACGAAAAATTGGCAACCTTGCATTTTGTCATTTATTTTCTAAGTCTAAGTCATTGATAACAAACAATAGCTGTAAATACACAAGCTTCTGAACTGTAAAATTTTATTGTTTATAAGGATTTTCAAGTTACCTCATTTATTAAAGGCTTTCAAAATATATAGAATATTGGAAAAAATGCGTTTGCTACTGGTTCCAATCACTTGATCTTTAGCTGAAAATACTAATGTGGTATATTGAATAATAGGATTTGCGATATGGCTATCATAATATCCATATTAAGTGTACTGTGCCCTAAGAAAATTTAATCAAAAGAGTGTACTTATTTGTGACAAATTGCATGAAATATGAACTACTTATTTAATAAGGGGTCAAGGTAAAAAAAAAAAAGTTAATCATAAATCTGTCCTGATACCTCTGTTGTGCACTAAATGACACTTCTTTGTCTTGTCATTAAGACGCATCTCCGTGCATCAAATATAATCACAACTTTGAGTGAGGTGAAAACAAATGGACATGCCTAAGCCTTCATTTTAATTTTATCAATTTCTCCGTCAAATTCAATTTGGCCTTTATTTTTTAAAAATATTTTCAGGTAAAGAATTTCATATTCGGATGGTGTTTGGAAAAAACGAGTTGAGATGAGCATTAACTCATGACTGTGGGACCTGGTATGAGTGTTGTTTTCTTTAGTTTAGAACAAGGCTATCAATTGGAATCATCGTCAGTCCTGTAGGGCCTCAAAAAAAAAAAACAAATCACACATGGTATTAAATATTGACAGACAATACTAATGTTGAGTCACCAACATTTAATATGCAGTAGTATGTAACATTGGTACAATTAATTATTTGCATTAAATAAAAGAGATGTTAAAAGGATTGAAGACTGAGGTGGGGGGTGGGGACACTTATAAGGGTCAGTACACTTAATAGCGATAATACAGTAGTATTCTTTATTAAGTGTGTATGTATGATTATTTATAGAAAATATTATTTTGACAAACAGCGATTACATATGAGTTATCTAAATGAAATTGTTCACAGTGGGGTAAAGCTTTGAAACAGACTTGATGCCTTATGTATTCTTTCTATGAAATAAACCAAAGTTTTGTAATATAATTAATACATCATAAACATTTTTCCTACGAATGCATTGAATAAGGACATACAAGAAAGCTTAGTATTATTAAGAAATTGTCATAAAAGCACAATAACATGTTCTGAGATTGATATTAAGCAATAAAATGGGTGATGTAACTATATGATAGACTAGACTTCATACATATCTTAAAACCTTTTAAAATCAGCTGTAAATCAACCACCAGTATTTTCGCCAATCGTAATTATCAAATTTAAATTAAATCACGATATAAACATCAATGAGTATTTCATAAGTAACTTGAATCATTCGTTCAATGAGTAACGATGCCTGAGCCATCATTCCCTTGAGATACTAGTTAAGTTAGTCATTCCAAGAGCATGATATGTCATCAATATAACATGGTTTCAGTGATGAAATCCAATTCTTTTGTGGACACCTCTAAAATGAGATTGAAGAAATTAAAAATCAATAGAGGCTGAAAGAACCAAATAAGAAAACCAAATTATATACAGTGCAACCTCCCTATAACGACAACATATGGACCAGAAAACAATGCCGTTATAGAGAGTTGTCGTTATAGTGGAGCAACCAAAAAAATAGGGTGGGAAAGGGGGTAAAGTACTTGACTATGGCTTTCTTTTTTCAACCATCTGCAGTGGCATTTCAGCCAAAGCAGGCTACATTGAAAATATAATGTCATGCCACTTCTTGATGCGACACAGTCAACCATTGCTTGCTTGAAAACTGGTTCCTAGCTAATCTTCAACTGATCTACAATTATAGGTGACATCGGTCTGATGATTACTTAACTCAGCTTGAACTACATCAACATCAGCATTTATCTGTAGGCAGTCACTGCTTTTTTTTAATGAGTGGTTCAAACTCGTGTTGTTCAATTTTCTTTTGGTTCTGATGATCGTGGTCAATGGAGAATCCCAGAGGCCCATTCCATAGGTGAGCAAAGCAATACAAAAAGATGGCTTAGATGAAAGCGTTCACTCACCGATGTGATGCTTGCTTGGTCAGTTGATATGGAGTTCACCAGCTATTCAAACCCTGTGACATTTGCTCATGCCAGGGCCATCCAACGGCTAGTGAACCATTGTGCAATGCAAAGTGCTAGGCAAACTAGGTTCTTGTCTACCTTTGTCTCACCTAAAGAAAACGCCCATAACAACTGGCTCAGAAGGGACTGGAATTTATTCGTCGGTCTATCAAACATTTTCATTAGCTAAAACTAATGGATTTCATTGGCCGGAAAACAAATGTTTTCAATGGACCAGAAATTTTGCCTTAATTATCGCCTTGAGGTTGAAGATTACTGCCATATCAATGATCCTATACAGGTTCTTTTTACTCAAATGTATGTCGTTATGGTGAGGTTTTTTATTACTAATGATAAATAGGAAAAAAATTGGGTCTTGGACTCCATATCACTATAGAGAGGATGTCCTTATAACAGATATTGTTATAAGTTGGCTGCACTGTAAATGTTTCATAACATAATCAGATGTCAAATTTTCAAAGTATTCATCAACTAAAGTAGAACCTCATGAATCAATAATTTCAGGTGCAAGTTTAAGTTTCCCTTACAATCAATTGAGCTAAATCTACAGTAAAGATATATTTTTTTTAAGGGAAGTAACAATGTATCTTGAATCAAAAGAATGATTTCATGTCTGCCTTTGACCCAATTAATACTCTTTAAAAGGCCTGGTCACAGATTATGCTTGGATGATTGGGTAAAGAATGTAAGCAAATCGGAAGATAAGGAGCTATATTATTGTGTGCATTTATAAGAAATAAGATTAATAAGAATACCTGCAATGCACACACAAGTAATAAACACAGAGTGGTGTATTATTTATGCAAACCCTGTAATTGTGAGGTGGAATATCTTTCCAATCATAAATTATCCCACTGAAGTCGTATATCTTTTCATTACAAGTGTAATAATAAATATGCGACCCAAACTTCAATGAAGCCTGAACTCACATCATTGTTACCATTCTAGAAGGTGAAAATAGGATAAAATCATGTGATGCTTTTCCTGCAAAAGACTATGTCCATTGACTATGGACACCAGAGTATCAAAAAAGAATCTGGTGTTTATTGCATTGTTCACATTTAAAAATTATCAATATTTTAATATTTTAACTAAAATGAAGCGGTATGAGGTAATTGATATAAGCAATAGAACACCACTCTGTATTTGAAATAAAAATTTAACTTAAAATAGATATCCATCAAAGATGAAAATGATAAAAAGAAATAATTTTTTAAAAGTAAAATAGAAAAATAAAAACCAGCAGTAAAAGCAACCTGTGAACAGGAAAAGAATGCATTCAACGATACTTTCTCCCTCTCCAGAAGATTTTGATATCTTACTTTCATTGGCCTAATAGCCAAAATGTCCTGATTAATGCATGTCTGAACATATTGTTCATCACCGGGTTTTTGCTAGAGACAAAAATTGTAATTACAGTTACAGCATTGAATCATTAAACAATTTTTTTTTTAAATGGTGAATAACATTTTTTTTATTTCATATCCAAATTAAGCGGCACAATGTGCTATACAAAAAAGAACAACTTAATTATATGCTGATACACATGTCTATTAAAATAAGAAAATACATCAGTAAAATTTTCTTTCAGTTACTCTTTCAATCTATCAAACTAACTATCCATAAATGTCTCATACTCTACATCACCATGGGATTGGCCAGGAAGCTCATAATCACAAATAGACAGTCTCATATGTAGTGGGGAGCATTTCTCGTTAACCTGTTAGTTGAAAGTCAAATAATATCGGAAATTCCCAGGACCAGTAATTGTTATCATAATTATTTGATGTAGAACCTAGCTTTCATTACCGGTAATTTCTCTGTCCCAAGAAATGCTAGTACCACCTGGGCCTATCTAAAACATCAACTAGACCAGTCTAGACATCCAATAATTCTTTTGCCCAAAAGATGTTTTGAGTAAAGAGGAAGTTGGTATGTACCCAATCAGCCAGACCTCTCAACTGTGTCGTGATAGGGTCTGGGTTGCTCTATTTTTAGCACCAGGTACCCCCAAAAAGTTCAAATACCAAAAGATAAACCAGCATTTCCATCTAGCATGCCTCAGTAGTCCACCCTCAATAAGACATATATGCCCTCTTGCAATGTTAAAATTAAAATTGCACAGTACGGAGTTCGAAAGTTCAATTCAAACAACATAAAACCAATGTTTTTTTCTACTTATAAAAAATTAAATCAAATTAAATTTTAAAATACGAGATAATATTATGTGACTGCACATTTTCAGATGACAATCTAAGTCTCAAGACTCAAAAAGTAGATGACTTTATTCCACCGGGATTCAAGAATGTACAAGTATAACAGCTGACATGTACATATATGCAGGTCTGACGTCCGAACCCGCTTATGGACCTAGTTTAACATTGTTGACGGACAATATTTTGCGTCATTCATTTTTTGGGGGATTTTCATTTATAACAACATAGAGTTAGAGCCCATAATGAATTGGTTTATCAAATAGCAGACCTGCAAATAAGTGCACGTCGATAACAGCCAATAGTTATTGTAAGAAATTTTTTTTTTTAAAGCAATGCAGCTTCATTCATTAAATTTAAAATTAAATCAAACTTGACTTAAACTCTGAGAATGTCAGGAATTTTTTTACGTAACTTCCATACTGTCTTCGTAACTGTATTTTCAAATACTAAGTGAGGACCCAGCTAAATCAGGACAATATTTTTCTCAAAGAAAGCTTAAACTGAAACACAATTTAATTGAAATCCAATTCTCAAAGAGTCAAACTTGTTGACAGAACTTCTTGTCGCCTCATCATTGATGACATTGACATCAACTCTTCTCACTCAGACTCAAGTAGGTACTTTGGTAAACGTCCATTTGGCCCTCCAGCAGGGAGCCGATAAATGGCCTAGTGGCTGTGACCCGATTTTTTGGACTTTTGAGTGATGGGTCTCAGAAAAAGTTCCATAGATTTTTTGTTTATGGATGGATTTTAATGATTTATGTCTTATTTTCTTCAGGAGAAATTACTCTATCGTTTGGTGTAGTTTATTTTAAAATCAATGACAATTTAGTATAACTTTTGATTATGGATAAAATAGGGTATAATTTAGCTTTGGATAATTAAAAGATTAGAACTTGGTAAATCAAAATTTCATGCTGGCACGTTTATTTAACATCTTAACTTTTTTATAAAATTAAATTCAGGGCAAAGTTGTATACCGCATCCATGAAATTCGTTCCAGTAAAATCCTTACTCAAATCTTAGCGGTCATTTTAGACCAGTTTTGAAATCCAAATGGCGGTTACTACCGGAAATGCAACAATTTTCAGGTCACAAAGTCCGTCAGTAAATAACAAAGGCAAATAGAAGACCATTTGTCAGCCTTTAAACTAACACAACTTTTTTTCTGCTTATCTGATTTTCACAATTTTGGTATCATTAGAATCGTGTTGAAAAGCACTTTAAAATGATATAGGTTTCATTGAGCTCAATCCAATTTGAATTTTTTACCAAAGTACATAACTCAAGACTTAGTGATCAGTATTCTGGGTAGCGACAGAGAGCACCTATAGTACAAGAAAGCAAAATGATAATTCCCCTCCATAGTTTAATTTCGAGCGATCAGTTTATTTCCTGGATGATTGATGGTGATTATTGTCAGACATGTCTGCCAATATAAAGAAAAACGATCAACAGTCAACAGTGACAGCATTCAGTATCGATTTTGGACTGTGACTGAGATTCAGCCCAGTCTTCATTATATTTTCCTGTAGTTTCAAATGCAATAACGAAATTCAATTGGGTTTCTCCTAATTTAAGTATTTGAAATCGATAGCGGAGATGTTAGAATTTATCGAAAGGTATCCCTCGAAAGAATTATGATTCGTCCGAAGTCTTACTTCATTTTCAGGATCATCTTTGGACGCAGATGCCGCCATCTTGGTTGCCATAAATAATCTTCAATGATAATCTCAAAAGCTTTTTGCCTGGTATACTCTAATTTGTGAAATATAAATAAATTATTACCCAAAAAAGCTTTTAAGTTTTTAATAACTTGTAAAATCATACTATAAAGAAATATTTTTGTGGAACTAGTTTATAAACTATTTATTTACAATTTATTGCGTTGCATTTGAGAGTACCTACTGATTAAAAACATGGTGAAATTAATATTTTCGAAAGAAATAAACATAACCGAGTCCTTTCAAAAATACTATAGAACTATAGAAACAAACAGATCTAATTATTTACGTTTTCAGCATTATGTTGTTTTTATTCTTTAATGCAATGAAATGCAATTCTTATATAATTTAGTTTTGCTGCTTGAGACAACTTTTTATAAACTTCCGTAAACAAAGACCCCCCCCCCCCCCCCCCACGCGTCTATGAAAAATGCCAGATTAGCCTGTTAAGTACCAAACCAAAGGATATTGAGAAGATCAAGCATTATTAATTTATTCATTTATTTATTTATTTGTTTCAGGGTTCCCACACCACTCTTTTTTTTTAATCAAGGTTATTTTCATAATTTTCAAGGTTGTGCATGGCATACCTTAAATCCGTAAAGCTTACCGATAACGTCCAAGGTATAGATAGAACTACGTTGACGTCACTCAGGTCTTTGTTATTGTTTTATGCCATCCATGTTTATGAGTAATTCTCACTGAACTGTGTTAACCAGACTATAAAAGTTCATGGTTGCACATAGTTTTGTGTGTTGGTCCGTTATACTTCCGGATGGCAATGTTGTGAGCTTCTTAGCCTAGCTCATACTATCTATAGTCTGGGAGTTAAATTGAGTCCTCATAATATTGCCTAGTGCATATCCAAGTCATTGTCCATTGCCAACCACTACGCACACTTCATGATTAAAAATTTTAAGTTTCACAGAAAAGATATAAAACAACACTAAAACACTATGTACAAAAAAAAATACACCATGATCTAACTCAATGTCAATCAGTCAAGGATTTGCATCTCTCCTCAACATCAGAAGTGATTTTTTTGGACGTCACACTTGATATTGATATCCTTTGCCTTTTATTTAATTTTTTTTTTTTGGGGGGGGGGGGGCTTTTCCTCAGCATATTTGCCTAAGCAAGAAGAGTGAAGTTCATTAACTTTTCTGCTACCTCAAATGCCTCTTCGTGTTCCTTTTTTTAAATGCAAGATTCGTTTCCAAGAGCTTTCTTCTCTTTTTCAATTCCTGAATATCATCATCCATATTCTTCCTTTTCAAAGCTTTCTTCACTTGTTCCTTTTCTTTCATGCTCTCTTCAAAGTGTTTAAAGTACCTTTTTTCTACCTTGCTGGACTGACAACATCAGATCTTTGACAACCTGAACTAGGCTGAGGTCTCCCAACAAAATTGATGTAATCCTTTTATCACTTATGACCCTAGAAAGAGGAGCTACGTTAGCTCTCCTCTTTCTAGGTTATGACCCTCCTGGTATTTTTTCTCTAAAAATAAATTTCCCGGTTTTTTCACGGTTTTTGACAAATAAAACATGTTTTTCCCGGTTTTCAAGGCCTTGAAAAACAAAATCTAAATTCACGGTTTTCCAGGTTGCATGGGAACCCTGTTGTTTGTTTGTTTATTTATTTATTCATTCATTTATTCGTTCATTCAATTTTATTTCAAATAGATTATTTTTAAAAAAAGCAACAACAACATTCGGGCATTAATTAATGTGGTTCGAATTCAGGCACAAATAAGGGAGAGGGGTTCAGGTCCATTTCGGGCAACTTATTAGATTTAGTTCCTTTTTCTCTGGGGCTGCTTTTATTACAGCTCTAAATCGATAATTCACCTGTCCAAACTGCAAATTCGCGAGATCAACAAACACATGCAACACCGGTTCACTTTGTTTTGGAAATCAGTTTGTTAATCAATGCATTAGTTTTTCATCATGAATAAGAAAAAAGCTTGTATTGAAAGTCTTGCTGCTTTGGAACCAAATATTAAGATTAGGAAAGAGGACGATACAGATAGCGAAAAAACAGACACAGACCCGACTCCAGCAGCTGCATCCACTGATGATACGAAATTGTCGAAATCAGACTCAATTTCAACTTCCACCAATTGTGAAAACGAGCAAGATGTAAAGAAATGCATGAATCCTCGTATTTTCGATGATGATGTTGTTAAAGCACTGCATCAGGCGTATTCATCAATGGCATCGTATAAAGAAGGTGAATAAAATTGATCGCTTTGGGCATTGGAGTAAGAGCGAGGTCCCTGCCGCCATCTTGCTTTGTTTACACTTACTACACACAGAGACTGTTCTTGATAAATAGTAGAGAGGTGGGCCTTTGGCCTACCAACCTCCACTGCACGTCCAACTCGCCTTGAGCATGCATTCACGTAAAATATAAAGATTTTTTTTAAAAACCTACCTCTGTTTCAAAAACTAGCATCTTTCAACTTTCTAAGAAACATTTTGATTTTTCAGAACTTTAGTTCGTTAAAAAATACCGGCCAATCTGACCCGTTGAGTCGAATGAAAACGAAATTTTGTTGTTTACACGGTTCAAAGGAAATGTCGTAAATAAGCTTTCATGGACTTCCTGTGTTGTTTTTACAGTGTCACGTGACCTTTTTGAGAAATTTGTCGTCTGCTACAAATAATTAGACCGGTAGGGGGTAGATATTTTCGTTGGCGAAGAGAAAAAGTGAGTATTATTTCTTGGACTTGTAGAGAGGCCTGGGGTCCACCAGCAGTCAAGTTGATTGAATAAAAGAAAAAAAGGCCTTTTTTATCCGCCACCACCACCACCGTGAGAGTGGAGGGGGGGGGGGTGCATGCCGACGAGAGGGAGACGTGTCGATTGGTGACCTTGGTGACGTAGACATCTCAAGGATGCTTGCAGTTGCAGGTGTTCTTAACCCCTTAACAGCGAAGCTAATTTTTTGCTTTTAGATAGTAGTTTGCTTTTATCTTTATTATTGTTAACGGGGAATACAGCGTTTCCACCAAGAGAGTAGTCAGACTATCGCAACTCGGACTTCAATTGTCTATAATAGTTTTGCCGTTACTTGTCTTTTGATGATAGAAGATTTGGTGTTAGGTCAAAGATCGAATTTCGCCGCTAAAAGGTTGCATTGCTACTGGGTTTGCTCCCCCCCCCCTCCTCCTTTTTTTCTTCTTTTCTTTTTTCAACTTAGTATTGTTGATTGCTATTTCCTTTTTTTATGATTAGCAAGTGCCGTAGGAATCTCACAGGATGCAGGAGTACTGCAATTAACCCTTTGCCCGTGACATTGATTTTTTTTTGTTTTCAAATAATAGTCGTCATTTATATTATTTTTTAACGCAGAAAAAAAAAAACGTTTCCACCATAAGAGCAGTAAGAATATTGATAAAAAGCGCTTTGAGCACGTTGGGTGGATATTGCCCTATATAAAAGCTCAAGTTTTTAAATTGTAATTTGTTTTTTGTCTTTTGATGAAAACGGTAAGATTTTATTTTTGGTCCAAGTAAGATTGATATTCGCCTTTAAAAGGTTAAGTTGTTTTGTTTTTTTTTCAGGTTTTTGCTTTTTTTCAAATGCCTAGTGAGAGAGAAAAAACAAAACAATCATACATGTATCTGCAAACAGCAGAACGTTTTCATTTTACAATGGGATGGGAAGGGGAAGGGATAACACTATGACAAGAGAGAGAGAGAGAGAGAGAGATGGGCGGGGGAATGGGGGGGGGGGGATAGTAAGGGGGAATGGGAAAAGATGAAAGAAACAATGGGTTGCCTGATGACGTAGATCAAAGGATTGTTACAGCGGTGTTCACGGTGCGTACTTCGTGAAATTTTAACCTTTTACAGTGACACTGATTTTTTTCTCCAGATTGCTTATGCAGAATAGATCGTTTCCACCAAGAGAGCAGTAGTAAGAGTATATTTCGACTCGGGCTTCAATTAAACTATACATCGCAAAGCTTGTCTTTTAATGATAACATTAAGACTAAGATCTGGAGTTTGGGGAGTGTAAGATGGAATCTCGCCATTAATGGTTAAAATTGTTTTGATTTTTTTAAAAATAACACACACACACACACACACGAGCGCGCGCGGTCACGACAGCGAGGACCATCTATTGCTTGTGTTGCAACGGTAAACCAGTTTACGTGTACGTAGATCCTGAGGCTAGATGCCCCGTTACCGTGTACGTGGGCACTCCCGAAAAAAAAAAAAAAAGAAAGAGACACACACATACACACGCGCGCACACACACACACACACACACACAGTCTCGCATCCGCTACGAACTAATTTTGCGCACCAATTTTTACTGCACTAATGCACCAAATTGCATACCTATCTAGGGACACTTTTTTCCGTATCTTTTTCTCAATAAACTTTTTAAAAAACCTTTGTTTTGCGCGGCAGGCGGCAGGGCACTTGGCACTAGGGGGCACCAACCATTGGACAGACGAAAAAAAAACACGATTTCGCGAGGAATGAATCATAAAAATATTTAGGATATAATTTCAAACACAACTTTTGAAATTCATCAAGGATTGTCTAGTACCGAATGTTTTTTGATAGAAAACAAATGTAGCTTCAAATCTAAACTGCTTTTGACGGTAAGCGGTAAGTTTTTATTTATTTTTCTGTCCAAACGAATGATTTGTCCTGGTTATAGAAGCTAAGTATTGGTAACACCGGCTCAGCTCTCTAGTAAATAGCACTACCTTGCCTTGGCAAAATGAGGAAAGGGATGCGAGGAGAGAGAGTGATCGTATTTTGAACAAAAATACACTTCAGACTAAACGAAACTTCTATCTCCTTCTAGATGTCTACTATCCGTCTTAAGAGTAAGAAGACTAAGCTAGGCACTTTGATAACTCCAGTCCAGTGGCCGCCGATAGGCTCACTGTAAGGTGAAACTCGTTTTTTGGAACTTTATTTTTGACCCTTTACTGTTTTGGTCACCATGGCGTTATTTGTGAACCTATGTGACTAACTTTGGTATCATTATAAAGGGCACAAAACAAGCTTTCTAACGGTGTATTTAATTCTTAATTCCTGATTGTATTTCTCAGAAAGTTTATGTAATAAAAATTTATAAATTTTTGAATTATAAGAACTTTTTAAATTATGGATACATTTTAATTATACTTCATACATCGATAGACAATTAATTGAAGAATATCTCTGCCAAATTTCATCAAAATTGATACACTCGCTCATTATTTTATTTTTTCCGCCATCAACCCCACTTTTTAGGACAAAAACCTCATATTTTCCCCCATTTTCATTTATCCTTAATTTTTTCCATACTTTCCATCCATAAAAATGATTTATATGAAAATAAAGCTTATTTTCTGACCATTAAAATGATACCTAACACTTGCCAATTATTTTTTAATTGAAACAAAATTACTGAAAACAATAAGTGGGCCATGTTGACTGTAAAACTCAAAATTTCCCGATCGCCGCGAGATGCTGGTTTTGAGGCAGCAGTGAGATCACAGATTCTCTCTGTAAAATTGACAAAAAATTTCAATAGAAAAATATAAATAACTCTGGAACCGTAGGTCGTAGAGAAACAAATAAGGTATCAAATTTTATGTTTTTTCAAGTCCCATCCCCCTGACTGAGTCAAATCAAGATATTTTGAGTTTGAAAATTTTGCCAAAGTGCCTAACTAAGCGAAACTAAACTAAATCTCTCTCTCTCTCCCTCTCTCTCTCTCTTTCTCTCTCTCTCTCTCTCTCTCTCTCTCTCTCTTTTCTTTCTTTAATTTTTTCTTTACAAAATTCTCCTTCATATGACACTGTTACTGTTATTTAAAAATATAGGGTACAACGTGTACATATGCAAATAAGTATGGTGGCGTTTTTATGCACCTCCGTTGGAGGTGTACAAAACCGCATGGTTTTTATGCACCTACATTGGAGGTGTACAAAAATGCACCTCTGTTGGCGGTGTAAAAAAACCGCACCGTTTTTGGCGGAAAACACAATAATGACAGGAAAAGCATTTTCTGCATGGGCAACATAATATATCAAAATCTAATTGAGATTTGGTGACTATAGTTGCTGTTTTTGATAGATCAACTCTTCCTGGAGCTGTGGTAGCAAAATGGTGGCGAAATTTTGCTCCTATATATTTTTTTAGGATTTTTTACCGAGCAAAAGTGGCGTTTTGAAGACACGAAGGTTTTACTTTCGTTTTTAGAATGGATCAAATGAGGTAAGTGAATCAACAGTTTCCATTTAAAGTTAACTTTATGTTTTGTTTTTAACAAAAGTTAGATGTATTAACTACAATTTGTATGATTTAAAAATTTAAAAAATTATCTCCATCTTTGTTTATAAGTTATTTTCTGCATATTATGTAATCGCGTTATTTTCGTGTCTCCGATGTGACAAAGGAAACTTAATTCTATATATCAGGCAATCTTTGAAATTTTTAACTACAAATTTGTTCATGTGACTAAAATTAGGTCTAGGAAACTTGTAAAATTAACAAAAAATAAAAAATTAACATTTTTATTTGTTTTTAGAGTGAATAATCGGGTATGGGAGATTTCGTGTCTTCGAATTTCTGCCCGTGCACCAAATTTCAATATCCTATTTTATTATTAATTATGAAAGAAAGTGTTTGAAAATTGATTGGAGACATTAATCTTGCTCTGGTTTTGTGTTTTAAACTTTGATTTTTGACTTGAAATTTTAGAAAAAGTTTTTTTGAGCAAAATAAAGTTTGGTGTCACCTGCGTGGGCACCATCTGCATGGGCACCAGAAATTCTGAAATGTGTAAACTTGGATATTGGTGATGAATATACAGTTCATAAATGTAAACTTTGGTAACCTATGCTGAATATTCCAATGTAAGTACATATCTGAACATTTCTAGCTGTTTAAGAACACAAATTGCTAATCAATTGAATTTTGTAAACACTTTATATTAAATATATTGATTCGCTCTCTTTCTCATATTTTTTGTGTCACCACAACATTCACTCTGCTTTCCGGGAGGATGCAGCGATGGCATCTGGACATCTGATCTAAAAGAATTTTATCCAGTATGAAAATTTTGATTAGCTACAATACAAGATACACAGGCTTGAGAGATTTTACTCCAGAACTGTGAGTTTACTAACCGATAGGGATAAAATCCGTAATAGCACCTAAGTACTGAATTACAGGTTGAGAGGAAAAAATTCCGTACACTTGCCAAAATGTTCTAGAAAAAAATTTGTAATGCAATTATAGACTTATTTATATATATATATATCGCTTTATTAGATTCATATGCTAAATTATTTCATATCCTTACACTTGAACCTCTGTGATGTAGCAAACAAAAGCTGTAAGTGTGAGTTGTTGTTCTTAAGAATGCCTTTCTTATGCGTAATTATAAGCCTTATTTTCTCAACAGAGTAATAAAATATATTTAAAGCAGTGGAAATCAAATATGCTTAAAGTAGTGCTCTTGTCAACAACTATGTCTTTATATATTGCTTTTATACCAGGTACTGGAGGATAGGGAGTTTCACCGTGCAGTTCTCCCAAGGAATAGCGGTACTGGTACAATTTATTATGCGTATGTGCAGAGCAGAGTGTGTGATTGGTAAAAAAGGACCCTCCAGACATCTATTCCTGGGTTGTTGTCACCCGTCTTGTCAATACAATTGAAAACAAGGACCCATTTTTTTTTTCAAAGTTGAAATGAGTTTAAAATATTACAAAAAAAAATTTTTCATTATTTGTCTCATGTAATTATCCCCCTTGTTGTATAATAAAGTTAATTTCAATACATAATACAAAAGATATTCTGTTTGTTATTTATTTGAAACAATTGGACCTGTGTACATGTATTTTGAGTCATTTGTCACTTCAGATTGTTAAAATTTCTTTTCATTTTGCCTTTCCGTGTAAACCGGGGTCACCGTTGATCGACCTACTTTTTAAAGTTACATAATCGTCTCCTGCTCATAACTTTTACAAATTCTGAATCCTCATATTTTAAGCTTTAAAATGATATATGATACTTATTTGTAGATTAAAGATGGAAATTGACAAAAATGGGCCTGTCAAAGTAGATAATTTCAGGTCTTGTCCGTTTTCCGCCATTTATGCTTTTCGTTGGCGATGATGGTAAATTAATGAAATTGTTGCTGCAAACGTCCATGAGGATTAAATTGTTTTAGATTGTAGTTTAGCACGCTGCTTAGTGATTACCGAAGCTGAAGTATGTTTATACAATGATAATAAATAATTAAAAAATAATAATAATTTTTTAAAATCAAAGGTAAAAAGAAACATGGCACACAAATACTGATCTCAAATAAATAAATAATTTTAGTTTTAGAAAATTAAAATCAATTTTTTTCTTTAACATGATAAAAAGTTTTTGAAAAACAACAACATAAAAGAAGAAGAAGAAGTAGAAAAAAAATAATAATAAAGTAAACTTTAAAAAATAAATATGTCCACAATGGAATCGAACCCAGTACTTTCAAAGTTAGAGTCTGACAGCTTGTCCACTGCGCTACGGAGCCACCTGACTGTTCATCACATTTAATATGGTCTTTCTAAAACTTCTATTTTCTGGTTTTATATTTCGATTTTTTTAGATTATTATTATTCTTATTTAAATTTATTAATATTAACAAAACCATCCTACAGATGTCACAATATAACTTTTGCCATGTCAAATACAGAAGCACAATATCGCTGATGAAATTGGGTAGAATGCGCATGCGTAATGGAGGTGCATAAAAACGATCCGTTAAGATGCACCGTCAACGGAGGTGCATAAAAACACTACGAAATGGTAACATTTTTTTTTTTAAAGTTTTGACAGTCTTCTTCATCTGGCAGACTGACTGGTAGTGTAGTATCAGGATTAAGGTAAGATTATTTTTTTTCTCTCTTGACTGGATCATCAAAATGGCTTGTTTAAAATTTTGGTTGCTGGAAAGAATTTTTTGTCTCAGAACACTTTAAGCCATCTGACCATTGTCTCTGTGTAAACGAAGCAAGATGGCGGCAGGGACCTCGCTCCTTAACCAATGTCGTTGTGTCTTCTTTTACTTGTCTTTTTCTTTTCTTTTTTTTTTCTACATGAATTAAAGCCATATCTCCCCTTTTGAAAATCCATCCATAAATACATTTTTAAAAGTTACGCTGTTATTTGTCACAAAATGATCTATGAAACGCTAGAGTCGAACTGTGGTGTAAACCCTGATGTCATGTCTTTTAAAATATCACAAGTACAGATGCTGCATTTGCATCCCTCAACTTCAACATCTAAAGTATGAAGCTGTTTGTAACAAATCTAAGGTTTTCATGTTATTTGATCAAATCTTGTTATTGTAAATAGTATCCTGGAAACTGAAAGCTATATTCCATTACAACAGACCTTAATGATAAATGATAAAAACAAGAATTGTATCGAAGGATAGAGCATTCAAATCCCTTCATTTTGGTGCTTACTTTGCGCACACGTAAACTGCTTTTTTGCATTCTACCAATAACAATGGACTAATTATAAATATATGATGTATAGTGCGTCAAACATCATTTCATCTTGATGGCTTTGGCCGCATAAGAAAGATTCAGCCCTGAAACAGTACACAAACAATGCAACAATGAAAGCATCTTGGACATTGCAGTTGATTGACTGTCTTCATAGTGATAGGCCTCTAAGTGCAAACACATTATTATTTATTATATAAAACCAGATATTCCCTGGTCCCTGACATGAGTTTTTACCATATTTGATTTAAAATAAATGTTTGCAATTATATTATTTTCGTCTAGATCAAGATGGTATGGAACTCCAAGTGTACCCCTTTAGGCATTGTATATTGCCAGACTTTTTAAGTGACAATGCTTTTATATCTCAGCTGGAGAAGGAATTGAAAAATGTCAAGCTAAAGCGTAAAAACAATGATCTTTACAAGTTTAGACAGGTGAATATATGCATTTTTGTTTGTTTGTTTCTCTTTTTTCAATTTCTAATTATTTTTCCTAGCTTCCTCATCATGCTTAAGGAATACTTGTTAACCCTTGATATATTTCTACACTTATAATGATGGCTTGCTACTGACAAGACCAGGTATCTACACCTTATTCACGATAAATAAAATAAAGGGAAGAATTCAAGAAAAGTCCCCTCCAAAGTGGGTGTTCTCCATTTAAGCTGAGTACATATATGGGTGGTTAAAGCATGCCATGAATCATAATACTAAAACATGCATCTCGGCATGACTCAAATAGTCCCAGTAATCCAGTAGTAAATTACAAAGTCAACACTTGACAACTGACAATTTACAATTCATTTTGAAAACTGAGTGAGAAGTAAGAAGCTTGAAACTTGCTGTAGTTGAAAAGTGTCATATGTTTCATTTTGGTGCTGTCATGACTCGTATTGGGCATATAGGAGGTTGTTGAATGTTGAACCTATTCTGGTGTTAGTTAGTGGGCATGATGTGTTCGTAGGTGGAAAACTATAGTTTGGTCTTTTCTTTGCATTTTTTTTTTTTTTTTCAAATCTTCAAATATGTTTCAGTTGCCCATGGGTAAATTATTGGGATTTTTTTTAATTTTCGTTTTTTGTTGTTGTCACTTTTACCTTATGTAATGTTGTCTGCACGGGTGTAAGTTGGACGACATGTATGGTGCTTGTGTCAGTATTTTGGTTATTATAATAAATCATCTGCTGACATTTTAAGTTAAAGGTGGGAGGTACTCGTTATAAATTAGCAACTCTTTCAAACAAACTGGTTCGCTGGTCTGTTTTTCACCCGTCAATGTCAATGGATAAGGTTGTTGTTGGTGAACACGTTTTTTTTGGCAAGACTGACAGAGTCAAGGGATTCATCTCCTCGGCATTAAGAATTGATTAGTATTCATTGTTCTGGGTACCAACAAATCTAGTGCTCTAATTTTGGAACTGGCTTATTTTTACACAGTAACGATAATTCCCATGTGGAGGTCTGTCATTCATAAGAAAAGTCTTACATTAGTAAAGAGCTTTTTTTTAAATAAAAAAGAAACTAGTTCAGTCAGTCATAACTTGAAGACTGGAGCATGGCAGCCTACAAGATTTCAGGAGAAAGCCTTTCAGCTTAATTGTCCATTCTCGCGAAAATCAGAATGTCATAAAAAAAATAATCAATCATATTTTTTAAAAATAGATAATGATCAACCCCAAGCCATCCTGTTAAGTCAATGAAAATGAAGCAAAGTAGAAACTATGGGTTTCATACTGAAAAAAACAAACAAGCCTGATTAGTCCTAATGCCAGTTATCAAGTTTTATATATATATATACAAATTAGTTGTGAATTCCAAATTTTTAAGAATCAGATGGGAAATTTTTACTAAAACTAAAATCTAGTGATATCCACTGCTTAAATTAATCTCTAAATAAGTCAAAGAAACTAAAAGGAGACGTACTGTTTGATGCCAAAAAACAAAAAAAAAACAAAGATAATTAGGATGGTCTGCGGAAAGGAGGTCAAAACTGGTAAATTCATTGTACCTTTACATTGGACATGTTGTGTCTTTACATAAAGAACTGTACGTGCTGCAGGCTTTAAAAAAAAAAACAATTGTGTAGGATCGCTCAGTTTGCAGGTTGTTTGAGTTTTTTGCTCCCACCCATGTATCCTGTGTCTCCTGAAAACAATTTCAAAACAACAATTACTTGATAAGAGTAAGAGCGCAAGACTGTCTCTGGCAGGTCTGTTAAATCATGTTTAGACTTTAATAAATCAGCTGGCACATTATTTTCCCAATGAAATTCTCTCAGTTTTTTACTCCAATTTTGAAACTTCATCAGTTCTGGGTAATTCCCTGAAAAACATTGCTAGCAAAACAATTTGCAAACCTCATCATCATCACCATTGCCTTTTTCACCCTGGGTCAGGGTATAGGCCACAGACAAACAGTTTCTATCCTGAGCTAACTTTTTAAACTCATTCCATGTCTTATCACTTCTCTGTATATCAGCTTCCTTTGACCTTCATAAATTCTGTCATTACAGAAACTCTTCAGTCGCCCAAGCTAAGAATAGGATTTGATTTGTCCGTCTGTGTTTCTGTAACAATGAGTTTTAAAGAAGGGGTGTTAACCCTTCAACAACCCCCAACTTGGAGGACGGGTGACTCAAACAGGGGGAGTCACACACCATTAGTCGCCTTTTACGACACGCTGGCTTGGCGTTGGGCTATTCTTGACCCTCTCAGTTGAGGGACCCCGGACACCACACGGGGGATTTTCAGACTACTTTAAATTGGAAAAATTCGTAGTTTTCAGGGGTAATAAAATAGTCGACACTAAAACCACTTTTAAAATGACCAATTTGTGTTTAAATACATTAAATTATGCTTTAAACTCCTTTATATACTAGATCTGGCAACAAAACTTTGTTTTCAAGAATTTTATTGAATTAAAGATATTTTAAATTTAGGACCCGAAGATTTGTAGTTTTACTAAATATTTGTTGTAGTAACTGTCGTAGTAGTATTAGTAGGCAGGTCAGCATTTGCACTGAACTGACGAGAACAATGATAAAGATGGTAGAACATTTATGACGTCATTTAGCTTGTAGCCTGATAATGCATATTGATTCAACATATGTCAATCATAATCTGCTCAATATAGCATTAGTTTTTTATATTGCTTTTTAAAAAAAAAAAAAAAAAAAAAAAAAAAAAATATATATATATATATTATATATATATATATATATATATATATATATATATATTATATATATATATATATATATTATTGTTTCCTTATCCAGAGTTCAGATTTGAATCATAGCAAATCAAGTACAATCCATAAAATAAGGTAAGCTGATTGTTTTTGTAAAAGTTAGCATCCTATTCTAGTCACTAAATACTAGCTTTTGTGAGTTGTACCTTGTCATACTTACAACTGCATTGATAAAGTAATGTTGTATGAGTTGTGATTACGGGGGTCCCGATAGCTCAGTTGGTAAAGCACTTGCTTCTCGCACAGGGGAATCCAGTTGGTAAAGCACTTGCTTCTCGCACAGGGGGATCAAGATCGATCCCGGGTGCAGTCAAGAGTTTTCTGACTCCCCTGTCTACCCAGCAGTGAATAGGTAGCTTGATCTGTTAGATCTGGAAGAAAGTAGTTTGCGATAGACTAGTGCCCTATCCAAAGGATATCAAGCAATTGCTATCATCTGTTTCACGCTATAGAAACTGGGATAAACTCTATGGGCCTTATGGCTCCGAAAGAGTACAAGTACATGAGTTGTGATTACATGAGAAGTAATATGTATTGTTTTAAAGCACTTTGAGGTTTCGACACAAAGTGCTCTATAAATGTACTATTATTATTATTATTATTATTATTATTATTATTATTATTATTATTATTATTATATTGTAGTTTTTGAATGTTTAATATCTTTATATGTGACATTGCAATTTGAACTGTATTTAAAGGTATAAATATTCGGTGGCATGGGGTTAAAGTCACATTATTATCGCAAGCTTTCACTCTTTTTCTTCATTATAGCAGCATCAAAAGTTGTGTTTTGCAACCTATTACTGGTGGCTCTCCGAAGGGTCCCATATCCTTCTAATCTTTGTCCCATTGACTCTGGCTCTCTGCCCTTCACCAAGAGACCTGGCTTTGCTCTGGCAGATTTGAGCAGAGAGTTTTTCAGTGAGAGTGAAATCTTTTTTTTTTTTTTTTCTTCTTTCTCTATTACACGATGCCATTGATAACAGGCTATAGCATAGATTAGAGAAGACTTCATTTCAGTTCCCCCCACCCCCCTCCCAACAGTTGGTCCAGGGAGCCAGAGTTTATCCCGGTGTCTGCAGCCTGGAACAGACAATAGAAATTGATTGCTACCCTTTGGATAGGACGCAAGTCTATCGCAAAGTACTTTCCACCAGATCAAACAGAACCATTGAGCCAATTACTATTGAGTGGACAAGGGGGGGGGGGGGGGGCAGAGAAAATACTCAACTTCACCTGAGATTGATCTCAGTCTCTTTGTGTGTGAAGCGAGTGCACTACCAACTGAGCTATCAGGATCCCTGTTATTTGCAGTGTTATGGGAATAATTATATTTGTTTTTATTTTAAAGGTCTCAGCTGCAGCTGATGAAAGACTTTCTCTCAAGTGTGACTGATATCCCTTTGAATTCAACAATTGACTTATTTTGTTCCCATTATAGATACACAGGTGAGCTTTTATTGCAGAATAATGTGCAGTCTGAAATTTCAATGATTTCTTGAATTATTGGTAAATCTATTTTTAAAATCCTCCCATTGGTTTGTTCATTTACAATCAGATTTGCTGATTGATGTCATAAAGATTCATTTTTTTATAATTATATTTATTTTTCAACGTATTTAATTGGTCACATTCTGGTTTTTATATATATTTTTATTTTTCCTCCTGACTCTGGTGATTCAGGCAAAAATGTTTTAAAATATTGGGCTTTTTGGTGACCCAATTTTTTTATTACCTTGAAATTCAGACTTTTTGTGTCAAAAGATTGCTTATTGTTTGTGCCATTTATAGTAGCATTATAAAATTGTTATAGATATACAGTGCTGCCAACCTTATATAAAAATATGTATTTTTACACATTTTTGTTCAAAGACTTATTTAAAATTTACTATTTTACCTTCGTTTAGGTAGACAATTTTTTGCAAGTTACTAAAGAGTCATGAGTCTAATTTATAAACTGCATAGCACTGGGCTGCAGTAACTAGGTATTGTAGTGTGCTTTGTAAAGTAAACACAAATACTTTTCAGCTTGTGGGCCAAAAAATTATCATCTCTTGATGTAGTGAGCGGTATGATTAATATTGTAAACCTTTTTTAAAAATGTTTGGAAAGAACAATTCATTAAATATTTACAAAAGAAGCATATTAATTGTATAATGATACGTAACTGTCATATTGTATGTGTAATTTTTGTATTTCGGTTTGAGTTTGCAGGATGGACTGATACATTTTCATCCTTTTTGACAAATTGCCATTATTATCACTGAGAAAATGTTGTTTGGTTTGGTTATACAATTATATTGAATTTATATGTGGATTCTAGAAGTCGATGCATATATGTTCTCAATAATCTGTAAGTTTATTCATTATTTTAAACATCGATTATGACAACAATAGTATGGTCTTATTGTCCATCATTGAAATTCGCACACGTTATCTGTTTTATTTTTCAGGATCGTAGGATTTTTCAAAAATTTCACTCAATTTGGGTCTCCATTGAACGCATTTTTATGGGTTGGGGTTAGCAACACTGGGTATAATTGCTATATAATCGAATTTTTGAAGATATTGGACACAAGTTTTTTATGAGTACCATAGTGTTTTGGTTGTTTTGTTCGAGTTTTGATAACTTTTATTATTTTATACATATAGACGTTCTTCTTTGTCACGATGACGAGCTGGAGGGAAGACGGATAGCTTTCATTTATTACCTTGTGCCAGAGACATGGAATTCATCAGATGGTGGTGCGTTGGATCTATTTGATACGGATGGTATGTAACGTTTTATCCATTACTCGTTATTTAGGTCCTTCATTGATTTGTTCACAGTTTTTGAGTGGGGTCTTTTTGTCTTAGTCTTGGTATGATATTACTTGTTCTGGTCCCAGCTAGGTCCTTGGTTGAGAGGGAGATAGTCAAAATGTATAATATTAATTTTGGAAAATGAAAATT
Source organism: Berghia stephanieae (assembly GCF_034508935.2). Classification (NCBI taxonomy): domain Eukaryota; kingdom Metazoa; phylum Mollusca; class Gastropoda; order Nudibranchia; family Aeolidiidae; genus Berghia; species Berghia stephanieae. The sequence continues at coordinate 85,908,303 of NC_088360.1, read as the reverse complement.
TTGCCTTGTAGATCATTTTTCTGTTATTTATACTGTTATAGTTTTTTGTTTTTTTAACATAATAATTTCACCACTTCAGCTACATACTTAATTATTTATATGACGTCTGAAATCCTTTTTAGAATTTGATAACCTTTTCTTCTACCATTGAGTTTATGGGTCTGGTAAAGGCTTGGATTAGGTTTGGAGTTTTTTGTTTTGTTTTTTTTTCATGAAGTTTTGGGAACCCTGTGTCAGGCACTTTTCAAATTTCACTTGATTATGACAGTTTTTTGTTTGGAAAGCCAACGCCTCAACTATAGCTCGAAATTATTTCATCAGGAGTAAAAGTTTTGAGAATCGTTTGTTCTTATATTTTTTAAAGTCATCTTTACCTATATGATTGAACGTCTTGCTTCTTTGGTATTTTTTCTGCACTTATCTCATAGTAATATACTGTCTCTTATCTCTTTCCTCTCTTATACTCATGCCTGTCAACTGTCCTGATAAAATCGGGATTGCCCCGATTTGCCAATCTCAGAAAAATTAATGAAAACAAAATTGGACTGTTTATGTGTGGAAATTACCCTTGCTGGTCCCAGGGTTATGCTTTCTTGACTAGCAAATTAAAACATGGAAGAGAAAAGCTCTAAATCTAGATTGTTATACAAGTCCAAACATACTGCTGTTTTTGGTCATGATGGTATTGAGCATAATGGTGTCCCACTTTAGCTCTTTGAAAAGTTGGCAGCTATATTCATTTATTTTATAAGTCATGTCTGTGGGTTTGTCAAATTTTCAGTCAATTTTTGTAGAGCTCATTTACAAGTCTATTTTTTATTTAAACATTTTTTTCATAATATTCTTTTAACCCTTAGATTATGGCCAGCCCAAGAGTGTTGTCAAGTCCATTTTACCAAAGAGGAATAGCTTCGTGTTTTTTGAAGTATCGTCCAAATCATTTCATCAGGTAAACAATCAGTAAGAATCAAAGGTTCATTGGTACAGAGTCATCTATAAAGGATTAAGTTTTTGCAAATGATAGTGAGTATCAGAGAATAGTTAATGCTTATATTGGTTAAATCTTAGATCTAAGATAAATATTTTCATTTTATTTGTCAGGTTGCTGAAATACTCAGTGAAGACAAGACACGATTGTCATTAAGTGGATGGTTCCACGGTCCCCCATTTCATCGCCCCCCTCCACATGTCGAAAAATTGTCACCGGCCTTGCCTTATGGTAACATTGATGTAAGTTTGTTTTCACTTATGTATCATGTTCCTGCATGTTTTTTTTGTTTTTTTACCTTGCTGGCATAGGTTTGATAGTATTGCAATGATTAGATTGTGAGGTTGTGGAACTTTAAAATATTAGAGTTGTCTCATTCAATGGCGTTTTGTTGAGAAATCATACAATTTTTATTTCAGTTGTTAAATGTAATGGATTTTACCAGCCACACTAAGTTTCTTGTTTTTACCTCTTGTCACTATAATATGTAATTGTCCCACCATGGCATATTTTCACTGTTACACATATGAATACATTCATACTAGCCTACTTGTGTTGACATGAACTGTACAGACATATTTTATTTGGGATTGATTTTTTGTTGATGATTTTTAAAGATACTCATCAGTTTTTTTTTTCAAGTATTAACTTAAGTAGAAATAAACATGGCTTGAATTATTGCTGTAACTTACTGGATTCAAATTTGTTCTTACTGTCTAGAAATATTTATGTCAATATTTTTTAATTCACTGGTTTTGTTTTGTTTTTGTTTATTCCTTCTCATTTTATTCACATGGTAAAAATTTGTCTCAATGGCAGGAGGGCACCTTTTATTCATGGATCAACACCACTTACTTGATCTCAGAGACACAATCTGAAATTAGGAAAAGATTTGAAGAAGACTCGTTCATTATGTTGTCCAATTTTTTAGGGGTAAGAATTGCACTGAAATGAAAAATCTCATTTTGTTGTTATTATTATTATTATTATTATTATTATTATTATTATTATTATTTACAGTTTATCTGCTGTTTTCAAGTTACTGAGCAATGTTGCATTTTTTTTAATGCACTCCCTACTTTGGTTTTTTTTGTTTTTGTTTTTTTTGTTTTTTTTTGTTTGTTTTTTTTTTGTGCATTAACATTAATACTCAGTGTGACTGAGGTTGAGACCACTATAAACGTGTCATGTTTATGAGCAAAGTTCATTTATGTTTCCCATAAAAAAGCTTATGCCAGAATGAGGTTTGTCGTCAGAATCATGCACATCAGATGTTTGTTTTACAATTAATTCATTTGGAACTCTTTGTGTCTAATCAAAAATATTTAAAGGATGATATTTATCTAGTTTAATATGTAGATTTAACCAATTGCGTACAACATATCACAAGTTAAGATCAGACCAGAACTGGTTTAAATTCAATTTATGCTTTTGACCATACTATCAGCAAACTATAAAAGCATTGGTCAAAACGTGAATAAGATTTGAGGAAATAGAACTAATTGTATTTATATATTATAAATGTCAAGAATGAGACATGCTTTTAGGATCCAGTTTCTGGCACAGACTCAAGAGGTAAATTATTGTTTATTTTATTTTCTTCCCTTTTTTGATCCAAATCTTTTTAAGATTTTATCTTTTAGTCAGGACATGGAAAAGCTTTTGACTCCTTCAAATGTTTCATTTATAAGGTTGCAATTTTTTTTTTAAATTCTAATTTACAATACTTTATAGTAATGTTTTGTTCACTAATATCTAATAACGATGATCTCAATGGAGTTGCATAAAAGTTGATTGTTCGTTATGTATTGTTAGGTTGAAAAGTTTAAAGAGTTAAGTTCTGCCCTTTGTTCAAGTGATATTGATTGGAATCATGTTGGACCAGCAAATAAAAGGTGAGTTTCTTATTGACATGAGATGGAGGTTTCCCACTTTTAAGAGACTTAATATTTTATTTGGTTGTCGGACGTTGAGAAAATTAGCCCATAGAGCGTTTGAAAGTAATCCCAAGATAAACTATTCTTAGTTATTTTTGTACATGGATGCATGTTGTTACCTTCACAAAGTATCATTTTTTTCAGTTTTAACAATCATATTGACTATTTAAATACTGTGTTATATTTAGCTAATGACCTCTTCTAGACCACTGGAGTTGCTATATTTTTATTCAACAGTAATATTGCAAGTAATCAGATATGCTGATTATTCATAAATCAGATATGCTAATTATTCATACAAAAATATTCATGCTCGGTATTTATAAAGATTGTAGAACAATTACAATTATTGGAGTATTTGTTCAAATACAAACAGTTGATTTTAAGTTTGGAATGCATCAGTAGGTATTAAGATTTTTTTTTTAAAGTACGCCTCACCTTCCCACCTTCTATAACCAGAAAGATTTTATGGTTGATGATAGTGGTAATATTTTTTATTGTTTTATTTTGTTTGAATTTGCCACATTGGTGTTTGTGGCTAATCGTTATGGTGTCTTATCTTGCAACAAAGTCAACAAATGATACTTGATTTCAGTAATTAAGAGTTTTGTTCTCATCTAACCTAACAGCAACACCCTTTCAGCAGACAAAGATTCACTTCCTTCCATTGTTAAGGAATATCTCAGAGTCATTCATTCGGATGCATTTTTCCTGGTGCTCTCTCACTTGACTGGTCTAAACTTACATCACATGGCCACTAACCATGAGAAATCTGGTATAAATGGAGAATCTTCATCGGGATCCTCGGTTAATGGTAATGGTAAGTGTCCGTTTGTTATTGTTGTTAAATCTGTTTTATTATTACTAGTTATTACAACTTTTTATAGGATCTCGTTATTCTGTCAGTCTGTCAGCTGGTGAGAGCAATCTGTTTTATTGCAACGATAAAGCAATTCATCATGCTGCCAACATAATTTTTAGTAAAGCACTTAATTTTACAAGAAAAGAATGACAGGACAGAATTGAACTAATGAATATCGTAAAATAGTCATATGTTTTTTTTTTTTAAAAGGTAGCACTGCAAAGTTAGCGATAGAGGCTAAGGTTCTTGCTCGAGAAAGAAGGGGAAAAAACAGTCTCCAGGTCTTGGGTGTAAAAGTGCAATGTTTTATCTACTCATTCGTCTCCCTCCCTTACAATTACATCAAACTGTCTGAATCATACTTAGTATTTGATGTTTAACCTCTTGTTTTCAAATTGTCAGCAATCCTCAAGCATTTATTTTATATGGATGGGAGATACTCTTCTAAGTTTTGTTAGATTTCATGGTTTTTGAATAGTTCTGTGTCAAACTATAACAACATATTGTATATTGTTTTTATGTAAGATGCAATCTTTGATTTTAATTCTACGAATTCAAGTTTGCATTTCTCCACGAGTTCTATCTCACTGCTATAGAATAAATAACCAGCATGACTCTAGACTAGAATAAGTATTCAATATTTTGTTTTTCTCTTCCTTTTCTATTTTGAAGCATCAAATCCAAGGTGCAGATCAATAGTTCAGAAGTTGCAGCACGGCAGTTACACCTTGGCTCATGACACAGACCCTGAAGTCTTTGAATTTTCCTTGGACACCATGTTGTACCTGGGTTGTGGGACAGGTATTTAGTTGTTAATTTTATTTTAAATTACCATTGAGACTGATTATGTGTATTTCTTCTTGAGTAATGGCTGATTCAATGTAGATTTTATTGTTTAGTTTTGATTTCATATGAGGGTTTTCCCCATCAGGTTTCAATTCATAGGGATGTAAATCTTTCAGAATTTTTCTGAATTCAGATTACAGTGGACTCCGGATAAGACGATGCCCAGGGGAACCGAGAAAAAAATCGACTTATCCGAAAATCAACTTAACCGGAGTGTAACCAAATGAGCAAAAACTCATTTGAACAAAGCAAACCAATCTAGAAAAAGTATGTGCCTTCATAGTGGTCATGAGAGGCTCCTACCCCCAATAGTCCCATAGAGGAATCAGAATACATAAAAATCGGAATTTGAGATAAAAAAGCGGAATCAACTTACTGTTATTGACTATGATATACTTTGCAACAGAAAATGTAATAGACAATCCAAAAGTACTCAAATGATTAAAAATATAAAATGTGTAAAAATGTACAGATTGTGTAAAGACTAAGAATGGGGTCAAATAATAATAGAGAACACACAGGTCCTGGCCGTCTGAGAGCAAAGCATTGAATCGATGGATTTAACCTTGTCAGGACCCTCCCCCCCCCCCCCCCCCCCCACACACACACACACACACCTAATCAAGCAAACGTGCGTGCCGGTACACACACGGACACAGGGCTAAAATTAAATAGGGAAAGAAGCTGACCGTACTCAAATAATATTATTACCGATTGAAGCCAATATATAATATTACCAAGGTCATTGACCTCACGAATTGGAGTCACAATAATAATAATAATACTTCGGTCAACCCCCTTCCCAAACATATAATATCCGACATCAGCAGCACACACTTTGAAGAGACTAATCAGACATACAAAATGTGTGTTGATTGACCATAGGAGATGACGAAATAAGCCATAGCTCACTTTTTTTTCGCTAGAGATTTTTTTTTTTTAATTTTCCTCGATGAGAATGCCTTGAATGTGGAATGTATACCAATTAATTAAGTGAATTATTCCGCGAAAAGCGGAAGGGTAGGAGCCTCTAGGTCAAGGTCATGCTTCTTGTAAATCTTCGAGACAGAAATAGCTGGTATGCTAATTTCCTATGCGATGATTTTCTGTCGCATGCCAAACTTTCCAAATGCATGGAATCTTCCTTTTCCGCGATAGGTTTGCCATTGTAGTTGTAGACTTGACTTGAATTCTTAAAAAAATTGATACTAATTAAGAGGGCCATTACATAGGATGGCCTGGGATTAGAACCAAAAAAAATCTTGAACTTGAAGTTGCGACAATGTAAAATTTGAGACGGAGAAATTAAAGTTATTCAATACTGCTCATGTACATTGAACTCAGACGTCAGGCAAAGCACCTACATCACATCAATGTGCGCCAATCGTTCACGGATATTCTTAACCACTTAAAATTCTTACTGGTAGCTTTTTTAACCAATGGAAATACTTGTTTATTTGTGATTTTTTTGTAGTCATGAGTGATAAGAACATCGACTTAAGCGACATCGACTTATGAGGAGTTTTTATTTTTTTTTACTAATGTTATATAGGAAGAAGGGGGAGGGACCAAGAAAAAAAATCGACTTGGGTAAAAATCGACTTAGGCAACGTCGACGTATCCAGAGTGCACTGTATTTCAATTTAGATAAAAATAAAATTAGATAAAAGTAGAAAAAAATAATATCTTTTAACAAAAATTTCTTATTAAACACTACTGTATGTAGTAGCATATGTAGGCCCAGACATGACAAGCACTTTCTGTATACATGGAAACACTACTTGTTTGGAACGAAAGAGGTTATTTTTCACTACAAGTGTATATCTCTGAGCAATGTCTGGCACTATTTCTTACATTTTTCAGATTTTTTTTTTTTTGCCCCAGTGCCTGCTTTCAAAATTTTCAACATTTGATTTAGTGGGACTACTTGTTATAATGTTTATTTCTTCTTTCTCTCTTTCTTTCTGTTTTTTTAATGTTTAGTCATTGAGTATAAGAGTTTTGGGCATACACTGTTCACGTGTTTTTTATTTTGTTCATGAAGGCTTTATACCCAAAATATTCATTCGATTTACAATGTTTGCCTCAGTTTTATCTTAATACCTACATTGGTTTCTTGTTTTAACAGACTGGGATTCCAAAAATGGTGGTGGCACTTCTTACATTGGAAAAGGAGATGATGAAGTGGTAAATCGATATTTTATTTTCTACACTTATGCATTAGTTTTCAAAAATCTTGAGTTTATGGGCCTAAATAGGCATTCCTTGGAGAAATATTAGACCTTTTTGACCAAGCGCATACTTCAACATGAATCACACTATTGGCACAACAAGGTGTAAATAACACACCCATAATGAGTAAAAATAAAATGGTCAAAACGTTGGTCACTCTGTTTACAATGCAATGCTTTCCTCAATGGTCTCAGCCTACTTCTGTAGAGGATGAGACTGAATGAAATCTTTTATGCTCATTAAAATTTATGGGATAGCCTTAATCCATACTCTAATATCAGCAAAAAAAAGTATTGACACAGTACATAGCAATAAAGGATTTTACATTTTATCATAGTATTAATTTGTTAAAACTATGATTTATCGCAAAACCACTTGCTATTTTAAGTTATTTTATAAAAAACATACAAAATATATAACATAATATATATATATATATATATATATATATATATATATCATTAAAAGTGACCAAATGTCACTGATGACAGTACTTGAGACCAGCGTCTATATATTTGTGAGTGTTTGATTGAAAGAAATAACTACTGATATAACAAATTGTTTTTCTGTACAAATTTATTCATTATATCTATGCTCTACAATAGTCAAATGACCTAAGGTTCCTTAAACATTTATTAATATTAATTGCAAGGTTTCAAATATTTAATCAGATTCACTGTTAAATGAAATTGTACAAATTGATAAGGATAATAATCAATGTGGAATGAGTTTCTTGTGAGATATTGGATTTCATTACCCTGATTTATTGTTGTGCCTTCTTTTTTTTCTGCATTCTTTATGTATTGCATTAGTTTTATCTTCAGTTTTCTTTATTTTTATCTGCAGCTTTTGACAATGGAGCCAGAAGACAATTTTCTTGCATTGGTTTACAGAGATAAAGACTGTATGAGGTTTCTTAAACATATGAACCATAGAGTAACCCAGCTTCCATCACCTGGATTTTACGAAATCAATTGTGTGTATTATGAGTAAATGGATAATTCCATTAAAGAAGTGTGTTTCCATATTCCCCAATAATTTTGAATTGTGAAAGTTCAAAATTTAGTGTGTTTAAATTAATGTCAAGATAGTATATCTGACCAATTTTTAATGTCTGAGTCTAGATGGGGATTAAAAATTCATCAGGCAGGACCTGAAAATGTTATTGAAATCATTTACATTTTGAAGAAACAAATGAGACTTATCAGTAAGGTGATGTTGTTTCTGAGTTTATGAATGACTTGATCATCTTCTGAGTGGGTAAGACGAAAGAGGACCACATGAGGCTGAGTGTCTTTGTCATTTTGGCAAGAGCACAAATTTTGAGTACTAAGCTGTTTCGGTCGATATTGGGCAGTCTCTAGTCTAAAAATGAGAACCTGTTCTTTTCGATTCAGTACTCTCACATTGCATGAATTTTTAATGAGATTTATTCCAAAGAAAAAAGTGGATATGATTTTATGATTCTTTACCACAACCCACGATTCGCAGTGTTTGTACACTTTTTCCCTGACAATGCCTGCTGCATGATTGGGGATGGAAATGATATAGCCCAAAGGCAGTATAGAAAATTGATTTAATTCTGTGGCCTAAAGCCAATGATAATAATGGCCTGAAGCGAAAATGATGATAATTATAATGGCCTAATGCTGCTAAGAAGAGATGAACCCAAACCGACATGTTTAAAATGGTCCTGGACCAAATATAATGTGTGGCCCAGGACCTGTTAAGTAGACACTGATCTTATGAAAATTGATGGAATTTTGACAGATTTCTACATTTGAATACCAGTTTACTAAGATGAATTAATGTACAAATTTTTGCAGATATAAATATCTGTACCATCAATAAGAATATATTATTGAATCAAAAAATGTCTAATTTTACGTTACTGCTAGAAGCATGCACAGAATTTCTCTTCAAAAAGTGTTAACATGGTTCATGCATCTAGTTTGTCAAATATAAAGTGAGCATTCAGGGCCGTGTATAATTTCTTATTACGTTTGCACAGTGAAAGTCAGGATAAGTGGTGAAATTTTAAATTAGTTGAAAGTGGTTAATTTTTGAAATGCTTAATTTTGCTGTACTTTTTATCTGCATAAAAAATTGTAAATACATCTTGTTAAAAACAATCATTTTAAGATATCACTGTACATTTTAAATCGTATGTCTTTTATTTTGTGGATGACTTTTTAATTGACATTTTAATTAATTCATTGAAAAAGAATGACATTTATGATGGTTATGGAGAATTAAGTTGATCAAAAAATTTATAATTTTGTTATTTAAAATTACTTTTTATTTACTGTTTTTCTTTTTTACATTGTTTTCCAATTTCTATTTTACAATTTATGCTAAAGACAAGGTACTAGAAACAGACGCCTTGTTACAACAGAATTGGCTTTAGATGGGCATACAAAAACTTGCTTTTTTGGTATTAACCTGTAGTTATGTAAAATGGTTGTTTGATTTGCCATTGCTATACAGGGTGTCCAGCGAGGTCCGATAAAGTCGGATTTTTTACCTTAAGGTCGGATTGGTAGGAAAAAGTCGGATAATTGCACCCGAGGTCGGATTTTTTGCCGTGTCAAGCATTTTCCTCAAAACCACAAAATCATCATTAAGTCTATGTCATATTTTGACACCTGTGCTCAGTCTCTTGAAATTTGGTGACGGTCCCGTTTTTATGACGTCGGGCCAGACAGAATGGCACCAGTTGTCACAATTGATACAGAAGACCAGTGGTGTTCTTTGATTAGCTGGTTGAAGGGGAAGGGAGGGACAAATGGGTCTGGATTTTTTTCTCCGTTGTAGGTACCTATTGCCTTTTTAATACCCCCCCCCCTCTCTCTCTCTCTCTCTCTCTCTCTCTCTCTCTCTCTCTCTCTCTCTCTCTCTCTCTCTCTCTCTCTCTCTCTCTCTGATTATACAGAGATAATAATATATTATTAGAATAAAGCAATGGTGATTGGCTTAATTTACTCTTCTTTCTTTTTACCTTTGGGCTATGGCTTTAAATTTGAGACATTATTGGGTTGTATGTAAGCTGAATAACCACTATGTTTCGGTAACAAAGATATTGTACCCTGCTTTATGAAGTAAAAATCAAAACAAAACAACACTTTCTGGCCTTTTATTTGAATAGCATTGTAGGCCTTTTACATATGGAAAGGACAATTCATTAAATGTTTACAAAAAGTAAATTTATGTCTAATAATAAGAATGGATTTATACTACTTATAGTAATATATTACTACTACAACCCCCATCACATCATCATCTCTAAGACCACACTACTACTACAATCACCACCACATCATCATCCCTACCACCACTACCACATCATCCCTACCACCACTCCTACTACAACCACCACCACACCATCATTCCTACCACAGCTACTACAACCACCACCACACAATCATCCATACGACCACTACTACTACTACAATCACTACTACCACATCATTCCTATCACCACTACTACTACAACCATCACATCATCATCCCTACTACAACCACCAAATGTTTAAATTACACTTTCAACTTTTGAAATTCCACCGAGTCGTGTCAGAAATTGCTGCAATACAAATTTTGGATCGCATCTCAGTAAATTTGAGTGAAATTCAAATTTATAGGTTATGGTCGCATGGATGGGTCATGATCTTCACGATGAAAAATTTCCTCCTTTTTTGTGACCAGTCATTCTCACCCCTGCTTTTAAATTGCTTGGTAGGATTTTTTTGGGGGGAGGTAGGATTTTTAAGTCTGATAATCTGCTGGACACCCTGCTATATCTAAGTGTTTTTAACTAGGCTGTTATGAATACAACTTACTTTCATGTGCTGCTGTGGATATCTGATATTATTCATTGTATAAATAAAGAATGAACTATGTACAAAAAATGTAAAAATTCTAAATAAATATTTATATAGAATATCCTACTTTCAATTTATTTTTACTTGATTAACAATTTCAATACCAGAGTGGGGTTCCCAGCCTCCGATAGTGGGCAGGGAGGTCACTTACTATGTCTGTCATACCCTTGTTATATCTATTATCCAACTTGCTTTCTGTCTTTGTCTTGGAATGGGATTGCTTGGTTTTGTACTGGCCCTGGCTGAGAGGGAAACAGTCAAATGTTTAGTAGTATTTTTGGGAAATCATTTTTTTTTTCTTGTAAATCATATCTCTGTTTGTAGTGTTACATTTTTAAAATTTTCAATGTATAATGGTTTGTAAACATTTGAGTGTATTCCTCTTAGTGGGATCCTGTTCTTGTGTCTCGATGAGACTTTTAGGTGATCTCAAACTAAGTACATTGATTGTATAATTTTGGAATCTTCATCTGTTCCCTATGTGAACCGATTCCCATTTGTCTTACTATTTCTCTTGTGCTTTCAATCTATAACTTTTTCGACTTTCCCATTTTCTTCCATTTTACTGGCACTGAAATGACCTTAATGTGCCGCAAGCGTCATAAAAAACTTAAAAACAAAACAAACAACATTTGCAATAATGTGCAGTCACTGACAAATCAACTTGCTCTAAGGCTACATGTGGCAGTATCCTGTTCCATTTTCGTTTTTGCTTGATTTTTTAAAACTCTGTTCTCATTTCTGGCTTGCGCTCGGAATCTACTTCTACTCCCTATTTGAACCAGTCTTCTTTGTCTTACCTTTTCTTGGTGCTTTTAATCTGCTGCGTGGTCAAGTGGTATGATACTTACCTTTGGACCGTAAAGGAAATATTTGGATGTGAATGGGTGTTTTTCTGCGAGAGATTATATTTTTTACCCCATTAAATAATCACTCGATTGACTGTCTTAGTTTTAGAAACTATCTGAGTTATCCAATTTCATTGTCTGAGATTTACAATGGCCTAAAGCTGGGCACAGGGATCTGATAGGTTGCTGTTGGGATCTACTTTGTTATCCTTTTCTTAGTTACCTGTTACCCAAGATTGTTACATGCTCTGACTCTAAATCTGACTGTAGTTTTGTGGTGGCAGGGCATGACTTATGTATATCAATTTACTATTTTGTTTTGTTTGTTTTAAAGGGTTTTGCAGTGCTTGCGACAGATTAAGGTCCAAGAGCACACAATATCAGTGTACTTTGAGATCATCTAAAAGTCTCCAGACACAAGCATAGGTCTCCACTAAGAGGAACACTCTCAAATGTTTACAAATCATAATACCTATTCAAATAATATATATATATATATATATATATATAATCGAGCAAAGAAATATCGAACAAGTCGGAACCAGGCCTATTTGTTCGTTTTCCGTGTCGAGTATTTTAGAAAGGATTTATAGTTGTCTTGATAAAAGTTGCATTATAATGATTACTCCCCTTATTGTGAACTCTGTCAAGAATCTAGAGTGAGACAATCAATTTCCTTGTATCGGCCATCTCTTACAAAACTATGAGGAGAGTTTTCACTGGTGTTGCTTTTAGTGCGTCTTGTCTTGTTAATTACAGAAATGGAATGACGATTCCCACTGTGTATGCTTAAAAATAAGAATAGAAATAAAGAAGAAGAAATAGAGACCAAATGGGAATGCCTGAAAACAGCAGTTACTGACACGCAGGATAAAATACTACCAAAATGTAAAAAGGAAGCAAAACAACCTTGGTTGTTAAAAGAGATTCTCGAAATCATGAGAAAAAGAAAACGGAAGAAAGGTACTGATGATTATGAAAAGCTTGATAAAGAAATAAGAAAGAAATGTCGAATAGCAAAAGAGGAATGGGCAAACGAAAAGTGTAAAAGAATAGAAGACCTAACAGAAAAACATCAAACCAAAGCCATGTTCAAAGAGATAAACAAATGACGTCCAAACCAACAGCAACTAGCGGATGCATCAAAAGCAAAGACGGAGATATTATGTTTGAAAATGAAAAAAATCATAGAAAGATGGAAAGAATATGTGGAAGACCTTTTTAAAGACAATAGACCAGACAACCCAATCACAGACTTCTTTCAAGGGCCAGCAATCATCAAATCTGAAGTTAAAGAGGCTTTGAAGCAATTGAGCAAAGGAAAAGCCATTGGTGTGGACAACATCTCAACAGAAGCCCTACAAGCACTTGGAAACTTTGGTGAAGAACAACTCACAGACCTGTGCAATGATATGTACAGCTCAGCGTACATCCCAGAAGACTTGAAAACATCTGTCTTTATAGTACTACCGAAGAAATCAAAAGCAACAGAGTGTTCAGATCACCGAACCATTAGTATTATGTGCCATACCCTAAAGCTCCTTCTAATCATTATTCTCAGAAGAATATCTGACAAGATCAACAGAAATGTCGGCCCAGAACAGGCAGGATTTAGGAAAAACAGTGGTACTCGAGAGGGCATTTTCAATCTTCGAATGCTCATAGAAAAGTATATAGATACTCAAAAAGATGTATATGCCTGCTTCATTGATTATTCAAAAGCCTTTGACACCGTTAAACACAAGGAGTTGATAGAAAGTCTCAGAACCACCGACATAGATGATAACGACATTGCTGTAATATCAAACCTGTACTGGCAACAGGTAACAAAAATCAGAATCAACAACGATATTTCTGAGCCCCTAACCATTCAAAGAGGAGTACGTCAAGGATGTGTATTATCCCCAGCATTATTCAACCTATACACAGACATAATATTCAGGAACGTGGAACACCTGCCTGGTCTTAATGTCGGGGGAGTGAATATTAATAATCTCCGCTATGCTGATGATACAGTGCTTATAGCAGAAACTGAACAAGATCTACAAGCCATTGTAGATATAGTCAAAACAGAAAGTGAAAAGTTTGGCCTGCTCATGAATGTGAAAAAAAAACAAAGACAATGCTATTTAGCAAGAGAAAAAAACAATGGGAAAATATCAATTGAAATAGATGGAAAGATCATAGAGCAAGTAAAGTCATTCCAATATCTAGGAGCATTATTGACAGAAGATGGAAAATGCGATGCAGAAATCATCAGACGAATTGCATTGGCCAAGAGTAAATTTTCAAAAATGCATTCCCTAATCACATCCCACGACCTATCACTTACCACAAAAACATGTCTGGCAAAATGCTACATTTGGCCAACACTACTTTATGGATGTGAAACATGGTCTCTGACAAAGACACTAGAAAAGAAACTCAGAACATTTGAGATGTGGACCTATAGAAGAATTGCAAGGGTATCCTGGAAGGAAAAGAAAACAAATCATCAAGTACTCCAAACTTTAGGAATAACATCAACAACGATCATTTCAACTATTAGAAAGAGAATAACCCGATATTTCGGCCACATCAGAAGGCACGACTCACTACAGAAGACCATTGCAGAGGGAAAAATAGAAGGCAAGCGTAGTCGAGGACGAAGAAGGACAAGCTGGCTTGGAAATATCGCAGCGTACGTAGGAAGCCCCATAAATCAATGTGCGAAACTCGCAGATGAGAGAGAGAGCTGGCGAACCATGATCTCCAACGTCGTGTCCGACATGGAACATCGGTAAATATAGTTGTCTTGATAAAAGTTGCATTATAATGATTACTCCCCTTATTGTGAACTCTGTCAAGAATCTAGAGTGAGACAATCAATTTCCTTGTATCGGCCATCTCTTACAAAACTATGAGGAGAGTTTTCACTGGTGTTGCTTTTAGTGCGTCTTGTCTTGTTAATTACAGAAATGGAATGACGATTCCCACTGTGTATGCTTAACAAAATAAAAACCAGCATATCGACATTGTGAATTACACATTCATACTCTACTCCTCACTTAACACCCTCACGCTCTTTTCTCTCACCTATAGCAGGCTAAAGAGAGAGGACATTGCTCTCACACAACATCATCTATGTAATGTAATAGTATAGATGATAATGCTCTCACCCCATCTTCCCCACCCCTAATCATTTGTATCATTTTAATATGTAACAGTTACCACCTAAGGCAATCACTCTGGGTGGGGTTCCTGACCTCCCATTGTGGGCAGGGGGGTACATACTGTAGCAATGACTATCCCGCACAAATCTTTGGGCCTCTTTTTCGCTCACGAAGTGCCCGAATTCGCGTCAAAATATGGGACGAAGCCGTTTCGTATATGTTATTTTAAAAAATTAATTACGACGCTGTTTATCGATGAATATGACTGAAAGTTGGCACACAGTTAGAAAAAAGGTCATTTTAGATTATGTCAAGCGACAAAACTCGTGCGATTACCAGAAGACCGTTAAAAATAGATTTTTACTCTTTGGAGTAAAATATTTCTAAAACTACCGGGCGTGGAGGTTTTGTTGCTGACAAGGTAATACATGAACATTTCTTCTTTTTGGTTGTAAAATTTCATATGAATATGACGAGTACTTTTCCCGTATTTTACAAAACACCATCCTAATTTGCTCTTCAAGTTTCAATCTTTTAATCCACTTATTACGCAAGATACAACCAAAGGTCGAAAAAAAATGCCGAAAAAGCGTCCCATATTTTCGCGTTTTTTTCCTCTTTGCGGGTCATCCAAATAAATGACACCTTTGAAACTGCATAACTTGTTTATTTATGAATGGATTTTCAAAATTCAAAAACATTTTTACTCAGTGGAGATAGGGCTTTGATTTAAGACAAATTTTTCCTCAAAAAGATAAAAAAAAACATTTTTCATAGTCATTGCTACATACTGTGTCTTCTATCCCCTTATATCTGTTTTCCAACATGCTTTCTGTCTTTGTCTTGGAATGAGATTACTTGGTTTTGTTCTGGCCCTGGCCGGAGTCCTGGCTGGGAGGGAAACAGTCAAATGCATAGTTATTGTTTTGGGAGATGCTATTTTTTTCCTTGTAAATCATCTTTCTGTTATGCATTGTATTATGTTTAGTTTGCATATTATATTATATGATTTGTAAACATTTGAGTGTGTTCCTCTTAGCTGGGACCTGTGCTTGTGTCTGGATGAGACTTTTAGGTGATCTCAAAGTACTTTGACGGTGTGCTCTTGGAGACTACATCTGTTCCCTATTTGAACCAATTCCCCTTTGTCTCACCTTTTCTTTTGAGCTTTAATTGTAATTCTAGAACTTTTTACTATCCCATTTTCTTCCTTTTTACTGGCGCTGATATGACCTTGATGTGTTGCAAGCGCCGTAAAACCCTTAAAAACAAACAAACAATAAGGCAATCACTGCCTTGCTAGTCTCCCATCCAATGCCCTCTATACACTCTAGATTGCTATGCTCCAGTCCCAACAGTACTGGTCAGTTTGTTATGTTACTGATACATGTGTGAGGTAACATCGTCTAATACAAGAAGGCGATGGAGTGATGGGTGGTGTGCGTAAGACCCTCGTCAAACATGCTTCGCGATTCCCCCTTCAGTTCAGCATGCATACACACACATAAATGTATATATGGCACACATATGCATGCATAACACATTAATTGACAATAATCACTACTGGGAGAGTGATAGTATCTTTCATTTCCATTCAACACAGACACAGTTCGCGAAAAAAAAAAATTTCAACGGATGCGCAAGAGAATGTCCAGTTTGTTCGAGATTTTCGTGTTGCTAATACTAACAAAACAGGGATTAAAACTGGAATTGTACTGAGTTCGAGATTTCCGTGCTCGAGTAGCAGAATATTTTAAAGATTGTATTTCTCTCCTGCAGTGTGGACCGTGTATTGATGCGTGATATATTCAAAAACACTGAGTATCTTTTTCAATGAGGACAGTGAGTAGTTTTGGCTGGACTCATAATTAGGGAGCTGATGGGATTTAACAATTTTTTTAAAAATTGCTTATGTTGTGTAACTTTTCTTTTGGTACCTAGCATGATCAAAAGTAGTGATGAACCCCAAATCTATATTTGTGAAGTTTCTTTTCTGTAAGAGACATACATTAATATATGATGAAACGAAAAAGACTCGATTAAGGAGGAAAAGAAACCCTGAAGCTAAGCTTGAAATTATTTTTATTAAAATCATCATTGTATAATGCAATATTAATCATCATATACAAATTACAAAATAAAATATTTACATCAATAAAAACGTTATCTAATGACTGTTTACTATGAAATTGTAAATTATCATGCAAACTTTGTTACTCTTGCTGAAAGATTAAATTAAACATCAAAATGACCAAAAGAGATTATATGTTGTATGTATGACTTAAACAATTGTTGGAGTCGTTTTAAAGGTACATTTAAATTAATTATATGGATTGGGGAAAGGAGTAACTGTATGAAACTGCGGTGTGTTCTGTAATGGCCTTTAAATCCTGGATGAGGAACAGCATCCCTGGAAATGCCAGAGCAACCAATAACCTGACAATATTCCATAGTTATTTAAAACTCCTGTTACCCCATCTCACCCAGTTGCGTCAATCTTCATCACATGAAGCTGCAGTTATTTTGGATTGGATTGGAGGGTGATAGTGGGAAATTGGCAGGTTTTGATTTTTAAACAATTGTTAAATACCTCATTAACATCATTTGTTGTGTTATTCAAAATATTTATAATCTCTAAATAAAAAAATGCAGACCTAGTAACTCTCCAATTTTATTGAGAAATTTCTGATATTTATTTTTATTCCCAATGTCCCTAATTTCCAACCACTGTGCAGTGTTTTATGAGAGAGGTACGCCTAAAAAACGACAGCTCCTCAAAAAAGTGACCAACGTGATTTCTCAGCTCATGTCTACACCAGATTATTTTCACTGTGATATGTTTAAGAGATTTTATTCATCAATAACTCTATTCAAAATTGAAGAAAAGTAAATTTTTTTTTTTTTTTTGGAAATTTTGCAAAGGCTTGACTCTAGGGTTAAATTGTCTTTTAGGGCGCGCCTCTACAATTCTCATACAAATGCTAAAAATGATTTCCAAATGGACTGATTTACAGCAGTGGGATTTGTACTGTTAAAAGTTGATTGTGACCAATGGCACTAACGCAGTTGCAATATGCAATGAGATTATATTGTAATCTTTCTTCTTTTTTCTCTTTTTCTTTTTTTTTTCTTTCACGTATGGAACCAATATTTCAATATATACAATTGATAAGAAGCAGCGCAATAAAACTTCGAAAACATACAATTTACAAACTAGGGGGGAAATACATTAATTGTAATAGGGAGAGATGAAAACAACTTTAAGTAGATGGTATTTTATAAGATGGTTTCATTCCTGTTATGTCCATGGTTAACTTCGATGAGAGAATAGCACCATTATGGATATAATTGTTCTACATTTTATCTGTTTACACTTCACACTATGTCATAGGATTGGGATTTGCGCGTTACAGGACACTGATGATACGAGTGGATCAATTTCGTGATGATGATGAAGATATCGATGCACATTGATGGATAAACATAGAGCGAACTCATTTAATGTAAAGTAAAAATAAATGAATGACAATGACTAGCTGTAGCAAAGGCCTATTAAAAAAAACATGCATCACTTTATAATTATAAGTATATATCTTTACTGAATTATAGAGGATACTTGCTTATGTTATAAAATAGTCGCACCGTATGGAAAATATCAGATCCAAGTTCTTCAATCTTAGTAGTTTGGGACTGACATTTAGTTCTGTCATTTATGTTTGTTGTTTTGGTTTTGTTTTATATCGATATGAAAGAAAAATGAATGAGGATAACCACTATAAGATTCTGGAATAAATGCCTTCATGAACTTCATGCTTAACAAATGTCAAATATTCCCAGTGACTATGATGAGAAAGGTAGTTGTGGTTTAAATTTATGTATTGTTTACACCGAGAAAGGGATAGAGCTATTTATAAAAACTATTCCCCATTCCTTGTACGTATTGACAACCAAACGGAGCTAGATCTTGTAAAATCTAAAGAGTGTAATCATTACTATAATTGATGAGTCTTTACTTGATAGTTAAAAAAAAACAATAAAAGTTTTTATAATTCATAACCCAAGTTCTCCTGACTTTTCCATTTATGACAGGCTTCGACTTTTATTAGATTTAAGGGAATGAATGATCTACAGTTTTGCTTGCATCTTTTATTGAACTTAACCAATTCCAACAGGATTTATCTCCCTCCTGATTTCTTCAAAATCTAGAAATTTAAGACATTACTATATTACAACACATATATATAATGAAACTCCATTTGCCAAATTGCAGCGAGCTAAATTCAGTCATATTTTTTTTTCCAACTGAGTCATCAATCATGTTTTGTTTTTGTTTTTGTGTTTGCTGTTCAGCAATTTGATCTTTCTTAAAAACTGTGAAAAACGCTACTTTATATCCAAAATTGTAAATAAACTTGTGGGTCAAATATTTCAACAAATAGAACAATTATATTGTTAGAAATTTCAAAAGTTTTGAGCACTTCTTATAATGTGGGTTATTTTAGGCACTCGTGCACATGGCGGTACAATAATAAAGGCTATCTCAGAATCTTTAAACCTAAATGCAGCATAGACCAAGATATTACACTCGAGAATTTTTTTCCCTGTGACAAGAGCCAACACATTTTTAAAAAATAATCCCAGTTTCGTTTATTGCGAGTATTGTTAGATGTGAATTTCCTTTAAATGCATGCTTAAGATAATCTGATTTAATGTTATCTCAATAAGACATTATGAAAATCACACAAGCATGATTTGTCAGGTAAGACTTTCTCTTTATCCTGTGATGTCAACAAGAACTTGATCTGTGGCTATCACAGCAGCACCCCCATTCCCTGATGTGGATGGCAGATCTACCGGTATGAGTTGCTGACTTTGTCGGAGTTGTTCTTGGGTGACCAGTTTCCCCTCGGCTTTGAGGTGTAATGCTCGTGTCAATTCTGATATAAAGGACCCCCGCTCCTCTGCATGACCGATTAATGCAATCACGTGGTCACTCTCTTGGCGCGCTACAATGACACGGGAAGATTTGTCTGGGCTTGTTCCTATAAATGTGTTGTCGATTCCCTGAAAGGAATAATACATAGAGCTATTCTTGTAATTAGATTTATTAGCGCTCTCTCTCTCTCTCTCTCTCTCTCTCTCTCTCTCTCTCTCTCTCTCTCTCTCTCTCTCTCTCTCTCTCCCTCTCTCTCTCTCTCTCTCTCTCCATTTCCATCCCCTCAATCTGTAGCCCATTTCACCAGTGCAATGAGACGACAAGGCTCTGCCCAGACCCTAGCTGAAGTCCCTTTCCGTGACAAGGATGACACAACCGAACGCAAGCCTTGTTGGTTTCCATTTATAAACAGCATATTATCCAAATAGTTTCCCTTCGCAATATATATTTTTAAGGGGGCTATATACGTTTCGGTTGAATGTATCGCCGTGTGTGTGTGTGCATGCACGTATGTTATCATGAGATTAGAGAGTGTGATTAGGACTCAAAATATAATTACACTGTATGTATGTAACTTGCAAATAGTTATACATACAGAGAGGAAAGAGTGAGTGAGAGAGAGAGGGGGGGGGGGGGGGGGGGGGGAGAGGGAGGAAGAGAGAGAGGAAACAATCTTTATCTATAGAGGAAGAAAGTGAGAGAAAGAAGAAAAGAAATAAAGGAAGAGAAAGATAATAAAGAGGGACTATATGAGATAACTAATGGAAGAGTGCTGAAGAGAGAAAATAAAAGAGAGAGAGAGAAAGAGAACACAACCTTTGTCTTTCTGATGAGGGATATCAAAGCACAAGCTTTCCCTCTTATAGTTTATCTTGTAAGAAGAAAAAAAATAATATAATATGGAGTATGATGGTGATGGTGTTATAGGGGAATGGTGAAAGTGAAGGATGGTAAAGGAAATATTAGGAAGTTTGTTATGATGATGATGTTGTTGTTGATGACGATGACAACGATGTTACTAGTGTGCATATGTGTGAGTGTGTATAATATATGTGTCAATAAATTATGTAATGTTATGTTATTTATAATATTTTATTGTTATAAATGTGTAACCAAATGACATGTTGAGGACAATAAAGACATTGTATTCTTATCCTTCTTCTTCTTCTTCTTATTATTATTATTATTATTATTATTATTATTATTATTATTATTATTATTATTATTATTATTATTATTATTATTATTATTATTATCTCCTCTTTGGGGGACGGGTGATTTAAAGCAGAGCTCGAAAAAATTATACATCTCTCTCTCTCTCTCTCTCTCTCTCTCTCTCTCTCTCTCTCTCTCTCTCTCTCTCTCTCTCTCTCTCTCTCTCTCTCTCTTCTCTCTCTCTCTCTCTCTATCTA
>NC_088360.1:85882212-85884712 GCF_034508935.2 Berghia stephanieae | reverse complement strand
GCATTAATCGATCGCAAAGTAGGTACATTCCTAAACCCAGCCCCAAACCAGGAAAGGGGGGGGGGGGGGGGCAGAAAAAAGAAAATCCTCGATGAAATCGGCATCTTTGCTTATGAGGCCAGTGCTCTACCAACTGAAATATGAGGATCCAAAAAATATATGTCTATTGCTTATTATCATTCTATTTAGAAATAAAAGAAGTAGTAGCTCTTCGGATGTGTCATCAATCAGTTCCAACTCAGATGACATCAAATCGGCAATTAACATTGTTTTCCATCAACGCCTCATTTACGATGCCGTGCACATATTATGAGCAAATAAGAACACGTGGCGTTAACGAATTAAAATCCAAAGGTTTGTTTTTATTAGATGATCAAAATAAACAAAGATAGACAGTGTTTTTGTTTGGCTTTTTTTTTTTTCTTTTCTCTTTCTTTTTTTTTTTTTTTTTTTTTTTTTTTTTTTTTTTTTTTTTTTTTTTTTTTTTTTTGTTTTGATTATTTTGTTTTTGTTTTTCTGGGTTTTTTTTTGGTTGTTTTGTTTGTCTGTTTTTTAATGTGTTTTTGTTTTGTTTTTGTTTTTGTTTTTTTTGTTGGTTTTTTTTTTTTTTTTTTTTTTTTGGGGGGGGGGGTTGATTTGTCTTTTTCTTTCTTACTTTCTATTTTTTTTTTTTGGTCTTGTTTTTTTTTTTTTTGTTTTTTTTTTTTTTTTGTTGTTTTTTTTTTCTTAGTAACAGGCTCAATCTACAATGTTGGCAATGATACTGAAATTGGGGATATTATATAAATAAATTTAAGTAAATAAGAGTAACAGTTATGGATGAGAGTCGTGTGGTGATGGGTGTAGTAGTAGTAGTAGTAGTAGTAGTGGTAGTAGTAGTAGTAGTAGTAGTAGTAGTAGTAGTAGTAGTAGTAGCACTATTAGCAGTATAGTAGTAGTAGTAGTAGTAGTAGTAGTAGTAGTAGTGGCAGTAGTAATAGTAGTAGTAGTAGTAGTAGTAGTAGTAGTAGTAGTAGTAGTAGTAGTAGTTAGTAGTAGTATAGTATAGTAGTAGTAGAATAATAGTAGTAGTAGTAGTAGTAGTAGTAGTAGTAGTAGTAGTAGTAGTAGTAGTAGTAGTGGCAGTAGTAATAGTTAGTAGTTGTAGTAGTAGTAGTAGTAGTAGTAGTAGTAGTAGTAGTAGTAGTAGTAGTAGTAGTGTGGCAGTAGTAGTAGTAGTAGTAGTAGTAGTAGTAGTAGTAGTAGTGTGGTGGTGGTAGTAGTAATAGTAGTAGTAGTAGTCGTAGTAGTAGTAGTAGTAGTAGTAGTAGTAGTAGTAGTAGTAGTAGTAGTAGTAGTAGTAGTAGTAGTAGTAGTAGTAGTAACAGTAGGTTGTTGTTGTCCCTTGGAGCATATGGTTCCATGAAACTGGACTTCGTTCATATCTTTTAATATATCAAGTGTTAAAGAGCCATAATCACATCCTTTTAGATGACGGCGTCAATCGCAAAGTATTTCGGCAAAAGCTAGTAGCCCAAGCTACCCAATCATAGCTTGCTGGTCAGTGAAGTTCACCCTGATTGGAAATAATCTCTCTCTCTCTCTCTCTCTCTCTCTCTCTCTCTCTCTCTCTCTCTCTCTCTCTCTCTCTCTCTCTCTCTCGTTCTCTCTCTCTCTCTTTCTCTTTCTCTCTCTCTCTCTCTTTATCTCTCTCTCTCTCTCTCTCTCTCTCTCTCTCTCTCTCTCTCTCTCTCTCTCTTCCCCCCCCCCCCCCCTCGTGATTTTCGGTTCTCCAATGACATAATACACTTTTAAAATTTCAATATTTTCCTATTGTGCTTTATGTGTCGTATTCAATTTGATTTTGCACGTATTACAGATAACTATTACAACCATACAGACTGCACTACACGCATAAAGAGTCGCAAGGACAGTCGTGTTAACATGAAGTACAAGCTGGAAAGAATTTCGGACATACAATACTTGTGTTTCTTTCGGGAAGAATCCATCCGTATCAAGAAAACGAATTACTCGTACCCACTCAGCCATGAAAGTTCTTCAAGTGTGTCCATCTACAGCTAGATCCTACACATCAAGAAATCTGCGCTCACTTTGCAAGGATTGATTATAATGGAAATTGCTTGTTTTGTTTGTTTTTTTTTTTTTGTTTTTTTGTTGTTTGTTTATTTTGTAAGGATTTTTTTTTTTTTGACATGGCATATTAACCCATGTCACAACAATTTTACCACCACCTGACTCCAGCACGTTTTACACACACACACACACACACACACACATACACGAGTAGAACCAAGTGTCTATGTAGCAAGTCATGTTTCACGATCCGCACTTTTACCTTTTTATTATCAAGAATGATAGCACATAATAACATTGTTTATGATGCCTAGTTGAGTACATAAATATAAAACAAACACGAGAATTAATCTTTTAAGATAGCCACACATTTAACTAACACTACATCCATTTGTGTCAGGTCTGCCCGTAAGAGAAGTTTGAGAAG
>NC_088360.1:85859712-85877212 GCF_034508935.2 Berghia stephanieae | reverse complement strand
TTAGACTAGCGCTATTAAACATAAGAAGAAGGCGATAGAACAATCAACAGATTTTGATCGAGTACTAGTGGCTGTCAAGTATTTAAGAAAAAGTAAGACAAAGGGGATGAGTTCAACAAACACCAGCAGCGTGTACTACAGTGGAACCTCAGTATAACAATGATTGTGAGACCAGACTAAAATCCCTGTATAATATCATCGAGTCGTGTTATAGCGAATTTCAAGGGAAACAACCCAAATGGCATAAAATCGCCATTTTTTATCATCATTTGTAGAGCAATGCCTCTCTCACACCCTTTCAAGCTGACCGTTTTGAGTGTGTGTGTGTGTGTGTGTGTGTGTGTTTTGTGCTACATACTGTCAGACTGCAGCAAGACACATGTTATATTGAAAATGATGTAGTATAGGAGTAAGTAGTCTATACACACAAACACACAGAGTATTCACGAAATAGATATGCCTATTTATTCATATTCTCTCACTGCACTCAGGTGTAAAATGAGTAATTATCCGTTAACAGCGTTGTCTTTGTTGGAAAAAAATGTAATATCGCCTAACACAAACAGGCGCTATGTCTCGTTCTACGTTGTTGTTGGCCAGGAACCCTTTGTAAAGCGATTTGAGCATGTTAAGTGGATATTGCACAATATAAAAGCTCAAGTTTTTTTTTTTTAGTTGTCGGTTTACCTGAGCGTAAAATGGGCTGATGCTTTGTATTTGGAGATATTAAGTGGGTTTCGGCGTTATGACCAATAAGGCTCTTAAAAGTCACTGTTGTAGCCGTTGAATTTTAATAAAGGCAAAGACGGAGAAAAAAAACCCCAGAATTTTTCAAACCCCTGTTATAACCGGTCCCTGTTATTGTTAGACATAGGTTCCACTGTAGATTCATAGGCTATTTATACCCTTGTACTTGTAGCTAGTCTGAAACCCAAACCGACACTGTTAAAGGATCTCCATCGGAAGGGAAGCACTCAAATGGTTACAAAATTAGAAGTGTATTAAAGCCTCAACAATATATTATATAATAATGGAGAAAGATTTACAAGGGAAAATGACTATCATCTCTTAGGTTCAAAATTATATAAATTCAGCCAACTGTTTCCCTCACGGCAAAAGATTCTAGGTAAGGCCTGCATGAATCCCCATACTAATATAAGGAAAACAAAAAAGCACAAAAAGCAACGGATAAATGAATAAATGATATCTATTGAGGAATAGAAGTTATAAGCGATAACTAGAATATGGCTTAATAGACAATGATATGAACCGATAAAGAATTCATCAGTCCAGATAGCGGCAACATTCATTCGCTCTAGGGAATTTTTTACTCTTCACAATTTTAGTTATACCATTTATTTAAGGTCGTTTTTAATTAGTGTATTTTTGCTGTGTTGCTTTTCTTTTTTTTTTTTTTTTTTTTTTTTTTGTAAACATCAGCGACACTTTTATGTTATTTCAATAACAATATAATAGAAAATGATAGGATGGTAAATACATTGTAGATCTGCAGTTCGGGAACTCAAGAAAATTAGAAAAGGAGATCTAAAAAGCATTCTATCCATGTGTTTCGTTTTTTTAGACTACCTAAAATCTTCATCCAAATGTAGGCAAAGAATTCAGTCATGTGGGATACCCTCAATTAGCAAATTAATAGTATAATTAACTAGAGAAAAAAAAATCCCGTCCAACAGCTAATACAAGGCAGCGCCCAGGTACCAAATTGCCTTGCAAAGGAAAGAAAAGAAGGAAATGAAACCAGCACAACTTAATGTTAATCTGAAATTTATTTTCAATTCAATAACATAACATTAGATTTATTTTATATAACAATCTTATTTTTAGATAATCTCTTCCGTTTCTCCTAGAAAATTATCATCAGGTATGGTGGAGTGAGCAGTTGTGAACACATCAGCCAACATATGCTTAGGGATTTCTGATCCTCTAACCCTAAGATTGTAACAAGCATTTTCAACTTTCTGCAAACTTTGCCTCAGCACCGTTGCTTTTCTTCGAAGTTCTCGTGGTGCATTACTGAATGAAGCAAAAGCATTGTGAATGGTACGCATCAAATCAGTCACCTACAAAATAGAATTATTTAAAGATGCATTAATAAAATCTTTTGTATGTGGTATAAAAATTAATGACATATTGAGGAATAATATAAACTGGAATTTTAACTAATGAAATACACTCCAGCACGGTTTCCTCGAACACGGATTCCTAGAACCCATGATTTCCTCAAACTCATTCAAATGTCCCCAATTTTTTCCTTATTATTCTTTGTTATAATTCCATTCCTTCCTCAAACTAAATTTGCATCGAACACAGTTTCCTCAAACTACTTTCACTCAGCCTAGGCAGTTTAGTGAAAATTTCAAATTATAAAGAACTTCTTTAAATTGGTATTAACAGAAGCAGCTTGCTGTGCTTATTCCAATGCTTTTTAAACTTTTGAGATATCTCGATTGGTTCAAGAGTTATGAATTTTTAAATGAATATTTTTCGGGGTTCAAAACGGCCAATTTTACCATTGCAAAGTTGTGACGAGTTCATGACAACCCAAGTAATAACAACTGCCTATGAAGACGTAACTTCGTCAAAAATGGACGGATTTTCATGAATTATAAATCAAAATATAGGTAGAATTCTATTCTTTCATTATAAACTGGATTTTGCTTTTATTGTCTTCTTTCTTCCTTTGGTGGTCATGAATAGGCATAACTTATGAACTACTACTGAGTACGTGAGAGTTTGACCTTGAGACTCAGAAATAGCAGCAATCTTCTCCTTGACATCCTTTAAACAATTGAAAGTATTCATCTGAATCAAAACAAAGTTAAATGAAGCAAAATATGAAAAGAAATAATATTTTGGAGTGAAAAAGATATATATATTGGATCAATTCCTTGTTGCCTAAGTATGAAAAGAGAGGGCTTGAAGGAAGTCAACACACTATAATTAAACAAACTGTAGATAAATCCGTTTTAATTATTATTTTTTTTAAATAAAATAAATGGGACTCTCAAAGAACTGTAACAAAACCGAACGTTAATACGTTTTAAATGACTGACTGGTGGACCAAAAGTGGCTGTTGAAAGTTAAAATTTACCGAGAAAAGGACGGTCATCATACGACATGACCGCCCACCCCCCACCTCTTCCCCATTAAAAAAAAATCCAAAACAAATAAACCAAAGGTGATGATGGGAGGGTGTGTGTGTGGATTGGGGGGGGGGGGCGGTCTTGGCTCAGCTCTTCACTTTTAGGACTCCAGTACAGATATTTATTCAATATTTACCATGGGGGCCACACAGACTAGTTTCAATCGTAAACAAAGATGGCGGAAGTTCGACTCCCATGGCAACCATTATTTTTTTTTTTTCGTACTTTTACTTCAATAAACAAATAAGAATGAAAATAAAAGAATAAAATGCTCTTACATGAAAAAACATTATGAAAACAAAAAGTTAATATCAATAATAAGCCAATAAAGGAGGTAGAGCGTGGTGTTAAATCAGCAGCGACCGTGGGTCCAAAGGTCAGCTAAAGCGTGACGTCGCAGCCACTGAATGCCGGCTCAGTTGAGCGGTAAGTCTGAAATCGTTTTTTTTGCGGAGAGTTAAACAAGTCGTGCGTCAAGTTTAATTCTTACATATCTTGTGTCAATCAAATATTTAATAGTTGAATTTTATGTCTCCGAAGTTTAAATAATGTCGCCCAACGGGTTGTTATGTTCTTAAGCTTTATAAATTGCATTGATTTCAAAAGAAAATAACTCGAGTTATAGTGATCCGATCGACTTCAGAAAAAGACTGTTTCGTAGTTTAGCTTCTCCTCTTCAAAAAGATGTATCTGAAGTGGTAGTACGATCCGAAAAACGAAACAAAAATTGCATTTGTTTCCGACCACTCCCGCAGGTCGCTTCCACGGCCGGTCACAAAAACTCAATGGGTGGCTGATCGCCGATTCAGCCAGCGGCTCGCGCTCTCGCTAAACTGCCTACTCAGCCAACTTTCTACAAAATTAATTAATTAGTTTTTTTTAAATACACCAGGGGATTTCAATCACTGATGATTTACTATGGCATTGACAGTTGCGTATGTGTTTATCGTGTGTATCTATCTGCACTGCATGTGTGCTTACAATATGCTGACACACACAGCCACTTACACACCCCATCACCCTTTTGCATAACCGACACCTTTTTCTGCTTATTCATCGTAGCACTTTGCCACTCCATCTATTTTCAATGCAACGCACCATGATTGTCTATGACGTTAAATGAATGTTGTAACATAGCAATCACCCCCTCCCACACACACATGCACACAACAATTTGTAGTATGTATATATATAAATTTATCTCCTTCAATATATCAATGAAATAAATAAGTAATACACTTCCCTTTTTTCATATACAAGCGGAAATTTGACTATTGCAAGGGAAGACTGGAATAAACCAGGTGTCAGTCGCAGTGTAGCGCCACAAATTGAGCTAAGGAGAAGTGGCTTGCTGAAGGCCACATCATAATGCTATGGATATCAAACTAGGTATCTTTAGGGTGGGTAGCAAAGTCTATACTGCCGAGCCTCATTGCCCTTCCCCCCCCCCCCCTGCCCCATTAAGTCATTATGGCAAGGTACAGGTTCCTCAAACTGCAACTTCGGTTTCCTCAAACTATTTTGCATGTTCCGAGGAGTTTGAGGAAACCATACTGGAGTGTAATAAAACTAAGCAGAAACAAAATACAAAAGTGAGAGAATAAACTTTTGAACCAATGTTTAATGACTTGACACGATATCTTAATCTTTTCTCAACTATGTTTTTTTTTTTTAAGTCAGATTGTCAGTGCCTGATAAGATGAAAAAATAAAAGTATGCTTTCTTCTTAATTTTAAACAAGAAAAAACAAAGAATTAAAATGATCAAAACCACACTGTGCAATGTTAAAGAAACTAAAATACGATATATCAAACAAATTTTTTTAAAAACCCTTTATTGTTGAACATTACAATTTATGGTCCACGTTTGCATTATGCCACTTATTCTTCTAATGTGCAAACAAAAGTTTAACATTTCTACCTGTAAATAAGCAGTTATTTATAGGCACATGAAAAGGAGCTGGAGTTTATTCCATATCCTATTGCATAAAACAAATGATAAAAATTGCATGATTCCAGTCAGGATGCTAGTCTATCACGAAGTATCTACCATCAGATCTGAAGACTCAGCTACTCAGTCCCTGCTGGGTGTACAGAGGGGTTATAAAAAGAAAACTATTCAATTCTACACCAAACCAGTCCCATTGCTTGTGAAGTGAGAGCAATGTCAACTGAGCTATAGGGACCCCTGGGCATTTTTGTACAGTGGACTCCGGATAAGACGATGCCCAGGGGAACCGAGAAAAAAATCGACTTATCCGAAAATCAACTTAACCGGAGTGTAACCAAATGAGCAAAAACGCATGTGAACAAAGCAAACCAATCTAGAATAAGTATGTCCCTTCATATCGCGCGGTCTCTGTAGTGGTCATCAGAGGCTCCTACCCCCAATAGCCCCATAGAGGAATCAGAATACAAAAATCGTAATTTGAGATAAAAAAGCGGAATCAACTTGCTGTTATTGACTATGACATGCTTTGCAACAGAAAATGTAATGGACAATCCAAAAGTACTCAAATGATTAAAAATATAAAATGTGTAAAGATGTACAGATTGTGTAGACTAAGAATGGGGTCAAATAATAATAGAGGACACACAGGTCCTGGCCGTCTGAGAGCAAAGCATTGAATGGATGGATTTAACCTTGTCAGGACCCTCCCCCCCCCCCCACACACACACCGAAACAAACAGACGCGCGTGCCGGTACACACACACACACACACACACACACACACACACGCACACACACTTACACAGGGCTAAAATTAAATAGGAAAAGAAGCTGACCGTAATCAATAATATTATTACCGAATGAAGCCAACATATAATATTACCAAGGTCATTGACCTCACAAATTGGAGTCACCATAATATTAATAATACTTCGGTCAACCCCCCTCCCAAACATATAATATTATCCGACATCAGCAGCACACACTTTGAAGGGACTAATCAGACACACAAAATGTGTGTTGATTGACCATAGGAGATGCTGACGAAGTAAGCCAAAGCTCACTTTTTTTTTCACTAGAGAATTTTTTTTTTTTAATTTTCCTCGATTGGAATTTTTGCCTTGAATGAGGAATGTATACAAATTAACTGAAATTATTCCGCGAAAAGCGGAAGAGTAGGAGCCTCTAGGTCAAGGTCATGCTTCTTGTAAATCGTCGAGACAGAAATAGCCGGTATGCCAATTTCCTACGCGATGATTTTCTGTCGCATGCCAGACTTTCCAAATGCATCGAATCTTCCTTTTCCGCGATAGGTTTGCCATTGTAGTTGTAGACTTGACTTGAATTCTTGATAAAATTGATACTAATTAAGAGGGGCATTACATAGGATGGCCTGGGATTAGAACCAAAAAAAATTCTTGAACTTGAAGTTGCGACAATGTAAAATTTGAGATGGAGAAATTAAAGTTATTCAATACTGCTTATGTACATTGAACACGGACGTCAGGCAAAGCACCTACATCACGTCGATGTGCGCCAATCGTTCATGGATATTCTTAACCACTGAAAATTCTTACTGGTAGCTTTTTTAACCAATGGAAATACTTGTTTATTTGTGATTTTATTGTAGTCATGAGTGATAAGAACATCGACTTAAGCGACATCGACTTATGTGGAGTTTTTTTTTTTACTAATGTTATATAAGACGAAGGGGGAGGGACCAAGAAAAAAAAATCGACTTGGGTAAAAATCGACTTAGGCAATGTCGACGTATCCAGAGTGCACTGTATACTATTTCCAAATTAGTAATATTTTATGCGCCAAGAAAGAATATTCTTATTCACCTCTTTTGGAGTGTCCAAATCTCCAGCACCAACAGAGTTGATGGCCATTCTCATAAGCTCTCCAGTAAAGTCAGCAATTCCAAGCATGTACTCTGTCAAAGGAATGGGCACCTCATTAGCTATTTTATGAGTGGTTCTTTCATCAGATGAGATAGTTGGTTGATTGGCAAAATCTTTACTGATGGAAGCAGTTGTAGAATTTTCAATGACTGATGCAGTTTCAGAATCTTCAATGACGGGAGCAGTTGCAGAATCTTCTAAAGAGGGCCCGGAATTATCTTTATTCTCCAACCTGAATTTATTTATTGCTGAGCGTATGTCATCTTGAATTACATCCACTCCAATAAGTTCATTGTCTTTCAAAAAGTAGTAAAATGTTATGGCTTCTATGTACTCCTGAAGACCTGGGTAGACAAGAAAACAAAGAAAAAGGTAATATACATGATATAGTATTTACAGCAGAAGTATATACATTTTTCAAATTATATTTGAACTAGCAATATAATATAAAGATAGGGTAAAGCATAAAGTACAGGAAAACATCAACAGTGTTAACATTTTTTACAGGGCGATGAAAAAAAAACCCCCAAAAATCATCTGTGCTACATATTTTTGGAATAAATCTTGTAAAAATTAATTCTGAAAAATGAAACTTGTAACAAACGAAGTGTTTGAGGGCGCTTCCTTATTTGACATCCTTGCTAGTGCTGCAGAAAGGGTCCATAAATACAATGATTCTTGGTTTTCAGAAACAGACCACAATAAATGACTTTATAAAGTCAAATGAAGTGAAACGTCATAAATTACTAAAGTGACCCCTTTAATAGCCACCAAGTCATCTAGATTGACTTCCCTTGTATTTAGTATCTTGCATTTTCCATTTGGTTCCCTCTAATATTTTTTTAAAGAACTGATATGTCGACATGATGCTGATGCTCATATTGACCTTCTATTATGACACACATTAGTTTTCACAATACTATGTTTGAACTTCTGAAACAATTAAAATTCCCTTTTTTAAGTGTAAAAATAATTTAACTTAAGCTGTTCACTTTTATTCTCTCATTTACGTAGAATCCAATTTAATGTCTATAGACAGAGTTGTTTACATTTTTTATACAAAAATGGAATCACTAAGATAGTTTTTTTCTTACAATTTTATATTGACTTTTTTCTATGTAGTGTGGTCTACAAATGTTTTCTCCTTAATTTTTATATGTATCCTTTGGCTGCCTATTCTCATATAAATGAATAGAAGGCATTAAATTTGCAATAAGCGAGATTGGTAGTATATGATGGTTTCATTGTCTATCTGGTGACATCCTGACCTGGAGAGAATGCCCTGAGAAACTGGTAAGAATCTTGTCCTTGAAGCTCTGCAGCAAGAGGTAAAAACTTTGAGCAATGAAGTTCCTGTATTTTATTTTCTGCATCTTTTAAGACTTCGTCCTTACTACTTGACCTGGAAAACGTAAAGTAAGGTTTTAAAAAATCTTAGTAATATTAATATTTATTTGGGGACATTGATTGACAATAATGAGCAATTTAATTTCTAACTTTTGTAATAAAATAACAGCTGAGAAGAAATATATTGACATGGTGAGACATTGATTGACAATAATGAGCAATTTAATTTCTAACTTTTGTAATAAAATAACAGCTGAGAAGAAATATATTGACATGGTTGGGACCGTGATAAAACGTCGATTTAAGCGTTGTGTCAATATATCAAATTTTACAAAAAGATTTTTTAAAATAGAAGCAAACAGGATGTTTAATGCATTGGACTTTTCTTTTCTATTTTTTATAATCATTATTACCTGTGTGCCAATGTTAACAACTTAGTGTCTGTGCAGAGGGTAAAGAGCTATCTATATAAATGTTATTCATTATCATTGCTATCGATTTACCTTCGACGTTAGTCCAGAGATTTTTTTTTACTTTATTTTTTTCTATGTCTACCATTGTCAAAAGGTTATTAGCTAACTGCAAACTGACTGGCATTATCTCTCGCCATCATGTTTTATCAGAATTAAAAGTGTCATCTTTTTAAACAACAAGAGATGAAGTTAGTAGAAAAGTGCCAGAAGACAATAGAGAATAAAAATTTTCGCGGCGGTGTTGGGGTTTGAACCTGCGACCTTATTGGTACGACAACTCCGCCTGGCAGGTGAGAGCGTGGCTCTACTGTGTAAGCTATCCACGAATACAAAAATATTCGTATCAAACTCAGGTCATTTCTAGAGCTCTCTCTCACTCATTTCTGGAGACCGCGGGTTCGCTCGCCACACAACCATCGCGAAGTTATTTGACCAACAGTAAGCTTAATAGCCAATATTCTCAACACAAACATATAACATAGAAACGATTGAGACATTGAGTATGTCCGGTATATGGGGTGAATTTTTAATTCAGAAAAGTGAGTGGAGCAGGCACTTATGTTGGTAACAACAAGAGATGAAGTGAGTAGAAAAGTGCCAGAAGAAAAAAATTTTATTCTCTATTGTCTTCTGGCACTTTTCTACTCACTTCATCTCTTGTTGTTACCAACATAAGTGCCTGCTCCACTCACTTTTCTGAATTAAAAATTCACCCCATATACTGGAGCATACTCAATGTCTCAATCGTTTCTATGTTATATGTTTGTGTTGAGAATATTGGCTATTAAGCTTAACTGCTGGTCAAATAACTTCGCGATGGTTGTGTGGCGAGCGAACCCGCGATCTCCAGAAGTGGGTGAGAGAGAGCTCTGGAAATGACCTGAGTTTGATACGAATATTTTTGTATTCGTGGATAGCTCACACGGTAGAGCCACGCTCTCACCTGCCAGGCGGAGTTGTCGTACCAATAAGGTCGCAGGTTCAAACCCCACCACCGCCGCAAAAAATTTTATTCTCTATTGTCTTCTGGCACTTTTCTACTCAATTCATCTCTTGTTGTTACCAACATAAGCATCTTTTTAAACCACTTTTTGCAAGATAGTTTGATTCACAATAATGCAAATTACAACTTGGCATACTTTTGACTTTTCTGTAGCAACAACATGACCTGTTAATCTATTTTGTCTTTCCTTATGCAAAAGTTTTAAAAGCATGTCATGACAAAAACAAAATTGAAAAAAGGAAATAACTAAAATTCAAATGACTGTTACTAACACCAACCATGGAATGGAATTGTATTTGTGAACCACTACCTCAGAGTGGTAAGTATCTGTCTGAGTAAATCATATGTGGAAAATTGAATATCAATAATTTAAGTGGTGAAATTAAAAAAAAAACCCACCTGAGCTTTTATATAGCGCAATATCCACTAAATGTGCTCAAAGCGCTTTAGAAAGGGTCCATGATCAACAGCAACACGTAACATGTAGAACGAGACATGACGCCTGTTAGGCGATATTAAAATTTTTACGACAGAGACAACACTATTGACGACCAGGTACGGTGAGAGAATGTGAGTAAAGAGTCTTTTCCAAGGACTCAACTATGCGCCGAGCGAGGCTCAAACCCAGGACCTTCTGATCTGAAAGCGAGTGTCATACCACAAGACCACATCGCCGCACAAATTAATATTCATTAAGAAGAATAAATGCAGTTCCTTAAACTACAAAAAAACAACAACAAAAAACAAACAAACAAAAAGAAAAACCCCCAACAGATTTCTGATATTTTGACTAAAAATAAATTTTTCACATCCTGTTTGTCTAGACGGTATGCGTCTTTGAGGCAAGAGGTCACTTTTTCTGAAAAGTGAAGAAAAGAGTACCTGATACAGATTAACACAGCGGTAACAGACATTGAAAGGATTCCAATACA
This sequence comes from Berghia stephanieae, assembly GCF_034508935.2. NCBI lineage: Eukaryota > Metazoa > Mollusca > Gastropoda > Nudibranchia > Aeolidiidae > Berghia > Berghia stephanieae. The sequence goes on along the minus strand of NC_088360.1, from coordinate 85,866,439 downwards.
CAGGATTCTGTTCAAACAAGTAGTCAAGTAGTAAAAAAGGATATCTCTAGCAAGTGTGAGAAGTGAAAAATCATAAAATCATACAAAAATTATAAAATAATTGTTAATGCCCTCACAGGAGGACTTATTATCATTGTACAAATTAATAAAGATACATTAAAAAATTATCCTAGTGCCATATTCCCTGTGAAGCGTACCATGCATTATGCATTTAGAAAATTGAGTCAAAAGGCTGCACTTATTTGTTAGAGATGCATTGAAGGAAATATGAAATATGAAATCAAGCTAGCCTATGACCCTGACTCTATCAACAATCCAGATAGTAAATATATAAAGTAGTTTACTACAGGGTCAACACTGGGTCAAAGTGAAAAAAAGTATTGACAGCCAACTGATGATGCAGTGAATAGTGATGTGCAGTATTAGTACTATCGCTAATCAATGCATGCATGCAATACTGCATGAGATTACTGCATAAGTAAAGAAAGAGGGAATTCGTCAATTGAGGTAGTGCATGTGTGATTTTATTTGTGTTTAAAAAAAAAAGAAATGGTAATAGGATTTAGATCTGGGGCAGAGAGGAAGAGGGGAAGCACTTATGGTCAATTCACTGCTTAGTAGGGATAACACGATAATGTTGAAAGTTTTAATTAGCTTACCCGTTGATTCTGTGTAACAAAAAAATTAGTCGTTTACTCTCTATTGTGATGTCTCTACTGAGCTTAACAATTCTCTCATGTTTATCATTTTTGAGATCAAGTTCTTTTTGAAATCCTCGAAAGACTTTAATTACTTCAGATGATTCATCTACATCAGAAGAATTTTGCTTGCGACCTGCAACAAGACAAAAATATCAATCATAATGTTAAGTTTCAATCATATTGACAAATGGCAAACAACTTCTTTTCTCATCTTAAAAAGAGAAACAAGTATTATGTCCTAGCAACATGATTGCTAGGACATCACCTGAACAAGTCTGGAGTTGAACGTACCTTCCCAGGGGGCTAAGCAATTTGAACACTGCTTTTAGCCTATCAGGGTTCGAGCCTAGGGCTATACAAGTGTAGCGCGGGAAAGCAGGGGGGAGGTCTTTGTAAGTTATGTCGAGTCGAACAGAATTCCACTTTCTAGCGGTCCTGTTCTTTATCATTTTCTTATTGTAGTGTTCCCAATTCATGGATGTTAGGAGAAAGGATAAATGGATAAGTAGATTTGTACCGTTCTATTTTGTGTTATTCAGTTCCGTAATAAATGTATCGTGTCCGTAAACGTTGATCTCCATTTATCTTATCATTACAATTGTCTGGCCGTGAAACACAGACTTTCTCCTTCTTGCTCTTCCATCAGATCAGGCTAGGCCCGGTGCAGTGACCTGATCTTCCTCTCCAAGGGAACTTAACAACAAGTTCCCTCCTTCTATCCCTCTAGTCTTTTCCCTTTTCTCTTCTTTTGTTGATGTTTCAGGTTATCTGGCTCTATTGACTAACCGAGAGCACCCAAAACTTAACAGTGGCGCCCAATAAGGGACCCGATCCCTTGATCCTCAGAATTTATAATACTAGTTAGTTTTATTTTGCTCGAACCCAGTCAAATGATAGGAAATATTACTGGGTTGATAAAATTATAATTATATTTGGTAGGAGGCAGATGAGTAAAAGTAAAATATAATCTCAATAGTAAATGAAAATGCAATGAAACAACAATTTATTGGGTGCCACTGTGACGATTCGGATTATCTGGCTCTATCGACAAACCGAGAGTACCTGAATTGTCACAAAAGAAACATTTCTTTTCACTGCACTGCATAGCATCCCTATTCTTAATAAACAATATATTTTGAGGTTCAGTACCAAATCCTATGTCCCTGCAAGTCTGTATAAACCCTTAGTTTTCCAAATGTTGCTTTTTACTATCATTTTAGTATTTTAGTCAAGAATACCTACAGCTGCCACGTAATAACTGAGGTCTGTCACTTATTTTGGAAACAAAAATCTTTTTGTAAAGGTATTATTGCAGGCAGAGAACTCAAAATCTATGTACAATGTGAAGACCACCCATTTATAAATGTTTCACTTGTCAATATAAAATGGATCAATTTGCTTACAGTTTTGCAACATCACATTATCACATCCTGTGTCTAGTCATTGTGTAATAAAACCACATGGTTCTAGTTAGGTCAGTGGTTTGGGCAATAACAAGAATTTTAAGTCCATATAGAACTATAGCATAATTCTTCCAAACAAACATTTATTGCAGTTGGGATATCATTTTTAAATTTTCCTTCATGTAATGTTGACCGCATCTTCACTCATTTTTCGCTAATTCTTTCCGTCTATGGGTCAACTTACCTGCTGGTAATGAGCATAAAGACATTTAAGGTGCACAAAAGACTACCAGGAAAGCACCATAGTATGATTTGATTTGATATGCAACATCGAAAGTAAATGTGACTGAGTCAGTCAATTTATATGATGAAGAAGATTGCTGCACTTCGATAACATATAATTGTTCGTATTTTCCTACATAAATTAATGTTTTGAAATGTTTTTGATGCACTCCAGTATGGAAACCTTGTAATTTGTGATAAACACTATTGCTGGACTAGAACTGTCAAGGCAACAGGTCTGAAGTCATTCATTTCCTTTTCTGATGGTGTCTTTGGCACGGGTACAGTTTTTGACGTCTTCCATTGTGTTGGTATTTCCCCTGAGCTCAAAGATTTATTGTACATGACACAGAAAATGGAGGACAGATGTGAGGCACATGTTTTGAGTATTGATACCGAGATGCCATCCGGTCCGAATGCTTTGCCAGTTTTTAGTTGTTTGAATGTTTTTTCTACCACTCCTTCTGTGATGACACCTGGTTAGTGGTCTTTTTCTGAAGAAAGGTTTGCAGTAAGTTGCTTTATTTCTTCACTGTAGTCATGACAGTCGTAACATGCATACAATCGGTTAAGTTGGTTGAGATACTCTTTTTTCTTACCTTTCTCCCTGTAGATTTTTGTTTTCTTTGCATCAAATCCAACTAGTTTCTTATATCTGACCACACACATTTCATCTTTTTTATTGTAAATTTGTTCTCTATCTTATTTTTTAACTGTTCCTTCCTTTTATCTATTTCCTTTTTCAAAGTTTTAAAAATCCATTTAAGCTGTGTCAGGCCTTCCTGTTTGGAAGCTCTTTTTTTCTCATTTATAATTATAATCATTTTCAAGTCTTTGGTGAGCTATGATTTATTGTTACTGAAACACTTCACAGTTTTACTTTTTACCACCGTGTCGTCATAGAAAGACAAATACTCGCTGACCACGTCGTTCAGTTCTTTTAATAAATTTGAAGTCTCAATGAAGAAATTCCAATCGGTGCCTTCAAAGCATCCTCTTAACGTCTCAATTGTGTCACTGTCCCATATTTTCAACTTCTTTTCATCGACACCCACAGATTTCAGCTTGGTTTTGTAGCTTGGCATCATATCATGATCGGATTCTCCTAAGGGTGTCAATTGTCGACATTTATAATAATTTTTGATGTTGCTGAGAAAAGTTCCAGCGTTTTGTCCTTTCTAGTTGGGCAGTTGACGTGTTGATGTAACGGGAAAGAGGAGTCCAGGGTGACGTGGTTAAAATCACCCACTAATACTGAGATGCTGTGATAATAATAATAATAATAATAATAATAATAATAATAATAATAATAATAATAATAATAATAATAATAATAATAATAATCTTTATTGTCCAAATTAAAGGCAATTCATGTGAGGTAAACAATGCTCAGTTTGGTTCATGGTAAATATATTTAACTGTAAATAATACAATACACGGGGGCGAAACTATTCTCATTAAAGTAATCTGACAGATAAGTCGGAGAGGTGGGGACGGGGAAATTTTCATGGATTGGATTGGGGTAACAAAAATAAAACAAAACATGATCTTCTCAATTCTCAGTCACACAAAATCATCCCTCCTTTTCTTTCCTTCTCAAACTAGACTAACACACTCATTCATTTAACTTCAAGTTCAAGCCATTCACCAACACACCATTTTGAAAATAATGTTGTGTTCAGTGAGAGGACAAACACTTATTTTCAGATACTTAGAGATTTCCAGCACAGGTTCTCAATGATCCTCTTCGCTGGACTCAGGTGTCATCTTTGTTTCTTCCGGTTGCAGATTACCGTGAAGACAGAATGTGATGCTAGCCTTGTAATCATAGAAGATTTCTTGGTTTTTCCAATAGTAATAGCTATCCAGTCTGTTCTTGAACGAGTTAAGTGAATTAGCACTAACAACTTTCTCTGGTAGACTGTTCCACGCTTGAACCACTCCTAACACCGAAACTATGCTTCAGAGACAGGACAGCGCTTCTACTACTACTACTACTGCGAATAGTGATTACGCCGTGGAATCACTGTCACTATTTGCAGTACTACTGCGATAATAATAATAATAATAATAATAATAATAATAATAATAATAATAATAATAATATAATAATAATAATATAATAATAATAATAATAATAATAATAATAATAATAATAATAATAATAATAATAATAATAATAATAAAATAAGCACTTCGAAAACTTCGATAATGAATAATTATAATGAAATGCCAGTGCCCAGGGACCCTTTCACATTTAGATCAAAGTAAATAAAATACTTCCATTAATTAAAAACAACCTTTGGAATACTACTATCTAGCTGTAAATGAATTTCTCCCCCTAGCAACTCACTGGGTCTATTCTCATTATATTTACGTCTACCTCGGTTTTGTCGATAATTATTCCGGGATGCCATGTTTGTTTACAAACAATATTGAGCAATGATAGCAAGTAAGTTGTTGGCCCTTATCAAAGGGGAACAACTACCGTTTGTGTGAATGTGTGTGTGTGTGTGTTTGTGTGTGTGTGAGAGAGAGAGAGAGAGAGAGAGAGAGAGAGAGAGAGAGAGAGAGAGAGAGAGAGAGAGAGAGAGAGAATTCAAGTGTGACGCCTCGTCCAGAAGTATAATGGTGCAACACACACAACTCTGTGTAACCATGAACTTTTATAGTCCGGATGTGAGAATTACTCATATAGAGCAGTAAAGTTAGGTGCCCCAAACGTAAACGATAACAAGTTGCTAGAAAAGTGCCAGAAGACAATAGAGAATAAAAAAATTTTTCGCGGCGGTGGTGGGGTTTGAACCTGCGACCTTATTGGTACGACAACTCCGCCTGGCAGGTGAGAGCGTGGCTCTACCGTGTGAGCTATCCACGAACACAAAAATATTCGTTTCAAACCCAAAGTCATTTCTAGATCCCTCTCTCACCCACTTCTTGAGATCGCCGATTCGTTCGCCACCATCGCGAAGTAATTTTGACCAGCAGTTAAGCTTAATAGCCAATATTCTCATCACAAACATATAACATACAAGATATGAAGTGAGTAGAAAAGTGCCAGAAGACAATAGAGAATAAAAAAATTTTTCGCGGCGGTGGTGGGGCTTGAACCTGCGACCTTATTGGTACGACAACTCCGCCTGGCAGGTGAGAGCGTGGCTCTACCGTGTGAGCTATCCACGAACACAAAAATATTCGTTTCAAACCCAAAGTCATTTCTAGATCCCTCTCTCACCCACTTCTTGAGATCGCCGATTCGTTCACCACCATCGCGAAGTAATTTTGACCAGCAGTTAAGCTTAATAGCCAATATTCTCATCACAAACATATAACATAGAAACGATTGAGACATTGAGTATGCTCCGGTGTATGGGGTGAATTTTTAATTCAGAAAAGTGAGTGGAGCAGGCACTTATGTTGGTAACAACAAGATATGAAGTGAGTAGAAAAGTGCCAGAAGACAATAGAGAATAAAAAAATTTTTTTCGCGGCGGTGGTGGGGTTTGAACCTGCGACCTTATTGGTACGACAACTCCGCCTGGCAGGTGAGAGCGTGGCTCTACCGTGTGAGCTATCCACGAACACAAAAATATTCGTTTCAAACCCAAAGTCATTTCTAGATCCCTCTCTCGCCCACTTCTTGAGATCGCCGATTCGTTCGCCACCATCGCGAAGTAATTTTGACCAGCAGTTAAGCTTAATAGCCAATATTCTCAACACAAACATATAACATAGAAACGATTGAGACATTGAGTATGCTCCGGTGTATGGGGTGAATTTTTAATTCAGAAAAGTGAGTGGAGCAGGCACTTATGTTGGTAACAACAAGATATGAAGTGAGTAGAAAAGTGCCAGAAGACAATAGAGAATAAAAAAATTTTTACAAAAAAACAAAAAAAAATTTTTATTCTCTATTGTCTTCTGGCACATAAAAATTTTTTTTTGTTTTTTTGTAAAAATTTTTTTATTCTCTATTGTCTTCTGGCACTTTTCTACTCACTTCATATCTTGTTGTTACCAACATAAGTGCAGAAAAGTGAGTGGATCAGGCACTTATGTTGGTAACAACAAGATATGAAGTGAGTAGAAAAGTGCCAGAAGACAATAGAGAATAAAAAAATTTTTCGCGGCGGTGGTGGGGTTTGAACCTGCGACCTTATTGGTACGACAACTCCGCCTGGCAGGTGAGAGCGTGGCTCTACCGTGTGAGCTATCCACGAACACAAAATGTAATAAAAATTTTTATTCTCTATTGTCTTCTGGCACTTTTCTACTCACTTCATATCTTGTTGTTACCAACATAAGTGCCTGCTCCACTCACTTTTCTGAATTAAAAATTCA
>NC_088360.1:85834712-85854712 GCF_034508935.2 Berghia stephanieae | reverse complement strand
TCTCTCTCCAAACCTAGATACATTTACCCATCTTGTAGATATTTCCAATTACCTTTCATACTGATCATCTAAAATTTGCTTTTGCTTGGATTTTCGTTAAGTAGATTGTATTTAAAGCACCCTAACTTGATTTTATTGTCTTTTTCTTTCATCCAATAGAAAAGAATGTTGGAACATCTTCATCAAGTGATGAGGAAACAGAAATCTTCACTCAGCTATATAAGAAATTTAAGGGACTTGGAGATAGTCATCAAAATGTACCCAGTCTGTATTCAAAGGTATTAAATATTTTATAGTAATAATACTAATTTATACATTTGTTGAGCGCTCTACCATATCACAAGGAAGTTCTTAGAGTGCTTTTCAGGTGTGTCAGCTCATTAGATCGGAAAAGATCAGAGTCTTAAGATGATTTGTTAAAAACATCATCTGACAAAGAGTGTTGTGAATATTTTAGAAAGTGGTTCATGGGGATTGGGATGTTTTTAGAAAAAAAAGTGGGTTTTCCACATGACACATAACAGCTTTCCTAGAGTAGTAAGCAGTTTTCCAAAGGATGATGAGGGATGAAATCCAATCAGTGTATGAAACTTCAGTTTGTCATTGAGATAAGCTGGTTGACATGTGTTAAGATGTTTAAAGCACAATAATTTAATTTTACTAATTCTGTTAAAGTGGAAATTTAAGCATTGAGAAAGGTATTTTAATATTTTTGTTGTGGTCTAGTGTCATCATATTCTCTTTAATAAAGATGCCAAGATTTTTAACGGTAGATGAATTTGCACAATTGAGCCATTTCTGTTGCATGTTTTATTTCCAATAGACTTTAATAATGGGGTGACCTAAAATGATGATTTCTCATCATTCAACTTTATCTTTTATTTTTGTAGTCATTCAGGGTGGTTTTTTTAAAATATCATGTACACACTTTTCAATGGTGATTAATGTTTGGCAGATAGTTTTGTTTGCATGCCTTATATATTTGTATGTCTTTTGTATTGATGCTGTGCTGTTTAAAAACTGATCAGAGTGGACGAAGAACATTTCATGCACCATAGATTCAATTAAAGGAAATTATATGTGGTTTAATGCAACAATGATCCAATTTTGACACCATATGCGGGTAGCTGTTCATCACATCACTATTTTTTCTGTTGTTCTGACTTTATATGTAACAAAGTTTTAAAGAAAATGTGTTGTTTCATTAGTGACATGGTTTACATTTTCTTCCCCTGACTTTCTAGTTACCTTCAGAGGATGAACCACTGCTTTTGAAATTGAGAGAAGAATCAAGGTAACAACAACAAAACAACATCAGTGTTACTCCTGCCAAGCACAGGTGTCTTATTAAACATACCCCCTGCTTGTAGAATGTCTTTAAAAGAAAAAAAGAAGGAAAATAGTTAAATATTAAAATATAAAGGATGAAAACTGCCCATTCAGTAAGCTTGGAAATCTACAGCTTTTTCTTTGTTTTGGCTCCAGAGGGGATGGTGGTTGCTAATTGAGATAATTTAATTTCTATTTGTACTTTCTTTCAGTGTATGAAAATGAAACTCGAAATTTTTAAAAGAGGAAATTTGATAAAGATTTTATGTTGATGTCTTGGTTTATAGAAACTATCACCATTTTTTAAAATCTGCTGTGAGTTAAAAAAAAAATTTTCCCTATAGTATAGCGGCAACTGTCATGATAAAGTCAGGGACTATCACGATTTGGTTATCTGGAGGAAAATTAATTTTTTTAAATAATTTTTTACAGACTATTTTTATGTATGGAAATGACCCTTGCATGTCCCAGGATTATGCTTTTTTGACTAGCTAAACAAAACAAGGAACAGAAAAAGCTCTAAATCTAGATTATATTATTTAATAGTTCAAACATACTGCTGTTTTGGGTCATGACGATATTATGCGTTGAGGTGTCCCGTTTTAGCTCTTTGAAAAGTTTGCCACTATGCTATACTAAAAACACATTATGTAAACAGATTGATGACAGATTGTACTTTTTTCCTGCTTGTCCTCCTTCTCCTCCTCCGATTCCTTCTCCTTTACATCACCCCCCTTCTTATCACCTTGTTCCTATCCCTCCTTATCATCTTACTCCTTTTCCTCCTCTTCATATCAACGTTTTCTTTTTTTCATCCAATTAGTGAAGATGTCACCCCCTATAATTATTATCTGCTAATATAGTTACCTTCTCTTCAGATGGTAATCCATCTCATTTAAGGCATATTTTGTTTGCTTTTATTTTATGGTCATTAACTTATGATTGAGCAGGTCATATTTAAATTCGACTTCAAATGATCTCCTTATTCTTTACAGGGCATTGTTTCTGCAGAGGAGGAGTAGAGAACTCTTAGACAATGATGAATTGCAGGTTTGTGTATTATATTTAAGATAATGTAGTACCCTGACTTTGTTTCGGGCATGTAAAGAATACTCCTTTTTACAATCATCAAAATCCTTCCATTTAGAAATTGTGGTCTAGCATGATAGTTATTACTCAGTTTAAATGTAAATACTGTTCCCATAAATGGATGCAGACCATATAAGATAAGTAGCTCGTCCTTCAGAGGCACAAGGCCCATGGGACTTTAGTTTATCCCAGGTTCTATAACTATAACATTAAAGTTAAACAGACAATAGCAATTGCTTTGCTACTCTTTGGATTTGATGCTTGTCTATGGCAAAGTACTTCTAACAAACCCAGCTACCCACTCACTGCTGGGTGGCCATAGGGGGGTTCAGAAAAAATCTCAACCTCAACTTCTTAACTTCACCCAGGATGAATCCAGGTCCTTTTTCGTGTGAAGCGAGTACTCTACCAACTGAGCTATTGGGACCCTCATAAAAACCATATGCTTATTGTTTAATCTCTAAGGTGCTGATTTTTATTTATTTCATTTCCATTATTTTTTAAATGAAAAGAAACTGTGGTTCCTTTTGGACAAGCATCACACTCATCCATTACATGGAGATGAACAGATGATAAGCTATGATGACTTCCTCAAAGTACAAGAAGAGGCTGGTCAGAAATGCAAGTAAGTCTTTAGAAATACTTTTCAATGAATACTTTTTTTTTTTCTAAATCATAAGTTTTTTTGGGTTTTTTTTATTAGACATATTTTTTTGATTAGCATTATTACCTCACTAAATCACTTTTTTTTTTTTGGGGGGGGGGGGGGGGTGTCAAGCTCTCCATATGCTGTATAGCCACACTTACTACTGTGGTCTACCTCTAATTATCGAACATGATCAAATATCAGACTTTGGAACCGAAAAATCTTGTTTCATTATTCTTATCTGATATATTATTAGGGCTAACATTTTGAGAACAAATACAGAACTTTATTGCCTTCTTAATTAAATAAACAAATTCACATCTTCATATGGAATTACTGCATGGTCATTTTATGGCAGAAATACTCATATGTAATAATGCAAATAGTCCAACCCAGTGAGTGTAGTTGTTTTCCCAATGTTTTATCTGTAAATCACAGAGGAATTCATGTTGGTTTATGTGGCTTGGAAATATTTGTTGTTCCTTCTTCAGTAAGATCTAACGAATTTGATTTAAATATGTGGGCATATTACTCTACGTGGAATCTTTGATCAAACGAGGCAGCAAGGTGATCTGACAAATGAGAAGTTAACTCAACAATAATAAATAGACTTTTTAAAGTCAAACAAGAACCTGAATATTATATTATTGATTTTATTCTTTGAGAGTGAATTGGAATAAAAAACGAAACAAAACAACTACTTTGTCCTTGCAAATCATTGGCCTCTTAGGACAGTCTCAATATGTAACTGTGGTTATGCTTTTCAGAATGTGCACATGACTTTAATCTTTAATGATTTGCAAGTTATTGGCAAATACTTGGATACAAATAATGACGCATATTGACCATGGTGTATTGCTAGGACTGTTTATGCATAAAAATGTATCCCAAGTGCAGTGTTTGCATCGTGCAGTGAAAAATTGACTCAATATTGCTTGCTGAAAGAATAGTTAAGGACTTGAGATATGCTAGTTATCATTGAAGTGTACATCTGAGAAAAAAATGAATAACTCTAATTCTTTTTATTGAACTTATTGAAAACTAATAATCTGTTCTCATTTTTTCACCAGGCCATTTTTTCAAGCATCAGTGTTTTGCAAGCTTCTTCAAAATGATCCATTTGGAAGAATCTCAATAATGCAGTTTTTCAATTATGTGATGCGCAAAGTGTGGTTGCATCAAACTCGAATTGGGTTGTCTCTCTATGATGTTGCTGGTCAAGGATATTTGAAAGAATCTGTAAGTTTCTATTTTCAAAAATGACATGCTTTTGTCAAAGATATGATTCATTTTTGCTGTATCATTTGTTGTCAAACTATTTTGGAAATTAATTTTTGTGATATTAATCCATTATCAAAAGCTCATTACTGTGTTATTTTTAAAAAACCCAACTTTTCTGAGTGTATTTCACAGCTCGTCTGATACTTCCTTTTATATTTTCATATCATCATTTTGAAGCAATAATGAGCCCTAAACAAATTATTTGAATGGTGACTGTAATGGGGTATTATTTTTGGATAATAAATGTGATGTGATGAAAATGATAATATTAGATCAAAATTATTTAAAAACAATTTTGAAATTTTTACTGTTTACAAGATTGCATTCATTATTTTCAATAAAACGGTAGCAATTTAATTATAATTCATTTTGTATTTAAAATTAATATTCTATTTTCAGTATTTTGCTCTCTCAAACACTAAACCATGTTCAGACAGTGAGTCATGGGGCAGTCAATTTTCAATGGCATTTGTCATAATACACGCAAAAAAATATAAATGTGGATAAATGTGGTATTGTGTATATTAATTAGGCTCAAATGAAATGTACAGTCAATGATAATGGAAATGGTGACATCTCTTTATAATTGTTCTAATTCATTGCGCAAGATGTGTAAATCATTTTCAATGTATAAAAATATTTTAATTATGAATTATTTGCATTTATCTTGGAGTCTGATGTCCATTCATATTGCATTCTTTATAAAAAACTACTCTTTAATGACTATTTATATATTTATTTTTTTATTTTGCAATACATTAATAATTACTCTCTTTCTTTCCATTCATCAGGACCTAGAAAACTACATCTTGGAGTTGATACCAACATTACCTCAGGTGAGGTTTGCAACATAAAACATCTATTGTATTTATTACTGTTTTGAAATATTCTAACGTCTGCCTTGATCTTAATTTTTAATCTGGTATGGTATCATAGAACTTCATACATAAGAGCAAACACACAAAATAGTATGGCTGTTAATCTTTTGTTTACTGTCTTGTCTCTTTTTATTAAAAGTTAATAGCAAATGACATATAGAGTGCCATAGTCAAAATCCATATCATTTTTTATCAACCCAACTTTTCTATATGAAAAGGTATGAATTGTGGAAAGCTCAAAAAGGAATCAAGTTTTTAATTATTCTTCAATCCACAGTAGTCAGTGCTGTTTGTTTGGCAGTTATGTGAATGCTTTTTTGTATCATGTTTAAAGCCTCTTAAATTTTGTTTTCATTTCTATGTTGTTGTTTTTTGTTTTTTTGAATATGTGAATTCAATTCAAATGATTAAAAAAGATTTTTAATGTTTGGTTCAAATTATCTTTGATACTAACAGTCAGGTTTAACCCATTAAAATCTATTATCATATTTTTTTTTTCAGCTAAATGGTTTGGAAAGGTCATTTTATTCTTTCTATGTGTGCACTGCTGTCCGGAAATTCTTTTTTTTCTTGGATCCTCTGAGAAATGGCAGGATACGAATACAAGACATTCTTGCCTGTAGCTTTTTAGATGATCTTTTAGAGGTAACAGACAGCTTTTTCTTTTTATGAGTGTTTTTACTGATTATAGTTGCAGATGGTTATTGATATTACCTTCAATTAAAAGTGTCACAACGGCTGGTAAATAAAAAAGAATAAGCAGCATTCTTTTTCTTTTTTTTTAACCTCAGGAATGAGACAGACATCCAGTGTTTTTTATCCTTTATAAAAAAATTAGTATCGTCAGCATATTGTTTAATTATAAATCTTGTGTTTTCTAATAGTATTCCTTGAATACTTTTCTCCTGTCTTACTTTAGATGCCATTATTTCTACTCCTAGAATAAAAATTAAAGGAGTTTCAAAAAATTGGTGATATATTATTTTATATTCGCAGTTGAGAGATGAAGAATTATCAAAAGAAATGCAAGAGTCAAATTGGTTTTCAGCACCCTCAGCTCTTCGGGTTTATGGACAATACCTCAATCTTGATAAAGATAGAAATGGCATGCTTAGTAAAGAGGAATTAGCCAGGTAAGTTGTCAAAAAGAATTCTTGGAATGTCATTTATAAATTTTTTTTACAGTGGCCATCATCCTCTAATGACATTTCATGTCCTCTAAATTTTTTTAGAAACAGCCCAAGTCAAACATTAATTAAAGGCCATGGAACAAATATTCTCCATTATGTTAAAAAATCCTGACATTTCCTACAACTTCTCCAGTAATGGACAAAAAAAAACAACATATTTTTAACATTTACTTTTTCTTTACATAGATATGGAACTGGAACCTTAACTCATGCATTTCTGGACAGAGTTTTCCAAGAATGTCTCACATATGAGGGTGAAATGGTATGTGATAATTTCATTATCTGTGATATTGCTGTCCCTCTCTCCCTCTCTCTCTCTTTTTATCACAGACACTTTCTCTCTCTTCTGGGTTTTTTTTTCACTCTTTTACGAATATGGCTCAAAGAGCTTTTTTTTGAAAGTCTCATGATGGCCACTCAGTATTTATTATCTACTGTGTTTTTATTATGGCACTATATTTCGTTCAATTGCTTGTTTCTTAAGAGAGATAATAATAATAATAATAATAATAATAATAATAATAATAATAATAATAATAGATCTTTATTGTCCATAAATATGGCAATTTGTCATTTAGTTACACTTGTTATAACGTTATATGATAACTATAACATTGAACAGATATAGACTAGTAGGCTTGGTCAGAGATGAACCATTTCCATTTTCTCATCAAGGGTTATGCTAGTAATTGTTCCAAATTAAAGTTAGTATCTATACCATAAACATTTCTCAGAATGCATATGAATGTAGTGTATCAATATTCTTCCTCAGTATACCGTTTTAAACATCAGATACTGTACTTTTCTAATGATTCATTTTATCTGAGAATTGCAAATTGTTCTTTTTTTTTTTTTTTCAGGATTACAAGACCTATCTGGACTTTGTTTTAGCAATGGAAAACAGACGGGAACCCCAAGCATTGAGATATTTATTTCGTATTCTAGATGTACAAAGCAATGGCTACCTAAATGTGTTCTCATTAAATTTCTTTTTTAGGGTGAGTTTATTCGGTTGGGGAGAAAAAAATATATGTTATGACTTTACCTAAAGACTATTTTATGATAGAATTAAACTCTTTTACCTTTTATAGCAATGCACTATATAAATTTGCTTTATTCCCGTTAGTGGGATTTCTATAAAGGTTTAAATTAAAAAATATTTGAGAAATTATCTCTCATTTTCAATAGGAAGCAAAGGAGTTTTCAAAAAAATATTTTCTGGTTTTCGTACATTTTGTTATTTTCTGATTATAAAATGTTTACTCTTTTTTTTTTTTCTTTTTTTTTTTTTTTTCTTTCAGGCAATCCAAGAACAAATGAAAATTCATGGTCAGGAACCAATAAAATTCCATGATGTGAAAGACGAAATTTTTGACATGGTTAAGCCCAAGAATCCCCTGAGGATCACATTAAATGATCTCATTAAAAGGTTTGTAATTTTATCATTTGCTTCTGTGTTTCATTGTTGTCATTTATTGTTGGGTGGCACAAATAAGTTAAGTTTCAGAAATTCTATGATATAGAATGTTTGCTTTTATTTTAGTCTTTTTTTAAACATTAAAAACCAAAAGTATGCTGGCCTTGATTTGTGTTCTGACATAGAGTTCTTTAAAGATGGAGATTAACATAAACGTATGATTTGAGCACCTCGTTCTATTATTTTATGCCAGGGTAGAGGATGATTTGTAGCGAGCCTGTTTTATGCTCTCTGCTTCTCCTTTCTTTTTCTTTTTAAAAAAAAATGTTTTTTAATTCCTTTAAAAATTTAACTCTCTCTCTCTCTCTTTCTCTCTCTCTCTCTCTCTCTCTCTCTCTCTCTCTCTCTCTTTCTCTTTCTCTCTCTCTCTCTCTCTCTCTCTCTCTCTCTCTCTCTCTCTCTCTCTCTCTGAATGAGATTTCTGTTTTGTCCTGTCCCTGGCCTAAGTCCTTGGTTGGGAGGGAAACATTTAGGTCTCAAACTACTGGGTGGGGTTCCCTACCTCCACAGTGGGCAGGGAGGTACTTACAGTGTCTTCTATCCCCTTATATCTGTTTTCCAACACGCTTTCTGTCTTTGTCCCGACCCTGGCTGGTAGGGAAACAGTCAAATGCATAGTTATTGTTTTGGGAGATGATATTTTTCTCCTTGTAAATCATCTCTCTGTTATGTATTATTATATTTGTTATTTTTAATGTTAATGAAATGTAAGCATTTGAGTGTATTCCTATTTGTTGGATCTTGTGCTTGTGTCTGGGTGAGACTTATAGGTGATATCAGACTAAGTACATTGATGGTATGGTCTTGGAATCTACATCTGATCCCTATTTGTTCTCAATTCCCCTTTGTCTTACTCTCTCTTGGGTGCTTTAATTGTAATTCTAGAACTTTCGACTATCCCATTTTCTTCCTTTTTACTGGCGCTGATATAACCTAAATGGATTGCATGCACCGTAAAACCCTTAAAAACAAAAACAAACAATCTCAAACTAAGTACACTGATAGTGTGCTCAACTTGGAAGTGCTCGTAAAGTTAGTTTTATTTTATTTCAAAACTATTAATATTTTGTTACTTTATTTCAGTGGCAAAGGTGACACTGTTGTCAGCATCCTGATTGACCTCAATGATTTCTGGACCTACGAAAACAGGGAATATTTGGTACCTGACCTGTCTGATGAAGTATAACAGGACAATTCCCATGTGAATAGATGACTGATCGGTGTGGAAAATGACTTAATCAAAATATGTATGATGTAGGATATTATTTTAATTTTATGAGAATTGTGAACAGAATAATTGTGTTTTATGGGTGATTATTGTATGTTGAAACAATTATTATACTGTTTATTGTAAATAGTCAGCAACTTTTACCCAAAGTCTTTTTTGTAAGGAATGGGAATAATAAATTAATATTCATCACTTCTTATTGCCTCAGAATGTATGACAGAGTAAATTATTAAAGTTAAATATTATGAGACATTTTCAGCCTAGCAAAAAAACTTACGATGTAATTCAAACACTTTGAATTGTCACAGGCAAAGACGTTTATTTCTAAAAAAGACAGGAAAAAAAGGTATATATGATGCAGTGACAGCAAAGCAGGAAGGATAAACGAGATCTGGAGATTTAACCTCAGACTGATTATCTGTAATTAGGAGATCTGACGTTTCAGTTTCGATCACCAGTTGAGTTTTTCTTTTCTATTCTTTTTCTTTCTGTTTTGTCTTGCAATGTTTCTAATACACCTTTTTGCTTGGCACCAGTGAATATTGGAAAGAATGAGTTGGTATGATTATGATTTTGCTGAGAAAAGTAAAAGCTGCTTATTTTGTTCGTAAGAAATATGTTGTTGATGAGTAGGTACTCAACTGAGAGGTGATTGTTAATGTGGCTTTAAAGAGTTTATTTTGGCATTTTTTTCTTCTTTTTACTTTTTTACCTCAGTAACAAATAATTTTTTTTAAAAACTCAACCTCATTGAAAATTCAACCAAATGATTTTTTTAATCTTTGGAAATTCTCCGGGGAAGCATTAATCTGAAAGGGAATTTTGTTTACATGAATATGGTAAACATAATGAAATGGAAGGGGTTTCTATTTTGATTTTTAAATTGTATATTGCTCAAGGAAAAATGGAATTGTCGTTTCATAATTTTACTATCAATATTTTATGGTAATGAATTTAAAGAAACAAAAGTATATAGTCTCTCTAATTTGGAACTCTACAATCCAGACAGGTCACTTGGAGATGAGTTTTTTGTTCTCTATTCGTACACTATTTTGGGAGCAAATAATTACAGTATAGAAGATTTATGACTCTTCAATCCTAACACCAAATTGACTGACATCGTCTGTTGCCTACTCTAGTGTAATCCAATTTAAACTCTTTATCACATTCAATTAAAGTCAGGTAGGTAATCTATTTGTCGATCCAGTCCAGTCATTGACCCCGCCTCTTCAATCAACATGGCAATGCCATGTGTGTGCAATAATCAACAGGCATCAATCATGTGTGACTACTAAAGTTTACACAATCCGATAGACACCAGTCCCACAATATTCTACAGTCCAACCCCTGTCACTTAATATTGATATCATTGGGCATACATAGGCTATTGTTTTCAATTAACTCTCTCCTTACCAGCTATTTTCAGAATTTTACCTGAAACTTCATACTCAACCAACACAAAAATAGATTTTTTCGAACAGAATACTGAGGAGTTTATGCTATATTTTGTTCAGAAAAATGAGCGCTGCAACACAATGCCAAGTTTTTATAGCTATAGCTATAACAAAATGAAATCAGAATAAGAATATTGTTGGTTACATCGTAACGAATGTGACGATTTTCCTATGGGTGGTAAGGAAAGGGTTAAGGCGTCAAGAGATGACACGACTGTCAACAAAGTATCGACAATGTGACATAAGATCACAACTGAATGAGGATTATGAAAAAGACAAAGGGACAATGAACCACCTATGGTATCCATTATCACCTACAAAAAGGTGAAATAGGATTGTGACCTTGTGAAAGAGTACATGCCAACATCCTCCTGAATTTTCAATTAGAGAAATTGCATCAATAATCTAGCTCCATCAAAAATTGTTCCATGGAATGAAAGAAAAATCAACAATCCAAACAAACATAACCCGCTTTTTCCAAAAACAAAAAAAAAAAAAAAAGAACAATTCTAATACACCACACACTAGCCAATGATGAAAGCAGTATAGTCGTGTTGTTTGTCACAATGGTAGCTGAAGATAATCATGGTCTAAGGTCATAATCTCATATGCTATTTTAGGTTTTGATTCCACTATCCGAATGTCTCTGTAATTCCTACAAAAGGCTGGGAATTGAGGTGTTCAGATTTTGGAGACGTGACTGCAAATCATATTAATTTTTATGTAGAAGCATATGGTCTGTGATTTGAATTACTATTACAATAGGCTTGCAATTATTATGCGATCCAATTTGCATTGTATGAAATTGAAATTTTTGGTCAATTTATTAAATAACAAGATAAAGTTAACATTTGAAATTTTCTCCCATCAGATTTAAAAATGATTTTTCAATTCTGTACTTATTTGCAGTTTTCCTTTTTTTTTTTTTTTCTTTTAAGATGATGGTAGTATTGTTGTTTAATTTTGATTAGGATATACATATATATATAAGCCGTCCATATTTATATTGGTTTTAGAGAGATGCCTATTAATTACTATCAAATAATTCTTTCTTGGTGTGTTTTATTGCACCATGAGTAGAATTTCCTTAAAACCATATGATTGAATTGTTTATTGTATATTACATTTAAAAAACTTTGAAATTTCAATTACATAACCATAGCACTAGAACAAATACACAGGAAATTTTAAGGGCACATGAAATGTGAATAATTCTGTATGTGGTAGTACGTGTGCACAACTGATGTTAGGCAGTGCTGTTATTGGACATGTGCAAATCTTGTATGTTGTGGGTATTCTTTTCTGTTCTTGAGCATGATGAAAAGACGTAAACAATAAATGACATCATGTGAGATTATGATATGGGTCTCGATAATTATGTCTTGTTATTTTTATTTTTTTTCTCTGGGTGGGGATCCTGACCTCCCATAGGGGGCAGGGAGGTACTTGCTGTGTCTTCTATCCCCCTATATCTGTTTTCCAACTTGCTTTCTGTCTTTGTCTTGGAATGAGATTACTTGGTTTTGTCCTGGTCCTGGCTGAGAGGGAAACAGTCAAATGTATTGTTAGTTTTGGGAGATGATATTTTTTTCCTTGTAAATCATCTCTCTGTTATGCACTGTATTATGTTGTGTTTACATATTATATTATATGATTTGTGAACATTTGAGTGTATTCCTCTTTTGGGGACCTGTGCTTGTGTCTAGATGAGACTTTTAGGTGATCTCAAACTAACTACTTTGATAGTGTGCTCTTGGAATCTACATCTGTTTCCTATTTGAACCAATTCCCCTTTGTCTTTCCTTTTCTTGGGAACGTTAATTGTAATTCTAGAACTTTTAACTATCCCACTTTTTTCCTTTTTACTGGCACTTATATGACCTTATTTAAGTTCCATGCTCAGCTAGATATTAACAGAGTTTGTTTGTTTTTTTTTTTTGTTTTTTTTAGTTCACCTCACATTATTCAATTTGTTCCTATAACAACTGTTTTTATCCCTAGGTTGTTTTTTATCATTTGATTTGCTTAAGGCAGCATATGATTTTAAATATATATTGAGGACTTAAGTGCATACCATGCATACAAGTAGAAATTGATGTCTGAACATTCTTTCTCAATGTATTTCCATATCTGTATCTTTGTTTCATTGTTATTTGAAGTCTTTTAAAAAAAATTGATGCATCCTTCAGAGTAACTTGTATTTTGCACTTTATCATTGATTAAAAAGAAAAATACTTTGCAAATTCTTTATTTTTTACCTTTGGATTTGCAACGAAGTGGGATTGTTAACACATTTATACAAATTTTTTTCTAGGAGCCATTATGTTTGTTTTTTTATCATTTAACAATAACTCGGTGGAGTCCTATAACCTTCCATGGTGGACAGAGAGGCCACTTATTCTGTTGGTGAGTTTATTTTCCTGGTTTTGGCAGGGATCCATAGCTGAGAGGGAGGCAGTAAAAATTATTGTTCTTTTTTTTCTGAGAGAGATATTTTTTTCTTGTAAATCATCTATTCGTTGTGCACAATTATAGCTTTTAGTTTAGAATACATTGAAATTTGTAAGCATTTGAATGTATCATTCAAAGTGGGATTCTTTGCTTGTACATGGATAGGACTTTTAGGCATGGTCAAAGTAGGCACAGTGTTGGATTGCTTGTGGAATCTTCTGTACCCTATTTGAACCAGTTCCTTTTGTCGTAATTTTTTCTTTTTGTAATTCTAATTTCAGCTCTCCAACTTTTCTCCTATCATCTTCCTTTTTCCTGGTGCTATAAAAGCTTTAAAAGCAAACAAAAAAAAAAGACCATAGCAACTTGTTTTGTAATTGCAGTTTTCATTTTGGAGGAGGCTATTCTTGCAGCATCTTCCATCCACTTTTATTATATGTTTTTCCCTTACATTTTGCTTTCTGTCCTTGTCTTAGAATGAGATCACTTGGTTTTGCTCTAACCCTAGCTGGGGTTATTAGCCGAGAGGGGAACATTTTATTTTCCTTGTAAATTTTTCATATATTGAATTTATCAATAGCATTAGTGTATATCGCTCCATGTCAGGACCTTTGGTCTCAGATCTCAGATTAAACACATGATCTTAGTATCCCCTTCTGATCTGTATTTGAACTAGTCCGTCTTATTTTTCCTAGGTCCTTTTAAGCACATCTTCACTCGATGTATTTTAACTGTAGGCTGTATGAGGCTGAGTCGCATTTAACTGGCCAAATGATAATATTCCCGCTGGGTGTACCTATTACCATTCTCCTTTATCTTTTTTTTCTTGAGACACCTGTGGCCCGTGAGTATTGTAGGCACAAACCGCTTTTTTGTTTTGTACCATTTTTTAAAACAAAACTTGTCACATTTCTTTTGACTATCTAACATCTCTCTCTCTCTCTCTCTCTCTCTCTCTCTCTCTCTCTCTCTCTCTCTCTCTCTCTCTCTCTCTCTCTCTCTCTCTCTCTCTCTCTCTCTCTCTCTCTTTTGGCGCTGTAATGACTTTATTATGTCACAATTACCTTTAAAAAAGATAAAAATTAAAGATTATCTTTCCTCTCTCTCTGATGCAGAAATCATCTTAAACTGTCACAAACGCTGTAAAATCCTTGTTTACAATTGATAACTTGCTCATTTAACTCATTTATTTATATTTAGATGTTTTTGCAATGACAGGTACAATTAATGAATTTTCGTCAACTTAACTTATCATTATCAGCTTTAATCTCGGAGTTGAGTACACAAAGTCAAGAAAATAAGCACCGTGAACAGAATACATCCAAAAATCCCTTTCACAACTAATTTTCTATTGGTTATGAAATCATTTATTGGTGAACATTATTGATCATATTTTTTCCCCTCAATATTATCCATTTTTAACTATTCTGTTGTTAATATTAACATGGTTGTAATGTCATGTGAATGTATCATATTGACTTGTAAATTTGAATTATCCCCATTCAGTATTATAAATGAATAGCAGTCAAATATTTTTTAATGCATGTGTTTTATATAAAATATGACAACGGTATTGCTGAAGTCATTTTATTTAGTTTGATACACAAGTTGCTTGTGAGCATAGGAAATAAACCATTCTTCATTTTGCTTTCAAAACGCAGGGAGATATAGACCAGAATAAGAGTTGTTGACATAAGTGTTATATTGTACATGAGTATGTCGAAGGAGAATCTTTTTTTTTTTTGTAAATGAGAGTGCTTCTTGCTCTGCTTGTGTTTATAACTCTATGGCACTGATGTGGTATTCTGTTAAAAATATGAAAATATGCATCCAGTAAAATGCCTTGCTTAAAAAAAAGAATCACCCAGAATTTCTCTAGCAATTCCTGCAAAGTATCTGATTGCATTATAAGTGATTGGCTCGGATAAGCTGGTAATTATTTTTGTTGATTTGCTTCAGTCGATGCAGTTTGTGGACAATCATTGCGAGCCAACGCAAGAGTCAGC
Source organism: Berghia stephanieae (assembly GCF_034508935.2). Classification (NCBI taxonomy): domain Eukaryota; kingdom Metazoa; phylum Mollusca; class Gastropoda; order Nudibranchia; family Aeolidiidae; genus Berghia; species Berghia stephanieae. Next base: position 85,839,683 of record NC_088360.1, on the reverse strand, counting down.
ATAAACAAGCTTCAGCCATTCATGAATGTTTATGGGTGCATTTCTCTCGACACTAAAGAAATCAATTACAGCTGCTGTTTGATGCATAATTCCTTTTAAATGATTTCTTCGACTGACATGTTGGAATAGGAGAAAATTTGAAAACTAGAAATAGTAGGTAAACAAAAAATGGTGGCGCACATTTTGATGCATTGTGTATTCTGGTGCATTCAACTCAATCTGAAATAATCGATAAGCATCAACTTTTTTAGCTACACCTGGTATTACGTCTTTAACCATGGGCATATATTTTAATCCAACTATGACTAGCTAATTAATGATCTGTCTTTGTCATTGAAGATTATCTGTGTTCACTTTATATTAGGTTTTATCAATAAATATTCCAATGCTCAAAACCACAGTGTATACATTATAGTTTAGCCTCAATTATGCATGGTGATTCATTGAGGTTTTTGAAAATAAAAGGCATTCCATAGCGTTTTGACCAAGAATAACCTTTTTTTAAATTATTGTTATCATTTTTGTTGCACTCTTTTTTCTATTATTTTTTTTCCTTTTTTTTTTTCGTATTGGGTGGCATTCCCTAATGACGGGAGAACAATGGCCGTCTCGAGCTGATGGATTCTATTCTTCTATTCTCTTATAACTTATATTATATGGTCGGTTTTAAGGATAAGTGGGCTATCCCTGTTTTATAAACATGTTTTCTAACAGTTGCTTGATACCCATTAAAAGAAAATATCAGCCTTTTATGTAAAGACGTTGTATAGATAACGAAGCTTGGCTTGAGCAAATGAGAAAATGCAAATTAAAAAATATTTTGAAAAACTGTGGAAAAGCCCGCTTTATCCTTATTACTGTCCCTACCTAGTATATCATTTGCCCTTTCCATATTTCATTGTTCTGGAATGAGACCATTTAGTCTAAATTTATCAGTGCTGCTATAGGAACTACTTCTGATACCTGTTGAACTTTTTTTTTTAATTTCTTGTGTATCATGTCTAAGTGAGAAGATATCTTCAAGAGATCGCGGTTATCTAAATGACTTTGTGCTCTCTTTCTTCAAGAAAAGGTGCAATGCAAGTATTCAAACTTCCAAATTATAATCTGTCGGTAATTTGGTGCTATCGCCGAATATTGCTTCTGCTGCTTCTATTACTACTACTACTACTATTACTACTACTACTACTACTACTACTATTACGGTTACTACTACTATTACGGTTACTACTACTACTACTACTACTACTACTACTACTACTGGGTGGGGATCCTGACCTTCCATAGCGGGCAGGGGGGTACATATTGTGTCTTCTATCCCCTTATATCTGTTTTCCAACATGCTTTCTGTCTTTGTCTTGGAATGAGATTACTTGGTTTTGTCCTGGCCCTGGCCCGAGTCCTGGCTGGGAGGGAAACAGTCAAATGCACAGTTATTGTTTTGAGAGATGATATTTTCTTCCTTGTAAATCATCTCTCTGTTATGTATTATTATATTTATTTTTAATGTATGATGTAAGCATTTGAGTGTATTCCTCTTTGTTGGATTTTGTGCTTGTGTCTGGATGAGACTTGTAGGTGATTTCAAATTAAGTACATTGGTGGTATGCTCTTGGAATCTACATCTGATCCCTATTTGTTCTCAGTTCCCCTTTGTCTTATTTTTTCTTGGGTGCTTTAATTGTAATTCTAGAACTTTTTACTATCCCATTTTCTTCCTTTTTACTGGCGCTGATATAACCTAAATGTGTTGCAAGCGCCGTAAAACCCTTAAAAACAAACAAAACAAACTACTACTACTATTACGGTTACTCCTACTACTACTACTACTACTACTACTACTACTACTACTACAACTATTACTACTACTACTACTACTACTACTACTACTACTACTACTACTACTACTACTACTACTACTACTACTACTACTACAGCTGCTGCTGCTGCTACTACGGTACTATTATTACTACTACTTCTACTTCTTCAATTACTACAACTACTACTACCACCACCACTACAACTCTTACGACTACTTCTATTTCTACTACTACTACTACCACTACTGCTGCTGCTACTACTACCACTTCTGGTGGGGTTCTTTACCTCTCGTAGTGGGCAGGGAGGCACTTACTGTGACTTCTATCTCTCTATTATCTGTTTTCCAACATGCTTTATGTCTTTGTCTTGGAATGAGATTACTTGGTTTGGTCCAGGTCCTGACCGGATACTCTAGTTAGGAGGGAAACAGTCAAGTATATACGAGTAGTTAGAGTTTTGGGAGATTATATTTTTTGTCTTTTAAATCATCTATGTGTTAATATTGTTATGCACTGTATTGTTTTGTTTACATATTATATGATTTGTAAACATTTGAGTGTACCTCTCTTCATTGGGACATGTGCTTGTGTCTGGATGAGAGTTTTAGGTGATCTCAAACTGAGTACTTTGATGGTGTGCTCTTGGAATCGACATCTGTTCCCTATAATATTAACAAAAACCTTGTTTTCATACCTTTTCTTGGGTGCTTTAATTGTAATTCTAGAACCTTTTCTTCCTTTTAGCTGGCGCTAATATTACCTTAATGTGTTGCAAGCTCCGTAAAACCCTTTACAATATTATAATATATATATATATATATATATATATATATATATATACACTACTATCATTTTTTATACTACCACTACTACTCCTATTACTACTACTACTACTACTACTACTACTACTACTACTACTACTACTACTACTACTACTACTACTACTACTACTTCTACTACTACTACTACCCACCTCAGCACCAATATCACCGCCTCAAAATCATCCCCGCCACCGCTAAAGTCAAAACATGATTACCACCAACCAATCGCCACGATCACAGATAATAATAATATCAATACAGTGTACTCCATGAAAGAGGTCTTCACCTGAATGCTCTTTCCATCTTTTATTATGAAACAGAATTTTCCTAAGTCTTTTTGAGTGCCGGGTCTTTTGATTTCATTTCACGTGTATTCCCCCTTTTGTTATCACTGACGTGCATGTTAAGGCTTTTCTCATTCTTCCAACCAGCCAATCAAACATTTACTATGTGCTCAAAGCGACGTACAGATAATTGCAGATATGATGATAACCGAACACAATTGTGGGCCTGATTAAACATTATTGTAATAGACGATACTTTGATTTGGTTTGAGTGTATTTCCAATACAACAATGATACCAAAACAATTTGGGTTATCAGACATGCAAATAAGTACCTGTCGCTCAAATACAAGGGATAACGTGGATTATGCACGAATGACCATTGATTTCGTTTTATTCATCGGGCCGTGGTAGACGCAGCTGGAAATGAATGGATCGTATTGGGTTGGATAGTGCAGTATTCAGACAAATGTAACACTTTTTACTTTTACGGCAGGATTTTTTACGAATTTAACATATTATTCCGCCGATAAATATGTACAATATACCTTCCTAAGGGGTATACACACGCTGGCGCACGCACGCACTCGCATACAAACCAAATTGGATTTATTTTACATTATTGTGTGGAAAGGGGGATGGGATGGTTCATGGCCGACGTGCACGTATTTGCAGATCTGAAAGCCAGGCGCAATTGTTGGCTTGCTTTAACATTGTTGTTATGTTAATGGACATTAATTTGCGTTGGTTTGAGAGTATTTCAATAGCAACAATGGGCCCATAAAAATCTGGGTTATTAGACCTACATATAAGTAAACATCAAACATGACGTTTTCCTGTCTTGTCTCTTTTGTCACAATCTCAATTCACCTTTCATTTAATTTGTCAAATTGGTGTTTTTGTTTTATTTTCATTTGTTGTTGCTGTTGTTGGATCACGAACAAGTCCCCTCAAATGTCGGACCGCTATACAAATATTTTAAGAAATCGGGATTTTGAAAAGGCCCTTCTGCCCACTCAACAGTCATTAAGTAGTGGGTCTAATTTAAAACTGACGGAAAGTATATTGCAAAAGATCGATATCCTTTCAAAATTATAGCTCAACAATAGCTCACAAGTAACATAAATGGGGATCAAATTTGATCCATAAGTTATGCGAGTCTCTCTTATCTTATAACATTCTTTAAACATTTATTTCTGCGATCATAAGTAATCTCAATATAGATTTCGTTTTTCTTGTTGGAATCGGAAACAAATCAATTTCTGTGTCACTTGATATGTCCATCTGTGTCATTTTTAATACAAGCACTGCAAAAACGCAATGTATCATTCTCTTTCATTGTACCTAATTACATTAATGTTCTGCCCAGATAAAGAAAGAAATTTACAATTTTAAAAAGATTTCGAATTTCTCAAAGGGGACAATGAATCAATGAAGAAGCCGAAGGCGTGTGAAATGTGAAATGACTTGGCCTTGAACCTACCCATGTTATCCCAACTGTGACCAGTCATGTGACGAAGTGTTTACCTTTACCTCTCCGTGTCGTGTAGTCTATGTCTTTTACCATCAAGCTAAGTGTGTATTAAATTCAATCAAAGTCGGTGATATATCTACACACTACACGATTCAGTTAGTCACACATTCGTTGATAACGGCACGTTTGTCGATTTTACCATTATACTATTATAGTATGATCAATATTCGTGTCATCATGATTTGACTATCTGCATTTGGAATATTGACAACTAGTTTGATTGTGTATGACACATGTAAATATAGACATGAAAGTGTTTCTATATACCCACCCTCTGTGCACGATGTATTGGTTATCAGAGCATAATGATCTTTCGTGGAAGTGAATTTTTAAAATGTTCGGGATAAGCTGGAGGGTATTAAATGCATGCAAAGCCTGGTGTGAACAGTTCCATAGTTGATTAAAATGTGAGTGACGGTGGATCTTATTCATATTTTTTGGTAAGTCAGTGCCAGTAAGCAGATATGCGCGAATAACAATGGTAATATTTATATTGTGAATCATCATGAATCG
>NC_088360.1:85819712-85829712 GCF_034508935.2 Berghia stephanieae | reverse complement strand
CGCTGTTGTTGCTTCTCGATGAAAACTTTAAGGTTACTACATACTACTGAAAACCAGTAATGTAACAGAAATATTAATCTCGCCGTTGAGGGATTAAAGCATCTCTTTAATTTTTCGAGTGAATGAAATGGACTTCTGTTGTCAAGGTGTTGTCGCATTATGTCTCGTCGCTTTATTTTTTAGTTGTATTCTCTTTCGTGATTAATTTTTGATTACGTTTGGAATAATTGAAATTTACTGGTATTGTCATTTCATTGTGAATGTGATTATTTGTGGTTGAAATATTTTTTTAAAGGTGAAAAAAAATTATAATTAAAAAAAAAAAAAAAAAAAAAAAAAAAAAAAAATATATATATATATATATATATATATATATAATATATATATATATATATATATATATATAATATATATATATATATATATATGACCGGATCATCTTTGCCCCACCACTGTAAATAGGCTAGAACCGCCACTGATAATATAACAGTTTATCCGACGGAGCTCATTGAGATATGAAGAGCAAAGATGTCTGCGTTCCTCTTTCGATTCAAAAACTCTAAAATTTCCACAAAACTAGACTTAAAACCCAGAAGAAAAGCTTTGTTTGATCCGGCCCAAGAATTTGAAATATATTGCCTTTAGAAATAAGAGAATCAACGTCCCTGGAACGGTTACAAAAAAGACAACCCCCACCCCCCCCCCCCCCCCCCCCCCCCAAAAAAAAAAAAAAAAAAAAAAACAGACAAACAAATTAAATAAAAATATAAAAACAAACCTGAAGACTCATTTTTTTTTTGGTCATGTTTCCGTGAGCTCCTAGACCAATGACAAAGATTTGAAAAAGTGAGTATGAAATGGTGCCAGTGACAGATAAAGCAATAAAAAACGAATACATTTTTAAAAATAATTAAAAAAAAAAAAACAAGGAAAAAAATCCATAAATTCAACTTGCATCAATTGGGGATCGAACCTCAGACCTCCTGATTAGAGGTCAGACGTGATTCCATTACACAATGAAACATCATTCTCTGGGGGTCCTGATAGATCACTCGCTCCACACGCAAAGGGACCGATATCGATTCCGGGTCCAGTCGAGATTTTTTTCTGACCCCGCTGTCCACCCATTGGTGATTGAGTAGCTGGATCTGTTAGATCTGGCGGAAAGTATTTGCGATAGACTAGCAATTGCTATTGTCCGTTTCACGCTATAGAAACCAAGATAAACTCCGGCTTCATGGGCCTAATGGATTTGAAGGACAACACGATTATCTCTCTCTCTCTCTCTCTCTCTCTCTCTCTCTCTCTCTCTCTCTCTCTCTCTCTCTCTCTCTCTCTCTCTCTCTCCCTCGCTCGCTCAGTTTTTTTGAATGTACACATATTTATATTTGAGCGCCCTCGACCGCGTCTTAGTGTGTGTGTGTGTGTGTGTGTGTGTGTATGTGTGTGTATGTGCTCGTGTGTGCAACATGTTGTATATTAATGAATTCAAATTTATAAGCATTATTATTATTATTATTATTATTATTATTATTATTATTATTATTATTATTATTATTATCATCATCATCATCATCATCATCATCATCATCATCATCATCATCATCATCATCATCATCATCATCATCATCATGATGTTAAAAATAGATTTTTGAACTCATTGGCTTGGTAACTAACACACTTTGCAATGCTATTGAACGTTAGAATGAGATAGTACAGCAATGTATATCTTATTTTATGTCAATGAACGTAACAGGGGAATAATTGTATGCTTATCTAGAAAAAAAATCGTTTTATTGTCGTTATTTTTAGGCGCCTGGGGGGGGGGGGGCATATCAGAGATCACATTATCAGTGCTTAGAAAAATAAAGATAACATTAGAATTAAGGTAAAAAGAAAGATGATCAATGAAGAGTAACAAATAGATCTCTTACGCCAGTGACACATTTCTTTGCTATTGATTATTTTCTTGACATAATATAATGTGTAGCATGTTGGAAATAATATCTAGACGGAAGGAGAAACATTTGAAAGTTTATCCTATAATTTAGATTATAGACTACATACTTTACAATTGAAATTGGTTCTTTGCCCGCAGTTTTATATTCAGAAACCAATTAATGCCTTTTCTCTCATCGTAATGATGCTGCTGCTGGTGATGGTGATGATGATGATGAGATTGATGGTAATATTATTAAAATTATTATTATGTCATGATAATAACAATAATAACAATAAATAATAATAATAATAATAATAATAATTATTATTATTATTATTATTATTATTATTATTATTATTATTATTATTATTATTATTATATAATGATGATGATGATGATGATGATGATGATGATGATGATGATGATGATAAAAATAATATTAATATTAATGATAATAATAATAATAGTAATCCTCGGAGGATAAATTCAGATTAGATTAATCAAATTCCTTATACGTGAAAGCTGGATGATGACCAAAATAATCGGTGCCTCGGAGGATAAATCCTTCCTTGGCAACATCGGTACACCACAAGGAGACAGTTTGAGCCCTGTTTTATTTATCATTTACCTAGAAAACGCTTTAAAAATGTATGTAAATATTTACCTTCGGCTCAATTACGTTTGAAAACGAACTCCCTGTGGAAATTGCAAAGCAGACGACATTGACTTTATTGGCCTCAGACAAGTGTAAAAGACTCCCAAAAGGCTTTACAAAAACAAAAAACAAAACAAACAAACAAAAACAAACAAACAAAAAAAAAAAAAAAAAACAACATATGTACGTTAATACTAACAAACATATGTAACATTACTGTCAAGGAAGAAAGATGGATAGAGAGCCACGAAAAAAGTAAGATCACTTATAGGAGGTAAGGAAGACGTAGAAAGAAGAAAAATTTTATCGAAGGTTGCACTAAATAAATTATTAGATACATATCTATATGGATGGAAACTATAAAATAGACACTAAAATCAAATTATACACAACACTTGTAATATCGGTGCTTATATATAACTGCGGAACATGGGCACTGATCGGAAAAGGGTCCTGAATATGCGATACCCCACAAAAAAAAAGCAATAAAACTGTATGAAAAATGCAAAGTAGGACCCTTATTCATTTAAATCATGGAGGCAAGATGGCGTCTTTTTGGGCATATACTCAGAAGAGATGAAAATATACCAGCGAATAAAGCCATGAATACTTTTTTTCACCCCATCTGGACACAAGAAATATAAAGGTAGACCACCCACGTCAATTCACATTGTCCTGAATAGAAACCTAAAACACCTCCAAAATAACGAAGAATTAAAATCAAAGGAAGATCTTATAACATTAGCATCCTCAGCAAAAGACTGTGAGCTGTGGAAGGAATTGACACACACGATTAGAGAGGCAGCCGAGGCGTCCCGATGATGATGATGATCATCATCATCATTTCCTTTTTCACCCTGGATCAGGGTACAGGCCACAGACAAACAGTTTCCATCTTTCTCTATCCTGAGCTAACTTTTTAAAGTCGTTCCATGTCTTATCACTTCTCTGTATATCAGCTTCTTTAATTCTTCTCCATGTTCCCCGTCGCCTTCCCCTTGATCTTCTGCCCCGAGGGTTTCAGTCCAATGCTTTCTTTGTTATAGTGGAGTCATTCTTTCTAAGGGTGTGTCCAATCCACCTCCATCGTCTTCTTCCTATTTCCTCTCCCACTGGTTTCGGCTGTGTTCTTTTCCATACTTCTTCGATCTTAATTCTATCCATCCATTTTATTCAGAGTAACTTACGCATGCATCTGTTTATGGTAATATGTATCCTCCTCATGCATTCCAAGTGCCACATCCATCCAGTAGAACAGACTTCACGTTGGAGTTGAAGAGTCTTAGCTTTAGTCGAAGGGAGATATCTTAAGTTCTCCAAACTCTGTTCAAAGATGTGAATGCTGCCTGTGCCTTTCCTTTCCGTGCTTTCACCTCTGCTTCCGTGCCCCTATCCTTCTCAATTATACTCCCGAGATAGCAGAAAGTGTCTATATCTTCAAGTTCCTGATCTTTTACTTTGACCTGCTCCCTTTGACGCATACCCATCCTTAAGACCTTTGACTTTGCAGGATGAATTCTTAGACCAATTGATTCCGAGAGGCTGTTTATAATTGTGGTTTTTGCTTGCATCTGGTCCTGGGTGTGGGAAGAGCCAGGTCATCTGCAAAATCTAGATCATCCAACTGTGTCCAGGGGGTCCACTGTATCCCATTTCTTCTCCCTTTAGAGGTTTCCTTCATTAGCCAATCAATGGCAAGGATGAACAGGAATGGTGAGAGCAAGCATCCCTGCTTGACATCAGTCTTAATTTCAAAGCTGTCAGTAAGCTGATCTTCATCTACACCCCTGCAACTTTATCCTTCATACATTTCCTTAATAAGGTTTACTAACTTCTTAGGGAGTCCATAATGTGCCTGAATTTTCCACAATGTTGTTCTGTTAATACTGTCGAAAGCCTTCTCGTAATCCAGAAAGTTGACAATAAGAGGAAAGTTCCATTCTATAGACCGTTCCACTATGACTCTTGGAGAGGTAGTCTGGTCGGTATGATGATGATGATGATGATGATGATGATGATGATGATGATGATGATAATAATATTAATAATAATAATGATAATAATAATAATAATAATAATAATAATAATAATAATAATAATAATAATAATAATAATAATAATAATAATAATAATAATAATAATAATAAATAAATAAGAAGAAGAAGAAGAAGAAGAAGAAGAAGAAGAAGTAGAAAAAGAAGAAGAATTTGTAATTTTCACTGTATGACGTCTCTTATGGTTGAGCAATGTTTGATTGGATCGATCGACGTTATGGGCCTAGTTTAACATTGTTAAAATGGACAATATTTTGCGTCATTTATAAAAAGATTTCCATTACTTCAACGAACCCATAATGAATTGAGTTATCAGACCTGCAAATAAGTGCATGTCGTATTGCATATATCCATGTTTAATTTACTGATCGAACGATTTTTTTCAGATGTGTTTTTCCGATAAGATGAATTATTCAACATGTTTCTCTTCAGACAACTTTTTGGGCATATGAGTATCTCAAATAAACGTCACCAACACCATTTGGTTAGATGGAACACGACAGACATTTGAGAAGATAAAATTATGGTCGACGTGTCATATTTCAATTTGGATGTGATGCGTATTTATTATGTAAATTTCAGCCTGTTGAACATATGATATCTGACGTCATATACATATGCTAATGAAAATGTGTTTTCATATAATATTTTATTCTGTGTGAGTTGTATCAATATCACCTTGACAATTCGGTGGATCGTTTGTGGTAGGTTGAATTCGTAGTGTCAAGGATTATTTTCAGTTCCATTGTTTTATTTTAGCAAACTGTGATCTTGTTCAATTCATAATGTTATACTATTGAGTATTAAGGTTTGTGATTAAAAAAGAAAAGATAACCCATTCATACATTGGTTGATTAAAGAAATGTTTGTATTGCGCTATAAAGTTTTACCCTTGACTTTAGGACGAAGGTCTCAAGTTTGAATCTTTTATTTCTGTACTCCTTGTGGTAAGCCTTTGTGGGGAGAGCTTTTAAAAACAATTTACCTGTCTCATCAGAGGCGAGCTTCTGTTAACAAACAATGTTGTCTTTGTCCAAAAATAACTATTGTGCTTGCGCCCCATATGTTATCTACAAAGATAAACATGCATCTTAAAGGCCATTATTGATTGTAATAATGGATAAATGCAGCGGCGTGGCGTATTGACGGCATATGGTGGTGCCATGATTAGAAGAAGAAAAAAATTTCTAAAACAGTGAACACGATTAAGAGGAGAGAGCACATGTTAAAACTCTCTTTTTGGGAAAGGTAGGAGGAGGGTCGATGGTTTCTACGAGTGGACAAAACTCAAAAAAACAAATAATTCATGAAAACAACAAGCCACAACACTGAGATACAAGTCCCATGTGAAAAGGTCTTTGTAATTATTCTTTGTCCACCATTTAAAGGATTGGATTTGGTAGATAATGCAATCAATATGTGATAAATGTAAATCAAAAGAGAGAAAAAACTATGACAGAAATTACTTACTTTTAGTACTTGTAAAGAAAATCTGCACGGCGATATTTCATCTCTGCAAATCTTTTTATAATTTGTTTATTGAAATCTTGAATGGCATTATTTCAGCTTTGTGAATTGACAGAATCATTAACGAATTTAACCGCTCCTGTTTCATCGAATTTTGCAAGAAATTTTTCACTCTTTTAAGGGTGCTAAAACAACGTTCAATACGATGGAAGTGGTTAAGGTCACTATAGCCTATAGATGTCCATGATTTGTCAGTGTTTATTGTATTTGTAAAAAGTAGACAATAAAAACAAAAGAAACGTTTTTTTTCTAAACTAACTGTGAGCCATTCATGTCATTGAAAAAGAGCGTTTTCGAGGTTTCCACACCTGTGTTAATTCAAAATCAGTTGGTTGGTGAGGAACTAGTCTTTTTATTTCTAATTTGTCATCTAGTGTCGATCTCCAAAACGGTCGGTGAAGTAAAGAGTCAATTTGATTCATTGCAATTCATTGCTTAACAAAACCAAACTTCAAAGTATATCTCAAATAATGGAAATCAGTGGAATACGATTAATGATTCCACAAATAAAAGGTAGATTCAGATCTCAAATATCACAAAGAAAAAATCACTCCACTTAAGTACTTAAGAAATCAAAACACACACCAAAGTATAACTGTTGACAATCTTCACTTTCTTTCTCTGACTGACACAAATACACACGCACAAACACACACATACACACACACACACACACACACACACACAAATAAACACTCATACACACGCAACCATCAACTCGACACTACAAGGAAGAAAAATGTTGGTAAATTCGTCCATATTGCTTGGTTGCAAAGAATTACTTTATTCAATAATCGTGAAAAAGAGGTGGTTGGGGGGGGGGGGGGGGGGGGTTTGATGTCATATTTTAAAGTTTTATGTTGTTTTTCTTTGCTGCTTACAAATAAACTCGACAATGATCAGTGTTTTTGACAGTTAATGTAATAATTTGGATGGCCGAAGTTACCCTAATTATGACGTAAATGGTGCAACATTGGCGCATCCCCCCAGTCCAACGGTGGAGCTCTCAGATCCTGGCACAAGTCGAGGGGTTTTCCGCTATTTGAAGATAGTATAATTCGACCCAGTTTCTAGCTCAATCAGCTGTAGCGATACTAAAGGATAGAGCATTAACTGGAGCTTGGATTGCTTTGCACCACGGTGTTGATTTTGTCACTAATTCGCGCAGTGATGTCACCAACACACGAGTCGGCGCAGTGCGTGAATCGGAATCTTGAATAGAGCGGAGACTAAAAAGGCAGTATGTTGTTGGTGAGTTGGCGAAAGGCAGTGGAGTTAAAATTTCTCAGTTTTATTTTTAATTAAATTATGCTGTTAATGATTTTTGAAAGATTGGTGCGGTGCCTGGCACCATTCGATCCAATGGCCCCACGCCACTGGATATGCTATACAAATGCGATATCTACAGTGAGTGTGTTTTTTTTAATTTGTATTATTGACATATTTCAGGTTTGAATAACTCCAAAGCTTTGTAGGATTTCGTCAAGCGCTTTTGTTTATTTTATTTATTTATTTATTTACTATTAATTTTTTTTTTTTGCCACAGGTGCAGAATTTATGTTTTGGCAGATATAAGTTTTATCACTGTGCGCCCTTTGGTAGCTGAGTTATGGTGTCATGAGTAGAATGGGGTAACGTGGAAATAAATCGTAATTTACAGCGTGTTTGTTTTAAAGCATTGACACGTTTCAGGTTTGAATAACTCAATAACAACTGAAACGACATCAATTTAGTTTTCAACACATTAATCTAAATTTATTAAAGTTTTTTTTTTCATGATATCTTACTTGTGATCTTGTGTTTGCGCAATCGTCCGATTTAAAGATCTACGTGACCACCACCATTTTGAATGACACCATCTCCAGATGTGACAGAGCGAACGGCTTCTCTTATTTTTGTCTCCATGTGACGCATGTCTCTCACGGGGGTTCTAAACACTCAGCTCGTCATATATCCCCATAAAAAAAAGTCAAGTGGGGTTAGATCAGGCGATCTTGGAGGATTGGGAATTGGACCACCTCGACCGATCAATCGAATTTGGAACTGTTCTGCTCATTTAAAAATTCCCACACATTTAAACTCCAGTGAGTAATGTGTGTGTGTGTGTGTGTGTGTGTGTGTGTGTGTATGTATGTGTGTGTGTGTTTGGGCTGGGGGGCTCCATCCTGATGGAAAAATATATTAGGTTGAAGATCATCAAATTGAGGAACTCCGTATGATTCTAACATGGTCAGAACACGTAAAAGGTTGCTTCATATGAGAAGCCAATGTTTTCAGTGAGTTGTCTTTCAAGGACTTGCTGTATAAAATCAACTCGTGCTGGCATTTCACGTCCTTCCAAAGCATATAGGGGCTACAAGACGAGGTTTATACGGCAATATACCCATTTTCTGTCGGGCTATTTTGTGTACTGAAGACACGCTTACAAGCTCAGTGATAAAGCTTGTTGCCTGCCTCAATGACTGCCTTGGTTTTCCATCGAATAACGCACGCACTTCATTAATTATGCCGTCTGAGAGCGGTTTTCTTCCTCTTGGTACTGCTCCGGTGACTGAACCTGTTGTATTAAAGTTGTTATACCAGGCTAGAATTGTGTTCCTAGCTGGGGCTTTTTTCCGAATTGTTGCGTAAATTTCCTTCTCACGCGAGTTATTGATCCAGTTTCATGGGGACCATAGGCAAACCATAGCTTTCTCGTTGTTTTCAGACGTTTTGCCATCTCATTGTATGGTTATTTATTTATTTATTTATTTTTTTATTTATTTTTTTTGGTTCTTTTTCTGGTCGTAATATAGAATTTCTGTATTTCTTCGTTCATTTTAAATTCAAATATGACCATCTAATTCTTGACACTATCCACACAATGAAAGCTGATTATGGGAAATATAACGTCAAGATTCCCACAAGGATCAGTAATAATGCGTCTTCTCTTCTTGACATGATTTTAAAATAATTTACCGGATATTGTCGTTCGGGCAGTTAATCTGTTTGGGTACAATACCAACACCTTCAACATTGTTGAAACATGAAAGCATTGCAAGGTTATCTAGACAAAGATCATGTGATGGATTATGCATGTGTTGTTATTTAAGTAATAACATTTACAATATTTTTCCTTCTATCAGATCAAAGATCAACAAAAATTTCTGGCGGAATTTGTGTAAAATAACCAGAAAACGAGAAGAAAGTAATGCTGATATCGTCCATTTCTATGCCAATTCCTCTGTTAGATAATTCTGAACAAAACTTAATCATCGTGAATTGAGGACAAAGCATCTCACAGAATAATGCCTCGTCGGAAATACATGTCCTGCTTGAAGACGGATGATGATGATTTTGATGGAGGATACAGTCGACTTGAAAATGGCTCTGCCGGTGACGGTGACGATAACATCTGCTTGGGTGAAAGTGAAAGGCGGGGGAGGCGTACAGAGGACGATTATTTCAGGTCTCCTAATTCATACCAGTTTAACCAAGCTGACAATGACCAGGGCCAGGAACCGATGGTGGTTGAACAAGGTTCTCATAACTACACGGGTGTTCAAATTGAATCTAAGAAGCACAAAAAGAAAATGGGGAAAAGGACGGTAGGTGTTTTGATATTGTAATTCTTATAGTGAATTCTTGTACCGCCGTGTACTTATTTGCAGGCCTGATAACGCAAGGGATTCGCTATTATTATGAAAATACTCTCGAACCAACGCAAAATATTGTCCATTAAAAAATAAAAATAATAATAGATAAAAACCAAGCCCACAATTGCGTTCGACGATCAGACCTGTAAATTATACGCGCGTGTGGAAAAGTGCCAGATCATACCTG
>NC_088360.1:85807212-85814712 GCF_034508935.2 Berghia stephanieae | reverse complement strand
GGTCAGAGATATACAAACACGTCGAATTTCAAGGCAGCAAAAAAAAAAAAAAATAAAAAAAAATAAAATAAATAAATAAATAAATAAAAAATGGAATTGTGCATTGAAAATAAATGTCAATGGTAAGAGAAGCGGAGAGAGATATTAAAAAATTCTTCATTTGTTATTTAGTTTTAATGGCCCTTTTTGTTTCTTAATTTCAAGTGATCAACAATTTCTGTCACTACATGTGGTAAAATATTCTTTGGGTTTCCAGCTTCTAACACTGATGACAAGCTCCCATAGTGGGCAGGGAGGTACATACTGTGTCTTCTATCCCCTTATGTCTGTTTTCCAACATGCTTTCTGTCTTTGTCTTGGAATGAGATTACTTGGTTTTGTCATGGCCCTGGCCGGAGTCATGACAGGGAGGGAAACAGTCAAGTGCATAGTTATTGTTTTGGGAGATGATATTTTTTTCCTTGTAAAACATCTCTCCGTTATGTATTATTTCATATGTTATTTTTGTATTGTGCACAACGTAAGCATTTGAGTGTATTCCTCTTTGTTGGATTTTGTGCTTGTGTCCGAATGAGACTTATAGGTGATCTCAAACTAAGTACATTGGTGGTATGCTCTTGGAATCTACATCTGATCCCTATTTGTTCCCAGTTCCCCTTTTGTCTTACTTTCTCTTGGGTGCTTTAATTGTAATTCTGGGTGGGGATCCTGACCTCCCATAGCGGGCAGGGAGGTACATACTGTGTCTTCTATACCCTTATATCTGTTTTCCAACATGTTTTCTGCCTTTGTCTTGGAATGAGATCACTTGGTTTTTTCCTGGCCCTGGTCGGAGTCCTGGCTGGGAGGGAAACAGTCAAATGCATAGTTATTGTTTTGGGAGATGATATTTTTTTCCTTGTAAATCATCTCTCTGTTATGTATTATTATTTTTATTTTGAGTGTATAATGTAAGCATTTGAGTGTGTTCCTCTTTGTTGGATTTTGTGCTTGTGTCTGGATGAGACTTATGGGTGATCTCAAACTAAGTACATTGGTGGTATGCTCTTGGAATCTAAATCTCATCCCTATTTGTTCTCAGTTCCCCTTTGTCTTACTTTTTCTTGGGTGCTTTAATTGTAATTCTAGAACTTTTTTACTAACCCATTTTCTTCCTTTTTACTGGCGCTGATATAACCTAAATGTGTTGCAAGCGCCGTAAAACCCTTAAAAACAGAAACAAAACATTTAATTGTAATTCTATAACTTTTTACTATCCCATTTTCTTCCCTTTTACTGTCGCTGATATAACCTTAATGTGTTGCAAGCGCCGTAAAACCCTTAAAAACAAAAACAACTGATGACGAGAGTGTATTCGTAGGCGGCTTCGCCGACTTTATTTTCGACAACTACATCGACGGCATTTCAAAATCCTCCCCCCCCCCCCCCATTCCCCAACATATTTATGGATGAATTCCTGCGAACTATTTCTATCGACACTTACAATACTATTTTTTGACACTTTCTCGCTCTAATTCAATAAACATACGATGCTTCTTAGAGCATGTTCCAATGCTCTGTCAATCAACCCGTCACAAACCACACGCTGGTACTCGAAGCTTCGATTCTTGGACAGAGAAGTCGGCGCATTTATTAAGAACGAAAGGACTTTCACTCCGCCGCTGGGTAGCCGCTCACATAATCAGTACCTCTTTTTTTTTTTACCAAAGTTAGAAAGTTTACAAAGTTTATTCAAATCTTAGGCTTTCGCCAATAGAGCAGTAAAGTTAGGTGCCCCAAACGTAAACAATAACAAGTTGCTAGTGATTTCCGTTAGGGACCGGAATAATTTACGCACAATATAGGTCTCCCAATTTTGTAGTTTGAGTTGTAGGCAATACACTTTCAGTATTGAAAATATGTTTACATAAAATCTAACAGTTGCAGAAATAATAATATAAGGCTAAATTATTATGAAAATCAGGCTCCGAATAATTCTCGTTTTGTTCACACCAGCGCAATAATTTGCTCTGGTCTAAAAATAGATAGACTGTAACTTTTGATAAATTTTAGAAAATTTTACCTTTTGTTCCATAAAATATCCATATCTAGACATTATTTGATGCATGATCGAGTATTTATGAATATGTGTTTCTTTTGCCACCTAACAGCCAAATTTTAAAGGTTATTTTTTTCTATTATTTACATTGGAACGTGAGCTGTCAAGACAGGAACATGTGGTTTGCCACGTGCTTCTCGACCTTTGTTTACGTTTGGGGCACCTAACTTTACTGCTCTATAAATCAACAATTTAATGACAATACATAATAAACAATTTAATGACAACATAGATGAAAGTGAAAAAAATGGTAAATGGAACTAAAAAATATACTGATACCACACAAAAACAAAAAAAAAACAACAATCGTAATACCACCACCAATAATAATAATAATAATAATAATAATAATAATAATAATAATAATAATAATAATAATAATAATAATAATAATAATAATAACCACTTTTCCTAACAGATAATATATCTCTCTCCGTCCATCTCTCTCGCTCTCTGTTTGTTACTCTCTCTCTCTCTCTCTCTCTCTCTCTCTTTCTCTCTCTCTCTCTCTCTCTCTTTCTTCTCTTTCTCCTTCTGTTTGTCTCTCTCTCTCTCTCTCTCTCTCTCTCTCTCTCTCTCTCTCTCTCTCTCTCTCTCTCTCTCTCTCTCTCTCTCTCTAATGTAAACAACAACGCGATAGAAAGTTACAGTACTCTTAGTGCAAGGGAATTAACCGTTGATGGTAAATGCGTGACGTCATCGGCATACTCTCTCTAGATCTTTGATGTCCTAGTTGATAGGTCGCCTATAATTGAACTATTAAAGCTTCGACACCATGCCCGCGAGTAGCAAATAAATAAATAAATAAATGAAAATAATCCTTATGGGCATTAGGGCAGTTGTCAATCTCATGGAAACAATTGTACAATTCATGGACTTCCCATCTCATTTTGGTTAATACATTAAATGGGGTAGTTGCCACTTATGATTTGATGAGGTCAGTCATGTTTGTATATTTAATTATACGTATTAACCCAATCCATTTTCTCTTTCGTTTCGAAAATTTCGTTTCTTAAATGGATTGAAATATTATCTTCAAAACCCCCCTCAAAACAAAGACAAAGTGAAAGTCATATTTCTTAAACTGCAAAAGAATAGGAGTACAGCTTGAAATCGTCGAGCGTTTCAAATGCTTACAGTTGATAAATTGCTTTAAAAGGTTCAATATTATGTTGACTAGCTCCTTGTTCAACGGAAAAGAAACAACTATCGATGAACGATGATATTGAGACTATTTTGCATACTTTGGAGATGTTTAGCATTTTGAACATCGTAAAAGTACGCAGGTTACTCGGAATTATTTTTAAATGTTTATTATTCCTACCAAGGTCCATCAAGTTTCTCAAATTTTGTAGATTGCTTATGAATGATCTTTCTGCAAAGTTTCAGTTATATTCTGTTGTTGGCTTAGAATTTCTATTTTTTTTTTCTCAAAAAATGTGCTCTAAATAGCATCCTCGTTGTAGGCACGCTTTCATACGTCTCGCAAAATTGCAAGAATAATGTTTATTAGGGTACACTTGCGCAGGTGATGTCTTACAAAGACCACTACACTCAACAAAATGCACAGTATGGGTAGTCATTTCTAGACATGGCATCATAGGTCAATATTGATTCGAGGATGAAAATGAGCAAGCTCAAACGGTGAACACTATGCTATGTGGCAGTTTTGAGATGAAAAAAAAACTTGAGCTTTTATGTAGCGCAATATCCACTAAACGGGCTCAAAGCGCTTGACAAGGGATCCCTGGACAACAACAACAATTAACATGCAGGACGTGACGTAACGCCTGTGAGGTGATATTACATTGTTTTCGGACAGAGACACCGCTGTTAACGGCCAGGTACTCATTTTACACCTGAATACGATGAAAGAATGTGAGTAAAAAGTCTTTTCCAGGACCTTCCGATCCGAAAGCGAGTGTCATACCACAAGACCACATCGCCGTACAAGTTCTGTCCCCACATTGTTTTTGGATGCCAATAAGCTTTTCCTGGGGCGACTCAACTGGTCGCATTCACGCGAAAATATAAGAGGCCTTTAACATTCTTAAACTTCAAATAAATGTTCATAGCGAAATGCTCTCGCGGAATGAAGACACCGACAAAAATAGTTAAATTTAATAATTATTACGGATAGTTAATCCTTTAAAGCACTTTATTGCATTCCAGTCAGTTGGTCAATTTGAATAATGTCATGACACCTTTAATGCTTTGTACAAGTGTTCCTTTCTTTTTCATTTTGTAATATTTATTTTTCATATTATATCCGGGTACTGTTGACCTCCCAAGGCCTTCTGTCCAATGTGATAGAAGAAAGTAGGTGGCCATCGCACCACTTAGTTCAGATCACCCCATAAATCAGGTGACCTGCATGAGCAACAGCACTGTCCAACGATAAGAATCTAAGGCCCTATGTCGACCAAATAATAATCAGACAACCTTAAAGTCTCCTGTTGGGTGGGATCAGTTTACCTTTCACGGTGGGCAATGATATCACTGTTGATGTGTCTTCTATTCCCTATATTATTTCCTATTCCACGTTTCCTTCCAGCTATGTCTTGGAATAAGATGACTTGGTTTTGTCCTGTCCCTAGCTGATTTATTGCTGACTGAGAGGGAATCTAGTATTAGTGATGAGAGTTGGGTTTTTTTTCGATGTAAATCATCGTTCTGTTTGTATTTTGACTACATTTGAGCGTATTTCATTTAGTGGGATCCTGGGCTTTATAAGACTTTCTCGTAATATCTATGCTCTTGGAATCTACTTCTTCTATTTGAACCAGTTCCCTTTGTATAGCTTTTTCTTGTGTGTTTTTACCTGTAAAATTGTTTGACTATCCCATCTTCTTCCGTTTTACGAGGCTGATATATCCTAAAGGTGTCGCAAGCTCAGTAAAACCCTTATAAATAACACATGTCTCTTTTCAAACAAATAAATGAGCCAGCTTCTTTAAAAATATGAAATGATGTTTATGTAGATAAATAAATAAATATGTACTTTTAAATAGTACATTTCCCAATACCCATCATTCTCAATGCATTCCACATTACTTCATATATCCTTCCATCAGGCCATGTGAAACCAGTGTGTGCTAATACATGCAAATTGATATAATTTAAACCACTGACAGGTTGAAACTGAACACGCAGGTCACTTGAATTTAATATTATTAAATTCTGTTCCTCAACAATGATCAATGAAAAAGGTTTTGTGCTAAATAAAGTAAGGATTTCAATTAATAAATACAACAGTGGTGTTGATTTAATAATAATAATAATTGCAATGTTGGTGATGCAGATAATGATGATGAAGAGGTTGAAGATGATGATGATAATGATCGTGATAATAGTGATAGTGATGACGACGACGACAACGGTGAATAGACGACGACGACGACGACGTTGATGATGCTTTTGATGATGATGCTGATGATGACGAAGCTGATGGCGATGATGAGGTTGGTGTTGATGGTATATTATATGATATTTATATATATATATATATATATATATATATATATATATGTGTGTGTGTGTGTGTGTGTGTATGTGTGTGTGCGTGTGTGTAAAAATATTACAAGGAAACGCAAAGCATCAGATATATGATCAATACGATTCAATAGTCTGATGTCACGCCGCCCGGCAACGGCGGCCATCTTGGTTCTAAACAAAGAAAATCATTACTTTGTATTTTTCATGCTGGCTAGAACTTTTCATATGCCTTGTGATCAGAATGTGTAAAAGTCAAAACATGATCAAATTTATGTGTTTTTTCCCCCTCTGGATACCCTTTATGCTCACCGGAGAAATATTTCATACGGGCGTCCGCCATTGTTCCGATAGTTTAGAGCCAGTGTTACTAAGTTACCATGCGTCATTAGGAAGGAAGTGACGTTACGACTGTTGAAGAGTATTATGCAACGGCTGTCCTCCGCTTATATAAAATGATCCATAAAATGGCACGCTTGTTGAACACCAATTGCAACAAACCGATATAAATTATAGAGGATTTTAATTTTATTGAAGGAAAGGATAGGAAAAGATTGAATGATATTCGTTTCACATTATACGTTTAACGCTGCCAAACATATCATTTTTCACAACCTCTGCCAAAAAGATAGAAACGCAATTCGGTAGCCTTTAGATTAATACGCGCTGTATTATTTCAGATTCATTAATATGCAATCCACGCAGCCTTTGTTTAATTCGTAAATGACAATGGTAACAGAGTTGTCAGAAAATTTGTAGAATCGCTCCAAAATCAGAGTATGGTTATATTATTATACCATTGTTGTGAGGGATACATTTTGCACGTATGTATTTCCCTTATGTTGATAAATGAACGTCATGGAAATAAACTAAAGTATGGCAAAGATTACAATTAACAATTCAACTCCAAAACAAGGTTACAAAGCAACAGCAACAGTTGAACTTGCTTTGATTCAGAGTTTTCGCAAGTCTAGAACCTTTGAACATAGGCCTAATAGCACTTACTTCCTAATTGGAACCGTCAAGAAATATTTTAAGAATAATACCAAAGACGCTAGCACAATGACTGCAAGTGTGCGAAGCCATCAGATCCCACTTATGAAAATAGCTGCAGTTAAATAGGTCATGGACCTTAGTCTATTGGCTGATACCCAATGTCTCCTCTTACTAGCACCCTTACAGTTTCACCTTCCAACTCCCAGTTCAGAGGACGCGATATCCCCTCTCCGAGGTACCCTACTTTCTCAAAGTTGACCTCAATTTCTTGTGTGTACAGTGAATCGGCCGCAGCGAACTCATTCGTTAGTAAAGCCAGCGCCGGGAGATTTATTATTAATTTCAGAAAATTTATACTATGCAATGTAATATTTCATCAAACGTTTTTTGTTTGTTTTTTTCCATAGGGACAGAATTTATTTAAGTTTTGATTTATATAAATATATAAGTTTTAGCGCCCTTTGGTAGCTAAGTTATGATGTCATGAGTAGAAAAGGATAATTTTTACATAAATGGTTATTTATTTTGGCTGTGTCCGACATGATTCTCGAAAGTTTATTTCATTTAACATGTAAATCTAAGGATATCAACTTGGAACATCGCCTTGACACTGTAAATGTCTTTTGTGTACGACGTCATCACTGAGTGTATTGATGATTTACGATAGCATTTTGCTAATGAAATGTGTCAATAATTTTAAAAAATTCAATACTGCGGCCATAAAATTTGTCTTCGTTTAATTTTCTTTCAGCACATAAATAAGCATAATATATAAACAATTTTTCATTTTGTATACGAACACCCACATTTTGTTTCTGGTTACTATTTGACCACCACTCACGCAATAAAGTGACCATAGCTTGAATCAAGACTACCCGTGAATTAAATGTCGGTATTATTCGATCAATGCTCGT
>NC_088360.1:85797212-85802212 GCF_034508935.2 Berghia stephanieae | reverse complement strand
TATTCTCTCAATGACGTATACATGATATGATATTGAAACAAGCTTAATCAAACACTATTTTGTTTTTGATTATAACATTAACATACATTAATCATATACGTGCCTTAATGAATGCATTTATTTGTCGAACAAACAATTTCCTATGCAAGCGGGGTTTATTTTTTTTTTTGGGGGGGGGGGGGGGGTGGTTCAAATTTAATGCCATTTCAAATGATAACTATACTAAAATGATAACTATACTAGGAACTAACGAAATTTGTCTAAATTTGGTTTTACATTTAGAAATATAAATCTTAAATGAATCACCTCTTGTGAAAATAACAGGAGAGAATGTAAAAAGGACTGTAGGATCAACATCATACAGAGAAATTTTATATAGCTGAATTAAATCCTCAGGAAGCCTTCTTTATTTTAAACATACAGGACTAAAGTTGATAATCTTTTCTCGTAAGACATGGATAATTTAAAAAAAAGAAAAAAAAAGATAAATTATTATCATTATTATTATTTTCTTCTTCTTGTTATTATTATTATTATTATTATTATTATTATTATTATTATTATTATTCTATGATGATCATTATTACCATCATCACCATTATTAATATCATCATCATTATTATTATTATTATTATTATTATTATTATTAGGTACTATCATCATCATTAAATTATTATTATTATTATTCGCTTATAGTATAGGTTATGCAGAAATCCAATCAAAGTCAATTAAAACTCTAAGTTTGAGAAATGAGAGGGAATAAAATGTGGTTTTTAGTCCAGAATCTCTCGGTCCTGCTGATGCGACTAAACCAAATAATTTGAGGTTGATAAATGTAAAAATAATCTGCTTTCTTGTTTATTGGTTGACTCCCCCCCCCCCCCCCCCCCCCCCCCATCCTTTTACAGGCTCTGCTGATGCTACAATTGTCAGTTTGGATGTCAGTAACTGCACGACATTTCCTTGCCCATTGAAAAAAGGACAAAACACAACCGTCACCATGGTGTTTACCCCAAGTATGTAGAATTTAAAAACTCATAATTAGAAACAATTTTTTAAAATACAAGTTATTCCAGAGTTAACTGGTAAAAGGGTGGGCGATACTTAAAATTACAGTTTTTGGGAAATTTGAAAAAAAGGCGTTTTTGGTAGAGTAATGTACTGTGATAAGTAGTATTTAACCTAATAATAATGAGGCAAACTATTGGTGTGTTCTTGAAGTTACGTAATTTATCTAATATGGGTCAAAAGTGTACCATTTTTTCATTAAACGTAAAGCAAATACGTCAATTTCGTAATTGAAACACAATGTACATCAGTTTTTTTTCAACACTTTAAAGTTTACCAGTTTTACCAGAATTTTTTCACAACGGGTAGCATGGTCTATAATGGTTTCACAACTTTTATATGATTTATTAAAAACTACTCTTTTTATGATTAAAACGTATGTATTATCCTACGATTTTTATCCAATCACCTTGATTTTCAATGGTTTTGAATATAGTTGTTGTTTGTTGGTATAATAGCAACCAAACAGGGTTGAAGTGAAAGATCTCAAATCAAAACCAGTCAGCCAGCCCCCCCCCCCCCTACTCGAGTGGACAGAGGGGTCAGAAAATACAAAACAAAACAAAAATTTGATTGACACAATATATTTATAGAACAAGATGTTCAACAAGAGTTGTTTCGTGTGCAGAATTGAAAATCATAAATAATTCCTCTTTAAGACAAGATAGTTGTGGTGTTAAAATTGTGTCCATGTGATAGATGGCTTCTTTGCTTTCTTATAATGTCGCACTCAAACGTGCATGGTCTATTCTATTATTACGTCATACGGCGTGTTTAAATAGAGAGATTTCCTTTTTACCACTTAAATATATTATTACACAATTATCAGCATTATCTACAATATAACATATCAAATTTAGATAATAATCTTTTAAAAAAGCTGATCTAAATACTAGGTATGTTATGTTATAGTGACACGATGCCAAGAGGCAAACTAGAGAAAATAATTCTCAATGAGCATCTTGTATTTTATATCTATCACTGATACCCAAAACTTTCATATGACCCTTCTCTTGTGATGCGAGATCCCTCTTGAGCTATCTGGATCCTGAACCATAAACAAGGACAAACATTACATAGGGGTACTAACAAATGTCGGTACCATGATATTTAGAAGTTTTTTTTCTCCTCCAGTCATTCAATTGGCGACATAATTAGAATTAGGTCTATTCATATATTTTTATAATCAAACTATCTGATTTATATTTATCTACAACTGAAGATTGCCATAAATAAAAAACGAAAGAGTGAAAATGGAGAGGCTTCGTATGGGAACAAAACAGTTTTGTTCCCATACGAAGCCTCTCCATTTTCACTTTCGTGAGTATTTTACGTCACCGGCTTCAGGCAGCACCTACCGTTTTCTACATAAATAAAAAAGCATTCCATAAAAATATTTTTATCTATTTATTTCATAACAGAAAAAAACATAACAGGTGCCAGCAACAATGCATATGGATATATTGGTCCGATCAAAACTCCATATCCCCTCAATGATAATAATGCCTGTCACTTCATGACTTGTCCTTTGGTAGCTGGAACCAATGTCACGTACACAACGGCCGTGTATGTACAGCAGAGTTATCCTACGGTAAGACACCAGCAATCAACAAAAACTTGATTTAAAACACTGCATTATGGATTTAGCTGAGCTACAAATAAATTACTTGAGCATAGAACGTTATGGTGTAATATTTTCCTCCTCCACCCTCTGTCCGTTTCTCTCTTCAGTCTAAGCAAAGTTGGAAATTACATTCGATTAAGATTTCCGGGAATTCAACTTGACCAAAAATTACATCAATCACAAGGAAAGAATGACAGTGCCTCTTTTAAGTAGTTTTAGAGTATGTATTTATTTTTCTTTCCTTGTCCAAGTATTTTCCTATCTTTTAAAAAGATTCTAGTATATAAACATCTTTATAGCGCATTTACTTGGATCATTATGCTTAGTGAGCTTCATAATTCTTCATTTACTTCCCAAGCAGGCCACATGGAACAAATTAATTCCTATTTCACACAGTTCATGTCACTTGTTTGTTATGCGTTCTTTTTTGCATTGTCTGCAATATCCGTCAATGCTTTTAGTTAGTTACCTATTCACACCTAAGTAGAATGGGGTAATAATCTATGTATCCTTATTCAATGGCATGACACCAAGGCTTGCATTTTGCCACCATTGTCACCCGCATGGTCACTGCACAAGCTCAACATCACTTTGTACCTTGATGCTTACATTCTGACATGGAGCTAACCAACCTCCATGATAAGGTTTTTTGTGAGCAAAATTCAAAGGCATGAATAAAAAAAAAGTGATATAACTCAACTCAATGATTAATGTACAATAGCAATAACATAGTAATTCTTTAATTAATCAAACATATTATCATTTTAATTATCGTATTTTGCCAGATAACCCTTGCAATTGAATGGCAATTGCATGATTCCAGTGACAACAGCATGTTGACATGTTTCCAGATTAAGGGCCAAATCGTCAATTAAAGTCCAGCCCTTTTTTGACAGCCTACTTTACGTGGGGATATTGTTCATAATATTTCATAATAAATATTCATAATATGGATGCATGGTTGAATGTATGTGTAGTGTGTGAGGTATAATGACAGCTGAATTAACTGGCAACGACCCATAAACAACAGCTTGGGTGGTATTAGTTGTTCAATCTGTTGTTGAGTTTAACATTTGTTCTGATAGGTTGTTATAATTTTTTTCTCATTGGCACCTGTAATAAAACTCAAAACATCTCTGATCTTTAGATGAAACGACGGCTTGATTGCTTGCTTTTAGTTATTTTTTTTAAAGGTCCACTTATGAAGGCAACAAGCTTTGGTCATATAATGTCTGCTTTCTGGTGATTAAATTGTACTTTTCAACACAGTAAAAATAGAAGCACATGGTTATAGTTGTGAAATATTTTGATCTAACTTTTAGTTGCTTGTTTGTTTGCTTGTTTTTAAGGGTTTTATGGCGCTTGCAACACATTAAGGTCACATCAGCGCCAGAAAAAAGGAAGAAAATGGGATAGTAATAAGTTCTAGAACTACAATTAAAGCATCCAAGAAAAAGTAAGACAAAGGAGAATTGGATCAAATAGGGAACACATGTAGATACCAAGAGAACACTATCGAAGTACTTAGTTTGAGATCAGCTAAAAGTCTTATCCAGTCACAAGCACAGGTCCCCACTAAGAGGAATACACTCAAATGTTTACAAATCATATATAATATGTAAACAAAACATAATACATTACATAACAGAGAGATGATTTACAAGGGAAAAAATATCATCTCCCAAAACTAACTATACATTTGACTTTCCCTCTTACCAAGGGTATCCGGTCAGGGCCAGGACAAAACAAAAGTAATCTCATTCCAAGACAAAGACAGAAGGCTAGTTGGAAAACAGATATAGGGGGATAGAATTCACAGTAAGTACCTCCCTGCCCACTATGGGAGGTCAGGCCCCAGAACTTTTAGTTGCATTTACAAGTCTTCCATGTAAAAGAAAGACATATTTAAAATAGAAAACAAAAATAGACCCGAGTAATTGGTTGATGTGTCAAATCTGAGCCCATTTGAAAAGTCATTTTAAAGTGGATCGGATCCTTTACAATGTTAAAAAATGATAGAATACTATAGAGCTAATTTACATGGAAATAATATTCCCCCTCAATAGATACATCCATCCAAGTCTGCAAAAGACCTAAGGCAGGACTTAGATAAAACCAAATAGACTCAATCTAGATCATGGATACATGGAGATCGATGGTATAGATTAGAGCAGAGATAGCAAAGGTGATCTAATCTAGAACCCCCCCTCCCCAACAGATCCACATTCAGAGATAGCTCGAATTTAAAAAAAAAATGATCAGGGCTGCCAAATTCATAATCAAAATGAGGGAAATTTTGGGGATAACA
>NC_088360.1:85324712-85792212 GCF_034508935.2 Berghia stephanieae | reverse complement strand
AACAGTGCTTGCAACACTTTTAGGTCTCTAAAGCCATAAGGAAAGGAAGATGGTACATGTCAGAAAGTAGATTTAAACTTCAGTCTGCAACAGTCTTGGGTAACACTGCAACACTCTTGGGTAACACGTGACTAAGAAAAGGAAAATGGGGTGGAAAAGTTATAAGCAGATCCAAACAGCAAATTGTTTTTGTACTATGCCAAAGGCGACTTAGTCTCACATGAACAAAAGCATGGGATCCCAGCCAGAGTAATTCCTAACACTATTACATACACAGGATTTACAGCAGAAAAATATCATCTATCACAACTCACGTTCAACTATTTTTCTAATAGCTGTCTCCAGCCAGGGCTTGAGCAAAACCAAGTGACTCCATTCCAGGACAAGGACAAAAAAACATAGAGAAAGAGAAAACAGATTAGGGGAATCCCATCGATAGCTCCACCAGCTGCCCATAGTGTGTCTATATCTAGACAAATATGTTTGTTTTTAGAGAATTAAATGCAGTTGCAACACACATGGATCATTTAAGCACCACAAAAAGAAAGATGATAGACTTAGAGAGAAGGGAGAACAAGAATAGACGAAGAAGAAATGTACATCTGTATCAGATCTGAGACATAAATCATTGCGGCAGTGAATCTTTGCCTCTGTATTATCATTATCAATAGATATTAAAATTATATAAATTAGCTCATAATCACAAGACATATCTAATACATACATTACATTAATTAGCTCATAAACACAAGACCTCTAACAGAAAGAAGATTTATAAGGAAAAATATCACCTCATAAAAATGAATAACAACAGTGGGAATTACCCAACGACATGTTGTGATCCCCAACTCTGGATTTTCTACCACCTTTTGTGTATAAGAGTACTCAGTCCATTTAGATAGAAAATTACACTGTAAGTTTTCTATCACAATACACTATACAGGGGATGGTCATTACCATCTTGTTTTGAATTTGGCAAAGAAGAATCAAAAATAAAAATGAAATCTAGGCAAAATTATTTCTCAGACATTTACAGAACGTATAATGTTGCCTCAACATAAGTTATATGAAACAGTATGTGTTTTTTCGCCAGAGGCATTATTTAGAAAAAGGATGGATGAGAGTGGCTACAAGCTCTTGGATCCAATATAGGTTTTACGGACTGTATAAATAAAGATAGACATCAGGATAATCTACTTGGTGGAAAAATATCACCAATAGAAAGGCAAATTCATCTGTTTGTCTCCTAGAGAAAGCTCTCAACCATGACCTAAGCAAAACCAAATCATCTCATTCTGAAACAAGGACACAAAGCCATATATGGAAGGCCAACTGATATAAGAGTAAAGATCAAGGGGACTTATTGCATCTTTTCCTGTCTAAACATATCTCCAAATTTACCCGATTCAGCCTGGTTGAAAAGTATTTTCTAAAAACGTTAATCTGTGTGACGAATGCGCATAATCGACATAATGCTGAATCAAAAATTTAAATCAAAGTCTCTTGCCAGATCCTGATGTAAAGAGTATGTTCTTTACCAAATTATATTGAATATATCATGAGAGAAAAAATGAAAATAATCACATAATAAAACAACAAGAATTTAAATGCATCAAAGTCATTTCTTTTCTTTCGGACACATTGACAGTATCAAGGACAAGCAGATTATCCTATAATTTTTCAAAACTCATATTCATATTCTCTCAGTGTTTTTGAATTGTCTTAGCGAAATTTCATTCAGCACACAATGTCAGTGTTTCATGTTAATCATTCTAATCTTTAAAATGAATATTTTAAATAAAAGCAGTATACTTATAGTAGTACTATAGTACCAAATGGCACCCAAATAATAATATAGGTTGTCCATTTGTCCTTAAAATCAACCATATAGAAGATATTACTCTTCGAATTTCAATCTCCCTTAGCAAACATAGCTAGCTTAGCATTGGTAGACTGAGATAGCGGTGCTTTCTTTTCTGTCTTAGATTTTTTATTGTCTGGAGTGTTTACAATATCCAAGTCCTTACTTGCTGAATCACTGGGTAGTTTTCTCTTCATGGATGCATCATCAGTGCTTGACAAAGATTTGGCCTTTTGAACCCAGGACTAACAAAACATGATGAGATTGAGAAATAAATTTGAATCAGTCACAATTAGAATTATGTAACAGCATTAGAACAAATAGTTATGAGTTGTACAAACTAAATATCGCCTCTTGTGCAACATGATTTAAGTGGAGATATTAATATCCAACCCCTTCCCAACCTTCTATTAGAAAAAAATTAAAAAGAACACCAAAAATCTAAACAAAAACAGCAAGCATTACACAACAAGATCATTTTTTTGGGGAATCATAATTTAGACCAATACCCTTTAACTAAGAATTTGACAGCCCAAATATTTGTCTTATTGTTGCAATGGAAATGAAAAAAAAAGAAACCATAATATATAATTTTATTACAACAATTCAATGTTAAATAAAACCCATAATTCCATTCAGTTATGTTTGCACATGGCTTTAATCCCATGGGCATAATGAACATATAACATTGAGTGTAAGTGCTGCTAGCCTGGTTAGACTTCCTGCTGAAAAGAGGTCAGCTTCAACATTTTTACGGACAATAAATCATAAATAAATTTTTACATAAAGCAAAAGACTTAACTTACCTGGCGTTCCTCTTTTGGCAATTGTTGAAAAATCCCAACAGCTTCAGTGGCCAAATCTTCCTCTGAAAGATCAGGATGTTCTTCTCTGAGGTCATCCATGCTTTGCTCTAACCAAAGGTCAAATCCATTTACCTTCCTTAATGAAGTAATTTTTAAAAAAAGAAGAAAAAGTTGTCCCATTAGCTTTCTGTTGTGCGAAAGTAAGATGCATTAATGAGGTGTTGAACAGAAGTGAGCATGGAAAAATGAAAAGATGTTAGACTTAAGAAGGAGAAGAAATAAAGAACAAGTTGAAACAAGTATGTTGGTGCATTTAACATAACAGGCTATTTATAAAAAAATGTCAGTAAGATTTAGTCAAGCCTTGCCAGAATGTCAAAGTCAGTGATAATTTTGATGAGTGGGCAGAAAAATCGGAATTGATAGCTCATTTGCAGGGTGTATCCAAATTAGAACAATTTTTACTTTCAGTTCAGCGTTTTCAGTCTACAAGGAACTCTCGACTGAGGATAAAAATGATCATGCTGGATTGAAAAGAAAACTGATCTGAGCATATAAATTGAACTGTTACACAGCATATGTTTTGATGAAAAGAAAGTTGGAATGTAGAGAATCGGTTATTGTGTACATTTCAGATTTCACCAACAAAAGTCATTATTGAAAAGTGTATTTGTGAATGAGTATTCAGCTGGTTTCAGTCCAAATCAAGTCCCTAACAGTTGTGGAAAGTCTTGATTTGAGCAAACTTGTGGAGAGAACTGGAATTATTTTGATAACAACAAATTTGAATACTCATTTGAATAGTTTGTGTGCATTTGGTCGATTGGGGGGTAAAAATCAGTAATTTTGGATGTCTCGAGAGGATACACATGTTTAAAGAATGTCTAAGCAGAAGACGGGCTCCAATAGAAAAAGTCTCTTGTTACCAATGCAATAAAGTGTGCCCTGTTCGAAAACATGTATGATGTTTCGAATGGTCAGAGAGCAGGAAATGACAGCAGGGAACTATTAACATCGGATGGTCCTCTGTTGTGGAAAATGACGAAGTGCTATCATTCAGGAGTGTTATAGGAGGTGGCAAAAAGAGGAAAGGCACTGATAGATACAAGGTTCAGCAGTCAGTTGTGTCAAATAGGATTTGTGGAAAACTTGGCAAACTGACAAATGGACAACTATAAACAATTTGCATCTTGAGTGGAGAAATTACTAGTAATGGTGGAGAGATAAAAGTACAAATTAAAGTTGAAGACATATATATTATCTCTTTCTCAATCATTTGTTTTTACAACCGTACTTCTATATTAATCTCTTTAAAATTCATTGCAATATATATATATATATATATATATAATATATATATATATATATATATATATATATATATATATATATATATCAAACAAAAAATGTACCATAATCCATAATCATTAGAATAATATATCAAATCTGTTTTATACCCTTCTATATAAGATCAGTACTACAAATTTCCTACATCAGTCAGGAATGCTTTTTTCCTTTTAAAAAAAAAAATTATCCCCCCCCCCCCACCAAAACAAAAAATAATAAAAACCCAAAAAGACAAAGCAAACTTTATATATATCTATATATCTGTAAACGACAAAGAAAAATACAGCACAATAATGGATGCATTCAAAACATATACAGAATTCTGTGACATACTTTTTCATTGGTTGGTTTTCAACAGCATCTTTTGTTGAGGTATTTTCTTTCTTCATCACAGGTGAGTTATTTTCAGTTGTATTCTGTTTTTCTGGCCTGCTGAAGCCGGTCAGTTTTCCTTGATTAGTATTCTAAAAATTTGAGGAAAAAAAGAAAAGAAAAAGAAATATGACTGTAAAGAAGTTATCCTGTGAAATAAATTTGCATGAAATTCTGTTGGGCTATAGATAAATAAGAAAATACAGAGATATTTTTATAATTGATAAACAAGATATATAAACAATTGGATCTTTCAAATCAGATAATGGTAAGTTTACAAGGAACTGATTCCGATGAGATGGCCTCTCTATCACTAAAAGGCTCACGTTGGTGTAATTATACAGTGTACTGATTAAGTCATTACCTCATCTCAGTAATTCATGGCAGTTATTTGTGAAATGTGTCTTACAAAATACATATTGACACTAATTTCAATTTCAACATCACATGAAAATAATAAGTCTTCAAAATGAGAGAGGAGAAAAATGAACAAATTCACTACCATAGCAATGGATTAAAATCTTGGGGTTTTAGACCAAAACATAAAAATGAATTTAAACAAAAAACCTTTATCTTTTTAGTTGACTTTTTGATGGTGACAGGTAGGGGTGCAATGACAGGAGATGGCTTAGGAGTTTTTTTCTGTATCTTGTCAAACACATTGGATCCTTTAGATATGGATGGCCCCGTTGGGGTGGAGAGCTAGATTAAAAGAAAAAAGAAATTAAAAGATATGTCTCAGAGATTTTTAAAGAATGAAAGCTTACCTGAAAGGGAAGAAGAAGAAGAAGAAGAAGAAGAAGAAGAAGAAGAAAAAGAAGAGTAGGAGGAGGAGAGAGAGAGAGTGCAAAAAGAAAATCTATGTGTATGTGTCCTGTTTATTTTTCTTTCTTTTGGATATACAATGTCCACATTTAATATTAAGTCTCTTAATGTTAAGAACAGGGCGGGTAAAAGAGTTGCATCTAATACTGGCAATGAGAATTTAAATGTGAAAAGGAGGTAACCTAATAAGCATTTACATCATATCTTTTTAAAGTCAATTTTTTGGGGCTATGGGAATCAACTTAAGCGGCGCCAACTGTATTGAGGCATGTTAAGCTGCACGGAAGATATCCTGTTGATATGATTTCCAAGCACAAATAAGAGGCTACCCCTTGGGTTAAGATTTAAGTGCTTGAAGTATTTTGAAGAAAAAAAAAGGGAAAACTCAACTGATCGAGTCAATTTATTTGAAGCCAACAGTTCCTGATAAGGGAGGATCTACTGTGAAAATGTATACAAATTTTGACAAACTGGAAAATAAAATGTATATGTTGCCAATGTCTTGCACTGACACAAATCTTAATTTCTTAATATTTGCAAAGCTTATTTCACTTGAAAAACAGAAGTTAATAAATTGCATCTCTTTGCCTATAATAATGGTTGATCATGTTTATGGGAATGCTGCTTTCACTCAACCAATTCTGCATTCAATTTTGGTTCCACATTTTCCATTGCCTGTTATGATGATACCAAGATATCTAAATTGCTTTACTTATTTCAAAACTTTATCATTTGCTTTATGCAGCAAGGTGATATTTTTCTTGCAAGTAATGGCAATGGTTTCAATTTTCTTCTGAGATCCATTTTCCGAGACAGAAACATGTCAACCACTAAAAAATGAGGCTACTGCATGCCATACTGAATTGACATACTCATATGAAACATAGACACCGAGGATTGAGTTGGTAGAGATGTGGTTCATGGGGAATGCTGAGATTTTATGGACAAAAAGAAAGACAAAATGGAACTGATGGAGGTAGTAGAGTGCTCATGGTCAATGATGAGGAAGGTAAGAAGACAGGCAAAATTAATGGGACATTTATGAGAAGGAAAGGGTCAGAAAACTTGATAACTACGGAAAAGTTGGAAGAAAAAAAGAGCACATGGCTAGCAGCAACAAAAGAAAATGGACAGTGTGACAGAATGGCTGGGGACACAAAGGATCATCAACACGATGCAGAAGATGCAGGAAAGGGTAGAGTAAAGAGCCTTGATAACCAATGCAGTGAAGCATGACACATGATGATGATAAAATCTTTTTTTTTCTTTTTGAATAATCACATCATTTTCTTTACCTTAAAAGGATTACTTCCTGATGAAACTTGCTTACTTGCTTGCCTTTTGTCTTGCTTTGTGTTCAAAAGCAAATCTACAAGAAACCAAAATAAAATAACCAATCAAAATATCTAAAAGACATATAATAATAATAATAATAATAATAATAATAATAATAATAAATAATAATAATAATAATAATAATAATAATAATAATAATAATAATAATACTTTATTGCATCCCAAAAAGGAAATTTTTTGTACAGACGTGTTATAATTTACACAATAAGATAAGAATACAATAGAAATATGATGTATATATATATTAAAAAAAAAAAAAAAAAAAAAAAAAAAAAAAAAAGGAGCAGCTCTATAACCAGAGCTGCACTTTATGATATGAAAAATTTCAACATTGTATAATAGTTAAAACTGTCACTATAAATTGAAAATTGAAAAGATTGTAAAACAAATAAATTAATAAATTAATATTTATATTTTTAAAAGTAAAAATGAGAAATAATTTATAAAATGATTATTGCTTGTTGTTATAAAGCCTAATACTGGACGGCAGAAAAGATTTTCGGTGTCTCTCTGTTTTCGTTGAAATAGAGAAAGGGCGACCACTTCTTTCTGACATAATAAGTGATGGTCTTAGTGGATGATAGTGGTCATTTAATATTTTAGTTATTTTATTTATACAAAATTTCTCGTATAAAAGATCTACATCGTCAACATCATTTATATAGCGTTTAATGGATTTTTTAATATTTGAATTTATTTTGTTCCTTTCCACTGCTAAGCAATTGCCTCCCCAAGCTGTTATACAAAATGACAAAACACTTTCGATTACTGCTCTATAAAATAATGTGCAGAGGGTTTTATCTATTCTAAATTGAGAGAGTTTTGATAAAAAATATGTACGTCTGCACATCTTATGCCTAATTATTTTCAAGTGTTCATCCCACTTGAGCCTGTCATCAATCGTTACACCAATGTATTTGTAGTGAGGAACTCGCTGGACGAATTGGTCCTTTAATTTTAACGGTTCTATCGGTTCCTTCACTCTCCTAAAGTCAATCACCAGCTCCTTTGTCTTGCTTATGTTAAGCTCTAGGTGGTGGGCATCACACCAAGACACAAATCTATCAATTTCTTGCCTATAAGCCACTTCGTTGCCATTTGTTATGAGGCCTTGAAGAGCGGTGTCATCTGCAAACTTTATTAAAGGTACACTCAGGTTTTGACTTCTACAGTCATTTGTGTATATTGTGAATAATACAGGGGACAATACACAACCTTGAGGAGCACCAGTATTTGTAGTTATACAGGAAGATTTGTTTTGTCCTAATTGAACATATTGTGCTCTCTCCGTAAGAAATTCGAGCACCCAAGCAATTATATACTTGTTTAAATTCAGACTAGTCAATTTTTGAACAACCAACTGAGGTTGCATTGTATTGAACGCTGAAGAAAAATCTGCAAAAAGCAATCTGCAATAGCTCCTAGCGTGATCTAGATGCCTGTAGATGTTGTTTGTAAACAGCAAAATGGCATCCTCTACGCCACGTCCTGGTTTGTAAGCAAATTGATGACTATCACTCAATGGCATAAAATGATTCCTAATTTTAACAAGAACAAGTTTTTCTAAAGATTTCATAACTATTGAAGTCAATGCATCAGGTCTGAGATCGTTCATAGTTTCAAGTTTTTCTTTTTTTGGAACAGGAATAATTTTTGAAGTTTACCAAATTTCAGGGATCGAAACGCATTGGAGGGACCAGTTAAAAATATGTGTATAAATGGGGGAAAGCTGATGGGCACATGCTTTTAATAATTTTCCTTTCAATCCATCCGGCCCAGCAGCCTTCCTCTCGTTTATTTTCGAAAATACGAATCTCATTTCTTCTTCACTGACCTCAATAGTCATTTCATCTTCCAAAGCCCTGTCTAATTTATGTTTTTCATTTTCAATATCAAATTCGTTTGCTGTGTCGAAACGTGAATAAAATTTATTTAGAGTTTCAATTTCGATATCTTCTGATATAATCGTGGGCTTTGGATTATAGTTAACAGCAGTTTTAAGCCCCCGCCACGTGTCCCGTATATCCCCAGAAGAAAAGCATTTTTCAATTTTATTTTTGTACTTGTCTCTACAACTAGATATTACTCTCTTTATCTCTTTTTGTTTTGTTTTCAGATTTTTTTTGTTTATACTAGTAAAGAGAGTTTTCTTTTGGTTCAATAAAAGTTTTAGATCTTTTGTTATCCAAGGCTTGTTGTTAGGATAATATTTTATTTCTTTTTTACAAGACACTAGCTGTTCACAGAATTTTAAATACTCACTCACACAGTCATTCAGCTCATCCACACTATCACATGATTCGATAAAAACATTCCAGTCAGTGCATTCAAAACACCCACGCAAATCTTCACACACACTTCCGTTCCAGATCTGTACACTTTTCTTTACTGGTTTTACACGTTTAAAAACAGGGCGGTAGGTGGGGAGTAGCAAGAGCATGCAGTGGTCAGATAAACCTAATGGGGCACGGGGTAAACATTTATAACTATTTTTAATATTAAAACACTGTAATTTTATATCCAATATCAATATCAATACCAACCTTAGCAGGGAGGATTTTTAATGCATCCAACCAAAAACCTGGGGAAGACTTGACATGTTGGTAACACGTGAAATGAAAGAATCAGGCCTTTCACAATTTCAATTAAGTTTCCATAAGATTAACTAGATTTATGAGCAACAATTGTCTAACCTGATCTCTCTCTTATTGGTTCGTCAATATCATCCTCATCCATTTCCTCTTCATCATCTGAATGTGCCTTGGATCTGTAAATCAACACGAGGTAAATCATGACCATAATGTGAGAATAATGATGTATGGGTAATGCCAAGCTACAAAAGAAACAAGAGATACACTGAATAAAGACAATATAATTACCTTACAGATAGCACAAAAAAGGGTATATTTTATGAGATAAAATTTACATACCTTGACTTTGCATTGAGCATATCATCATCATCGTCATTATCACATAGTTGGCCATCAACACCAATATCATCTTCATCACTGCCAATGTCATTTTCTCTGCTTGACAGAACTTGGTTGACCCTTTCTGCTAACTGTATCCTTTTCAATCTGGTAGCATATGTGGCTGCTATCTCAAGTAAGTCTTGGTCCTCTATCAGGTCACACACTTCCAAGGCACGAAAGTCTTTTTCAGATTTGCAGGCCAGCTAATGTTAATATATATATATTTTTGAAGTCATTTTACAGAGATTTAAACAGTTATATAATAAGCTGGAACTAAAAACTTATAAAGAACTAACATTTAACCTAAAAAAAGTTATGTGGTTAGGTAGAGACAGAATATTTTAATATTATAATGCGAGTGACAAGGGTAAAGCTAATTTCATGACCAACCACACAATGGCAAGAAGTAAAGTTCTTATTTAGAAGAATAATCTGAAAGTTGTCAAAATTGCACATATGTGCTGCATTTCAAGTATGCTAAATATTACTTATCAATGCCTGATTAAAATTAATCTGATTTGTTTATAAAATAATACTGTGTCAAAATGACTTGCCTAATTGATGACATACGGCAGTAATTTGGTACAAAACGTACATTCATCGTATGTTAAAAAATTTTGACTTTTAACGGAATAGTGGAATTATTAGTTCTTACAATTTAACTATTTAACTGAAACAAACTTACCGCAAATAGTTTCATGAGTGACTCACGTAAAGGTGTCTTTAGCTCTTTGATTAATTCTGTGTCATGCGCCGGTAGCAGACTCTGAGCAATCAAAGACACTCGCTGATAAGATTCCTGAAAAATGCAACAGTTGAATTTTCAGCAATTTGATTTATATCAATGCTAATTCAAAATCAAATTAGCAGAGAATCCTTATGCTAATTTCTTGTTTGTTTTGTTTTGATACTTGGTCCTCTTCCCATATCTCCTGTAAAAGCTGAAAAATGATTTCAGTTGATATAATGACTATCAGGCTCTATTTTTAGTGCTTGTATATTTTCTGGGACTGCAGCCATTCCACTTTTCAATTTGTGGATGACCCATTATTTTTTTTGTTTCCCCCAACGTATCCATAGAATTCAATCTGCAGTTGATATACCAAGAGGGTTGTCTAAGATGACTTAAGTGTTTCAAAAAATTCTAAGTCCATCAGTTAGGTCTCTTCAAAATTTGGATGTCTCCACTATCCAGGCAGGTTGCTTGAGGACATATTTACTTCTTTATTTGTACATTGTAATCCGTAAATTCTTGTTTCCGGATCCGAACACTTATTTTGGGAACAAGCCATCAAAATATAATTTATGACTCTATAACCTGAATATCACACTGACCAACTCCTGTCCATCAACTCTAGTTCAATATGATTGACAAATGATTGAAGTATAATCCAATTCAAAGTGCTTTGTCACATCCAATCAAAAAAAAAATCTTTCCAGTCCTTGTAGATAATCCTGCTTCCTAAACCAACAGGAGTCAATAATGTGTAGCTGGTCAGTTTACATCATCCGACAGACAATCAACTTCATTTAATCCAACCCCCCCCCCCCCCCCAAAAAAAAAATAAATAAAAAAATAAACATGCCCATCAATCCAAATGAACTTCAAAATCAACCCCTCCCCCCGCTTAAAACAAACAAACAAACAAAAAAAAATTAAACGTACATGAAAACAATTCTAATAAATCACGCATTGGCCAATAACGAAAGCGGTATGGCTCTATTGTTTGCTTAATGATTGGTTTAGATCACCACATTCTGAGGTAAAAATTGATTCCACAACCCAGATGTGTCTGTAATCCAGACAAAATGCTGGGAATGGAAGTGTTTGGATTATGGAGATGTGAGTGTATTTAACTGTTCATGTAGAGAGGAGAGTTTCCCTCCCTTACCTTTAGCAGGCTTTATGGTTTCATATGATGAATGCTTTCAAATGTCTTTTACCAGACGCCTCATCTGACTCACAAGCTGGCTTGTCAATGTAGGATATATTGTCTGTCCTAATGCACTTGTTTGCAATTCTGTTAGCCTCATTATACTGCTTTTGAGCATCTGATTTAGTTAACTTCTTATTTACCCTGACTTGCATCTTTTCCAGAGTGTGATGTGTAATCCAAGATTTATGTTAATTTTCTTTTTGCCCCCAAACTCCTCCCCATCAGCACATATCCATATCTGTTTGGCTTGCTCCCACATTTCCTCAAGGCCAACAAAATCACTCATATGTTTAAGCATTTGCAGTGACGATAATGACAATTTGTCAAAAAGGAGGAAAATCTACCGCCCGTCTGTCAAGCCCAAATTTAATGCAAAATTACATAGCTATTTATTGTTACTTAATATTAAGTAATATATAACTACTTCTAAAGCACATATTATATTCTGATCATTAGTAGAGATATCCTGCTTTTTTGTAAATATAATTTAACGAATTATCATTTCCAATCAAAAATTTTTAAGGCCTATAGTGCCATCCACAATATCAAGAGATTATAATAAACTTTTGGCCAAAAGGAGGTATTTGTTTTTATATTAGAATTACAAACCCAGCTAGTGTGTCTATTACTGCAACCTTGTGGTTATGCAGCTTATAAATAAGAATCTTTAATCAATTGCAAAACATATTCCATCTAATGAGCAAATTTAAATTAAGCCTTTAAACAATTATTTCTTAAATCGATTAGCCTAACTTACCGATACATATTATCTCTGTATTACCAAGTGATATCTATAAACATAATAAGAAGTTAGAAGATTGGCTGAGATAAAAATATGAACGAGAAAGAAAGAAAGAAAGAAAGAAATACAGAGAGAGAAAGAAAGAAAGAGAGAGAGAGAGAGAGAGAGAGAGAGAGAGAGAGAGAGAGAGAGAGAGAGAGAGAGAGAGAGAGAGAGAGAGAGAGAGAGCACTCTGCAAGAATACTTTATGAATTGATTTTTTTTAATTTTTGGTAATTAGACATAAGTTGTAATGAATTAAAAACAAACAAATAAAAAAATAACAAGTACAAGCTAAAGGGTACAAAAATATCTACAGCAATTTGCTCCATCCCCTTCCCTTTCGATCATCTTTTCATCCTAGGCCATCATGGGTATTGTGCCACTTTTCACATTTGGCACCAGTGTGTCTAGACTAACGTCATGGACATGGGAATGTCACCAAAATTCATGCAGCTGATCAGAGGTGTCAAAAAATGACACAAAACATGTTTCAGCTAAACAACCAATTAGTGGAAAATGATCGACACAGCAAAAAACAGCGGAAAATTTCTTTAAAAAGCCTAAAATCTCGGAATTCCGCAGAAGATTATCATCACTGCATTTGGTATATACATGTCAGGCTTAATTTGAATTTTGAAACTTTTCTCTCAAAAGTCGATGCTGTATTGTTGGTTTCAATGAATCTTTAAAATTTCTGATTTGGGGCCAAGCAGGAAATAAATGTGACCTGATTCTACATCAGTCTTCTTGTCACTCTCACATGATGTGATCTTCAGGTTTATTCATAGATGATCTGATTCTTCTTCCTATGGTCTTAGAGGGGAAATGGTCCACCATCTCAGAATTTTTTTAAAGTTGGAAAATCCCTTTTGGCAGACATGTTGCACATAAGAATGGACTTGAAAAAAAAATGCGCACTAGAATAAACAGTAGTCTAAACATAACTTTTTAACAGATGGAATACCAGATTATTACATTCTCATCTATAAAAAGATGCCCACCTCATATCTAGTTTTTTCAGATTCACCATCGCACAGGTTGATTTGGAAGGACAATATAGCAATTGCAGGTCTTGGAAGGGTGGCTGGGAATCGAGATCCCTTGCATGGTATGCATCTAAAAATAGGCAACAAAACATTACAAAATAAAGATAATTTGTTTGACGCAATTTAAAAAAAATAGAAAAAATGTTGACATGTCTGCCAAATTTCAAATAGCAGATGCAGATGGATAATTGTTTTTTTGTTTTTTAAGGGTTTTAATGGGGCTTGCAACACATTTAGGTCATATCAGCACCAGTAAAAAGGAAGAAAATGGGATAGTAAAAAGTTCGTGAAATACAATTAAAGCACCCAAGAATAAGCAAGACAAAGGGGAATTAGTTCAAATAGGGAACAGATGTAGATTCCAAGAGCACACTATCAGTATACTTAGTTTGAGATCAATGTGTCATCCAGACTCAAGCACAGGTCCCCGCCTAGATGAACACGCTCAATTGTTTACAAATCATATATATGTAAAAGGAAAGATAATACAATTCATAACAGAGAGATGATTTACAAGGAAAAAAATATCATCTCCCAAAACTAACTGTATATTTGACTGTTTCCCTCACAGTCAGGGTATCTGGCCAGGGAAAGGACAAAACCAATTAATCTGATTCCAAGACAAAGACAGAAAGCAAGTTGGAAATCAGATATAGGGGGATAGAAGACACAAGGGAGGTCGGGAACTTTTATGCAAACACCAATCCTTTTCTCCAGTAAAAAGACATGATGTACTTACTTTTTTCATTTTAGCAGGTGATTGGAAAATATACTGAGGGTTTATAAAAACTGAATTCCGTAAATAAGGGAAAATTGGCAACCTTGATAAAAGAATTATTACCAATATATACTTTTGTCTTTATTTTAAATGGATAACAAAAACATAATGAAAAAAAATCAACAATTTCCTTCCTTACCTGATTTGCTGTTGCCTTTCATTAACACCAACAATCCAATAATGATCAGATTTTCCCTTCACCTATAAAAAAAAAATAATTAAATGTGTTCTGATCAGCCAGATGGAAAACATTTCTTGAATTAATTTTCCAGTCAAAATTTATATTACGAAAAATACATCATTTTATTAGCTAGATGTTTGTTTTTAAGAGTTTTACGACGCTTGCAACACATTTAGGTCATATCAGCGCCAGTAAAGAGGAAGAAAATTGGATTGTAAAGACATTCTTGACGTACTATTAAAAGGACTTGAAGAAAAAGTAAGACAAAAGGGAATAGATTTAGATTCCAAAAGCACACTATCAGTGTACTTAGTTTGAGATCACCTAAAAGTCTCAACCAGACACCAGCACAAGATCCCACTGAGAGGAATACACTCAAATGTTTACAAATCACATGTTAAAAAAAAATAAAATAACAGTACATAACAAAGAGATGATTTACAAGGAATAAAAATATATCCCAAAACTATAACTATACACTCGACTGTTTCCCTCCCAGCCAAAGACTCCGGCCAGGGTTAGGACAAAACAAATTAATCTCATTCGAAGACAAAGACAGAAAGCAATTGGAAAATAGACACGGGGGGGATAGAAGACATAGCAAGTACCTCCCTGCCCACTACGGTAGGTCAGGAACCCCACCCAGTTAGCCAGATGCCTAATGTCTTTATAAAGCCTGCATTTATTGACACTGCATAAGACATTGCTCATTAAGACAAATTTGCAAATATGCCCCTACCACGTTTATTTGCATATGAACAAAGGCTGATCTGATGGTCTGGCCATCTGTTTCATACCATACAAAGAAAGCCTCTTACCTACGTGTGTATTTGCAGAAAATTCCTTTATCGTATTTGTGTATCTCTGTGTGTGTACGTGTGCGTGTGTTAGACTAATGTGTGTATAAAATAAAATAAGGTGTATAGCCTTGCTCCCTCCCATTCCATCACTCGACTATTTGAAGTAGAAAGATGACTGAAATTCTAGATATTAGTGATCCTCAAGTTTTGATACAACTTCTGGAGAATGGAAATAATTTTAAACCAAGTTTGTTGCTGACCACACTTTTTACTTAAACCAGAAATCTGTCAAGGTACTGTTTTTAAAAATTGCAAAAATCACAGGTTTCAGAAATTGAGTTTGCTCTCTCTCATTAGATATTTTATTTCCCATTAAGAAAATGTATAGGTTGTACCTTAAATTATCATCACTATTAAAAAAAAAGAAAAGATATTTTCTGGGATGGATGCTAAATGTTAAAATACTGCTCAGCGAACTGCCATTGTTACATTGGTCAGCTGTAGCAACTAGCCACTATGAGTGCAACCTCTGGGATGCACTGTAGCGTCAATTGAGTTAAACCAAAGG
The DNA here is from genome assembly GCF_034508935.2 of Berghia stephanieae. NCBI lineage: Eukaryota > Metazoa > Mollusca > Gastropoda > Nudibranchia > Aeolidiidae > Berghia > Berghia stephanieae. Next base: position 85,776,579 of record NC_088360.1, on the reverse strand, counting down.
TTTGAACAATACAAAACTCACATGATGACGTGTGTGACAAACAGGAAACCAGAGTTGTCCATGTCCTCTATTCATCATTCTCACAATACCCTCAGAGTCCATATAAAATGGAGTTCCCTCATCAGAAAAACTAGTGTGATTGAAAATGGAAAGCTATTAAACTAAGAAACAAGATTCCATCAATATAATTGAAAGGTACATAAAATATTTCAAAGATATATATGTATATTTAGGTGTGTGTGTGTGTGTATATATATCTCTCTCTCTCTCTCACAATATATATATATATATATATATATATATATATATATATATATATATATATATAAATTTTTAAACATTTTTAATCAAGATTTTTTTTAATGTCATGGTTTTATTGCAAGGTATATACAATAAAGCTTGATTTATCTATTTATAAATTATCAAAATTATACATGTTGGGCACAGCCGTTTATTACACTAGAAATCTTTCACTTTAGTTTACTACCGCCTCACCCCCAATGGGAACGACCCACCGTCGATGACGGGGAGACCACCGTGTGGTTACGTCATAACAGATGTCCAGAACGTGAAAACTGGCCTATATTTATCCCTGCAGGTAGAATGCACTGCTTGGATTTCATTGTCAGTCAGGCTATAGGACAGATTTCGTGAAATCGTTCATTTTTACACTGCAATTGCTGACCAGACACTTCTTCTATATTTTTCTATTTTATATGAATATAACGGCCACATTTTCATCTTTAAGACGCAATTATTTTCATTGCTATCAAGAAATGGTGAGTATACTTTATTCTCTCTTGAAAAATGTATATTTTTCTATTTAAAATTAACCTAAAAAATATTTTTAATTGTTTAAAAAATTCAAATTGATGTTATCTGAGTTTTGGTACCCTAACACATGGTAGTAAATATAAGAGTAATAATCTACTTTTAATATAGCATTTATTTCAATGATTTGTAATGACAGGTTTCTGCACAATGAATGTCTAAACACATCTTGTCTAATTCTTTGTTGGCTAACAAAATAGTCCCGTATTCAGACAAACTCCTGATACATAAGAACACGAGTCCAATTGTGATGATAATGTTATTGTTGTTGTTGTTTTATGGTGGTGATGATGATGATGATGATGATGATAGCGCAGTAATAGTAGTAATCATAGTAGTAGTAGTAGTAGTATTAGTAGTAGTAGTAGTACACACACACTCAGAGAGAGAGAGAGAGAGAGAGAGAGGGCGGGGGGGGGGGGAAGCGTGTGTGTGTGTGTGTGTGTGTGTGTGTATAAAACTCGTGTACGCACATTTTTAGCACGGAACGATTTTTATTGCTTGTTCAGTCAAGTTCTCATGATTTCTCTGTGAAAATTGAACTTTAAACCTATACTATAACTTTCACACCGATTTGCCATTCCGTCTTCACGATTCGCACCTTCCCTCGATATTCTTCTACATCGCCCGTTGGTACAGTCAACGGGCGTGAGAAAAGAGGGTAGATAGATATATTATAACATCAAAAAGCGATGTGATCAAAGGTGGCGGATCATTGTGTAACATCAAAAGCCCGGTGGACAGCGGCCGAACATTCGAGGGGATATGTGATTTGAGTGGGAGGGGCTTATTTGACTTTGCCGATGACCGACTGGTGGACGATTGAAATTATAATTGTCCTTTTTCAGCAGCCAATTGGAAATGGGTAATTGTAAACATCTGATTTGCGCTCCATGGATAGAAAGCAGTTTGGAGGTCATGGGATGAAATTGCTGGAGAGGTGGAGTAAATTTGAAATGAATTGAAAGTAATTTGGGGCGTTGTATGTCAAATAAGACTCTCGCAGACCGGTGATAAATCCTTTTTTTTTGGCCGCAAATGCTACTGTAAACTTCTTTCTCTATCTTATTTTTACTAAAAATATTTCAGAGTGGGTATATAGGCGGATTCCATTTTGAATAACGGGCATTTAGAACTATATTTTAAAGGAAAATTATTACGTTATTATTATTAGCAGGCATCTAGGCGATCACTATCGTATTATTACTAACAATCAATAATATTATTTTAACTCTTATAATTACAATTATTATTATTATTATTATTATTATTATCATCATCATCATCATCAATATCAATAATAACTAATGATTTTTTTCTTTACTCAGATGAATGGTCATACTGAAAACAAGCATTGTCTCAATGCAAATGGACTCTGCCTCTGTGAAAGGGCTCAAATGAGATATGTGGTCAAAAAACATTTCATGCAAACTGCTCCGGAATTAGGAAGTGAAGTTCCACCGGTGACAAAAAAGAAAACAGAACGTTGGTTAATTAGAAGCTGTTTCTGTGAAATGTAACAATCAGCTGTTCCTTACAATAATCGTGAGGTTTTACGTATGTTAATAAAAAGTATTGATATATAAAAATGTGTTAAGATCTGTTAAGTTTAAAGGAATACTTATAACATATCTTTACCTATGATTGTCAATTTATTTTAAAATAACAGTTCACTTTGATTATCTGATCATTAATCCTCCCCCCCCCCCCCTCCCATCTTTTTCAATGCGTTTATCACGATTTTTTATTGTCAAAAAATGGATATTATTTATTTATTACTATTATTATTATTACAGTGGTGATCGAGAGTAAGATAAATACACTGATATTATATGATTATTACTAGTATTAGTATTACATCGATATCACGTGTTTCAACTGATTCACAATGATCATTTCTGTTATCCACGATGCTTCGGTTGATCAATAAGCAGACCATTTTCAACAAATTTCCATTTTAAATAGTATTAGCTATCTGGTCGGCGTCCTTTTTTTGTCGCAGCACTGGAGAGAGAGAGAGAGAGAGAGAGAGAGAGAGAGAGAGAGAGAGAGAGAGCACTGCGTGGAATCAGCGCTATTTCAGTTGGAACTCCCAAGGGACCAATAACCCTCCCTGCTCGCTACCTGCATGAGGTCATTGGAGTTCAACTGGTATCAGGCAGTGCCGTGTCCAATGGGGGCAATTATGGATATTTATGGTCTTATAATATGTCTGTATAGCGGGAAAACAATAACAGACTCTTTCACTTTATTATTTTGATTTGAAAAATCAGTTGTCTTTCTAAACATCAGTGAAAATTTGACATTCTTGTGGTTAATAGTTTTCTTTGAATATCACAAATTGTTGATCTAATTTTAAGCGCTTGTAAATTATGGTGCACTTAAATAAAAAATTTGTTATTCAAAACTCAGCGGCAGTATCTCAAGAATTTTAATAAATATCAAAAGTACATATATGCATCTATGTTCCTGTGCAATATTATCATATTGGCAGTTGATTTTCTTGATTTATTCATAGTTTTGTAAGTTCTGTATATTGTTTTTACCAATTCCGTTCCTCTCAAACAGTTGTGTTGATCATAACAGTAAACTGATATGATTTATGTCTTTATGTGGTAAAATAACTCATAAAGATAATATTTTATTGACCAGTAAAGACTAAAAACCAATATTGTGTATGATGTCAATATCTCAATTTACTATCAATCTGCCTATAAAGTATGACTTCTTTACAAGAAAAAAATCAATCAGCCAACAAGGTTACTGGACATGCTACAAATATTGCAGTATCAATCATCAATTACAACTAACACTAAGCACTGGTACTGTTAAATTAAATGATTTGCTCAAACAGACGGACATAGTATGTGGACAAAAGAGGATTCAAATTACGAGGGCATATAGTTTATTCCAAGTAGTAACCTTTATCTCTTTATTGACCAACTATATTCAAAACGAACACACTGTCCACATAGGTTATATAGAATCATCTCCTTTCTTCCAAGAATACACATTTAGTCATTGTCTTATAAAGTCGTCTGATATACCATTGAACTCCAGTCAGTCAAATTTACAGATAAAACAATTGAATAACAACCAGAGTCAAATCAGTACAACACCACAGGCATACCACAGCAAGATCATTTAATTTTTGGGAAATCACTGCCATATATATCTGGACGCTTCAGTCTATAAAAAGTTAACACATTCACTTGTGCACAAAAGGAGAACTTGAACTTACATTATATTACTTATTCAACATGCAAGAATACCCTAAACATTGACACCTATATGACACTATAAAGTCGGCATTTCCTGAGACAACCACACAAAAGCAGTACCGTATACATCTTCAAACTATAATGCCCAACAGTCATAAAAAAATATAATTTTGACTTGAATCGTAAGGGACTTAAGTATAGAAAAAAGTTATCAAGCCATTAAAAAGTTGGCATTCAAATGTGCCCAAAACTCATAATATTTTTTAAAAAATAATATTAGTATATTTTCGTCTAATGGTTTATATTTTATTCCTAAACTGATATTTGGACATAATTCATGGCATGGAATACTATGAGAGAGAAAATGAGGATCTCACCAAGTCATGCCAAATAAGAAATTTACAATAAAAAATTCATATCTTTTAAGGTTTTACTGCCCGGACAACAAAACTTGGCATGTGTCAAGATCATCATTTTTACTTTATAATGATGCTTGTTTCAATCATTTTCTGACGCTGGGAATTAAATTATTGATATGCAAATTAAAACAAATGAATTTCATTGATAGCTCAAAAACCACTAAATTGACACCTCTCTTATGAGCAGCCTTAAGAGGATACATTATTATCAACCATGGCATATGATGAAAGAAACCCTTGCTTTGCTTGTGGTGAGGGAACAATTTTCATATTTGTGTTAGCAACTGAGCAATACCATGAAATATTGCAACAATTAATTACCATCAGCGGCATCACAGATTCCTACTGACCGCTACCTGTTCCACCCATGGGCTGACCCCTCTAATGGGGTCGGGTTGACCTAGCACTGAAATACCGCTCAGAGGGGAAAATGCCACGCAGTGAGAGAGAGAGAGAGAGAGAGAGAGAGAGTGTGTGTGTGTGTGTGTGTTTTGGTGTGTGTGTGTGTTGGTGTACATAAAACTAATTTATGCAACGTTTTACCACGAAACAATTTTCATTTTACCACCTCAGTTTAATCTCTCATCAGTTCTCTCTGACAATTGAACTTTGAACCTATAACTTTAAGACAGCTACGTCATTCCATCTTCATGATTCGCACCTCATCGCGATATTCTTTTATGTTGACTCGTGGTACAGTCAACGGGTTTGAGAGAAGATAGATATTGAGTGACATCATCAAAAGCGATGTGATCAAAGCTGGCGGATGGTTGTGTAACATCAAAGACCAGTGACTGGTCTACAAGGCCTAGCATATTCGTGGGTATGTGTGATTTGAGTAGGAGGAGCTTTCTTGACTTTGCTGATGACCGAGTGGTGGACAATTGAAATTAGAATTGTCCTTATTCAGCAGCCAATTGGAAATGGGCAATTGTAAAAAGCTGATTGGACGCTCATGGAAAGAAAGCAGTTTGAGGGACATGGAAGGAAATTGCCGGAGAGCGTGGAGTGGGGAGGAGTAAATTATATTGAATGAATTGATAGTAATTTGGGGCGTTTGGAAGTTAAATAAAACTCTCGGAAACAGGTGATGAGTCAATTCTTCGGTCGCAAATGATTCAGTAAAATTCTTTATTCTTTCTTTCTTTCTTTTTTTTTATTTCCTTTCTGTCAGAGTGGACATATAAAGGCGAATTCCAATTTTTTTTTAAACGGGCATTTAGAACGATATTTTAAAGAGAAATTATTGCGTTTACCAAAATTAGCAGGCGTTTAGGTGATAGCCACTATATTATTTTCATGAAAATGATCATTATCATCATCATCATCATCATTATTATTATTATTATTATTATTATTATTATTCAGAGATGCCAACTTTAAATTTGGCTCACAGGAGTTTCAGCCACCACTCGTAGGAATTTCAACGCCGAAAGAGGAATTTCCGCTCACAAAAAAAAAAAGGAATTGGAACGATATTTGGCATTGTGCTTACATATTGTATAGTTCTAAATAGATAACTGATTAGAATTACAGTGTATATTATGATACATAAACACATTGCAAATTACAATCCCAAAGTTCCCTTATTTCAAATGAAGTAAAGCGCCAAAACCTAACGGTAGAGATTGTAGTACTGGTGGTAGTGAGGATGATGTGGTGTTGGTGGTTGTAGTAATAGTGGTAGAGATGATGAAGATGTGATAGTGGCTGATGTTGTAGTTGTAGTGGTAGTGATGATGATATGGTGGTGGTGGTGGTGGTTGAGGTAGTAGTTGTAGTGATGATGATATGGTGGTGGTGGTTGAAGTAGTAGTTGTAGTGATGATGATGTTGTGGTGGTATAGTGGTTGTAGTAGTTGTGGTCGTGATGATAATGATGTGTTGGTGGTTGTAGTAGTGGTGGTAATGTTGTTGATGTGGTGGTGGTGGTGGTGGTGGTTGTAGTACACATGGTAGTGATGATGATGTGGTAGTGGTGGTTGTAGTAGTAATGGTAATTATGATGTGGGTTGTATTAGTAGTCGTGGTAGTGATGATAATGTGGTGGTGGTGGTTGTAGTAGTACTGGTCGTGATGATGATGTGGTGCTGGTGGTTGTAGTAGTAGTGGTAGTGATGATGATATTGTAGTGGTTGTTGTTGTAGTAGTGGTGGTAGTGATGAAGATGAGGTGATGGTAGTAGTTGTAGTAGTATTGGTAGTGATGATGATGTGGTGGTGGTTGTTGTAGTGGTGGTAGTGATGATGATGTGGTGGTGGTTGTAGTAGTATTAGTGGTAGTGATGATGATGTTGTGGTGGTGGTTGTAGTAGTATTAGTGGTAGTGATGATGTGGTGGTTGGGTGGTTGTAGTAGTAGTGGTAGTGATGATGTGGTTGTGGTGGTTGTAGTAGTAGTGGTAGTGATGATGTGGTGGTGGTTGTAGTAGTAGTGGTAGTGATGATGTGGTTGTGGTGGTTGTAGTAGTGGTAGTGATGATGTGGTGTGGTGGGTGGTTGTAGTAGTAGTGGTAGTGATGATGTGGTTGTGGTGGTTGTAGTAGTAATGGTAGTGATGATGTTGTAGTGGTGGTTGTAGTACTAGTGGTAGTGATGATAATGTGGTGTGGTGGTTGTAGTAGTACTGGTCGTGATGATGATGTGGTGCTGGTGGTTGTAGTAGTAGTGGTAGTGATGATGATATTGTAGTGGTTGTTGTTGTAGTATAGTAGTAGCATTAGCAGTAGTAGTAGTAGTAGTGATGATGATGATGATGATGATGTGGTGGTTGTAGTTGTAGTAATGAAGATGAGGTGATGGTAGTAGTTGTAGTAGTATTGGTAGTGATGATGATGTGGTGGTGGTTGTTGTAGTGGTGGTAGTGATGATGATGTGGTGGTGGTTGTAGTAGTATTAGTGGTAGTGATGATGATGTTGTGGTGGTGGTTGTAGTAGTATTAGTGGTAGTGATGATGTGGTGGTGGTGGTGTTGTAGTAGTAGTGGTAGTGATGATGTGGTTGTGGTGGTTGTAGTAGTAGTGGTAGTGATGATGTGGTGGTGGTTGTAGTAGTAGTGGTAGTGATGATGTGGTTGTGGTGGTTGTAGTAGTAGTGGTAGTGATGATGTGGTGGTGGTGGTGGTTGTAGTAGTAGTGGTAGTGATGGTTGTAGTAGTAATGGTAGTGATGATGTTGTAGTGGTGGTTGTAGTAGTAGTGGTAGTGATGATAATTTTGGTGGTGGTTGTAGTAGTACTGGTCGTGATGATGATGTGGTGCTGGTGGTTGTAGTAGTAGTGGTAGTGATGATGATATTGTAGTGGTTGTTGTTGTAGTATAGTAGTAGCATTAGCAGTTTGTAGTAGTAGTGAGTGATGATGATGATGATGATGTGGTGGTTGTAGTAGCAGCGGTAGTGATGATGATGATGTGTGGTGGTGGTTGTAGTTGTAGTAATGAAGATGAGGTGATGGTAGTAGTTGTAGTAGTATTGGTAGTGATGATGATGTGGCGGTGATGGTGGTTGTAGTAGTGGTGGTAGTGATGATGATGTGTGGTGGTTGTAGTAGTGGTGGTAGTGATGATGATGTGGTGGTGGTTGTAGTTGTGGTGGTAGTGATGATGATGTGGTGGTGGTTGTAGTAGTAGTATTAGTGGTAGTGATGATGATGTAGTGGTGGTTGTAGTAGTGGTGGTAGTGATGATGATGTGGTGGTGGTTGTAGTAGTATTAGTGATGATGTGGTGGTGGTGGTTGTGTAGTATAGTGGTGTAGTGATGATGATGTGGTGGTGGTTGTAGTAGTGGTGGTAGTGATGATATGTGGTGGGGTGTAGTAGTGGGTGTGATGAGATGTGGTGGTGTTGTAGTAGTGGTGGTAGTGATGATGTGTGGTGGTGGTTGTAGTAGTATTAGTGGTAGTGATGATGATGTTGTGGTGGTGGTTGTAGTAGTTAGTGGTAGTGATGATGTGGTGGTGGTGGTGGTTGTAGTAGTAGTGGTAGTGATGATGTGGTGGTGGTTGTTGTAGTATAGTGGTAGTGATGATTGGGTGGTGTAGTAGTGGGTATGTGATGTGAGTGTGGTTGTAGTAGTGGTAGTGATGATGATGTGGTGGTGGTTGCAGTAGTAGTGGTGGTGATGATGGTTGTAATACTAGTGGTAATGATGATGATGTGGTGGATGGAAGGGAGGGGGGTATCCTTGGAACAAATTGACCTCACCGGAATTTGACGGAAGTTGCCCGGAGCCCGGAATTTTTTGCTCCAGACCGGAGTTTTTTCCGGTGAAACCGGAGTTTTGGCATCACTGTATTATTATTATTATTGTTATTATTATTATTATTATTATTATTATTATTATTATTATATTATTATCATTATTATTATTATTATTATTATTATTATAGTTTAGATCTATACAAACGTCAAAGGAATGCATATAACATATCTTTTCCTAAGAATTGTCAATTGCCATTACTAAAACCAGTTCGTTTTGATCATTTGATCAACAAACCCCTACAATTCGGTGATTACGCATTTTTTTTATTGCTGTCAAAAAAGGATATGACTGTACAGGTGAGCGGATATCTCAACAATGCTCCATTACAAAACGACTTTGATTATATATTTCTACTCTGTGAATATTGATAATTATTGCAGTATTTCTCATTTATTTGTATAAACTCAGATAACTATGTAATGTTTGATTATATCGTTTGAAGTAATTAAAATTTCTGACCCATTTTTATGGTTATTTCCTATAAAATCTAATCCCAAATGATCTACTAAAATTATATCAAATAAAAGTATGTAAATCACTAGTTATGACTCTAAAATATCTTATTGCAACATCTAATAGCATCTTTACTACGCCACTTTGAACTTGAGAAAAAAATCATCAAAATAGGAAAAATTGCTCAGTCTCCCTTTCGGCACAGGCCGTGACTCGCCATCTGTTATGAACTAGCGTCCGGCAAAATTTACCTGTCGAACTAAAGTGAAAGCAGTAAACGGCTGTGTGGGACAATGAACATTTTAAACTCTAGGACTTAACACTGCAAGCGAAAAGAAAACATTTTTGTGTTCCTATGAGAATAGAATAACATATAATCACCCCAGCCAAGATAGTTTTGACTTTGGAGACAGTGGCAATGTGTCATCTTTAACCAACAAAGACTTCCTGCGACCTCTGACCTTGGTTACGGTGACCCCTAAACACTGGTCACCTGGAATGCCCATGGCTTTATGGTAGACCATCATCAGGGTGTTAGTACTGGATCCAAGGGCCACAATGTTACCTGGTACAGAGAAAACCTGACATTGCATTCCACTGATAGTAAAGATTCTAATGTACCGACAATCTGTAGCCACAGCAAGCCAGTGATCAGTAATTGTAACAACCTGCAAAAGAGGAAGGTGAACTCATAAATGATGGGTTACATAAAACCTTTTATAATCTTATTCAATTTGGTCTAAAAGTAAGAAAAAAAGATTAAATACTGTCAGGAGAAGGTTGCCTGGGGTCGGATTTTTTCTTCTTTATTAGTACTCCGTAACCCGGAAATTCTTGTGTCGATCTGAACACACATTTTAGGACTTATTTTTAAAGTCATTAAAGGTCCAGCATATCCACAAACACCAAGCTTAAAATATTTAACACAAATGTTAAAGCAGTCCTGCTCTATGGGTCAGAGACTTGGCGAACAACCTTGACCACATCAGCCAAGATACAAACTTTTGTCAATCGCTGTCTTCGACAAATACTCAGGTTGAAATGGTTTGACAAAGTGCAAAATGCTGACCTTTGGACAAGAACAAATGGATGCCCAGGTCAGACGCAGAAAGTGGCGATGGGTTGGCCATACCCTGCGGAAAGAGCCCTGTAATACAACCAAGCAGGCTCTCGAATGGAACCCACAGGGCAAGAGGAAACGGGGTCGTCCAATACAGACTTGGAGGAGAAGCCTTCACCAAGATTTGAACTTCTCCAATCTTACCTGGAGTGAGGCAAAGGTCCGTGCCAAGGACAGAAGAAGATGGAAGAGTGCTGTTGAGGCCCTATGCTCTGCCAGGAGCCAAGAGGCATAAGTCAAGTAAGTTTAAACTCATTACAATAATGAGGATTTATGACTATAATCTGAACACCACATTGACCGACACCGTCTGTCCGCCTACTCTAGTTCAATGCAATTGACAAACAATTGAATTATAATCAAATTTAAAACGCTTCGTCACATCCAATTAAGGTCAGGTAGGTTAGGTAACTTATTTGTCTATCCTGTCCAGTCATTGACAGACAGCCCCTCTTCCTAAATCAAGTATGTGTGTGCAATAATAAACAGGTGTCAATCATGTGTGACTGGTCAGTTTATACAATCCGATGGATACAAATCCAAGCCTCTTGAACTTGCTCAATGACATAAAAATCAAGTAAAATATTTGATGGTCTTACTTTTTAATCATCCCTATAAATAATGAATCAATCTTCATCTTTTCACTTGACTTAACCGCTCATAAAGAATAAACACTGTATTGAAATATCACTACAACTTCAACATGTCAGCACCTTCAGTAAAGAGAAGAAGACTCAAGATGCCACCAAAACAATTAGGCAGCATTGACATTACTATTGAAGTCTAAGCTGACATGACCGATGAACATATCATCGACATCACTACTGAATGAAGACAATGAAGACGATGACAGCGACAAAGAAACACCTAACATCAACAAAAACCTTGTGAAAGAAATCATCCTTTACAAAAATTGAATTAGTAATCAAGCTCCACGAAAATAATCAAAACAACCCCCACCCCCTCAATTATTAAAAATATATTAATAAAAACGATTCTAATAAATCACACATTGGCCAATTATAAAAGTGGTTTAGTCCTATTGTTGTCTACTGCAATTATAGGCTTAGATTACTTAGGTCTGAGGTCAAAACTATCTATGTGGCATATTATGTCCACTTAAGGTTCCACTATCTCGATGTCTCTATAATCTGGACAAAACACTGGGAACGGAGATGTTTGGACTATGGAGAGGTGATTGTATAAACTTTTTTATAACTAAAAATAGCAAAATTTAAATCCTGATTAATCAGCTTGATATTCTTAGAAAAAAAAATCATAAATAAATATGTATATAATGTTGTGGATTCAAATAGTACATATTCTAAAAAAAACAAACCAAGTAGGAACATATTCAGGCCTGTAAATGCACAATTTGCGAAAAGGCTGAAAAATGTCAGCCATATGTTCGCATGACCCCCCCCCCCCCCAAAAAAAAACAAAAAAAAACAACAACAAAACGTAACATAAAATCCTGCTGATTTATATAAAATGGATGTATTGATTAGATAATAAGTTCATAACGAATATCTAAATCTACTTACAATTTGATGACACAATACTGACACAGGGAGTTGGGGAATAACATGCACACCATATCTATGACTTCTTTGATGTGGGCTCAGCTAGGGCATCACCCTTCCTCTTTAAAGTCTCTCTCTGTCTGGAGGCAGCTGTCTGCATGTGGAATGCCAGGGAAGGATCTACTGGTGAAAAGGCAGGGTCAGGACGCTTGTAGAGTTGAAGAGAGGTTTTGGAGCAAGTCATGAGCTGATATTTTATAAACTGAATGGCCTCATAAGTTGGAGTGACCATTGAGGAGGAATTTTCTCTGATAATGGTATTCATCATGCTGAATGACTGCTCCACTCTTGGTCCTGTGAAAATTGACAGGCAGGCTGACATGATCTTTTGAACATCAGGATATTTTTTCAGCCTAAACACATTGGCCCACCACACATCCAATTCACAGTCACTGGGAGTGATATCCAGATCTGACTGTAAATTTATAATCTCTTGGTTGAAATTCGGGGCATGTATGGTGGGGAAATGGTCAGGTAATTTCTGTAGGATGCTGCAGGTTTCTGTTTGACCAAATGCCCGTGGATCCAACAGTGATAATAGTCGAAGTAATGGATTGCTGAGTGGTAGTTTATTTTGCATGTACAACGCAACTTTCTTGTATGTAATTAAAATATTCTGCTTCCAAGAGTCGCATCAGAAGATGGCATGCGTGAAAGTACATTCTTGCATTGGCCAACAAAAATCAAATCAAGAGGTAAAAAAATATCATTTCTTGTCAAATCCAACTGAGATAGTCTCCTTCCTGACTCTCTAATAAATTCTGGCTTGACAAAGTATTTCAAAAATGTTGAAAATATCTCTACTTGTTTGTCGTACAGTAGGTGAATGGTAGGAACTTTTTGTTCCAAAGATAAAATAACACTCTTAAACAAAGGAAAAATTGACAGTACAATATACTTTAGAAACAGTGTCTTGTCCTGGTCAACAAACAGCTTGTGACAAATACGAAGCTTCCTTGCTTTTCCTGCTTGCGTTAAATTTTTACTTTTTAATTTTCTTAATACACTGAAAATTTTCTGCCTATCAGCTGAGCTAACTTTCATCTCAGTGAAAATTGAAACAATAAAATCTTTATAAATGTCCTTGTCGTCTTTCGACAGCCAAGAATAATAAAAAACAGTCAGAAATTGTTCCATCTTGTCCAGCCTTTCTGCACAATCAAATAAAGACATCCAGCGATGACCAGCTCTCTCCTTTGGAACAAGGCCTTTGACATTGAATATTTTACATAAAGAAAAAATTCCTCCCTCAAATCAGGGCTTGATGAAAAGTCATAAAATAAATCATCCAATAATTTAGTCAAATGGTTTCCTTCATCGATGGAAGATGAAAATAATTTTGAAATATTGTGAAGGTGGTGACAAACATCTCCATCAATATCTAAAAGATGAGGTGCATAGGAATCCTTCATTCTTTTAAAAAAGCCACTGTTACATCCTCTCATATATGCTGCACTGTCTGACAAGATAGACATCAAGTTGAAAAACGGAATTTTGTCCTCAAGCAAACTCTGGGTTACTGTGTTGAAGACTGTCTCAGCGTTTACAACTTTCATCTCCTTTGACATGTACAGATGCGTTACACTTCTTTCCAATGCCTCATCAAAAAAACAAACTAAAACATTCAAAACTCTTTTCTTGCCGTGCTTGGTAGTGCTCTCATCAAGATTCATACTAAAGGGGCAACTCTGAAGCTTCTTGACAAGACGTTTTTTCTCCAACTCATGCAACCCATACTTCATTTTGTAAGTGGCAGTCTGACGCTCCATTGATAGAGAATGCAATGCCTTATGGTCCTGGGAAAGAGTTTGAGCAAACTCAATCAAATGAGGTGCAGTAGACAAAGGCAGGGAATGCTCAGCGATGAAAGAACAGACCATGGCCTCTTGGTTGGAAATCCTGTCCTTCATGCTTGGGGGCTTTGGAAGTTGAATTTCTTGAACAGATTGTGCAGCTACTGTCAATGAAAACAAAGTTTTCAAAAAGACATTAGATTTGTCACTAGAAAGAAAGTGCGCAGTTATAATATTAAATGAAAACTTACTATTGGAATCTCTCTCTCTCTCTCTCTCACACACACACACACACACAGAGTGGGACCCCAGATAAAAAACAACCCCCCTTCCAAAAAAAAAATGAAGGATAAGGCAAGCAACAACCATTTAAAAATTCATATGAGAGGGTTGCGGATGACATTTCATCAATATTTACTGTTTTTCTTGCCAGTCTCAAGTTGAAAACTACTCACTATTAATCTCACTAGAAAATATCTGAACACTCAAGATTGTGTTGGTTAGAAGTATTTGTTTACATTTTCACTGCCACAAACGCGACCATTTAATACATTGAAACTGAAAATTGTTTTGCTTTGTTTTTAAAAGGAATGGTATGAAATACTCACATGACTCTGGTACATTTGGTGCAGCACCATATGGTCGACTCGGTCCTGGTTGAGCAACTGCAGCTCCTCCATCCAGTCTACTGAACGTCTGAAACACAGCTGGAAGGGTCTGGTTTCCTTTCATTTCATCAAAGACAAGCTTGTGATACGAAGATTGGGCATGGCGAGTAAGGTATGCTTTGCCTCTACCACCGTAACTCAGACGCCGTTTACAAATTAAACAATAACAAAGTCCAGCTTCAGGAATTTTTCTTATGTAATCCGAAAGAAAATTCCCTTGCAAATCCTTCTCTTCAAGCCACGACCACTTCAAACGGTTTCGCACAGACGCGTCGATTGCCTTAATATCGGCATTGCGGTCGACGAAAGTCTCAGGCATTTTAATGAATAAAGATCGTATCAATGTATAAACACTTGAAAATTGTAAGATAATAGAACGATATAGTTGTGAGCTTACTCCTTTAGAATGAAATTCTGATCATCAAAGATGGATAAAGTCAAAAACTGGGCAGGATTACTTGGAAATGTTTGTAAACAAAGTTTTACCGGAATCGCAACTCTCACTTTCACACCGTCCCATGATTCAACCTTGGCCGAGTCGGGTTATGGCCTGGTGAGGTCACAGTGGCTGAAATCCCAGCGAAATCAGCCACTCTATAACTATAATAAAATATTCGCTGATTTCAGACCAGTAGATCAGCTTCCGTGGTTCAGCACGAGATCACGAACGGTAAAATCCAGGGAACGAAATTAACTTATTTTCGGGTTTTCCCGATATGACGTATGGCAATATATTATAATATAGAACAATAGAGAGAAAATAAAACGAAATAAGATGAGAACTAAACGGGGGTGGGGATTCGTTTGTTTTGCGTTCAAAATAACAAAAATAGGTATCAAGGCTGAGATTAAAAGTCTGTTTCTGGAAAATCATGCAAAAGTCTGAAATCAGCCAAATGGCTGAGAATTTACAGGCCTGCATATTGATTGAAAGGATTAACAGGAAAGCTTCCAACCTGTATGTTTTCTCCTTCAGGCATATTCACAAACCATTCTTTATCACTATCCCAGGAGCCAAAGTGCATACAAAAAAGTTTGCTGAAAAAAAATTTAATATGGACAGAGTAAGGAAAGATAAAAAATATCACAATGGCAATATGAGTTCATTAATGTAATGGAATATTTTTGCACATTTTTATTCTTGTATAATTTTTTTAAGGGGCCGAATGAAGGCAGGCTTTTTAAAAAAATGAGCATGTAAGTTGAAAACTGAAACTTTCAATAACCAACACTAAAATATGAAAATTTTCATTCATGATGTAACACCAGTCACTATTTACATATAATCTAACATTGTTTATTTCTCTTTGATAATATTTGTAAGAAATTATATAGTCCAATTTATAAGTTGTGTAGATACAGCTAAATGGATTAAATAGGTATATGATAATTTTTTTAAATCAAAGAAACAAAAATAATCAATAAATTTATGTGCTCTAAAAAGCAAAGAAAACATACACTATGCTAAGCGTTAACCAATAAAAAAGGTCATATTCGATGCAAACCTTAAAATTCTAAGGCTTTTAGTGTACCAGGGGCATTTAGCCTTCATACCCATTCTTCTACAGATTACTGGTCTGTTTACGGGGCATCAGATGCAAACCTCTGTATATTTAATAACCTTGATAATAGGACAGATAAAGAAAAAACTATCTCCCAGCCAGAGGAGCATGTTATTCAAGTGGTCCCCATCGAGAGAGAGAGAGAGAGAGAGAGAGAGAGAGAGAGAGAAAGAGAGAGAGAGAGAGAGAGAGAGAGAGAGAGAGAGAGAGAGAGAGAGAGAGAGAGAAGATAATGTTTACCTAGGTACTTCTTCATCACCCCTTGAGGCTAAAACCAAGGCTTGTGATGACAAATCAGCCATGATATAATCAGAGTTGTTATCAATGTGTAGGGAGTGGTGAGTGGCAGCATTATGAAATTCCACATCAATGGAGTTCTCATTGTCTTCATCAGAAACATTTTGACGCACAATACCAATGGTATTCCACATCTGTAGACAAAATTTGTTAAAAGTAGTAAGCCCATATTAAGAAAATATTGCCCTCTGAAAATTTTCGATGCGTAGTCAGATTCATTTAAAACTGGAAAAAACAAAAACCCATAAAATAAAAACAACAACAAACAAACTAAAATGGAACAAATTCAATTTTTAAACCATATGTGGTGATGATCGTTCCGTTCAATGAAAATCAAAATTAATTATATAAAAATGTGTATACTCTTTCAGTTGAGAACAGAAATGTTATAATGTGATGACTTTTTCCATTCAATTTAATAATTGTAGCAAAACCCTTCATAAGCATACCATAAACCTGCTGGAGAGATGTTCAGGAGTAGAGCCAGGCTGAAATGGTGACTGCATTGGAGTGGGCTTGAAAACATCCACTGGAATGGCTGGGTGGGGAGGTAAACTGACTTCTGAAGGTGGTGGCTGGTCCATCTTGCCACTGGCAACCGAACCTACAATTCACAATGGGATAATACTGTGCAATCTGTTTTAAATCAACATCTTGTGACTATAAAAATTATGTGACTTTAAGTGAGGTTAGCATCATCCGAATTTAAGGGAAATGTGTATGGTATCAAATATTGGTGGGCATGCAATTAATTGTGAAACCTATTGATAAGGTTAATTCATATGACCTTTTCTTCTATTCAAAAAACATTTGTAATAAATGAGAATTTGGAGCAAAATATGTATTTGAATAACAGCAATGAAATATAAATCTCGACATATTAAATATACAAGTAAATTTAGACCTATTAAATATGCAATTTGTAACTTGGCAACACTAAAGTGGGAACTCCAAAGATAATCTTTTATCTCACAGGTCGGCACTGCCAAGTTCAAATTTATTTTTAACTTTTTTTTCCTTCACAACATAAACCATCTAAAATGTCTGGTAAGCTTTGAAATATAATGATTGATCATTTACCAGCATCATCATCTTCAAGATTATAACTACGTTTTATCGTTCCAATATCAATACTATTTTCATCATCAATGTCAAGGCCATCCCCATCCATCACAAATGGGTCAAGGACATCTTTATCAATATCATCAAACATTCCATCTGCAGAAGATGTAGGATCATTGCTCTGCAAAAAATAAAAGCGTATTTCTCTTTCAGGTCATAAAATAAAACAAAAATTTAACATTTAAATTGCACATTTTGACAGATTTACGATGCAATATTTTTTTTTCTCAGTGGGAATTGGTATCTTTTCTAGGAGCATTGAAGGCTTTTTCTGATCCCCTTGTCCCAACAGCAGTAATTGAATAATTGGGTCTGTTAGATCTGGTGGAAAGTACTTTGCAATAAATTACCATACTATTAGGATGGCAAGCAATTGCTAGTCTGCTGAATGCTACAAAAAGAAAACTCCAGCTCCATGGCTCCGAATGAGCCCCAAACAATATCCCTCTGCCTTTGGCAAGATACTCATTCACCCTGAGTCAATTGAGGCAATGTATTTAAAGTGCCTTTCACAAAGATTAGGGTCAGAGTTTTGCAATCATCATCACCTCTCATCCAGTCATTGACTATGTTCAATATTGCTTGATTTTGTTACAAGACGAGATACTGTACCATTGAGTCAACAACGCCACATATAACATGTGGCATGCATCCATTAGGCAATTAGTGTGTCAAAATGTATGTGAAAAAGAACTAATCAAATCAATATATTCAATTTATAAAGTTTTTCAAAATAAAACCTTATTCTGTTTTATCTTTTCATTTTAAAGTTAGGAATGTTACCGATATGGTTTAAATAAATTTATCTGACAAAGCAATCCAAACTAAGAGATTAAATCTAAAGCAAAGTTTTTGGCGTTTCTAAAAAATTTGTAATGTAGAAACTCTCATCAATTCTTGACAGAATAAATCATACCTTTGGTACAGTTTTCAAATCTTCCAGAAACCCAAGCTGTCCCTGGAAAAAGAAGATAATGACCATAAAAACATTTTCCTTAATGTTGTGGTTGTGTTGGTTTTTTTTTAAAGGGTGCCTCTCACAAATAATATTAGTTTTATGATATTCAAACTGTTCTTCAATTAAAATCTAAAACATGACTTTTAAATATCCAGGATTAAAAGCAATAATAAAAAAAAATCATACTTCAAATCCACAAATTCACTTTGCTTCTTTTATCTACTTAATACCCCAGCCAGTCATGTAGACCCATGTCAATATTAACATTCCATACTAGTAATAGTTGTCTGTTAAACATATACCCGTTAAGAATTAACTACATCTAATTATATCTCATTTGACATTTATCGTATAAAAGCAATATACAGATTGATTGGAAAGGTTGAAAACAAGATGACTGTGAATCAGAGAAACAAAGAAAAAAGAGTTCATTGCAGAAGCTCAGAAAAATTGCAGTTGTTTTAATTGTAATGGCAGAATCAATAATAATATTAACTTGATACATTTGTTATCAGGAGTACTGGTGACACCATTAGGACATATGAGCGACAGGAAAGGATGAAACATTAAAAAAACATAGAGATTAGTACATAAGAAAAAGTACAATTAAGGTTTAAAGGGGCTGGTCAATTCAGAAAACAAAACAAAAACAATCTACACACGTCTTGTCTGGTAGAAGTAAAAGATCCAATATGACAGAGGCAGAGGATCCTTCCAGAGAGGATGACGCTCAAATTGCTCATTAGAATCAACAAAAGTGATAGTGTTGGTGGTAGAAATCAGGACAAATATAAAAAAATAATATCAAGCAATTGAAATATAATTATAATGCAATCAATAGGAACACACCATTTTGTCACAAAATGCAAGCTGACTTGGATCTTTTGGATTCCACGCAATAGATGTAATTGATTGTTGTTGTGGGTGTGCTTGTCTGCAAGGAAATTAAAACACTAAACTTAACACACACACACATGAGGTAAAAATTATTTTTCCTTACAATATTATTTTAAAAAACAGTATTGACTGCAAAAAGAATATTTGAAAGAACTTGAAGGTAAACAACATTCTTGGGTATTGTACCCTTTTTTTTTTTTAAAGGACTGCAAATAAAAATAATTTTTTTTTTCTCAACTATATAACAGTAATGTTCTGTAGCTTTTTATATATTGTTGTCTTTTGTTTTTTTTTTCATTTACAAAAGCTAAAAAATGTCCAATAAAATTTGTAAAAATGAGTAGGGGGGTAATCATAAAACAACTGGTTTAACACATACCTAATCTTACTGCAATAATTAATATATGATTATAGTCAAATCATTTGATCACTCAAATCTGATAACTTTACAAACCTGTCAACAAGTGACCTATTTTGCCAATCAAAAATTCCAATGAATCCATTCACACAGCCAACAGCCAAATGCTTGCCGTCCTCCGACAAAGCCATCACATTTATTGACTGTAAACAATTTTAAAAAGCAACTAAAATCACCTGAGAACAAACTCTGATTCCAAGGATATTCAGCTCCTTTCTCATTCTTTTTTTTATACATTAATCTTCCTTAACTCCAAACTTATGATTTATGATAGAAACTATTTACTACAGCCGTGTTTTTTAACAACAGATTACAGAAATCTTGTTTTCTCAAGCAATATGTGGTGTAAAGAGAAGAAGCATCATTGTATAGGCAATGGGATCAGCATAATAATTTTTAAACAAATTACGTGAACTAAACGTGTAAAACCTTTTTTAGTGCTTGATAAACTTAAATTTTAGGTTGTAAACAACCATTGCATTTCATTTTCTTTCTTTCAGAACACCCCAATAGAAGTTACTTATCTGTTGCTTGTATGTATTCAATCTTAATAATGAAGTTGAGGAGTTATTTTCTTTGATAAATGAAATGCTTTTGAATTTAAAAATGTACAAAGAATGAAGCACAGTCATAAATTCAATTTTCATATTCAAGAATTAAACAATGCAGGATTTTTTAGAACAATAAATGTTACTGAAATACACAAAAAGATACTGACATCAGAAATGTAGGGATGTTCAATGGTTTGTGTCACGGCCCAAGAAGATCGAAGAAGGCACTGAATTGTTTTTTCCACAGGAACAAGCAGAAACTGTAAAGAAAATTTGTGGAATTAAAATTCAAAACATTTATATTATGAAATCTTGAATACAGGGCAACTTCCAAAAATTCAAAGCAAAATTTACATCCCAAGAAATTTAAATAGTTCAGTAGCAAAATGTTCCTCTGTAACCAAAAGTGTAATGCTCACATACCAATTTATGTCCTCTGTGTTGATATTTATCAGAAGAGAAGTGACTGAAAAGTTATATAAAATCCAAATGCAGTCTTGCAAATTCAATAGCTTTTCTAATCTTTATATAAAAACTTCTTTCTTTTTAGAAAAAAAAAAAAAAAAGGTAAAGCAACAACCAAGGAAAAAAAGACATGTCTAACAAGAATAAGAGCGTGATTTATAAAAAAAATTTATGAATAAAAAATTATCCCTAGTGTTATATATATTCAGAAAAAAAGGGGGGAGGGGGGTGAAAGCTATTTAGTTTATATGCCCAAATTAAACTAAAAGGATGGTGGTTTTATGGTTTAGGCTACATGTAGTCCGAATAGGTTGAACAGGTGGGGGAACGGGATGTTTAATTTTGGGATATGATGCCCAATAAGGTCACAGTTAGTGTGGACATTTATATCATCCCAACAACCAAAATGTGATATCAACATGCGATTTTGTTGAAGACCTTGGAATAAGAGGTAAAGTTACATCCAACCCCCTCAAAAAAAAATATATTACCTCCCCATCTTGAGACCAACACATTCTGCATAAAGATTTAGCTTGGCTGGAAAGAAATTAAGGAAAATAACTTTGTTAAAATGCAACATGCTGTATCATGATATGCAGTATATTTTCTTTTTCTTCACACGTATGAAGTTCCAAAGATTATATTTACTGAGATTTAGAATGATATAAATTTAAAATATTATCAGATTTTAAATTGAGGTAAGTTGATACTTGAAAATTGTTCTTTCATAAGTAAAATATTAAATTATCTCTTAAATAATCTACTTATTTAAAGGTATTAGTATTCTATCAGTTTTTGATTCAAATGACAAGCAATCATATCGCACCACTTTTCGATTTAGAATATTAAATGACCTTTAATTATCTTTTTCACACAAAGTAATTTCGGCTGAACTGTTTATTTTTAGATTTAGGGGCTTTTAGAGCAGATGATAGAATAGCCAAAAAGGTTTAGGTCTGGCTAAAGCACCAAAGAAAAGCCGAAGACAAAGAAAGACGAGTTAAACAGAAATCAGAGCTAGATACAAGAGCAAAATACCCTTGTAGCCAGTTTGATATCATATAAAAGTTCCTCATTGACACTGCTACAGGATCTCTGTTCAGATGGTTACAAAATGATTATTATAGTAAAATCCTGACAATGACATAATCAATGATGGAGAGAAAAAATACAGTGTCAAATAAATAAATAATTCCATCCAACTGCTCTCTCAGCAAAAGACTCTTTAAAGAGGTCAGGCAAAATCAAATGTCCCATTCCAAAAAAAAAGCCACAAAGCCACAAAGAAAAGACAAGTGATTTAGGTTTTTCCCACCCTGAGGGAATTTTACATGCATTACATTGACTGAACTCCAACAAATGAAACACTACATAAGACGAATACATTAACAGAAAAGCTTTCCACCATTAACATTTTTAAAACTGCATATTATTGCTGAATTGAAAAAAATGTGAATCCATGCAAAATCTCAATTGTTTGTAAATCGCTACCTTGGGTCAATATGTCGCAAGAGAAATCAGGACTTTAAAAAATCAGTCTATGTAATCATCGCTCATATGAGAAATAAGGTCTCAATCTTCCCCTGCATTCCAGTTGTAATGTATTTATTAATTATGGTTGTTCAAGTTACATTATTTACTAATTAATAATATGACGACTCGCAATTGTAATCGTTGTGACTGATTCTACTATGTTCAACAATTTTTAATAAAAAGTAACATCTTCCAGTTGTGACTACAAAATGTAAAGTTGGTGTTTGAGACTGGTCTATATCGAAAACTAATTGTATCAATCACCATCAAATGAAAACATTATACCAATGATACAAGATTCAAGATGCATATTTACTGCAAAGTACTTTCCATCAGATCTTATAGATCAAGCTACCCAATCACTGCTGGATGGACATAGAGGTACAAAGTCTTGACCACAATCAACCAGTCCCTTTGTTTGTGAAGTGAGTGCTCAACCAACTGAGCAATGAAGACCCTCATTATACCGTACAGGTGAGGCTAATTGTGTATATCCCAGGTGAGGCTAATTGTATATATCCCAGGTGAGGCTAATTGTGTATATCCCAGGTGAGGCTAATTGTGTATATCCCACATGAATCTTTGTCTTCTTTTGCAACCACATTTCTTAAATTTTTGTTACATAACATATCAATATCAATTTTGCCTACTACGTGAGGAACTTTACTCAATAAGTGGTGATGGAGATACCTACTTAGAATGGTTGCACGGGGTTAGCAATGCAGTAGACATCTCTGTAGTCCCATCAATCATATTCCATACCTTCACTGTTCCATCACAACTGGATGAAGCCTTTGTGGAAATAGGTAAGAAAAAATTAATCTATGTTTCTGATGAATGTAATAAGCCCTTACAACAGTATTGAATCATTTGATCACATCTGAGTAAATAAATAACAAACTATGAATTAAAAACAGAGACAGCCAAACAATAAATACATTATTTTAAAAATTTAATTAAAAAAAAAAAAATAGAAAGAGAAAACAAACAAATCAATGGCAATGGCAATTAATACAATGGTAACTGTCTAATAACTCATATTGTAACAGCCAACTTTGAGTAATATAGTTAAATAGTCCACTATTCTTGCATTACAGAATTTTCTATCTCCAAATCATCCCTCCAATATCCCACTTCTTTATATTATACATATAATCTGCTGTTTTTCAATGAGTACACATCAAAGCAAAATAATTTTCATAAAATTTTCTTGAGAATATATTTTGGTTAAGAGACACACAACGGACATATTGCTCTACAAGTACAAGACACCCTTAAATGATTTTAGGGGCCTCGGTGGACTGTTTTGCATATGCCAGACCCATAGTATTTGACTGAGGCAAATCATGAATATACTTTGGATTTGATCCCTTCAGTGTATTACACATAATAATATAATTGATAGCCCAGAAAGTCACACTGATTTGGTATCAAATGGTCAGGGAGAAAAATGGGTGCACATGCAATCTTAACTAATTGGTTTACCCTTCAACATGAAGGGAAAAAAAAAAAAAAAGAAAAGAAAAATACATCTTTTTAAAAACAACCCAAAAAACAAAACAAAACAAAACAAGTTGATTTCTATGCTGCTAAAAACATAGGAGATAAATCGAATTCAGAAATTTATGGACAAAACTTTAATTTTTCCGGGTATTATTCTCTCCCACAGTGCTTTGTATAATATTCTACTTTGACTAATAACCCAGTAAAGTGTCATTTAAGAGGCCAACTTTTAGGCAATGACCAGAATATCAATAAGATTTTGAGACAAGTCATAAGAAAGATTAATTCTCAATCCTAAATGATTTTACGAAACGTACAACATATTCTCCTGCGGGATCCATTGCTACACTCAGAATTGGTGCTTTGTGTTCAGTGTAGATGTAGTTACATTCATTGTCCTCCAAGGAAAGCACCTTGATCTTAAATTCACTGGTTGGGTTAAAGAATTAATAACTATTAATAATTCAAAATCAGTATCTTAAATCTTTGAAAAAATTGTGCAAATCAATTTTCATTATACAACTGCTTTACTTGTAGAATTAAATTAAATTTAAAAGGCAAAGTTTTTATTTGTAATATTACTGATTTAATAATGTGTTTCTTTCATAATATAAAACCAACCTTTTAAGGGTTGGCAAGCTTAAGCTATAACATGCCATTGCCTGGTCCCAAGCCCAGGGTGAGAAATTGGGGAGGGCTGTGCGTTGGACCAACAACCAATCATGTAAAAACATCATGCTATAGAAAAGCCAAGAACTAAAAGACATCATATTTCGGGCAAGCCAGATTCAACTTAAATGCTGAATAGAGATGAAAGCCGAAAGGAAGTTTCTATTCCGACAATGTCGTTGAGCAAGCCCAAGCAGGAGGTGAGAGTGGGTGCCTGGAATGCTCGGACGTTATATGAAACTGTAAAAACTGCTCATATTTTAAAGTGAATGGAAAGGTGTAGAATTTGCATCCTTGGAATAAGTGAAATGAGGTGGACAGATTCAGGCACCATAACTCGGGTGCACAGATGGTCAACATCAAGAGGGAGTTGTAGGTGGAACTGTGTTTCAGCACAAGAATATACACAAGCTGACCTGGATCTCACCCGATGGAAAAACAAGAAATCAGAACCAGAAATGGAGGAGTTCCATGAAAGATGTCAAAGCTATTCGAGGGCAGATGCAAGCAGCAACCACTTCCTACTACTTTGCGGCTTATAGTTGAAGCTGAAAAGAACACAGAAAAAAGAAAATGAACAACTATTTGACACAGGTAAGCTGAGAGACGCTACTGTGAGGAACGAATCCAGCATTAATCTATACAACAAATACCAAATCCTGGACAGTATAACTGCAGATGATACCAATGACCTTTGCAGCAATGTATTGGACACTAGCAAATCAGTTTTGGGATACAAAAGAAAAAAAGGAAAGAATGTATTTCTGACAACACATGGCAACTCATTGAGGAAAGAAAGATGGCAAAACTTGCTATGCTGAGAGGGAATGAAGACGATAGAATAGCAGCCTCTGATAGGTACAGAGAGAAAAACAAGAAAGTTAAAAAGTATGCTCTCAAAGATAAGAGACAATACATGGACAGCCTAGCTGTAGAGGTGCAAGACGCAGCACAAAGAGGAGACACTCACAATGTGTATAGAATAACGAAGACACTCACTGGAGGATTTAGCACAAAGACCACGTCTGTGAGGGACAAAACTTGGAAAATGTTCACAAATACAGAAGATCAGCAGAAGAGATGAGCAGAGCACTTCAACGATATACTGAACAGACCCGATCCAGAGGAGACAATAATAGAAGACATGGGATTCTCCATTGAAATGAAACATAGCCACATCACCTGCCAAGAAATAGAGACAGCCATCAAAAAGACAAAAGGGAACAGGGTGCCTGGCAAAGATAGAATTACTGCAGATATGTTGAAGGCAGATCCAAGAACGAGAGCCAAGCTCTTTGAAAAATTGTTCAATAAAGTATGGGAAGAAGAGAGAGTTCCTGATGCACGGAAAAGGGGTGTCATTGTGAAACTACCCAAGAGAGGTGACCTTTCGGAATGTGGAAATTGAAGAGGGATCAATTCACTCTCCGTCCCTGTAAAAATTTTGCAGAGTCCTCTTACAAAATCTGAAACACGGCATTGACAGAACTCTCTGGGAGGAACAGACAGGTTTCAGGAGTGGAAGAGAATGCACTGACCAGATCTTTGTCTTGAGAAAAATTGTCGAACAATCAATAGAGTGGAATTCTTCCTTGTATGTGAATTATAAAAATTTTCAGAAGGCTTTTGACAGTATTCATTATCTATGACTTTGGAAAACACTACAGCTTATAGATTCCCAAGAAATTCATAGCATACTGAAGAATATGTACAAAGACGACCAGTGCTCTGACGCCATGACGGACAACAAAGTGAATGGTTTCGTGTACAGGCAGGAGTAATCTCACCTGCAATCTTTCTTGTTATTGATTGGGGACAGTGACCAATGGCCATGCAAGACGACTTGTTTGGGGATTGACGACGAGACTTGAAGATTGAGCCTGCACATTTGTCATATTCCCAGAGGGACATCCAAGAAAAAACAACAAGAGTGGATGAGATAACAAAAAGTGTAGGCCTTTAAATCCACCCAGGCAAAACAAAAGTCATGAAAGTAAAGACAAAAGAGCAAACAAATGATCAAATCCAAGGCACAGATCTGGAAGAGGTGGAACACTTCAAATACCTGGGAGTTACATCTTGGCTGATGGCAACATTGAAAAAGAAGTTAGTACTAGAATCGGACTTGCAGCTTGCATTTTTAATGGGCTCAGGAATATTTGGAAATCAACATCCTTGCATATCAACACCAAAATAATGATCTAACAATCCAACATCCACTCTGTTCTATATGCAGCAAAAACTCGGAGAATGAACAAGAAGATAGAGAGTTGCCACAGTGAGTTTGAACGAAGCTGCCTCTGCAAAATCCTGAAACAGCGTCAAGCACAGACCATGGAAATGGCTGGGTCATGTTCTCCGAATGAAAAAGTCCACACTGCCTTACATAGCACTAAAATTATCCTCACCGGGAAAGAAAAAGAGAGGTAGACCATTGGGCATCTGGAGGACAGTTGAAGAGGAGACGATAAGAGGCTGGAAAGACATGGGTTGAGCTGAGCTGGCTGGCCCAGGACAGAGATGCCTGGAGGAACTTTGTTGGCACCTTATGTTCCACCAAAGAACCAAGAGGATAAGTAAGCTAGCTTAACCGATGCAATTCTCATGATCTATAGTTGTATTTGCTATAAACACAGAATTCAATCATAATAATAAATTACAAAATTTCAATACAATAATAATTGAACTAACTCTTCTGAAGAAACTCAATGATCTAAATAAACAAATGCTAAATGTCACAACTCACTCTGAACCTGCCACCAAGGCCTTGCCATCTTTGCTAAAGTCAAAGTGGCGACAAGGTGCTGAAAATCGAGTGGCAATACCATCATTCAAACCTTCGGGAAAGGTACTGATTTGAATAGAGTTACCACCAGTTGCAGTATACAGATGACCATCCTACAAATAAGAAGAGCAAAGAGATATTTCGCTATGTGAGGCATAACATTTCATGAAAAAATCAATAGTCCACTAAACATTTAAAAACAGCACTAAAAAGAGCAAAGGGCATTTAAAAACATGCACTTCATCAAAATTCCATTGCATCAATAATACATCTCGTACATGTGTTTGCTTTTTTTTTTTTACTTGTTATTGTTGCTGTCAATTCAACGTTGTCTACTTTTATCTTTTTCTTTTTAAATAAAAACATTTCTACTGCTCACCTGATGGCCAAGTGCATATATTTCCACTCCCATTTTTATGGATGTTGTATCTGTGTCATCAGGTCCTTCCCATATGCATACTTCAGCATTCTTGCCACCAGTTATGACATAGCTATTTATTTTTTCAACAAATAAAAAGAAAAAAAAACCCCAAATGATTCCAATATGGTAAAGAACAGGCTTTATATATTATATTTTGATCTAATCAACTATAATAAAATATAGGGCCAAAAACTGAGTCGAGAGTCAATAGTGAGATAATTCAATTTCCTTTGCTAGGCCATCGGTTACAAAATTATGAAGAGAGTTTTCACTGGTGTTGCGTTTAGTGCGTTTGTCTTGTTCAATTACAGGTATAGAAATGGAATGAAAATTCCCACTGCGCGTGCTTGATAAAAAGTCAAAGCCAGCACATTGCATTGTGGATTACAGCCTATTATTTTGGTGTGTAATTTATTGAATTCTGTAAATAATGTTGTTTTTTTTTATGTCCTGATTTTGTTTGGACATGCGTTGTGGTGTTTACAAAGCTTTACCTTTAGACCAGACCACAGTTACTCCGACTTTTGTTACTTTTGAAGAGTTTTAACTCTTTTCTTTTTAATTTCTAACTGGACTTCCAACTGATCCATGATTTTGTCTTTCTTGTCAAATATAGCGGAACTTGACTACCTGTTGATAGTTACTATAATTGTTACTTTTATTTGCATCAATTCTATATGTAATTATCAATATTTAAAATATATTGAAAAGACAAAACAAACTATACTGCCATGGAAGACTATTTAGACAGTCCAATAATCTGTTGATTGCACATATGCGCATTGGAATTTGAGTCCAAATAGCCAAGGGAGACTATTCAGACTCGAGTCAGAATAGCCGCAGCCATAAAAAATAATATCAATGATGATAATAATTAGCGTAATAATAATAATATATGGTAACCGAATAAAGATTATAAATAAATAAATAGTAAAAAGTTAATGAAATTAAAAAAAGAAAAGGAAGAAGGAGGAAAAGAAGAGAAATATATAAACGGGAGGCCTTCCGAAAGCTCCTACATCCCCAGTATTAATGTTCTTGTAGGGGTTTGGGAGGGGGGAAACTTTTTTAAATAATGTTTTAGTAGGGGGTTTGGGAGGGGGGAGACTTTTAAAAATAATTTAGAAAGTTTCCCCCCTCCCAAACCCCCTACAAGAACATTTATACTGGGGATGTAGGAGCTTTCGGAAGACCTCCGATATAAACATTAATTTTAAAAAATAATAAAAATCAAATAAATAGGCCTATATAATATTAATATATTATAAAAATTGAGGGGAAAACGTTCCTCCATTGTCTTTAAAGAAAAAATTTATGTCTAAATTAGTGAAGGCGAAGGAACACCGTTGTCTTCCTTCGCCTTAGCTCCGTCTCACTCAGATTAGTTTGCAAGGCAGAGATGTGATACAAGGTCGCCAAAAATCCCCTTGGCCTCTTAGGCTTAGGTCGGTAAAGTTCGGGTGCGTCTTTGTAGGCTTATACTTATAATGTTAATTTATGAATGATTGAGATTGACTTGTCAACTCCATAAAGTTTCTTCTTGTATTTCCTCACTTTTATTACTATCATCAGCTCTGCAATCTACATCTGCCTGTGGACCACACCCATTCTTCACTGACATAAAATTATGTTCATCAATGTCAATAATCCTGAGCCTGAACAAACTTACGTCCCACTCTTGTCATAACATACTTCTGTATGACCCTCGCCATGACAAAATTTTAGAGGCTTCATGATCAATCTGATTTTTTTTTTAAATCTAAAATATATATCTATAAAACCCAAACACTAAGCTATGACCACCATAGGTTCTTAGTAGATGAGAGATTTGTTCAAGTTAGGAATAAGAACTTTTGTTTGTATTTCCAGATTTCCGAATCCAACTTTTATCGCGCCATAAAATAACTTCCGGTGCATTAAAGAACGAAAATATTTCGCACTACTACTACTACTACTACTACTACTACTACTACTACTACTACTGCTACTACTACTACTACTACTATAATAATAATAATAATAATAATAATAATAATAATAATAATAAGAATAATAATAATAATAATAATAATAATGATGATGATAATAATAATAATTAGAAGAAGTGGAACAAGAAGGAGGAGGAGAAGATCCCTTAATGCCTCTTTTTTGGTTGCTGGATCTGAGTACGATCGAGTAAAAGTTCTTTGTAATAAAGCTTTGTTTTATCGGAAGTTTAGCAAGAAATTGTTCCTCAAATGGTTCACGCATCATTTGACTAGTGCTTTTATGGCCTCATAATTTGAAAGGACACTTGATCAATTTGATCATTTTAATCTTGTCTATTTTTCTTGCATTACTGTAACTATGTAACCTTGACCCCCACGAAAACTACTTATCTTATCTTATCTTACTAAAGGCTTAATAGGAATTATCCTTTAAATGTCCTATACAATAGTTTATAATTACAGAATCTCATATCGATTGCATTGTATCGTTCACAGATAGTTTTACACAACTTTGAATGTCAGGAAAAATGTATCAATACGGTAATGTAAAATCGAAATGAATCATAAATATACAAAGTTCATAGTACAATGATATATTAATGACAAAAATAATAATGAAAGCAACAACGATAATAAGCATACTCTCTGATAAATTATGAATTTCCATTGTTTCAGATGTCATGAATTTTACTGGTCAACATTTACAAACCAGTCTAAAAAATCAAGAAATTGATTGAAACAATTACATTCACATGACAATTTAAAGTTTAAAAGATAAATAAATAAATGGATAAATAAATAAAGAAGCAAACAAACAAATAAATGAATAAAAATTAATAAGATCAAATTAAATTTAAAAATTAATCAATTACTCAATTTATTATTATTATTATTATTATTATTATTATTATTATTATTATTATTATTATTATTATTATTATTATTATTATTATTATTATTATTATTATTATCATCATTATTATTATTATTATTATTATTATTATTATTATTATTATTATTATTATATTATTATTATTATTATTATTATTATTATTACTATTATTATTATCATTACAATTATTATAATTATTATTTTTTAAAAACATTGGTAAAATAGGACAAAACATATTAGTCGTACTTAAATATCAGAGACTTTAACTCCCTGTCAACTAAGATTTTAAACTGATTCAAAGAACATGCATGTTTTGTGTTAAAACAGAGACTATTCCATGTTTTCACTAGACTATACGTATTATAAATCTGTCTTATTTTGGTCTGAAATCTTGGAATATAGATAGTTCGAAGATGACGTCACTCAGGTCTTTGTTATTGTTTTTTGCCATCCGCGTTAATGAGTTATGCTCACTGAACTGTATTAACCTGACTATAAACGTTCATGCATACACACAGTTTTGTGTGTTGGGCCGTTATACTTCCGGATGGCAATGTTATGAGCTTCTTAGCCAAGCGCATACTATCTATATATTACTGAAGCCACATTAGCCAGTATCCAAGCGAAAAGAGCTCGATGGCCAGTATCAATCAAGTCTCACTTTTTTTTTTAAATTAGTTAAATGCAGCAATTTTGTTTTATCGATTTATAGTCAGAGATTCAGTCTCTCTACCTTACTTTTTTTTTCTTTGTTTTAATTTTTTTTTTTTAAATGTTTAGTTTAGTTCTCATCATACAATGGTCTGAAATAAAATAAGTTAAATTTCAGCTTAAATTAAAAAAAAAAACTAAGAAAAAAAAGATGTGATTGTAATATCTAAAATTATCAGGTAGTGTTTACTCAGTACAGAATCCCGAGAAAGAGGAGCGTTAGCTCTCCTCTTTCTAGGCAGAATCCTAAAGAATCATAATAAAGATGACGTCATGATATTGACACTCGACACTCCCACGCATCATTCTTCTCTTCCTTCCGTTCTTCGTGAGAACGGGAATCAGAAATCGGCCTTCTCGGAAACGCAACAATGATGTATTTATTATCTAGTTAGAATTAACTAAACATAAACAAAGACACGAAAATTGACATCTAAAAATGTCATCTGGTAAGTGGTAGAAATAGAACTTTGAAACGGTAGATAATGGAATAAATGATAAAATAAAAAATGTTTAATGGAGAGACTCATCAAAGTCAAAAGACGACTGCTGCTGGGCTGGGGTCGTGCAAAATCTAGATATCTTAATATCTACCTGTTATTTATTTTCAAGGCTTCTAGTCTATTAAAAACAAACAACCCGTAGCTTACTCCTTATACTGGCGCTGATATAACCTAAATGTGTTGCGAGCGCCGTAAAACCCTTAAAAACAAAACAACTGTGTCACACTCCAGGAGCTTGAGGCGGCGGAGGTATATGACATTTGCACAAAAAATTGAAAATGCATGGTTTGGCCAATGCCCGTTGTTCACGAGGCCTCACTCTAATTTGTGCCAGTACCAGTGGGGGATGGCAAGGCTATGATGACCTATTAGGAGTAGGATTAGAAGAGAGGTATGAGAGAAATAAATGAGGTGTCATAAATAAAAGGGATAAAGTCAAGGTACTGGATTCGTTGGTAAAGGCAAAGGCGTCTGCATGCTGAGTGTGTAAGTCTATTCAATCAACATAACAATGGGACGCTGGTTTTGTCTTCAATAGTACACATAAAGGGGAACATTATTCCACCTGTTATTGAATGAAACAAGACTTAACGCGACGCCTCATTATAATCGGACTTCACCAAAACAACCCACGTTCACTTACCCCCCACCCCCCTCCCTCACATTATTCTTCATTTATTCTTTATAAAATACCCAACATGGAAATCTCGAAAACAGAAATTTCGAACAAAAAGTCCCGATCCCCAACTTGTTTGAGATTTTCATGTTGCACTGTATATACATATATATTATCATATATATATACTATATATATATATATATACAGTAGAATTACCTTAAACCGAAATTTTGGGGACCTTCTAAACCATTTCGGTTTTAATACATTTTGGTAGGAAGTTCCCGTTTTGCGATGTTTTTCAAGGGTGGTAACTTTAAGGAATTTGCTCATTTAGACTAATCGTATCATCGGTTGTTTCCACTTAAATAAAGTTATTGAATAAATGCCGTCTTGGTAACCATTTTTTTTTTTTGGTGTGTGGTTTAAAAATATTTTTGGGGGTTTTGCTTTTCCTTTCAAAATTGTTGAAAGGGTTGAGTTCGGGATGCCATGTTTTTTACCTCAGTCTTGCTCAACTTTTTTTTCATCGACTCCACATAGTATTTTGATTGTAAACCTCAACATGCGAGCACAGTGCTTTCTTTTAGTAAAATGTAAAGCTAAAATAAGATCGAAAGTTCTTGTGTGATAATTGATAATGAATGATGCGCAGCAACTCAGAGGTGAAGTGAAATGAAAATGAAAAGGCGTGTCAATGCTAAGCTGTCAACTACACACCCCTCTTTTGTTGAAAATCCATTAGGTTCAAAGGCCTAATTACATAGAAATCACCCCCCCCCCCCCCTTTTCACACACATTTAAACAAAGTGGAAATTAAATGGCATGTCAATGGTAAGTTTAATACACAACCCCCTTATTGTCGTATTGAAAATCCAGTCAGTTCCAAAGCATCAACACGAACGAGAACATCTCGCCTGCGTGATTCTACACCCCCACCTCCCTCTCTTTCCTCCCTTTTCGCCTGCCAGTCACACGTTGTCTTCTTTTTCCAGTCTGTGTGATTGTGGTGTTGGCCAAGCCCAAGTGCAGTGATTGAAGTGTTTGCCTACCCCTCAACCCCGCCCCACCCCTCACCCTCATCTTATACTTACACTCTTTGTTGCCAGGTATTATTACGTGTGGCCACCTTCCCAAATTTTTGAAGAAAAATAGAGAGAGAATAAGGGAAGGTGCTCTCAAGTTGTTTCGGTTTGAAGAAAGTCCTGCTTAGAAGTAATTTGGTTCATCGGAAGAATTAATACAAAGATAATGAAGAAACTCGCACAATTTATTAAATTTTTTGCGGTTCATGGTATTTTTCGGTTTAGCTTCTTTCGGTTTAAAGCAATTTTACTCTCTCTCTCTCTCTCTCTCTCTCTCTCTCTCTCTCTCTCTCTCTCTCTCTCCTCTCTCTCCTCTCTCTCTCTCCTCTCTCTCTTCTTCTTTCTCTCTC
This sequence comes from Berghia stephanieae, assembly GCF_034508935.2. NCBI lineage: Eukaryota > Metazoa > Mollusca > Gastropoda > Nudibranchia > Aeolidiidae > Berghia > Berghia stephanieae. Next base: position 85,742,907 of record NC_088360.1, on the reverse strand, counting down.
TATCTCTTATTATATATAATATAAATTATATATAAAAAATATTTATGATGTTGGTGGGTACTCGTAGGTACGTAAGTGCTCGATAATGATGGTTAGAGCTAATATAAAATATAAATTGTCACTCAGAGTGCACGAAAGCCACAGAAACGTACGTCTTGGCCATATATAATGTGAGTGACAATTTATATTTTATAAGTGCTCGATAATGATGGTTAGAGCTAATATAAAATATAAATTGTCACTCAGAGTGCACGAAAGCCACAGAAACGTACGTCTTGGCCATATATAATGTGAGGACAATTATATTTTATAATATAATATATGTATATATAACAGCAATAAAACACAACAAACCAAACTCATGTAACACACATCTGACGATGGCTGAAAAGGCCTGAAACATATGATGTAGACTGACTCCAACATTGTGGTAAATATTAAAATTATATATAATATATATATGCAAATTTTCACCCACATTTTTGTGGCCGAGACGACTCGTTTCTGTGTTTTTTACACTTCTTCAGTCGGCGTAATCCATTGTAATTACAATTATTACGCCGACTGAAGTGTAAAAAACACAGAAACGAGTCGTCTCGGCCACAAAAATGTGAGTGAAAATTTGCATTATATATTAGCTCTAACCACCATTATCGAGCACTTTCGTACCTACAAGTACCCACCACACTCATTAAAAAAAAAAAAAAAAAAAGAAAAAAAAAAAATATATATATATATATATATATATATAAATAAATGTGTGTGTGTTTGTGTTTATGTATGTATGTATTTGCTACCGGAGTGCCTAAGTCACATTCTAAATTGGCTAATACCACTTTGTGCTTCCTAAAATGTGCCATCCAATACCGCTTTATTTTTCACTTTGAGAACCTTAAGAAAATGAATTTTTGACTGTCTGTAAAGATTTTGAGAGGATATTTTGGTGAGGTATTTTCTACTTCAAGATTATTAAAATGCCAACTTATTATAATTTATACGATTTATCATTTTTTATTTCACAGGGAATGACTCAAGCCAAGAGGATGAAATAGAAACGAAAAATGATTCAGTTTATGAACTAAATTCTCCACAGTTTCATTCTAATCGAAGAAGACGTGTAACGTCAACTCAACCCAATGTATACACTCCTCTTTCATTGACCTCAAGACGCACAGAATCTCAAATAAATGCTTCAAATGCTGAGGATGCAAATCTCTCAAATACAAGTAAGACTGAAAATAAATTCAATGGAGGACTCTTAAAACAAAACAATTCATCCCGAAATGCTCCCGTTAAAAATCAACGTTCATCTGTTCGGCCATTTTTCTGTTGTGGGAGTGAATTATCCCTTGTCAGTTTAGTTGAAGGGATTGATCTGAAAGATGAACACCAATCAAACAATAGTAAACTTCAAAGCATTGAGTGTTATAGCTCTTCAGATGATGATGCCTTTGAGCTTTCCCCTATGAGAAAAAAGTGCAATACTTTAAGTGCCGGAGACATGTCTCGGCATTCCACTTTTCGCAGGAAGAAAAAGGAAAAACATGTGAAGAAGAAAAAATTTTGGAGTTTGCGCTTACACAGTAGATGGAGTCCAAGGTGGAGATCAAGGAGATCTCAGCGTTCTAAAAGTTCACGTGATTTTTCTCAGCAAAGTATTGCATCAGGATGTTCAAGTTCTTGCAACGGAGGAGGGCCTTCAGGTTTCAATGGTCAGGCGCCAAATGTCCGTTCCATTTCAACTGCTACTTCACCCAATCAATTTCTAGGGTTGTTTAATTTCTTTCCTGCTGAAAATATAGCTGAAGCAGCTCGACAAAGACGGACAGAGGAAGTGGCCTTGGGCATTGAATTTCATGCACAGGCTATATCCAGGGCATTTCGCTCCAATGTAGACGTATCCGGTTCAATGATGGACATCTTGCGTTTCAGAAGTCGTCTCAGCTCCACAAATTCTGACATTCTTCAGTCTTCAGAATCCCCTATTGAGGATATCCTAATGAATAACTTGTTCTCTCAAGTGCAAAATTCAAGGGGCAGTGTTGATTCATGGAGAGGTCTTGGACCTCAAGTTCATACTCAAATTGATTATGTTCATTTCCTTGTACCTGATCTTGCGAAAATTACATCTTGTTCATACTATTGGGGTGTGATGGATAGATATGAGGCAGAACGTTTATTGGAAAACAAACCTCCAGGAACATTCTTGTTGAGAGACAGTGCACAGGAAGACTTTCTTTTTTCAGTTAGTTTTAGACGATACAACAGATCTCTCCATGCCCGAATTGAGCAATGGAATCATAGATTTAGTTTTGATGCTCATGACCCAAATGTGTTTTCAGCTTCTACAGTTTGTGAGTTGGTGGAACACTATAAGGATCCCAGTTTATGTATGTTTTTTGAGCCTATGCTCACCAGACCTCTCCACAGAACCTTTCCTTTCTCACTCCAGCACATGAGCCGTACAGTTATATGTGATAGGATTGCTTACGATGATATCCAAACTTTGCCAATTCCAAACAGTTTTAAAAAGTTTTTGCAAACGTACCATTATAAAAAGAAGATAAGAGTGAGAAGGTTTGATATTCCTGAAATGGCATCAGCTGATTCTCGGGTAGTACCTTAGGATGAAAAAATCCTGCAAATCCAGTCATCCTCCCCAGAAAGGAGTGATATATTGAGAAATTGCACACGGTTTTGAATATAAATGAACAGCAAAATAATATACATATTGTACAGACATAGTGGTGTTTGCTGCTTAAGACAATGCTATATATTGCAATGCTTATTGTCCACCCATACCCCATGGAATCAGACTCCCATTTCATTATGTTGTCATAGTAATATAGTCTGTGTTATGCCTATGTTTTGCTGTGTGAATAGTCTGATAATATATTTTGCTGCCAGAAGTCAGGTGCTAAAGCTTATTAATGTTGAGTTGTGTAATTGTTGCTAAATTTAATGCTTTTTAGCCTATTGACTTATGAAAGAATTTTGTACATTTGACCAAATACATTTCTACTCAGTGCATTAGATGGCTGAGGACTGTCTTCTCTTTACTACTAAATCTCTTGTCCACCACTTCATGATGATCAGTAGGCTCGACTATTCACTCACGGATGCACACTGACACTCATTCCTCTCACGTCCCTATACAGCACAGAACACAATGATAATGAAAATAAAACAAAAGAACAGAAATCAATTACTAATTTAGCAGGGTACCCTTACCTTTATGATATATATACTAATAATTAGTTGTTAAATCCCGGATGACTGATGAATGCGTAAAATTTCCATTAAACGTAATAAAACTGATAAATAAAGGTCACACTCAAAGTATAATATTAAAAATAAAAAATTCAAGACTATGATAACAGTTCACAGATTTCAATTTAATTAAATACCAAATTTGTACAAAACCACAATGGGTTATGTATAAGCCATCCTCACCAGAGCCAACACAACAATATTTGAGTATTATATCCACTCATAATCGGCGACTCAGTCAGGATCCAAAATCAAGTTGGCCCCCACCCCACCAAGTAGGACAAAACCGGTATAGTTGTTGAGGTCTGCCAGTTTGGCCAATGCGTGGTGAGAGTGGATGATTCTGGAAGGGTGACTTTGCGAAACAGGAGATTCCTTCGGAAGTACTCACCAGTCATTCCCCTTACCCATGTCATGATATTGCCTGGTATGCTTACTACCAGCCTCAATCCATGCGCCCCTATAAGTAGGTACAACAAATGTTTACGTGTTTAAAGTATTCCAGGGAAATTAGTAGTCTAAATTGATTTCAGATGGTAGAAGCATAAAATTATTTAATAATTCTCTCCAAGGAGCTTTGTTATATAACTGTTGTGCGTAACCCACCTTAGGTTGTTGGTTTACGATCCAATCTTGTTAGGATCAGTTTTCCTGGAATAAAAGGTCTAAAGGATTACCATTTCCGTCCAATGTCAGAATCAAGGAAACCATCGGTCCGTTGTCATAAATAATGGTATTTGGTTCTAACAAACTTTATTATAAACCAATGACCATCATATCTGGAATGGTTAAACAAAAGGGAAGTAATAAGTATGACTGGAATCAATGGTGAAACAAAAGGAAAGTAATAAAGAGTAACTTGGAATAATGGTATAATGCTCTAGTCTCTACATGCATTGTCATGTTGTGCCTTGGCTTCGAGCACCCCAGAAACATTATACTGCTTGGCCAACACCTTTACTGACACTTTGTCCTCTATTACTGTCCTTCTCAACCTTTACTGGGTGTGTCAGGTTTCTTGAGAAGGCTTCACCTTGGCCGTGGGCCTCTACATACTTTTCGAGGTACTCCACCACTTCATCTACTGTTTTAGGCCTCCACTCTTTAATGAATAACAGCAAATCTTTGCCACATACTGCCATCAACTGCTCCTTTATCATAAGGTGTCTGTTCCTTTTATTTTATCTTTGCCGGAAAGCTCTACCCATTTGTCCAGGTATGACTCAATCCTGGTTTTGAATTGGCCAATCCTTTCTCTGTGCTCGTATCTACTTGTCCGAAAACAGTGCTTGTGTCAGGATATGATATTTAGGTGATCTCAACTAAGTACACTGATAGTGTGCTCTTGGAATCTCCATCTGTTCCCTATTTGAACTAATTTCCCTTTGTCTTCCTTTTTTTTTGGGTACTTTGCTTGTAATTCTAGAACTTTTTTTACTATCCCAATTTTTCCTTTGTATTGGCGCTGATATGACCTAAATGTGTTGCTAGCGTCGTCAAACCCTTAAAAACAAAAATAACAAACAATTAAGTATTGTAAAGCACATTGTGCTTGACAGTTATGTGTTTTATAAATTTTTACTTATTTCTCTAAATTTTTGGTTGGTTTTAAGACAAGTGTGCCATTTTGCAATAGTTCAAGGTTTTGACAAAGTTACTTGGACACCGCAATTTTAAATAGGCGAAAGTGGACATCTCTCCCAAGTAGGACAGGTCACTTGCTGTGTCTTCTATCCCCCTATATCTGTTTCCTGAGTTTGCTTTCTGTCTTTGACTTGGAATGGGATTGCTTGGTTTTGTTGTGGGCCTGGTCGGAGTCCTTGGCTGAGAGGGAAATGGTCAAATGGATAGTTATAGTTTTGGGAGATGGTATATTTTTCCTTATAAATCATCTCTCTGTTATGTAGGGCTGTTACATTTATTTTTGTATTAGATATATACTGGTTTGTAAACAGTTAAATGTGTTCCTCTTAGTGGGGAACTGGATGAGACTTTAAGGTGATCTCAAACTAAGCACACTGATACTGTGCTCTTGGAATCTACATGTTTCCTATTTGAGCCAATTTTCCCTTTGTATTACTTTTCTAGTGTGATTTTAGTTGTACAGTGCAACACGAAAATAAAATCTTGAACGCACTAATCTGGAATGTCTCAATTCCTTGTTTTAATCCCTCTATGTTCATAGTACTGGCAACATGAAAATCTTGAACTCTATCAGAGGCAAACACGAAAATCTTGAACAAATTGGACCCCCCACTTTCGTGTTATTTGATTAAATTATACTACCTATGCTTATTTTGAACGGAAATGAAAACTGCCTTCACTCTTCATGGGCGTTAATTGTGTTAATATGTTTTCACATGCGTATGTGGAGCATGTGTGTGTATGTGTGAGTGGAGGGAGGGGGTGTGCGAAGTATGGATGCTCGGATTCGTTGACAACTTTCAGATCTCGCTTTAAGTTTTGTCTTATTACGTTGTAAGTTGCTATACTATTATCATTTTTTGTTGATAAATTCACATCATTAGAATGAGACGTTAGTGAAACCCATCCCCCTTCTGACATTCTTCATTAAAATACTCAATGCGGAAAACTCAAAAACCTTGAATAGATAGGCCTGGTCCCAACTTGCTTGAGATTTACGTGCTGCACTAAAATGACCTAAATATGTAACAAGTGCCATAAAACCCTAAAAGACAAAAACAAAAAAAAGTGGACATTTGAGTTTTGAAAAATTATGGGTATAGCATAGTTGTCATTTAATCATCCTTTTATTATCTTTGTTATGAAATCCTAAGTTGTTCAATGGACAAAGTAAAATATCTTATGCTTGATGGTGCAATTATGACTTGTAAACATTTTACTCATGTAGATTAAAAAAATTTTTTTTCAGAAATCCGGGCTGGTGATCTAATAATGTTACATATATAATAATATATATAATGTCATATTTATTTCATTGAATTTTTATGCTAAGTAGTTGTCACAATGATATGTAAAGCATATCTTATAAATGATGTTTAGGGATGTAGACTATGATAGATGTGGCTTGGGTGTCTGGGGTATAGGCCTCAGATTCACCCGTGTATTGACAATTATTAAATAATTAAAGTAAAACATTGAATTAATAAGTTAAATACCACTTATTGATGCTCAGGCTTATGTTAAATTTTATACTGTCGTAGAGTTTGTACTGGTTTCTATTATCATTGAGACCAGGCCCACTGTATGAAATGCCGTAGAGTTCAGCACATGGAAATTCAATAGGTACTTTTGTTCACCATAGGGTACAAATTCCTCTCTATAGGCCTGGAAAGATTTTTGGCCACATTTAATTGTTGGCTTCGTTCAGCTGGAATATTGTGGTATTGTTTTCCCATTATAGTTAAAGCATCTTGTTGGCAATGGGATGCCAGGTGAATTACAGCTGGGAGTCTGGGTGTAGCCATCGTTATGTTATAGCCTGATACTGAAATCCAAAAGGACTGGCAGTTTGACGTCATTACTTGGTTTTTGCACCGCCGATTGAGTTGTCGTTAGTAGTGCTCATGGAAACAAGTTATTTCATTGGTTGAACTATTGAATACAACTCACGATTTGTTTTCTTTTGTGGCAAAAGACTGGCATTTTGATTTTGATGTCATTTTTTGGTCAGTGTCAGGCCATAACTTTACGAAGGCCATGGTCTGGGTATACCTCAGGATTACAATTATACAATATTAGCTGGCTCTAGTTAACTAGCGGTAGAAGCACAAATTATAATAAAATGTGTTTCATGATAAAATTAAGCTTTCAAAACAATACCCAATTACAACATTAAGTGACCATACACATTTTAGAGAATGCTTATATTCTTATGATAAAAGAGAACAATGCAGTCTGGGTTCACATTATAATAAAGGTAGCAGGGAAGAGGTGGTTAGAGGTTTTATTTCTTATCAGCACTGCCATGTTTTTGCCATATGTGCATAGTACCTATATATAATAATATACGATGGACTTTGCCTCAAGGTTTACACTCCGTTTCATCATTTAAGACTGTGATTCTTTATTGTAAGCAAGATACTCGCATGAGTTTACAAATCAGATTCTGGGTGGGGATCCTGACCTCCTATAGTGGGCAGGGAGGTACATGCTGTGTCTTCTATCCCCCCAACCCATTTTCCAATTGTTTCCTGTCGTTGTCTTGGAATGAGATTACTTGGTTTTGTCCTGGCCCTGGCCGGAGTTCCTTGGCTGGGAGGGAAACAGTCAAATGTATAGTTATAGATTTGGGATTGGGAGATGATATTTTATTTTTTTTCCCTTGTAAATCATCTCTCTGTTATGCATTGTATTATGTTTAGTTTACATATTGTATTATATGATTTGTAAATATTTGAGTGTATTCCTCTTAGTTGGGACCTGTGCTTGTGTCTGGATGAGACTTCTAGGTGATCTCAAACTAAGTACTTTGACGGTGTGCTCTTGGAATCTACATCTGTTCCCTATTTGAACCAATTCCCCTTTGTCTCACCTTTTCTTTTTTGCTGTAATTGTAATTTTAGAACTTTTTACTTTCCCATTTTCTTCCTTTTTACTGGCGCTGATATAACCTAAATGTGTTGCAAGCGCGGTAAAACCCTTTAAAACAAAAACAAATCAGATTGTCTATTGGGAGATTGACTTTCCCATTGAGTTCCGATCATTGTGTGAAGCAAAAATAGAAGAAGAAAAAAAAGAAGAAAGAAAGTCCACACATAAAAGACTATAACCATATCTTGAAAATTATCCTTTTAAAAAAAATAAGACCTTGTGAGCTCCCATAGTGGGCAGGGAGGTACACACTGTGTCTTCTATCCCCTTATATCATTTTTCCAACATGCTTTCTGTCCTTGTCTTGGAATGAGGTTACTTGGTTTTGTCCTGGCCCTGGTTGGAGTCCTGGCTGGGAGGGAAACAGTCAAATGCATAGTTATTGTTTTGGGAGATGATATTTTTTTCCTTGTAAATCATCTCTCTGTTATGTATTATTATATTTGTCATTTTTAATGTATAGTGTAAGCATTTGAGTGTGTTCCTCTTTGTTGGATTTTGTGCTTGTGTCCAGATGAGACTTATAGGTGATCTCAAACTAAGTACATTGGTGGTAAGCTCTTGGAATCTACATCTGATCCCTATTTGTTCCTAGTTCCCCTTTGTCTTACTTTTTCTTGGGTGCTTTAATTGTAATTCTAGAACCTTTTACTATCCCATTTTCTTCCTTTTTACTGGCGCTGATATGACCTTAATGTGTTGCAAGCGCCGTAAAACCCTTAAAAACAAAAAAAAAAAAACAAGACCTTGTGAGATTGTTGAGTTTTATTCACTCACATAAATCAGTGAATCCCAACCATAGGATCAAAATAGTTATTATCCTGTGACATGTCCTCATAATTGTGCTATCTGCATAGAACAAAAGCAATGGAACAGTAACCAGTGATAAATACAATTTTCTTATACTGACCATATTATTTTAATTGTACAGTAAAGGCCGTTCTTCCAGCTAAGAACTAGTCGGCTTATTTTTTTAAAAATTCAGTATGTATATGAATAACATGTGAAAATATCAAATCCCTTTTAGATGGGGGAACATTGGCCTTCTCGGTTGGTCGATCCTTATCTACTTGTATCCACCCCCCACACCCTACCCTCTTCTTCGCATGTAATTTGTTTTGGGTGAGGTCCCATGGTGGGAGGAGAGGTAACTTTTGATGCGTCTTCTATCCCCTTATATCTGCTTTCTATTTCCATGTTGCTCTCTATCTTTGTTCTTGGTTGAAATTGCTCAGTTTTTTCTTGGTCTTGGCAGGGATCCTTAGCTGAGAGTGAAGCAGTTAAATGTATAATCCTTTATTTTTTTTAGAGATATTTCTTTTCCTTTTACTGGCTTGGTGGGGTTCCTGACCTCCCACAGTAGGCAGGGAGGTACTTACTGTCTCCTTTATCCCCCTATATCTGTTTTCCAACTTGCTTTGTGTCTTTGTCTTGGAATGAGATTACATGGTTTTGACCTGGCCCTGGCTGGGGGAGTCCTAGGCTGAGGGGGGAAACAGATGTATAATATTAGTTTTGAGAGATGATATTTTTTCATCTCTCTGTTATGCACTTTTATAGTTTGTGTTTTGAATATAATATTGTGTAAGCCATTGACTGTATTTCTCTTAGTGGTATCATGTTCTTGTATCTAGATGAAGATGGGACTTTAGGTGATCTCGAATAAAGTACATCGATAGTTAATATTTGGAATCTACATCCCTTTGCCTTACTTTTTCTTTGATACTTTTAACTTCAGATCTGCAATTTTTCCTCTACCTTGACGCTGTAATGACCCCAAGCATCATTTAACATGTAAAAACAAATACAAACCTCCCTCTTACTCTCCTTCCATGTGGTTTTTCTGTTCTTGTCAAATGACCCCCTCGCTGTGACCGTACCATCCCAATCAAAAGACTAAAACGAAATAAAATCAAGCAGTGGTTTTATGTTATCGGAGTCTGACAGTATTTATCTCAACCATGCAGTCACGTACAGGATCCATACATGGAGAGCTGGGTGGGGTTCCTGACCTCCCATAGTGGGCAGGGAGGCACTTGCTGTGTCTCTTCTATCCCCTTATATCTGTGGCGACTTTCGACGGACAGTCAGTGTTCGTGGGGACACCCAAAGCAGTCCATGTAACACATTCTCTTGGAATGTAACTTGGGACCGACGTGCACTGACACTGACTTAAGAACCAGCAGCCCCGAGGCTATAAAATGGATCCAGCACTGGTGTGAATCAATATGATGTCAAAGGATAATACTAATACAGGGTGGGGTTCCTGACTTCCCATAGTGGGTAGGGAGGCTTTTACTGTATTTTGTCCCCCTATGCTTATCTGTTTTCCAACATGCTCTCTGTCTTTGTCTTGGATTGAGATTACTTGGTTTTGTCCTGGCCCTGGCCGGATACTGGGTGGGGTTCTACCACCAATAGTGGGCAAGGAGGTACTTATTGTGTTTTCTATCCCCCTATATGTTTTCCAACTTGCTTTCTGTCTTTGTCTTGGAATGAGATTACTTGGTTTTATCCTGGCCCTGGCTGACTGAGAGGGAAACAGTCAAATGTAAAGTTAGTTTTGGGAGATACTTTTTTTCCTTGTAAATCATCTCTTTGTCATGTACTGTTATTTTGTTTTATACTTAACATATGATTTGTAAACATTTGAGTGTATTCTTCTTAGTGGGGACTTGTTGTGGTGTCTGGATGAGACTTTTAGGTCTGGGTGGGGATCCTGACCTCCCATAGCGGGCAGGGAGGTACATACTGTGTCTTCTATCCCCTTATATCTGTTTTCCAACATGCTTTCTGTCTTTGTCTTGGAATGGGATTACTTGGTTTTGTCCTGGCCCTGGCCGGACTCCTGGCTGGGAGGGAAACAGTCAAATGCATAGTTAGTGTTTTGGGAGATGATATTTTTTTCCTTGTAAATCATCTCTCTGTTATGTAATATTATATTTGTTATTTTAAATGTATAATGTAAGCATTTGAGTGTATTCCTCTTTGTTGGATTTTGTGCTTGTGTCCGGATGAGACTTATAGGTGATCTCAAACTAAGTACATTGGTGGTATGATCTTGGATTCTACATCTGATCCCTATTTGTTCCCAGTTCCCCTTTGTCTTACTTTCTCTTGGTTGCTTTAATTGTAATTCTAGAACTTTTTACTATCCCATTTTCTTCTTTTTTACTGGCGCTGATATAACCTAAATGTGTTGCAAGCGCCGTAAAACCCTTAAAAACAAACAAAAACAAGACTTTTAGGTGATCTCAAACTATGTACACTGATAGTGTGCTCTTGGAATCTACATCTGTTTGCTATTTGAACCTTTTCCCCTTGGATTACTTTTTCCTCAAGTCCCTTTAATTGTACATCTAGAATGTTTTTACTAACCAATTTTCTTCCTTTTTACTGGCGCTGATATGACCTAAATGTGTTGCAAGCGCCGTAAAACTCTTAACTCACTCAACCCTAACACCGACTATATCCGTAGTATGCCCGGAGTTACTTTTAACCCATGCCTATTTATCACATTTTTCGGAGACAAATTATTGGCGTGGTATCAAAGCTAATGTTCTTAATGTTTACATGTTCATGGTAGAATAAAAATTTATATGTACATACTCATTTTTAATACATTTTTGTCCAATTTTGAAAAGATACAAAAGTCCCTAGGATTGAGTGAGTTAAAAACAAACAAAAAACTGGCCGGATACCCTGGCTGGGAGGGAAACAGTTGAATGAATACATATCGTTTTGGGAGATAATATTTTTTATCTTTTGAATCATCTCTGTTATGCACTGTATTATTTTTTGTTTTACATAGACAGTCTATATGATTTGTAAACATTTGAGTGTGTTCCTCTTGGCGGGGACCTGTGCTTGTATTTGGGTGAGGTGATCTCAAACTAAGTACATTGATAGTGTGCTCTTGGAATCTTCATCTGTTTTCTTTTTGAAACATTCCTCTTTGTCTTATTTTTTGTGATTTCAATTGTAAATCTAAAATATTTTTTTTACTATCTCATTTTCTTCCTTTTTATTTTTACTGGGCTGAAATGACCTAAATGTGTTGCAAGCACGATAAAACCCTTAAAAACAAACAAAAATAATTAATATTATGATATTCTTTTGCTAAAGACCTGCATTTATCAACTCAGACCTATATGGAATCAACAAATCTGTCAATAAAAAACAAATTTAGAATAATATATACAACAACGCTAACGTAAAAACAATAGTCTTTCTGGATGGCTCAGAAACATGGACAGTGACCAATACTTTGTAAAAAACTTCAAAACCTTCACAAACAGTCAAACAGATGTCTTTGAAACATACTCGATATCAGATGGCCTGCGAAAATCAGTAATAAAGACTTGTGATTACAAGCCGGACGAGAGGAAATTAGCAACCAAATCTCAACAAGAAAATGGAAATGGGTTGGTCACAATTTCAGAAAAAATGATTGTTTTGCTTAAAGGAAAACTGTTATGAGATTGATTTCTTTTGTGCTTTTTTCTTTTGATATGATTTTTTTCAAAATCTGTCATGGCAGTTTTTTGTTTGTTTGTTTTTTGCATCACTTGCAATTTAAAAATTTTTTTAAAGCGTGTTCACCAGAAAAAAAATGGATAGAAAGTAAAAGATAATTAATTGGGAATAGCTTCCGTTAGCTATGTTGTTTCCTTTTTTGTTTTTGGAAGGGAATTTTTTCACAGTAATGAGGGAAATAATTGCAAATCAATTTTTTTACAGTAATGTTATTATCGAAAAGAGATCTATAATCACCACAACCTGCTGTATTGTAATGGATTGCTTATTTTCTGATCAGACGATAAAGAGGCGGGGCCTTTGTGTTATTAGTTATTAGTAAAGTGCGATTGACCCAGGGACTCTGATTGGTGATCACCAGGTGGGATTGAACCAGAAACCATTTGAGATTGCCATCCGTGTAGATTATACCCAGGATAATGGGTGGTCAATAGTAGAGGGGAAGAAACTTGAGACCCAAGGATGTGGACAATAGTGGGGAATCACCACAGCGACCACGAACACCGTCATCACCACGACGACCACTACAGCAACTGCTGCCACCATTTTCACTATACAAACCAACATCATCACCATTATACCATCATCAATACCGCGACCACTAGCACCATATTTGAAACAGCGAGGACAGTGATAAAGACAATGACTTCACCAACAACATCAACCACTAGAACAGACAGGGCAGCCAATACAACAACAACGGAGAAGACGGCATTCAGGTCGATCAAAATCAAACAAAATACATCCATCTAAATTTCAACTTTTTGAATGCAAGATCGGTCGTGAACAAAGCAGCTCTTATCCGGAACTTGATTATCAATAACCGCTGTTACTGTGACTCTTTCTATTAAGGAGTTCTGGTTGACTGGCGACCCTGACAATGAACTTTTGCCCAAGGGTTACACTGCTATTAATAAAAGTAGAACCTTGGGACGGGGAGGTGGTATAATTAACATTTTTAATGACAAACTCTGAGTACAGCCAGTCGGCAGAAAGGATGATTCAAGTCTTTTGAACATCTTGAAGTTCTACTTCAAAGTTCACAAAATCACTTACAGCCTACTTTCTGTCTTTCGTCCACCACCATCACACAAAAATAATGCCACTGAATCCACTTTTTTTTTTGGAGGAATTTGAAAACCATCTACAACAAATCAACACAGAAAATGGTAAAATTCTTATTTTCTCAGCGATTTTAATTTTCATATGGATGACAGCAACAACGTCCACACACATTTATCAACTACTTAATTCTTTCAGACTATCCCATAAAATTCAAGACCCAACCCACAATGCCAGCCATATTTTAGATCTCGTTATAGCAGAGAGAAAGAGCCTTGATAAAATCAACATCTCCATAAATGACTGTCCCTTCTCTGATCACAAACTCATCTCTTTTAAAATGGAAACAAAATTGATACCAACATCAAATCGGAATACCTGCAGAAAAAACAAAGATTTAGATATCAAGCATTTTTCCCCAATCAATTTTAGAATCGAAACTTCTGCAGAAAATTTAAGAATCACCATCAATCAGAACCAAAATTGACCTTTATAATCTAGAACTTATCAAAATTTTTCATCAACATTGTCCACTCAAATCCCGAAAAATTCAATTCGACCAAACACCCAGTGGTACAGAGACGACATCAAACTAATCTAGAAAAAACAGAGCCGCTGAAAAAAGATGGAAATTATCAAATTTAGAAATCGACAAACAAATATATCTCGAACTAAGGACAGAAAGAAATTTTATTATCAAGAGAGCAAGATCTGAGTTAATAAAAAATGAATTAACGGAAAACAGGAACAATGCTGGAAACTTGTAGAAAACACTTAACAGAATCACCAACAAGAAGGACATTACTTTTGTCCCGTGCCTTTTAGTCCATCGTATATTTTTATTTGTGCAAAAATTAACTATTAATTGTAACTGGGTTGGTTTTTTGGGGGTTTTTTTCCATAGTGCCCTGAGCACCTTTGAGTGGAAGTGTGTGCTTTATAAATGCTTCATTATTATTAATATGGACTCCGTGGGGAGTGGACCTGAAAATATGGGGGGTGAACCTGGGGCTATGGTAGGTGGACACCGCTGGGGCGTGAACCCAGAGCTATATATATAAGACCATGGAGAGCGTATTGCTCCTGAAATTTGAGGTTTTATCCGTAAAATGCCCCTGAATTTTGAAATTGAGGGTAGGCATCTCTATCAATTACTCAGTCCCACTACAACTGTCTCTTTCAGTAACTTATTGTTGGTTTTTACAAAAATAAAAATTTTACTGGGTTTTTTTGCTTGCAAAATTATTTTTTTTTGCAAAACACCATGTCAGCAAAATTGCCTCTCTCCTTACTTTGTCTTATTCAAGAAGATGGAGTGGTCAGATCAAATGATAAAGGAGAATATATGACAATAAAAAAAAATAGATAATACACAATGTTAATTTTGGGTTTTGTTTTATTGACACAAGCTAACCTTGTTATCTAATACATGAAAGGTTAACTGGTATGAAAAACAAGAGGAGCAAAAAAAAAAGTTTTAAAAGTATAAATTAATAGGTTCTGTTTCATATTTATGGTAACCGGATTCTTTTCAACCAGGCAGTCTTTCCTAAGGGCAAAAACTAATTACAATTGAATATATACAATTTACTTCTTTGACTACGTGATCAAAGATATCTAATCCTCTTGAATATGTTTACAAATCCATGTAAAAGCAAGGTAGGCAGCTCTCTGATCATCCCTTAATAAACTGCAAAATATGACAAACATAAAAATGCTCCTGTCATGAAGCAATCATCTGAACTGAGATGTATTACTCCACTTATAAATTATTTTAACATTTTTTTTAGTAATTAATAATAATAATAATGATAACTACAATTTAATTATCAAAGCCAAAAATAGGAGGACCCTAGGGCCCATGAAGGGGAAAAGGTATTTTTTGAATACGTGAACCCTGGATCCACCAAAAGCCATCTGATAATGTCATGTCAGGCTGATGGTTGAAAGAAAAACAAACTCAACATTTTTCCACGTTGTAGATTTCTACCTAAATCCCGTGGCTCGATATTTTTCCTACCCAATTTCTAAATAAACAATATTTAGAGAGAAAAAAAAACACGTACATGCTTTTTTATCCAGCAAATCCCCATATATTAGACCTCATCTGGAGTCATACTGACAAATGGCAAAACTGCATTATCTTTTGTTCCCCCATCCCCTCTCTCTATCTCTTGGATCCAAACTGCCGTACCACATATAGAAATTCTAACGGAGAATAATTTTCTTTTTAAGCATCTATTTTGACTTATCAGTATCAGGCAGTTTTTCTTCATTAACAAAAAACTTGGTTTAAGGCATATAAAGAAAATCATATTTTCCCTAATATTTCAAAGCAACTTTGAACATAGTAATATACAAGAATACAGTAACATGATAATAATAATAATGAAGATGATGATGACGACGACGATGAAACAAATTTAATTACAGTGCAGCATGGAAATCTCGAACAAGTTGGGACGTGGTTTGTTTCGATGAGGTCCTATTATGAGGTGCCTTGTTTCATTCAATAGCAGGCAGAATGGTGTTCGCCTTTACATGTAACTATAATAAGAAAACAAAGCCAGCACATCCCATTGTTGATACCTACACACTCAGCATTCAATGTCTTTAACCTAAAAATCCAGTACCACACCCCTTATCACTTCTTTGATTTTAATACAATAATAGTAACAGCCTCAGGTCAACATTGCCCACTAGTACTGGTACACATTAGAGTGAGACGTGGAGTGGATCAGACATTGTTTAAATATGATTTGCACAGCCCCCTACACACACACACACACTCATACTCCACTCACGCACGCTTAACACATATA
Source organism: Berghia stephanieae (assembly GCF_034508935.2). Lineage (NCBI taxonomy): Eukaryota > Metazoa > Mollusca > Gastropoda > Nudibranchia > Aeolidiidae > Berghia > Berghia stephanieae. The sequence continues at coordinate 85,726,642 of NC_088360.1, read as the reverse complement.
ATTTAAGCCACACAGAGAGCGATGGCAGTTATCGTTTCTGTTCAATACAAACATAAGGCAAAAGAATTTTATCAACAATTGCGAAAATTAAGGTCCATTTTCTTCAAGATTTCCATGTTAGCCTCTGATTGTGTTCAGGATTTTCGTGTTGCCAGTATATATGAAAATAGAGGGATCAAAACGGGTAATTTATATGTTTTCAAGATTTTCGTGCTGCACTGTATTGGCTGAAGATATGATATTCTTGCCTAAGGTGGTTGTGGTTGTGACCATGATGATGATGATGATAGTGGCAATGATATAACAGATGTAACTGATTGATAACAAGAATGAAAAGGACGATGAAAAAAACCAAACACTCGAATTTCATCCCAAAAAGGGGCGACAAAATTAAATGGCAAGGCATCCACCAGCAACACAATATAATATTTCTTTTGAACAATTGCCTGGACCATACTAGAAAAACAAACTATTGGGATGGTGATTGTATCACTACACAAAGCTCTGTTAACTTTTAACTCGTAACCATACATTGCTGTTCATCCTGATATCCTTGCAATTTCCTTATGTCTTTATAGATATCAAATCAAGAAGTGTAATATAACAAGCTCTCCAACATATACACAAATTGAAGAATTTTAATCAACAAATCAAGAAAATCTAGGTAAAAGTAGAAACTAATTAGTTAACAAAATAAATAAATACCGAAAATTAGTTTTTAAAAAATAAAATATTGTGTTTGTTAACAAGTAATTACAAATCGAGTTGTGAAGCTGAGTAAAAGTGACAGTGATATTAGTGATATAAATATCGACAGAACTTACAAACTCAACATTAATAATTTTCTTTGATAACTTGTTTGCTTACAACATTTAGTGACAATTTAAGGTCATTCGGATTTTTTCCCTTTAGACTTCAGATTCGGATTTTAAAACCAAAATTTAAAAAATTGAAATCTGTTTAAAATGTCATTTTTGAAAGAAATGGGTTTTTAGACCAAATTAGACCAAATACACTGTATCAATTTTAAAACATAAATTATCACTTTCAAAATTGATACCCAAAAAATTAACTAGCGGAGGAAAACATGTGTCCATATTGCAGTAAAATTGACACTGCAACTAAATGCATTGTTTTTAGATTATCTAAACAGCAATTAGAATTCAAAACAACCAATAACATTAAAAAATACACCTAACGGGTTTTAATGACTTGCAATGAATAAATATGATGTAAACAAATACGTTTATTAAGTAGAAAACTTGGAAACAAAATGAGAACACTAAAAAAAATAAAAATAAATGAAAACAAGTCATGGACATAAGATGTGACTCAAATTATCAAAATATCATCTTTTTATTATCATAATCGTATTCAGAACACATTTTGTAGAAAACAAAATAAACAAATGGGTTACATGAGGTGCCGTGAGGCGTTTCTAAAAAATCAATAAGGCTAGCAGTACTGGGTGCATCTTGCTTGTATTAGATATAATAACAATAACAAAAATAATATAGACTTGACTTTACTGAATTTTAGAAATTTATTCCCTATTTCACAAAGTACTGATCTGTTATGGAACAAACTGTTGTCCGGCATGTATTCTTTTATTTTGACCTCCCTCCCAACTTTTCAAAAAAAAAAAAAAATCAAATTTAAAAAAACCCAAACTTTTAAACTTATCAAAACTAAAGTGCTCCAATCTGTCAACAGGACCAAATTATCAAATAACTAAGTAGAAAGCAATAAAGCTCAAAAATGTGTCAGCGCACAGCAAGTCCAAAAAAAATCAGAAAATTTGTATATAGAAACGAATTTTAGCTAATTTGTGTACATTCACCTATTTAAAAAGCAAATCTTTTGAGATATAAAGATCTCATCAATATAGATTGATATGATTCGTGTGAATTGTAAATTGACTTTTTCTTCCAAAATATAATATACCAAAATCAACCACGCCTGATTAAATATATATCTGTACCTGCAACACTAATTCTTATTTTGATGAAACACTTTTTAAAATTATTCATCATTAATATGAGTATTCATTTTTTTCTTCTTCTGGTTAGTTATCGAAAATGTTGCCATTTTAAAGACCAGAGTAAAAATTTTTTGAATGCAATAGTGTTACGTACCCCTTTTCTTCAATAATTATTTGTGACTCACTGTGTCCATCTGTTACTATGTTGAGGTGGACATGAAAATGAAAATTAGAGCCAAAAAGAATTGAAACTTAAAAAAAAATTTTAAGTTTCTAAGACGCTCTTCTGAATGGCACTTGATTTAATTAAAACAATTGTAATTAATACTTCATTTAATCTAAATCAAATGTCATAATTTAGTCCTTATAATGTAATTCGCAACTCCAATTTTGAGCACCAGGGTCTTTCTGGCATGATATCAGATTCAGACAGTGGAACATATTTAACAAATTAATTAATTCCCAAAGTAGTGACACGCCCTAAAAGTGTTTTTTATGTGAAAAAAACCCCAAAGAAAACCCCCAAAAAACGAAATGCTTTTCATTTTGATAAATCAATGGGAAAATGTAAAGGCACAATACAAAGAATAAATGTATGAAAGATTATATGTTCAATGGGGACAACTTGCCTTTTGTTTTTGTATGTTTGCTTCCTTTTTTTTGTTTGGCTGAGCTAGAATTTAAAACACACATATAAATATAAATGTCAGTATTCTTTCTCTCTAAACTTTCTGAATCATTATATATATATTACGGTATAATTTGAATTCTATAGACAGTTTCAGAGGTATCTTCGGGAGAAAATAGGGGACATGGCCCTCAAAATGGGCATATATTGTACTCTATGTTCATTTACGTCAATTGATTACCATCTGATTCATGGTTCATGCAAAATATAAATATTTCTGGATTCAGTTTTAGCATGAAACAAATAGCATAAAACTCCCAAATTAGTCAGATTTGATCAGGCAAATATTGCAATAACATTTTTTTTTAAAAATCCTTCCTTTCTGCTGTTTTAAACCTCACTTTCAAAACTTGTATCATTTTGCCAATTGTATGCACAGCAAAACATAAAGTAAAACTCAATTTCAGACTGATTCAACGATGAGGAAAAGGAGGAAAATACCACTATTATTATTTTAACAATAACATAATATGTGATCAAATAAATTTTTAAAAATTGCACCCTAAACTTTGAACCATCAGTTCTGTATGTCAGTGATTATTCATTCTATCTGCCTCTGGCACATCCTGCTGCTGTAGAACCTGACCAGCATATTGTCCCATTGCAGGTATGTTATCCGGTGCCAATCCCTGTGGTGGTGGCATCTCAGGCATTTGCTGTTGTCGGTGTTGCTGTTGTCGTGGGGAGGGTGGCAGATTTGGCCCAAAGAAAGGAGGATAATTATTGTGAGAGTGATTGGCTGGCGGCTGTCCTCCTTCACTACGGCTACTGGCCACACTATTACTGCGGCTTAAATTGGGGACAACTTCATAGTCTGGCACCTGGAAGAAGTTGTTTTGTGGTCGAGGACTGGCAGAAGCAGCAGTGGCTCCAGTCATGCTGACATTTGCCACACTATTGATGAGTGTATTGACAGACGTATCAGCAGGTGTTTCAAAATGGACACAATGAAAGACCTGAAACAAACAAAAATCACCAAAACAATGTGTTGAGAATAAAAAATGAAGAAAAGAACAAGAAAAAAATTTTAAGTTATGTCATAAACACACTTTCTTTGCCAAGTAATTTAAAACACTTTCAACATAATAATTCTATGGATAAAAACAAATGACTGAACCATTATTTTCATGAACGTATTTCTCTCCCCCTTTCATCTTTTTTATGAAAATATAGGATGTCCCAAAAATGTATACACCTTTTAGCAGTTGATAACTATATGTTTGTTCTTTTTTTATGCTACTGTAACTAGTCCTGTTATCTTGCACTTACTGCATTAGTTAAGAACATTTTTATTTTCAGCAAGATTGAGGCACCCCTTATATGTATGTACATGGTTTTATTCAATCATCTATCATTTATTGATTTACATATATAATTTGGCTCAGAAAAATGTAAATGTTAGGGTAAAAGTTACCACAGCCACATACACTGGTAATTGGTGTTAGGGTTGAGTGAGTTAATTGCAGATGAGAATTATAAGAATCCTAATTGAATGTCTGATACTAATACTAAAGGAAATAAAAGAATCCACATGGTTATCTTAAATAGATGGGACTGATACCTCGTAAAGAAAATTCATGGAGTATAACCTCAAGCCTAGCAAGATTTCTAAACTTTCAATCAAAAGACAAAACAATTCAAAAGGAAAACACAGTAAACATCAAATGTTTGTTGTTTGTTTGTTAGTGTTAGGGTTTTACAGCGTTTGCAACACATTTAGGTCATATCAGCACCAGTAACAAGGAAGAAAATGGGATAGTAAAAAGTTCTAGAATTACAATTAAAGTACCAAAAAAAAAAAAGAAAAAAAAAAGAAGGAAGATGGGAATTAGTTCAAATAGGGAACAGCTCTTGATTCCAAGACCAAAAACTAGAGGTGCCAAAATGAGCCAATAAAATGGAGAGAAAGATAAAGGGAGTAAATGTGACTCAAATATAAGGGAACAACACAAAACAAACAACGTTTCGGCCTTTTTCAGGTAAACGCTTGAGTGTATTCCTCTTAGTGGGGACCTGTGCTTGTGTCTGGATGAGACATTTACTTAAAAAAAGGCCAAAGGCCAAAACGTCATTTGTTTTGTGTTGTTCTCTTATATATGAGTCACATTTACTCCCTTTATCTTTTTCTCCATTTCAGATTTCAAGAGCATACTATCAGTGTACTTAGTTTTTGAGATCACCTAAACGACTCATCCAGACATAGCACAGGTCCCCACTAAGAGGAATACACTCAAATGTTTACAAATCGTATGACAACAAAAAATAATACAGTGCATAACAGAGACATGATTTTTACAAGACAAAAAACATAATCTCCCAAAACTCTAACTATGCGTTTGACTGTTTCCCTCCCAGTCAGAGTATCGGGCCTGGATAAAACCAAGTAATCTTATTCAGAGACAAAGACAAAAAGCATGTTGGATAACATATAGGGAGATAGAAGACACAGTAAGTGTTTCCCTGCTCATTATGGGAGGTCAGGAACCCAACCCAGATGTGATATACATGAAAATAATCTTCCCAAGCAAAAATGTATGCTAATCTGGACCTCCAGAAAAATGCAGACCATGGGGCGCATATTTCACCTTCCATTGCACATTTTGCATTTTTCAGTTTCCTTGCATATTCGGGGGTATTCACATAAAAATAAAAACCTAATAAACACACACATTTATATATACACACACATAATATACATCCCTGGTCATCTATAACCTATAAATATTAATGTGTACATCCGATGCCAATTGCCACAACCCCCCCCCCCCCCAAAACCATTTCCACCATCTAAGTGCCGGCGGCTTTTTCTCTTTGATCTCATATCATGGTCTTCCCCTGCCCTCAACACTTCTGCTTGTGGGTCGTCCCTCCCCCCCCCCCCCCCCCACCACCAAAACACCAGATTATAATTTTCTCTCCATATCTAAGCAGAGCTCCACGTGCATTATTATCATAATATTAAATGACACCAACTCTGCACCAACCCTAACACATGGTAGGGTGAGGCCTGAAATAGTCTCCATTCTATCGTTCTCTGTTCCTTGTCAGTTGAAGCCAACAGCAGACCTTTGTTGTTTTTTAAGTTCAACTGAATGTCTCAGTAGAAAATAGGAACATTTTTAAAAAGTAATTCTGCCTATACCACTGGTTCATTGGATCTGAGATAAGTTTGTTCGATAAGAAGTATTTCACTAAAGTCAATGAAGAAGAAAAAAAAGAAGAACAAAAAAAAAAAAAAAAGCGGGGGGGGGGGGGGGGGGGGGGGGGGGGGACTTTTCTCTGTTCACATAATGCAAGTTGTTCTTTGAGCCAGAGTTGCACTTTATATTATTGAAGCCTGTTGATTTTATCACCACAGGTAAGTATTCAAAGCAAATCGAATCCGCATAATTTGAAATACAACATATTGTAAATATATACCAAAATTCAGTTTTACATGATCTATGCAATGAAATACATTTCATTCTGTTGTCAAATTATGACCACCCATAACAAATTCAATCATAGCACCAGTAGAAAAAAATAAATATTACTTCAGGTGTCTCTTTTTATGGTATGATAATAATACCCCTCCCTTTTTACAACTTGAATCAAAGGGATTTTTTATTTTCAGTTGCAGTGTCATTACAAGTGTTTGTATTTGTCCCAAAGTCAATTGCTAATTATTCAATATATTTTAGAAATCATTAACATGTGATTTGGAACATTTGATTTTTCATAATCAGGCTTAGGCAATATAAAAATATAATATAAAATATTCATACCGAGAGAATTGATAGACGCTTAGGAATGGACACATGATATTGTATAGCTTAAGAGTTATGGAATAGCCTCCCAGCTGAAGTGGCTGAAAACGGTTGCCAACATGCCTTCACGCGATTGCTGGAGTTCACAACGTGACTTTTTAATCTATGTGGTTTTAGTATTATGTGCAGAGTTTTAACAAGTTTAAAATGTAAAACACTACAAACTGTGGAGTGATCCTCGACAATATTGGAGGTTTCCACAAGACGAAGAAGAAGAAGAAGAAGAAGTTATCTTCTACAAACCAACGTGTACATATTTGCAGGTCTGATAACCAAAATGTTAATGGGCTCATTGCAGTAATGGAAATACTCTCAAACCAAAGCAAACTATTGCCCATTTCAACAATGTTAAAACAGTCCATAATTGCATCGGTTATCAGACTTGCAAATATGTGCATGTTGATACCAACTCTTGGCTGCCCATTTGGAACAAGGGAGTGTTTTTACAAAAGCATATTTCTAATTAGCAAGTTGCTAGCCCTAGCAGAATGCTAAGTTTGTTAACTTTGTGAACTCAAGCCATTTTAAAATCTAAATCTAAAGCTCTTACATTATATTAACATTATATTATAATGTAATATATGTTTGTATGTATCCTTGCACAATGCTCATGGCATGTCAAATACTTCTTCAAATCTTTACATGAAAAGTCAGTTTTTTTACTGTCAATACAAGCACGGGTTGAATTTTAACTTTATCTTTCAATTTTTGATTGGACACGTTTGAAAATTTTAGGACGAGTAATTTGCATATTTTACTCTTTTCTGCATGCATATTTTACATTTTTAATATGCATAAAACTGTAGGGTCAGGCTAATACTTGATAATCTATTACCTCATTGGCTGTATTGTGTGTTCCAACAATCTTGATGAATGTTACCGGCTGCGGATCAAACCAAATAGTCTGCCACGACCTTAAAGGGGAGAAAAAAAATGAATCCATAAATGAAAACATGCAAGAAACTAGAATCTGTTCTGACAGTAAGCTTACAGACTTGAATATTATTACTAATACTTACTCAAACCAATAAATGTTGCTCATCACTGTTCCTTCCTTTTCCTAGATACATTTAAGATCGGAAAGCTTTTTTAAAAAAATCCCACCTGAGTTTTGTCCATCATATACAAGTTTAGTTTTAGTTTTTAAGGGTTTTACTGCGATTGCAACACATTAAGGTCATATCAGTGCCAGTAAAAAGAAAGAAAATGGGATAGTAAAAAGTTCTAGAATTACAATGAAACCAACCAAGAAAAGGTAAGACAAAGGGGAATTGGTTCACATAGGGAACAGATGTAGATTCCAAGAGCACACTATCCAATTACTTAGTTTGAGATAACCAAAATGTTTCACCCAGACACCAGCACAAGATCTACTTAGAAGAATACACTCAAATGTTTACAAATCATATGTTATGACTAGCTCTCACTCGCTTCATTTATATAATTACCCGTAGTACTGACAGTCAGATAACAAAAAACAAAGCTTATTTGATTACAAATTCACCTTAGAAAGGATCATGAATTACTAATCAAGCCTTAGATTGCTGTTGGGATTTTAAATGTTTTCTTTTTTCTTTCTTTTCACCTTATAATCCAAAAGCTTGACAGAAGGAAAGTTATCTTCAAACTGAAAAATCTATGATAATATTTTTGTTTATTATAATTTTAGAATATATCTGGTGAGACAGAATGAGTACCAAATCATAATCATTCCTATTATTTATCTGCTCATAAATTAATACAGATCCAAACATGTTCAGCAAAAGAGCAGAAACAACGATGAGCTCGGGCTTTTCAAGGTTAAGGTACACTTGAACCTTAAAGGTTAACAACTTGTTGGTATGTGAGAGTACTGTATAAGAATACTTAAAATTATAACACACCCATACAATCATATTAAGCTAACTATTTCGAAATTTACCTGCAGGCTTCTCTTCTTTTGTCTGCAATCTGAATCCACTTCTGCTGATCAGTTGAGACTTCGATGTAGAAACTGTAGCTACGATCATCACAATCCCATAGGAGAAGTCTGGCATTTTATGGAAAATACAAAAATGTAAAAGAAAAACAATTGGAAAATACAAAACAAGTGAATAAGGATGGGACAGGGGTACCGTAACAGATACATAGCTCTTATATGGCAGATAGATTTTTAAAATAACAACAACAAAAACAAAAAACTACAAAGTAGCATTTCAAAAGCAAAAAGCATTCAAAGATTTTAATGATAAGGAACAATTAAAAAAATAAATTAATTTGGATTAATTATAGGCTGACATCCAATGAGGGCCAGAATTGAACACAAAATATATTTGTTTTGCCAGATCCTTGGATTCTACTGCCCCCAACAACATCCAGGATCATTTGGCTCCAAATGAATCATCCCATATTCTCAGATCCCAAAATTCTGATCTGCTTACCATCACAAAAACCCATCTGATATGTTTTGGTGATAGATCTTTCGGTAAATTTGGACAACAAATCCGGAACACATAACCTCCTTCTGTGAGACTCTCTATCAGACTTCAGAATTTCAAAAAAAACATTTGAAGACACATAATCAAAAAATACTGGGGATAGTTTTTTTGGGTGTGAATAATGTGTGTGTGAGATAGAGATAGATAGATAGATAGAGAGAGAGAGAGAGAGAGAGAGAGAGAGAGAGAGAGAAAGAAAGAGAGAGAGAGAGAGAGAGAGAGAGAGAGAGAGAGAGAGAGAGAGAGAGAGAGAGAGAGAGAGAGAGAGAGAGAGAGAGTGCACAGGTTGTCTTCTGGAGCATGTAATTTGGACATTTTAAAATGTCTTTTATCAAACCATACATGTAAACATTCTATATTTATTTTAATGCCTTATAACTTATAGTAAAAGCGCCTTGAGACTTATGTGAAAAGCTAATATAAATTAATTACCACTACCATAACTTAAAAACTAAAATAATAATAACACAAATAATGAGAGACAGTTCTGTTTTATAAAGAATTATGGCAAAATATATTTTTTTTTAAAGTAACTAGAGAACAAAATTAATCCAAACCTCATTGATGACAGCATGTACGGTTGTGACAACTGGATGCAAATGGCTCCACTCCCAAGTTGGTGACATGTATAACCAGAATCCCAATCATAGCTTCGAGTATTACCATTGATTAGAGCATTCCTAGTCCTCGACACGCCCTCTATCACAAGCGCACTGTTCTTTATTGTAGCCACATTTTCCAATGGAACTGAAATCATATAAAGATAAACAGATATCAAAGTTTCTTTATTTTTCCTTTTTAAAAAAACAAAACATGGCACACACTATTCATTTGCCTTTGAAACTCTTATATCTCACTAAAATCAATCTTAATTAAATTTTTTGGACCCATTCAATACATCAATTTAATTTCATAATAAAAAAAAGAAACCTAACGCACAGAAAGCATACTCCATTCAAAACAACTTCCAAGTAAACAGAACTTAAATCTAAGAGTACAATCATAAACTATCATTCACCAATTTATAATATGAGATTAAATAATGAATAACTACACACACATACCTATCAAACCTCTTTCCAGCTGAAATGGGCGTGATGAATACAAGCATTCAAATGAAACAAGATGGAAAACTCTGTTTACTGTGTTATGCGTGCCAGCAACCCTGATGTATCTGTGCAAACGAATAACCAGATGATAGAATTTCAATATCAAAAAAGTGAAGTGCTATTTGGCATCACTCTTCACTTTGAGACTATCAGCAGATTTAAATAAAACTAGTTACACAAATTTGACAGTATTGGTTTTACAGAAACTATATTCATATTGATATTAACCAATGAACAATACGTTCTGTAGAGTCAAAAAACTCATCTGGCTCAATTAAAGAAAATTATGTCAGTTACAAACCTATATATTGGTAAACTGAACTTTTTAAAAATGCTTACCTCACAACTCTATCATAAAAATGCAACGTCTGCCAGGAGCGACACAAATAGGAGGTATGATCAATGACTCTCTCATAATCTTTATCATCCATTGATACTTCAATGAAATAGGAATATGATCTGGTAAAAACAAGTATATTTAAAAGTATGAACTATAATCTTACAAAAAGACATTTGCAGGCTGATATTAATTGTTTAAAAGACTCTTGATCTTCAAAAGAAATAAAAAAGACAGGTCAATTATCACAGTTCAATTCCTTCATCATGCAAGAGTAAATGGGCAAATTTATTAAAAATGTTCAGGCATGATCGTGATCATAGAGAAAGCGATCACTTAAAGCAGGTGTGAGTTTAAAAGGATGTAATAATAAGGGAAAGCTTTGCAATGATATCACATTACAGGAGTCATTGACACACCCCAAAGTCCACACCCAACATGGGAGCTTTCAAAAATATCTTATCCCTCTACCAAATGTATACAACAGAGCAGCATTAACCTTCAACATAATGATGCTGGCTGCCTTAACCCGAAGAAGAAGAAGAAGAAGAAGAAGAAGAAGCAACGAAGAGGTAACGGTAATCATAAAGGCAGGTTAGACTGTATGCATCAAGAAAGAAAATAAAGTCTGCTGGTTCACAGCTGGAAGGACCATAAGGAATGGTATTATAATTCTAAATAATAGCATCCAACATGAAACCAAAAGGATATAGAAATAATAAACCTGTGCAATACAGGAAAAAAATATATATAATAAATAAATTTTAAAGAAAACAGATAAACCCAAAAACAAATAAAACCCCCAAAATGTCAATCCTTGTAGCATCATTTAGTTTTTCTTGAATTTCAGCAAACCCGCCATGGGGAACAAGAAATAAGTCTCTATGAATGCCAAAATGCATGGTTTCAATCCTTCTTTACATGAATTTTCACTTTTAAATGCTTTAGAATGTAGTGTAAATTAATTTGAAAAGAATACTATTCCAATCACTTTTCCTCTATCATAAAATCTGAATTTAAAAAAAAAAGACAAGCAAAGACGGAAAATGACATTTTATATTGATTATCCATAGTAAGCAAAGAGATTTAATCTAAACTCTATCTCTTGAGTTGCCTGAAATTTTGCTTGGAGATTGGAAAAGATCAGAGAAGGTTTGCAGCAAATACAATCTGAGAAAAATAAATGTTTCCACCAACAATCTGGCCATATATTTAATCTCCATGTTTCCCATTTACAAACTAAAATCAAATCAATTCTATATCACTATGATTTCAGCCTGCAAAACATCCAGCATGTCAAGTTCGCCAATTTAACAATTTTATATTTCCAATAGAGATTGAAAATTGATTAGAGGTCTATGAAAAATAAAATCAAGATAAATAAACACAGACTGTAATTATGGAGAAAAACTTAAAGTTCAAGTTAATATACATTTTGATATCTTTGAAAGTCAACAAAGATTTAATAGTTTTTCAAATGTTGACTTTATTTCTTTTCTGTTGAATTGGAGGAAAGACAGCGACTTGCAAACACGTCACCATGATTTCATTTGAAGAAAAGACAAGTAATATTGAGGGAGGAGCAAACTTGAAACAATGCTAATCAATATAAAGAAGGGTAATGAAATAATTTTATATACTGTATAAAAATTAAAGTCAATAAAAAGATTTTATCGAATTTTTATACAAAGAATAACAATTAATAAGGGCATTTCAATTTCAGATCCATTTTTATACAAACAACACACTTCCTAACTGCAGAAGCTACTATAATTGTTTTCTACATGCTTCAAGCTTGCTTCATCATTCAGTTCTGCACAACAGATTTACGGGATAAAATCAACCTTGAAATATTCAAACCTCATGTCTTTATCCCACAACAGAAGCTTGATTGTGTTGACAATGTAAGGCTGTCCTAACTTAATGACAATACCAGGACAGTCCTTTTCATCAATGGGGTGACGGGTAAATCCTCGATCCTGGTCATAATTTTGGGTATCCCCATCAAGCAATGCTGTCTTCATTTCACCACGGATAACATTTGCACCAAGTCGCACAGTTGCAATGTTTTGGTCCAATACTGAAAAACAAAAATAAAAAATCAGTGCACACAATAGAACACTATGAATATAACAATATAACCGTTGACTGAGAAGGTTCTTAGAAATTAATTGGGCCAAAAATAGGAAATAAATAAATTTCTTGAGTATGGATGGTAGTATCTAATTTTCTCTTCTTAAAAAAAAAGCACCACCAACCTTTACTATTTACAATTTCCAAAGTTTAAAAATTCTTGTAAAATACATAGATATATATATTGAGTGTATTTTTCATGTTATAATTTTTAAACATTCAGGTGATTTATCCTATGTGCAAGAGGAAGAGAGAGTGAAAAGTTAACAAAGATGCCAGTATATGAAAAATTATATGTTGAGATCTCACCGTCAATTAGTTACTGTAAGTGTCTAACAATGGAGTCAGGAAATCAATAAAAAAAGACTAACCTTGAAGACCACGATATTTAAGTTCCATATCTCTACTCTCTGTCTGAACTTTGATAGCATCCAAAATTGCATCAGAGGAAACCAGACCAGTAACTCGCACCACGTTCAACAAATCCTGCATCCTCATGAGCTGGAGACGAACAACTTCTAATATAGGAGTGGGATCTTGCCCTTTGTTACTGTCCGCCCAGTTACATACTGCTCGAAATATGTCGATTTCTGGGGCACAGAAGGAGTCTCTTGCAATTAAATCCCGCATTGAAGTCTGAAATGAGACAGATTGAGGAACTGTGAAATTTAAGAATCATCTAGCTCATCAGTTTTAGGAAACCACTTAAGACTTATTTGTTTGTTAAGCCCCTGTCTTGTACTGATGTTTATAATCATAGGTTGGAAATGAAAATCTTATTTTAAGAGGGGGCAGTGAAAAAATCTGACCAAAGGTGCAAAGTCCCCTAGTTTTCAAAGGGGGTTATGATTAAAAATCACAAGGTTGCTGATTCAAGAGGCAAAACTGAACTTTTATGGGAACACATCGACCGAATCCTATCTGAACGCCAAGCTCCAGTAAAAAGATATTAGGTACTTGCTTTTTTCCGTTTGGCAGGTGGTTGGAAAATATACAGAAGTATACTGAATTCCATATTTATACAGAAAATCAGCAACCTTGAAATCAGATAATCTATGCATATTTTTGACTCATTAAAGCTGTTGTTGTTGTTGTGGTGGTGGTATAAGTGGCTATAAGGATGTGTGGTAGTGGCAGATGATGATGTAGTAGTAGTAGTGGTAGTAATGATGATGAAATGATGCAGTGGTGTTGCAGTTGCGTGATTATGATGGTAGTGATGATGTAGTAATGTTGCAGCAGTAGTAGTAATGCTGATGATGTGGTGGTGGTTGTGTAGTGATAGTCGTAATGATTATGTTGATGTAGTGGTGATTGTAGCAGAAATAGCAAAGGTGGTAATGATGATATGGTGATGGTTGCGGTTATAATGGTCATGATGATGGTGATGTAGTGGTGGTTGTGATAGCAGTGATGATGAAGACGGTGACAATTTGCTGCTGGAAATTATGAAGATACAGTAAAATTACTAAACCAAAAGAAGCTAAACCGAAAAGATACCATGAACCAAAGAACGCAAAGAATTGAATAAATTATATGAGTTTCTTCTTCATCTCTGTACTAATTCTTACGATGAACCAAAATACTTCCAAGCATGACTTTCTTTAAACCAAAACAACTTAAGAGCACCTTCCCTTTATATTTCTCTATTTTTTTCTTTAAAAATTCGGGAACGTAGCCATACGCAATGCCCAGTGATGTGAAACAAAGAGAGTAAGTTTAAGGTGGGGTAGGCTTGGCCAACACCGCAAATCGCACAGATGGGAAAAGGAAGACAGCAGGTGACTGGCGAAAAGGGAGGAAAGAGGGGGGAGACGGGGGTGTAAAATAACGCAGACGAGATGTTCTCGCTCATGTGTTGATGCTTTGGAACTGATTGGATTTTCAACAGGAGGATAGACAGCTTACCATTGACACACCATTTCATATCCACTATGTTAAAATGTGTGTGTGAGGGTGTGAGGGGGGTTCTATGTAAATAGGCCTTTGAACCTATTGGCTTTCCCACAAAAGAGGGGTATGTAGTAGACATGCCGTTTCATTTCCTTTTCCTGGGCACCTGATGCTCTCCAGAAATTTCTTTGCAGATATGTGGAATGCCGATGAGACAGGCCTTTATTCCAGGGCCTTCCCGACAAGAGTCGCCTCACTGTACTACTCACCACCAACATGGATGGAAGCAACAAACCACCACCCTTGGCAAGAACACCTGACAATTCAAGCACGTGAAGACGCTCCCAGTCTCCTACAAAAACAATAAAAAGGCCTGGACAACTTCACTGCTGTTTGAGGAATGACTCAGGAAACTCGACCGGCAGTTTTTGACCCAGAACCCAAAATTGTCATGGTGGTGGACAATTGCCGTGCTCACTCCAAATCGATGATCTGAAGGCAATAGAGCTCGTATTCCTGCTGTCCAACACAACAAATCTACTGCAGCCATGTGATCACGGCATAATCAAGTCTTCAAAAAGATCCAAAGAAAGCTGATGGTGCACAGTTACCTGCTACCTGCTTCATGTCGAGGAGTAGATGAAGGACAGGAGGAAAGAAGTGTACACTGTCAACGTGCTTGAGGCCCTTTATTGGATCAAAGAAGCGTGGTCCCTAACCCAACAACAGTGTATTGCAAACTATTTCATACATGCAGGCTTTGTGGTGAAGGATGCAGCAGCTAAAGAACATGAGACAGAGAACCAAGTGAAAAGAGTGATGTCATAGATGACTTTGGCAAGCTCTTTAGCAGGTTAAGTGACCTAATATCACTTACTGCAACAGCAGATGCCTATTTGACCGTTGTTGGACTTGGCAACGTCAGGGGAGTGGTCAACAGAAGATAGTGTCAACTCCATGACAGAGAAAGACTCAAACAAGGAGGAGGAAGAGGAAGAAGAAATGCCACCACCACCACCCACCGTAGCAGATGCAAGAGATGCGGTCAAGACACTGCTTCACTTTATAGAGAGCCAGTCTGGCGCAGAAAATCAGCTTAACCTGATCTCAAACTTACAGGACTATGTGGTATATTTCTCTGTCTCCAAATCCCGCCAAACGTCAATAACAAACTTACTTCAAGAAAGTCATCCGAGTGGTATACCTATCCCACCCCCTTTGCTATACCGATATCCTCTTTTCATATTTTCCTTTTTTTTTTTTTCGTTTTAAATTAAATAAAGATGAAGTAAGAGACTGTATGAAATATAGCTGACAAAGGCCATCCTAAAAGCAGCAAAAGAAAGTATCCCAAGGGGAGCAAGAAAAAATTATATACCACTCTGGACAGACGATCTTAATCAGTTAAGTAATGAAGTATCGGAAACAAGAGAAAAGGCTGAAGCAGACCCTGTGATGACAATATTGCAGCATATAAAGAGGCAGAAGCTACCTTTAAAAAAGAAATGGCAACGACATCCAAAATGGCATGGAAAGAAAAAACGCATAGCCTTAACTTCGAAAAAGATGGAAATAAACTTTGGAAACTTACAAAAGCCCTAAATAGAGAACCGAATCACTACGCCCCTCCCGCTTTGGAAAAAGAAGGAGAACTTGTCAGTCCACAACAAGCTGCAGACCTATTCATGGAGCAGTTCAAAAAAATTAGTGACAACACAATAGAAAAAGAACTGAAGGAAAGGGTTAGAAAAGAATGCAGAAAACAAAAAAAGGAACTCAAGGAAGCCACAGATGAAGTAATGACAAAGAAGCTAACTATGGAAGAACTAGAAAGCTCTCTCAAAGTGTTAAAAACAAAGAAATCGCCAGGCCCAGACGAAGTAACAAATGAGATGCTTATCCATCTTGGAAAGACAGCGAAAAAGAAGCTATTACAACTCTACAACAGCACTTGGAAAACTGGTAAAATACCAGATATATGGAAAAAGGCTTTTATTGTCCCAATTAAGAAAGAAGGAAAACAAGCAAATGAAGCCGCAAATTACCGACCTATAAGTCTTACAAGCTGCATGTGCAAGCTGATAGAAAGAATTATCAACTCCAGACTGATGTGGTATCTTGAAAACTATAATGTGCTTATAAATGAACAAGCTGGTTTCAGAAGACACAGGAGTACTGAAAATCAAGTAACCTACATATCCCAAGAAATAGAAGACTCGTTTCAGGATGGAAAGAAACAAATTGTGGTATGGGTGGACTTTGAAAAAGCATTCGACAAAGTGTGGAAAAAAGGTCTGGTATATAAACTACAAAAATCAAAAGTATCCCATAACATGCTCAACTGGATACAAAACTACCTAAAAACAAGAAAGGCAAGAGTAACAACACAAGGTCACAAAAGTAGAGAAGCAAAACTAAAACATGGAGTCCCACAAGGTGGAGTACTATCACCTACACTATTTCTCCTCTATGTAAATGATATAAGAAAACACTATGTCGAGGAGTGAAAATGTCGATGTACGCAGATGACCTAGCTCTGATTAGCTCTGACCAAAATTTAATCAAGGCACAACACAGGATGCAAATCACACTGGATAATATCAAAGAATGGACTGACAACTGGGCGATGAAAATAAATGCAGTGAAGACAAAGTTCACAAAAGACGAAAAAGCAAAGCTACGTATTGAAGACCATGAATTGGAAAAAGACGACGCACCAAAATACCTAGGAGTCCATTTTGACCCAAGACTAACATGGAAAAATCAAATCAGCAACAGTCAGAAAGTTGGGGTAGAGCGAACACAACTCTTGAAAAAACTAGCTGGAACAACTTGGGGAGCTAGCTCCGATATACTGAAACAAACTTACACAGGATATGTGAGACCAGCGCTTGAATACGGGATATCTGCATGGGGAAACTGCTCCAAAACTCAAATGGAAAAGCTGGACAAAGTGCAAAACAGCAACATGAGGATAATAAGTGGAGGAATGAAATCGACACCGATTCATGCAATGGAAACCATAACAGGACTTACATCTCTATCAGAAAGAAGGGAATCAAAAATTTTGAAACAATACACAGACGTGAAAACAATGACAGATCAGCCTCTTCACGCTAGAGCGCAACAAAAGAAAACTAGGCGGCTGAAAAGATCCCACTTTATTGAAAGAGCCCAGCAAATTGAAAAAGATCACGAACTTGACGGAATAATGACCCAAAAATGCAAAGCAAATATCAGAGTACCAATTTGGAAAAGGCAAAATCAAGACTTCCGTTGGTGACATTTCAACAAAACAAAAACACGGCGAAGAAATCAAGAAGTCTGTACAGAAGTGCATAGATCAAAACTACCCTGAAAAAAAATGGACAAGAATCTATACAGATGGTTCATGCAATAAAGAACACACATGCGGGGGCCTGGGAGTGCACATCGAGTACACAAATGGTCAACAAAAGGAGATCAGCAAACCGACTGGTACTCGCACTTCAATCTACAAGTCAGAGGCAGATGCAATCCATGAAGCTGTTAAGCAAATCCTCTCAGAAAATGAAAAACCAAGACACATGTGATTTTAACAGATGCTAAGAAAATTCTGGAGGATATAATGATGTCCTTTGCGGATGATATAGACGCCTTGGTGGAAGACCTCATGAAGCTAAGCAAGTTTACCAACATGGTACTACAGTGGATTCCAGGACACTGTGGGATACTTGGAAATCAGATCGCTGACCAACTGGCAAAGGCAGGCAGTCGCATGCAGCAACCCTCCCCAATGTACTCAACAGGAGAAATTAACAAAATGGCCAAATTTATCCAGTCTCAGAGATGGAGAGAGAAGCACCCAGAATACAACATGAATGACCCAATCAAGGTGCTCGACAGAAAGGAACAGGTCATCATCTTCAGACTGAGAACTGGACACAACCAGTTAAAGGAACATATGTGGAGGATGTCCAGAGCAGGTGCCTCTGGACAATGTGACTGCGGACTTGAAAATGAAAATGGACATCATGTCCTAATGGAATGTCCAAAGTACAACCAGTTGAGAAGGAACTTCTGGCCTGACCCAACCCCATACTCAAAGAAGCTGTACGGAAGTGAGGACGACCTCAGGACCACTGTGGGCTTCATTCACCAGACCGGACTGACCATGTGACGTGACGGGAACGAAGAAGAAGAAGAAGAAGAAATATGAATACCTGATGATTCAAATCTATGCTATATTTTTTATTAAGTGTGAATGAGAATGTGAATGGAAAAAAACAAACCAACAACCCCCCCCCCCCAAAAATAAAATAAAGAAAATCATTATATGGTTACCAAGAGGGCTTTTATTCAACAACATTATATAAGAGGAAACAACCCATGAATAGATTAAATGAGCAAATTCCTTAAATAGCTCCGCCCTTGTAAAACATCACAAAACGGGAACTTGCTTTAAACCAAAATGTCTTTAAACGGTAATGGTTTAGAAAGTCCCCAAAATTTCGGTTTGGTTTAAAGTAATTCTACCATAATTGGCCGTTGTGGTGAGGTGAATGTAGTTGTGATGATGATGATGATGATGATGATGTGGAGATGGTTATAATAGTATTGAGAGTAATGACGATGGTGGTAGTGATGATAATGATATGGTGGTGGTTTTGGTAAAAGTTATGATGATGGTGATGAGGTGGTGGTCGTAGAAATGGTTGTACATTGTTATGTGGTAGCTGTGGAAGAAATAATGATAGGCGTGGCAATGCTACTTTTAATTGTCTTAGAACTTCTGGAATTTAAAATTAAAAAATAGCGGGTTTGCGTAAGTCCTGATTACATTCAGCAGGAAATTCCCACCAAGGATAATTGATGGAAGACACCTTATGACTATAACCCCTTATAAATGTTCTCATCTCTATTACAATTGTGGTTTGGATTATTGTACACCAGATGAGTTTCTAAAAATATGAGAATGAAAAATTCAATTCCTGAAAACCCTTTGCTTTAATTGGCCAAAGAATAATATCTAAGAAGTGAAAAAGAAAAAAAAAAAGAAGAAAAGAATGAAAAGCATTTCCTTCTTACATAAAAACCCAGTAAAACTACCCCCCCCCCCCCCCCCCCGGATATAATTGAACATGATAATACTTGGGAAATTAGACAGATGAGGTGTAGTTTAATTTCCTTTCCATTTTACAGGTCTGCTAGCATGTTAATATATAACAAAAGCTACATATTTTGCAAAATAGTAAATAATATCAAAACAAAAAAACAATCCCACCCTCCAAATACTTGGGGTCTTCTGAAACGTGAATCAGCTGATTTTCTATTAACATCTTTTCAAGATTATATATGTTGCTTTGATTAATTAATAATATTTTAAAAATAATTACAATGAGCTTGTTAACTTACATAAGTAATACACCCATTTGATAATTGTTTTTTTTAAAAATTCAATGCACATCACGAGCAATACTCAGTTTAGCCGAGTTTATGTAAAGTACACAATTTCGACTAAGCAATTTTTTTCCCCAACTCTCTCTTATCATTCATTTATAACGACTCACTGATTTTGACAAGATGAAGAACAAGCTAGACTAGAAATACTACAAGTTAAATATTTACCTGTGAGAGAGACAAAAAGCTTTCACATGTTAGTACTTCACCAGCTTTCCTGTCCATGTACTCCTTACAGACAATGCATAGTGATGTCAAACTGAAAAAATTGGCGTTTAAGCATAGATATCAACAACTCTTAATATAAATATTCAGAATTTTATAATACAGTGCACTCTGGATACGTCGAAGTTGCTTAAGTCGATTTTTTCCCTTTGTCCCTCTCCCTTCTTCCTATATAACATTAGTAAAAAAAAAAATCCACATAAGTCAATGTTCTTATCACTCATGACCACAATAAAATCACAAAAAAACAAGTATTTCCATCGGTTAAAAAAGCTACCAGTTAGAATTTTCAATGGTTAAGAGTATTGGCCCACACTGATGTGATGTAGGTGCTTTGTTCTAATCCCAGGCCATCCTATGTAAAGGCCCTCTTAATTAGTATCAATTTTATCAAGAATTCAAGTCAAGTCTAAAACTACAATGGCAAACCTATCGCTGAAAAGAAAGATCCAGCTGATCGATGCATTTGAAAAGTCTGGCATGCAACAGAAAATCATTGCAGAGGAAATTGGCATACCAGCTATTTCTGTCTCGACGATTTACAGGAGGCATGACCTTGACCTAGAGGCTCCTACCCTTCCACTTTCCGCTGAATAATTCCACTTAATTGGTCTACATTCTGCATTCAAGGCAAACATTCTGCTTTACAGCTTTCCAACAGAGGAAATTGTTTTCTTTTAAATCTCTAGTAAAAAAAAAAAAGTGAGCTATGGCTTATTTCGTCAGCATCCCCTATGGTCAATCAACATACATTTTGTGTGTCTGATTAGTCCCTTCAAAATGTGTGCAGCTGATGTCATATAATAGTATATTTTTGGGAAGGGGGGTTGACCGAAGTATTATTATTATATTGACTCCAATATTTGAGGTTATAGGATCTCGAAATAACTTAATAACAAAATGATTAAATACAAACGATAGTAATTTAATGAAACTTGAATGATAATAAAAGAGAAAAGTTTGATCAGAAGTCTTAGCTTGTTGTTGTTATCAGTTCATGATTTGTGAGAGAGCGGAAGACTTCGCTCGCTTCGTCCAAAGCTCCATTCGTCTTTTTCGCTCCCTACATTACCCCCCTCCCAGCTGTATACCACATAGTTTACAGCGCTAGTCTTGATATCGAGGAGGGAGCCTTGACTGTCTACCGGACCTGGTGGTAATTGTAACGTCTCTATTTGGGCGTGTTTTGTCCGATACCGCCTCTTCCAATGTAGCAGGTTTTGTATCTGAACCTGGTCCTAATTGGGGCTTCCTTGTTTGCTGTATTGTTGTTGGAGCGATATGTGCTGCTTTCAGGCGATCTACAGTTACCTTCTCTTTTTTTCCTTTAATGTCTAATACAAAATATTTGTCATTTGTCTCTAAAATTCGATAAGGGCCGTCATAGTGCCGTTGTAAAGGGGAACGGTGAGAGTCAATGCCAACGTAAACGTAACCGGTAGAAGTTAGATTGGTAGGCATGTAAACAGGCTGATTCCCATGAAAGTTGGGCAGAGTTGAAGCCAGTGATTGCATGGTTACTTTGAGTTGCTTCACGAAATCTGAACTAGGCTCTATGTGCGGAGTGTTTTTGGGTTGCAGTATTTCTCCTGGAAGACATAGTGTTGAACCGTAAACCATTTCGGCAGGTGAGCAATCGACCTCAAGTCTCCAAGAAGAACGAATTCCAAGAAGAACCAATGGGAGTTCTGAGTACCAATTTGGAGAAGTTGTTCTCGCCTTCAATGCACTTTTGAGTTGTCTGTGAAAGCGCTAGACCATCGCGTTTGCTTGTGGGTGGTATGCCGTCATGTTGTTGGTCTTGATGCCAAGCAACTTCCCAAATTCTGACCAAAGCGTCAAGTGAATTGTCTACCTCGGTCAGAGGTAATGTCTGTGGCACACCAAATCGCAATATCCAATGTTGTAGAACAGCTTGTGCGCATGTCGTAGCATGTGCATCTGGTAGTGGAATTGCTTCGGGCCAACGAGTAAAACGGTCTATTATGGTGAAAATGTATGACATGCCTTGACTTGTTGGTAAAGGGCCAACAAGATCAACATGTAGGCTAGAAAATCGTGTGTCTGGTTGTGGTAAGCGAATTGATAACGGTGATTTGGTATGTCGACTGATCTTTGATGCTTGGCAGGCATGGCACTCTTTACACCAGCGACGAATATCTCGTTTCATACTCTCCCAAACAAAATGCTGACAAATGAGTTTTTGTGTGGGTCTTGGGCCAGAGTGTGATAGGCCGTGCAATTGGTCGAAAATCAGATGTGTCCACGATTTGGGTAGAATGGGCCTTAGTCTTCCAGTTGACGTGTCACAGAGGATGACATGGGTGTTGAAGTCGACATATTGGAGATTTAAACCTGTTGTTTTAGACATGTAGCTCTCCATCTCTCCTGAATCACGTTGGTCTTTAGACAAACATGCAAAATCTCACGGGGATAGGTTGTGATCTCCCTTGGATGATGCATTGATTGTTAAACGGGAGAGGGCATCAGCGACGACATTGAACTTTCCTCGGAGATGTTGTATATCTGTAGTAAATTCGATTATGTAGGAGAGGTGTCTCGTCTGCCGCGGCGATCTATCCGTTTGACTTCTGATCGCTGTAATAATGGTTGGTGGTCAGTGTAAATTGTAAACGACTGGCCTTCCAGATAATGTCTGAAGTGTTTGATTGCGGAATAGGCGGCGAGGAGTTCTCGATCAAACGCACTGTATTTCTTCTCTGTTTCAGACAATTTCCGTGAGTAGAAAGCAAGGGGAATCCACGATTTACCATCCTGTAGTTGCTCTATTTGCGCACCAACAGCTACGTTTGAAGCATCGACAGTGAGGCTCGTCGGCACATTTTGACGAGGATGATGGAGGAGGACGATGTTTTTGAGAGAGTTTTTGACTTGTTCAAAAGCCTTTTGACAGTCTGTGGACCATTCGATGCGTTGGCCTTTGCCGCTTGCCTGAGCATGCAGTGGAGCAAGTGTGTCAGCGATGTGTGGCATGAACCGATGATAGTAATTGATCATGCCGAGAAATCGTTGGAGCCCCGTGCGGTCAGTTGGTGGTTCACTGTTGACTAATGTGGAAACTCGGTCAGGGTGTGGAAGAATACCTTGCGATGTGATACGGTGGCCAAGAAAGTCAAGTTCGCTAGCCCCAAATACACACTTGCCTTTGTTGATAACCAACCCGTTGTCAGAAAGAAGCTGAAACAGCTGGTGAAGGTGTTCACGGTGTTCTTCATGGGAGTGGCTGGCTATTAGAATATCATCGATGTAGCCGAATGCAAAAGGAGCGTTTCTCAGGATTCCATCCATAAGCCTCTGGAATGTCTGGGCAGCATTCTTAAGGCCGAATGGCATACGTACAAACTCCAGAGGCCAAATGGAGTAGTTATTGCGGTTTTTGGAATGGATGTAGTTGCGACGGGTATTTGGTGATAACTCCTAACAAGATCGACTTTAGAGAAAACTTTGCACCCTGCAAGTCGTCTATTGAAGTCCTGAATGTGAAGGATATCTGTCATCTTTTGTTTGTGTGTTGAGGTGGCGATAGTCACCGCAAGGTCGGAGTTGCCCGTCAGCTTTCGGAACAACATGAAGAGGTGAAGACCATGGAGAGTTAGAGCGTCGAATGATCCCCATTTCTTCCATAGCCAGAAATTCTTGTCGAGCTGCAGTCAGTTTATCCTCGGTAAGACGACGAACTCTGGCTTGAACTGGCGGTCCGTCTGTAACTATATGCAGCTCCACACCATGCTTGTTGACAGGAAATTCTGACAACATGCATGAGTATGAGGTTTTCTCTGCGAAGGAAAGTCCCGAAACCGAGTGGGAGGCTCTAGTTGGCTGAAGCGAGGCTAAAACACTGCCGAGTGACATAAGGCGTCTACCTTTTAAGTCAATGAGGAGTTCATGTTGAATAAAAAAATCTGCTCCAAGTATCAGTGATGATACTCACAAAAAGTCAAAAAGGAGGAAAAGTCTCGGAAAAACGGAAAACTCACCTAGAACATTCTTGCACCACAGGAAAGTAGGCAGGATGACTTCTTTTGAGTACAATTTTAAAATGCCCGGAGTCCAGTAAAAGGAGGAAATTTTTTATATATATTTTTTTTTTTTCAAAAAGGAGGTCTTTTTTAAAGATTTATTATATAAAAAAAAAGTAAAAGGAGGAAATGAAGGAAATATCCGCGGATCGAGGATCTGAGGAGGAAAACCGAGGAAAGGAAAGAAAACCGCGGATTTCCGCGGATCCGCGGAAAAGTATCATCACTGAAGTATAGGTCTCGTGATGTCTGCCAGAACGAACTCATGTGTAAGAAGTTTTTTTTGTCCAAAGTGGAGCGTGAAGGTTCGTTTTCCCCATGAACGGATAGAGGTACCGTTAGCTGCTAATAAGGGTGAGGAGGGGGAGTTGCATTTTCTCAGCAAGTCTTGCAGTTGCTTTCGTCTCCCAAATCCTGTCAGCAGCCTCAGCTAGAAGTTCTACGTCGACGATATTCTGACTAGCTAAAATGCATTGGATGTCAGGAGGGAGGTTTGACAGGAAAAGTGTCCGTTTCAATGTTTGGGGGTCATCATTCAATGAGTTGATTTTCCTCAGCAGCGCTGTTGGTCGTTTGTCACCCATTCCGTTGAGATTAAGCAGTTCGAAATCCTTTTGGGCTTGAGACTTGCCGAATGTCTTGATAAGTGATTTTTTAAGCGTCTCATATTTATTTTCATGTGGAGGGTTTGTGAGTACTGCCTGCATTTCTTCTGCAGTGTTTACATCTAGAGTGCTAACAACATAGTCGTATTTTGTTTGATCTTCTGTGATACCGCGAGTGTTAAATTGTGCTTCAATTCTTGCGAACCAAACGTCTGGTGACTTTGTCCAGAATTCTGGCAGTTTTAGTGAGACTGCCCCAACCGTGCTTTGACTTTGTTGGGAGGATTGGAGGACAAGGAGTTGTTGCAAAAGGTCAGAAAGTTCGTTTTTATGTTCTGCCATGTTCAGCGTCGGGGTCACCAGTATAGGATCTCGAAATAACTTAATAACAAAATGATTAAATACAAACGATAGTAATTTAATGAAACTTGAATGATAATAAAAGAGAAAAGTTTGATCAGAAGTCTTAGCTTGTTGTTGTTATCAGTTCATGATTTGTGAGAGAGCGGAAGACTTCGCTCGCTTCGTCCAAAGCTCCATTCGTCTTTTTCGCTCCCTACAAGGTCAATGACCTAGGCAATATTATATGTTGGCTCCAATCAGTAATATTATTGAGTGCGGTCAGCTTCTTTCACTATTTAATTTTTGCCCTGTGTATTGTGTGTCGGCATGCACATTTGTTTGATTAGGTGTGTGTTGAGGGGAGAAGGGTCCTGACAAGGTTAAATCCGTCCATTCAATGCTTTACTCGGAGACTGCAAGGACCTGCATGTCCTCTATTATTATTTGACACCCTTTTTAATCTTTACACAATCTGCACATTTTTACATATTTTATATTTTATCATTTGAGTACTTTTGGATTGTCTATTACATTTTCTGTTGCAAAGCATGTCATAGTCAGTAACAGTAAGTTGATTCCGCTTTTTGATCTCAAATTCCGCTTTTTATGTATTCTGATTCCTCTTTGGGGCAATTTGGGGTAGGAGCCTATGATGACCACTCCAGGGACCTCTACTTCTCTGATCAATTCAACGCGACCAAGCAACGTCAGCGAAAAGCGTGACATGAATATGATAATAATAATACACATTTATATAGCGCTCATTCTCGTGTAAAACACAAGCTCTGGGCACTTTACAATATAAATATCAATTTTAAGTGAAAAAAAAAAATAAAAAAAATAACAACAATAATAATTCATAGCCAAATCAAGGATTCATATAGAGTCAAGAAAAACAAATACAGTAAAAATGTGTCTTGAGATTCTTTTTAAAAGTAGGTAAAGACTTGCACTCCCTCAGACCACGTGGTAGTTCATTCCAAATCTTGGGGCCGAAACAAGCAAACGATCTATCACCAAATTTTGTTCTTGATCTTTTTTCCGAAATTTTCGTTTGGTCATTACATGATCTTAAAGTGTAATTTTCAAATTTACACATGACCACGTGATCTGTGAGATATGCCGGTCCTATACCAGCCAAACACTTATAAACAAGACACGCTGCTTTGTAATATGTGCGCTTTTCAATGGGCAACCAATGGAGAGAGGCCAACAAAGGGGTTGCATGATCAAATTTTTTTTTGCCAAAAACTAATCTTGCTGCACTGTTTTGAAGTAGTTGTAATTGTTTAATAGAAGCATGAGGCAAGTTGACAAGCAGCGAGTTACAATAATCTAGTTTCGAAAAAATGAGGGAAACAACTAATGTTTTACATGTTCCAATTGTAATATACTGACGGATCGAACTGATTTTCTTCAATTGAAAGTATAAAGATTTACAGAGAGCAGAAATGTGAGCTGACATTCTCATTTCTGAATCAAAATAGACACCCAAATTTTTCACAGTCTTTGAAACTTTGATCTTTTCACCCCCAATCAACACCTCAAGACCATCATTTACTTTCAACTGCCCTCTATTTCCCACAATCATCACTTCTGTTTTTGACTCATTCATTTTCAACTTGTTTGCATCCATCCACTCCTTCACATCCGTCACACATTCTTCCACACGTTTCACAATATTTTCGAGATTTTTAGTTTTATCAGTAGCATAAAGTTGCGTATCATCTGCATAGAGATGATAGCGCAGCCCATGACCAGTGATGACATTAGATAATGGAGAAGTATACAAAACAAAAAGAATTGGACCCAAAACAGAGCCTTGAGGAACACCAAAAGACAATGTATGTTGACGAGAAAGTTTATCTAAAATCATAACCTGTTGCTTTCTGCCATCTAAATAAGATTCAAACCACTGCAAGACAGTCCCAGACAAGCCAAAAGTTATATTAAGTCGTTTAATGAGAATACAGTGATCAATAGTATCAAACGCCGCCGAAAGGTCTAACAATGTCAGAAGAGAAACAGAACCTTTATCTAAAACATCAAGCAAATCACTCGCAACACAGCACAGAGCAGTTTCTGTGCTGTGGTAAATACGATAAGCTGACTGAAATTTTTCCCATAGATTGTTTTCATGGAGATGTAGTGAAAGACGTCTGAGTACAACTTTTTCAAGGATTTTAGAAAGAAATGGCAGATTTGAGACGGGACGGTAGTTACTAAGGTCATTTACATCGAGATTTTGCTTTTTTATGAGAGGCTTTACAATTGCATGTTTATAGATATCTGGGACTTGTCCTGAGATAAGTGACTGATTTATAATATAAGTTATGCAAGGTATCAATTCAGGAAGACATAATTTCAAAATATTAGTTGGTAAAGGATCTAAATCACATGACTTCGAGGAAGATGAAAAAATTATTTTAGAAATCTCTTCTTCAGTTGTTTCGTTAAAACAAGAGATTCCCTGTGAACCCGAAAAAGGGTGGAAATTTATATCATCATTTTGCACGAGGTCCAAATTGTTCCAAATTTTCGATATTTTTCCCGAAAAGAAATCTGAAAATGCATCCGGCTGCTTTTCTACCGGGATATTAGTGGGTAGACACATGCCCTTTTCTTCCCCTAAAAGTACCTTTGAAACAGAGAAAAATTCCTTAGTGTCCCTCACTGATGACAGTTTCGTGTTATAATAGTTTCTTTTTGCTCTTTTGCAGGTGGTTTTATACTTATGCTTTTTTGCTATATATATCAGCCGGTCAATCTCAAGGCCCGATTTTCTCCACGATGCCTCTGCATTCCTTTTTTCCCTTTTGGCAGTTTTTTCACTCTGGTTAAACCACGGAGACGGTTTCCTGGAATTTATTATTCTAGTTGTCTTTGGCGCATGCCTGTCGATGACGTTGCGCAGTACCTCGTCCGTTTTCTGTGCTGATGGTATATCCATTCTTCCTAGTTCCTCTGACAGATTGTTTTTGAAGGAACTAATGTCTATTCTATTAGTATCCCTAGACACTATCTTGACTTTCTTTGCTTTCTCTTTGATGCATTTGAGAGTTGCCAGAATCAGATTGTGGTCTGAAATTTCTTTTTTGATATTTTTAATTGATTCAACAAGCGAGGGTGTATCAATGATGAACCAGACCAAGATGTGCCCCAATCTTTGAGTTGGAGAGGTCAATAACTAAGTCAGGCCATGTTCATTCAGCATATTTTTTATAATTTTAACGAGACTATTCTGATCAACATCAAACTGAATATTAAAATCGCCGATAAAATTTTTTCGCTTATTTGATGTGTCTTTTGATACAAAATCTGAAAATTCGTCAGCAAAATCATTCTGTCTCAGTTTGTTCTTTTTGCTTGGGGGTGGTCTGTAGATACAAATGATTAAAAATGATCAACATGAAGGGACATATTCTAGATTGGCTTGCTTTGTTCACATGCATTTTTGCTCATTTGGTTACACTCCAGTTAAGGTGATTTTATTCCCTGTTCCACTGGGCATCGTCTTTTCCGGAGTTACTGTATTTGAAAATGTTAAAAAAGTTTTCTTGACTTAAAAATGCAATTAAATATAAAAAATAATAGATTATCAAAATGAAAAACAATCATACCTGTATATGTTTGCTAAGTCATAGATGTGACAAACATTTCTGATGTTGAGTATTGCCTTTAGATAATCAGAGATTGAAGACTCCAGTTCCACAAATCCATATCTGTGAGCAAGACTCAATATGTCGAGCAAGTTGTCTTCCTAAAAACAAAATGACAAGAAATGATGTTCAACTTTTAGAAAACAACAAAAATAAAAATAAATTTAGATTATTATCTATGATACAGTTTTTTTTGTTTTTTATCTCCTAAGTGTCTAGCAATCCACACAGTTGGTAAGAAAGAAAAATTCTGATGCAGGCTGAAAAAAAAATTGATGCTTTAAAAAATCCCTTATAATGATGGGTCTATTATACATTGTTTCCACTGTAGCAAAATGTTTATGAAGGGATAAATTAAACTTTCCATGGACAATGTACTATAATACACTGTAATAACCAACCTCAATCTCAATTAGATTCATCCGCCCTGTGTAAATATACTTTAAAAGGGCAGAGAAAGCAACAACTGGCGTGTCTTGAAGCTCAATCTGCGTTGTACCAGGCTGAGATTCTTTCATCCCTCCGAAAAGCATGGCTCTGAAATAAAAAGTGACCTGAAATTAATAACAACTGAATGGATATTATTGAAGCCATTAGCATTGGCTAATTTGTACCATGGAGCAGTGCACAAAACATTTTTGACATCTACATTTTCCTGTCAGTTTCCCAACTTTTTAAAATTCCTGTCACATGACTCTTGGGACTGAGAAATTTATGGACATCACCTTGTTTTTAAAATTCTTATTTGACTTTCTTAAGAATTCCAATTTTACAAATATGAAAAACCACAAAACTTTCCATTTAATTTATTGAATTTTATTGAAAATTGATTTTTTTTTCCTACAAAATGACAAATTGAAAACATACCTGAAAAAATCAGATCTTGCTGCCAAAATGACTTTGTGACTGCGAAAAGGAAAGCCATCTGCAATGAAAGTGATGTCAGAATATTCTTCTGTTTCAATCAGTTCAGCAAAGTTGTCTGACAAACTTCCAACATGATCAACAATACCCACAGGAGCAGGAGATCTTAAATGGTGATGGTCACACATCTTTTTCAAAGTTGTGCCAAATCATCTAGAAATACTGATGTCAGACTAGACCTGTACCATGAAGAAAATAAAAATAATAATTGTGATTGTTTCAAGAATTAAACAAGAAAAAGATAATGCTGGTGATGCTAAGAGAAAATAAATGAGGAAAGTTAATAAACATATAAAAGAAGCATTAAATAATGGAAATTGATTTAAAAGCGCTCCTCAAAAATTTATTGAAACACGAAAACTCCTGAGTGTCTTTGACAGTAAATGGCAGCAGCTTCTAATGGTTCTCACACCACTATGTTATGACGACCATTCCAGGACACAAACTCATCACTGCAATTGTGTATTGTCGCAAACCCGGCCAGAAGCTTCATCACAATGCACTGTTCAACTAAAGCGCTGCAGTGGCTCTTGACCACAACGGGTATATGTTGGACAGGAAGCAAGCCCCCACTGGTGAAGTAAGCATGCCGTTAAGCAGGTTCTCGGCCGAAGCCAATTGGATGCCACCCTATGTCTCCTATTGCTAGTGGAAAAGCCTGGCAACTTCTACAGTTTTGAGTAGTCTCCTGCCGGACATTGGACAGGAAAATGGTTGAATTTTATTTATTTTTTTATATTTCAAGGGTATTTTTTGATGAATGGCAATACACAGCTTAACTATCTTGCCCACTAACAATTAATTATCTTTCCATTACAATATCTTCTAAATGAATTTAAAGCGGAAAACGGGAATTGTACCAACCAAATGATATAGCGTTCAATGCCCATTTATCAAATTCTGTAAATAAACACCAGAGATATCTCAATTTAACCAAGCCATGATTTTAGCCTGCAGCTCACAAACGATGTCTAAAGGTCACGCAGGTAAATGGGAGAACACAGATTTTGATTTAGCCTTTAAGCCCATCATTTAAGTTTAAGTAAGTGCCTAGTTCTAAAAATTGTCCAAGGATGGATATAGTTCTCTGTATTGTTATTCCAAATTATTGAATAATATAAGTAAAAGACCTGATGCAAACATGGGTTTCGGTTAGTGAAATTTTTAAAGACCAAAATTCTGCTTACAATCCAATATTATAATTATTGAGTTGAGTGAGTGTGAGTAGAATTTTGACGAAAGCTAACCTAAATTGCTTTGGCTTTGTATTTGTATTGTTGGTATCAGTATCAGTATCAGTATCAGTTCAGGTTGCAGAACCCAGGATTATTTGTGTAGGATCTGAGTTTCCATATTCTTAAACATGCTACTGAACTACCAAAGAAGTCAAATTTCCGTATGAGAATAAAAAATTTTAATTATCCTCAGACTTAATGTTTGTTATTTGTTGTTTCGATCCGTCAGCCGTCAGCAGTGGCAGTTCAGTGGTGACCAGTGATCGTTACAAAAACAAGGCTGTTACGTTAGAAAGCAAAGCAAGTAACCGTCCTTAAAACATCGTGTGGCAATTGCTCATTAGCTCAATACAAACCTTCAATTCCTACAACATCGTGGAGAGAACAATTTTTATTCACTAAACAATAAAAAAAGTTCCAAGACTCGATTCATTGACAAACAGTCTTTGCACTGCATCCATTTTGTTTGTTTCCAAATTCTAACATTAAACGAAACGAAAAAAAATAGGGAGCATGAAAATTAAAAATTTTAGATTTTAAAGTTCTATTTTTACGAGAGAAAAAAAAACAGAAATATTTCATATGTCGTGTTTGGTAACTCGACATATTTTCCCTATACTGGATTTGGAGATAACTGATCAAAATCAATTATCAAATCTCTAAACTTCGTATGATATTGGAAATTATCAAATGAAAGAGCCCCAATGAATTTTGTTTACTAGGATAAAGCCCAGTGGCATTACTCTGTGCTGCCAAATTAAATTTTTCTGAACCAAATCATAAAGTTGACTGTTGCCGAATGTCTCGTGGATTTTTTATTTTATGTCTTTTATATATATATATATATATATATATATATATATATATATATATATATATATATATATATATATATATATATATATATTGATCCATTCTGTACAATTTGAATTAATTATTTTTAGAAGGTTTCAATTGACGTCTTAATACTTATTTTCACTTAAAGATAAAAATTTCCTCTTGTTCACCCTCAATTTATTTTTTTTCTGAAATGTCTCTCTGCCGCTATGTGGTCTAGTGGGATGACACTCGCCACCGTCGGATAGGAAGGCCAGGATTCGAGTCCCACTCTGAGTATTGCATAGTTGAGTCCTTGGAAAAGGCTATTTACTCACATCCTCTCACCTAATCCGGTGTAAAATGAGAATGGTGGTTAACAGCATTGTCCATGTCAAATAAAAATAGGCACTATCGGTGTTGCTGTTGGCTAGGGACCCTTGTAAAGGGCTTTGAACACATTTAGCAGATGCTGCGCTATATAAACGCTCATTGCTCATTGAGCGTTATATAATTTTAAAATACGCTATACAATTATTATTATTATTATTATTATTATTATTATTATTATTATTATTATTATTATTATTATTATTATTATTATATATTATATTATTATTATATTATTATTATTATTATTATTATTATTATTATTATTATCATCATCATCATCATCATTATTACTATTATTATTATTATTATTATTATTATTATTATTATTATTATTATTATTATTATTATTATAGTAGTAGTAGTAGTAGTAGTAGTAGTAGTAGTAGTAGTAGTAGTAGTAGTAGTAGTAGTAGTAGTAGTAGTAGTAGTAGTAGTAGTAGTTCTTAAAATCATTATTAGGTATTACTATTAAAATACCTAGGCAACCGACATGAGCTGAAGTGCAGCGCCGCAAAGGGGGAAACATGAGATGTCAACAGCAGGGTGCGAACCCAAGTCTCCCGAAGGAAAATGTATTACTTAATCCAGTCTACATCTCGCTTCAAAAAGTCATCAAACAGACGAAATAGGTACCTACCTATGATTAGCATTTGTAACAATTCTAATTGGATGATATCACCGTGAACTTACAGTACCGGAGAGCTCGATGGGTGACATGCATTTGTATGAAATCCGGAATCAGAAAGGTGACATAGACAGGCTAGATCGCTTCCAGAGCAAAGATGTTCAAATGATAGTGGACTATAAAACCAGAACACGTACAGAACGCCTAAATAAAATGCTCAAAGATTCTTATCTTCCTCTGACCCCCGCTCCAAAAATCATAATATTTCTATCAGCATCATGTAAAACGGAATTAAATGCTTTTGATGTGTTTGGAAAATCACAAAAAGTGCAATAAAAACATTGTTAAAAACACAAGAGACATAAAATCTGGCATTTTTTTACGACAGAAAATTGTGTGAATCTGAAGCCCATTAATTATTGACTGGAAGCACCTTGACACTCTTCAAAGTGCATGACATTAGTCAAAGATTTTCACATTGATTTAGATAATGACTGCTCATAAGTAAAAATGAGTACTGGAAGGTACATCATAAACAAGTATGCAAGCTAATACTAATACTTATGAGGTACTCTTAAAATTGATGACCCCTGACTGTCATTTTCATAATCCAAAAGCTTGACAGAAGGAAAGTTATCTTCAAACTGAAAAATCTATGATAATACTTTTGTTCTCAACGTTTGTAAGACTCAAAGAGATTAGCCATGATGAGAGACAATAAGCTATCACCAAACTCGTAGGTCACAATACACAGTTGTCAATCCCATAACAAAGGATATCGCTCAGTCTCTCTTTACAACTGTCATTGTCTACCTTTTGTCAAGACTATGTCCAGCCCCCTCACCTCCTATTTAATGGTCACAGATTACATTACAAACCCATATTGCAAAGCCCCGCCCTCTTTTGTCTCCAATAGAGTGGTGACAAACTACTATAGCATTATATCCCGGTTACTCTCGATTATTCAACATGTCACGATTTCTTCCACCATGAAATCATGATATTTTGTTTGATTGATTTCTTGAATTTACCACTTTTTGAGGGCGAAAATTTGTTGCGATTAACCGAAGTTTGTTGCAATTAAACAGTGACTTTTAAATAGAATTAACTCCGTTTCGTGGGAAATGTTGCGATAACCGAGAGTTGCAATTATCCGGAGTGGACTGTATATATTTATATATATACATATATATATATATATATATATTATATATATATATATATATATATATATATATATATATATATATATATATATATATATGTATATGTGTGTGTGTGTGTGTGTGTGTGTAGAAAGTAAATGAGAGAGAGAGAGAGAGAGAGAGAGAGAGAGAGAGAGAGAGAGAGAGAGAGAGAGAGAGAGAGAGAGAGAGAGAGAGAGAGAGCGCGCGCACTTCTACTCTGTTACCATCTACGTGGGTCTATGATGAATTAATCCATCTCAGTAAATCATTTATTATTTACCTCGCCATGAATAAAACTTTAAAAAACATTTGAAAGATATATTTAAATAAAATATGTTGTATAAATCTTCACTTTAATAGCTATATCGATGAGCTTTATTAGTGGGATGATTAATTTCATTTGCACGGTTACAATTTTTAGCTCTTTTTAAAAAAGAATCATTTGGCTACATTTAAGGCAGTTTATGTGACCACTCCATTTATTACTTCACCTCATAACTCATAAATATCAACAACAAAGGAAGGATAGGAAGACAGAGAATAGCATCAACAATCTATCTCGAAAACTTGCAAATTATTTCAGTTCCAAGATTGGGAAGGCGATGTCAAGACACGGGAGAATTAGAAAAGCGAGTCATGCTGGAAGCTGGTATTCAGGCTCAGGTAGGCCTGTAACCAGAACAAGAAACGCCTGCCTAAACTAAACTAAAACTCAAACAGAACACTATCTCAAACTCACTCCCAAATGACGAACATTTTGATTTACTTAGATTGATTGAATTTTCATATTCACATCTTATTTTATTCTCATCGAGTTACTTAATGTCTCATTCACAAACTGAATAATAAGAGTAAATCATAAAAAGATAGACTCGAAAGTTAGACATTAGCAGACACAATATCCTAGTCATAGTGAGTAGTGAGTATAGCCAGTATTAGTATAGTATAGATAGCATAGCCTATAGCATAGTATCAGTGATCAGCAGGGAGTTTAACAATTATTCTTAATGTAACTCACACACATGAAACCAATGTCATATGAAAGAGCTGACAACACTGATTACAAAACAGTTTGAATTTTCTTTCTATCTTGACTAGAAATGTAGTTATACGGCAATTCAAAGTTTTACCCCAAAATAACCATTGGAAAGTTGTGAACGAAATCGTATGCCGTTAATAAAAAATGGTTAAAACAGTCAATATGGAGTTCTTATTAGCAGATTGTATACCAAAATGTTAGTCTTATCTAGACAATATGCATTTACATTAATATGGTTAAACAGATCTGTCACAGATGTAGGTGTCATTCAGAGGATCTCAGTACTAGAGTAAAACGCTTTAAAGACGTTGGGCTAAAATGCTAAGGTATTCACATTGAATCCTATGGGTCTTTATCCTAATTGATATTGATTGAAAAATCATTCCATATAAACATTATCATCCTGGATTTGGAGTTTTATTTACTATCCTCATTACTGTCATTCAACCCAATAGACATGGAAATTTACATCTTATCATTGGAGAGGCATGGGAATAATTCAATGTTAGAATGAAATGATTGACTGATGGAATTTTAAAATAATTTTGTTTTGTTTTTTGTTTAAATCATCAAATTCTATTTTGAATTTCTTGTTAAGTTGGGATCTGTTTTGATGTGAGTGTATTTGATAACACGGCTGGCATTCAGGTGTTCAACTGTCTTTCCAATTTCAGAGATTAAACAATTTTACTACCTTTAACATTTATTATTTTTCAAATTCAGGTTCAGAACTGAATAAACAGTTAGGAAGCTGGCTTTCAAAGGCAACAGAATCACACGCCCCTGCAAGGGCAATTATTGCGCCGTAAGTATTTTTTTCTCTAAGCTTTATTGACATTATCATTATGATAATTACTTATGGAGCAGTCAAAGTATTGTCCCAATTGAGGGTACCCCCAACCTAGAACTCAACCCTATAAGTATTATGAAACACCACTACACACTTGGCTACACATCTTTAATATTGTATGAGGTTTGCCAATTGTGTGCATGATTTTGACAACATGTTACATATTCAATGAGTTATTAGGAGATCAGTACTGAGAAGTTGGATAACTGTTGTACTGCTGTTAGCGTGTTTGAATCTAATACATCCAATGCATTTGACGAATGTGCATCATTACCGATTATGATAGAATTATTGCAAGTCAAAATACTCACAATTATGCTATGACAGATCTGAGATACTTGGTGGGTGAAAGTGTGTGTGTGTGTGTGTTGAATCACATACGAATTAACATCAGGTCATGTTCAAGATTGGAAAATTGGATGGTTACCAAGTGTTGTAAATCTCATTACCACTGTGCATATGTTGGAGATATTTTTTTTTTTTTTTTTGTAGCTATTAAGGGCGAGCCATCATACTTGAATGGAATGAATATCATTGACTTTTTAGAAAAGAGAACGTTTTTTAAATCCCTACTGTAAGATTTTGTTTGATTTAACTCTATTTTACTAGTTTCATGTGTGAGCTTAGTAGGGATGTATGCTAAATTTACTTTTGTTGATAAGAACTTTGAAAAATTGATTTGAAAAATTTGATCTTGAAATATAAAGCTTTGATATCATGCTTATCCCCGTATAAGACAAAGGCTATAGTCACATTACAATTATATAGCAACAAGAGCAGCAGTCGAGTGATAAAGAATATAGGCTAACTAAACGGTTCTTTTTAAATGAGGGGAACAAACATAAAATTAATAGTTTCTAAAGGGAATTGAAATAATTAGCAAGAGAAATGAACGATTGAGCAACTTGAACAGACTTGAAAAAGAGGTTTCTGTTCACATTTTGAAAAGAGGATAGGGTAAGGAATTCAACATTTCTAGAAAAAGCACATTTAATCTTCTCATTTAAAAATCCACAATAGGTCACTAATCCACTTGCAGATATATTCTCTTACCATGTGCACAAGATTTTCAAAATAGGAGGAACAGGCATGTATGACTGTAGTGACGGAGAAGAAGACGCCCACTATATACTCCAAACCTGCCCAAAGTATTCAACAGCAAGAGAGGATTTTTGGCCTGCTACCAAACATCTGCAGAGCCGAGGAAGACACCAGCACTCTTTCACCAACTAGACATTCAAGCATGAAGACAATATAAGAGGGAAACGAAGAAGAAGAAAAAGAATATTCTCTTAACTATCTTTTACTTATAAATCAATTTTATAATTCTTATTATTATTTCTTTGTGTATCATTAGCAAATGTGTAGTCTTAATTGTTGATTTTTACTAATTTTGTCCTCAGTCATGCTGGATACTGTTTTTGTGGGGCATGTGGGGCTTTTGCTTACCGGCAAGTTAATCCAAGATCTGTGTAAGTTTTTGTTTTTTTCATAAATTTCGAAGGATTATAGTTGTACTGAATTACAGAGTTGTTTTAACAGTTGTTTGTGATTGTGGGCAAATTACAAGAAAGGTATTCAAAGGACATTGTATCTCTGTTCAATTTAAATCAAATTAAATCATTATTGCTCAGCTGCAGGATTGCATCTCACGCGTTTGATTGATTAAGTTTTCTAACCCGGAACTGGAAGTTTCTTTGTCTTTAAGATGTTATAATTGTCTCACTCACAAGTGATATCATTCTGTTGACCAACCTTGTCTTACCTATTTCTCTCAAAGTGTTTTAACAAAAAAATTTTTTTCAGGAAGCGAATTTTTATCCTGGGTCCATCACACCATGTCCAAATGTCTGATTGTGCTTTGTCAGGGACTGAATTGTATGAGACTCCTCTGTATAATCTTACCATTGACAGTGCAAGTATGGGCTTTATTTTTCTTTTGATTATTACATTATTTTGAATGAAATTAAATTCTTTGTGGCTAAAAAAATAAACCATGAATTCTCATGACTCCCACAATCTTACAACTGACGAGCATGAGTCAATTAAAATTTTTCTTTTTCAAATTGAAGTATAAGAACCTACATTATTTTCTTGTACGTTTTTATGAGCTGGACTCTGATCACCATAATATTTTTTTCTCTTTCCAATAGTATACCATGAATTAAAAGGTACAGGGTTTTTCAGTACCATGTCATTGAGCACAGATGAAGCAGAGCATAGTATAGAAATGCACCTGCCATATATTGCCAAAGTCATGGAAAAGTAAGTGATTGGCTTTGATTTTTGATGTTTTTTTTGTATATATGATCATATCACCTCTGTAGCTGCACCTTCCAATTTTCAGTTGCACCAGTCTTCGTTGTCTTAAACTCAAGACTGATCATGAACCTTTAGTGTACAAATTCACTGTTTGCTTGCTTTGAAATCCTTCAATAAAGGCAGTTAGTTTTGTTTTTTAGATAAGAGTGACTGTCAGGATCAAAAGGTCGAATGAAAAATGTTTACTTGTCTTTATCACTTAACTTTGCACTTGTGGGGTTGGCTAGAACTAACTTATGATTTTGTCTGATCATAGCTTGATAACATAGAATTTAATTTAATTTATTGCTTAATGAATGTTTTAAGTATGATGTAAACTCACTAATTTTTTTTTTTAAAATACCCAATTTTGAAATGAATGCAAGATGGATTAAGAGATTTAAAAATTTGCCCTTTTTGTTACTTTTTTCAACGACAACGGTAAAGTTTTCATGTTTTTGTGTTTTTTAAAAAACAAATTGCTCAGTTATCAAGGCCAGTTCACCATTGTCCCAATTCTTGTTGGATCCCTCACGCCCGAGAGAGAAGCTAGATATGGGCAGATCCTTAGCCCTTACCTTAAAGATCCAAACAATCTTTTTGTTATCTCATCTGATTTCTGCCATTGGGGTAAGTTGTATAAATGCTTTTTTGTGTTTAAAAAAAAAATTGTCTTTTCAATTTATTGTAACTTCGAAGGAATGTTTTAAATGGTGTCGATAATTCTGGCTGGTTGACATGCACGTTTCTTTTTTAAAAAGATTTGAATGTTTTGAATCGGTCTCTTGGTCAATGGATTCCACACATACACCAGAGAATTCCAAAGTCATAGATGAGAGTTCCTTTTCTTTTATATTGAATTTTAGATAGAAGTCAGGATTCTTTGATTTGTTTATTTATTTTATTTTAAATAAACATGTTTGTTACTTTTGAAGCTTTGAGTTTTCTTTTTGTAATATTTTTGTATTCCTGATTAATATCTAAGCTTTCCATTCAAAATCAAATCTTACTTATTTTCAGGGAAAAGATTCAAGTACACTTACTATGATAAATCTCATGGCAAAATTTGGGAGTCTATTGAAGCTCTGGACAAGATGGTAAGCAGATGAATTCTTTGTAGTATTAGTATTGTGCAATATTATGATGGTTTTCACAGAATTAGCTTCGCCTGTCACAACATTTTAATTCCAAGTTAATGGAAACAATTTTTAAAAAAGGTGATTTTTTGAACAATATCAACCAGTGGAGCATGCAACTCTAAATGAATTTGACCGAAATCTGTGATCAAATTAAATTTTCTTTCCCATTGAAAAAAAACAAACAAACTTATCTTATTTATGTTTGAAGGTTTTTAATGTTTTGTCATATTAATGAGAGAATATAAAGCAAATGCAGAGAGCCAGTAACAGACTTCCTTCCTAAAAAGGAAATGAGGAGGTTACTCTGATGAGCATCAATACAATTACAATTTAGATTTGTTCCACATGCACAGCTTGGTAGCAATATTTAAATATCAAAAATACAATTTCATTTTTTGATTGTTCCTTATTCTTAAATCAAAACAGGGAATGTCAATCATTGAGAGGATGGATCCTACTGCCTTTACCTCATACCTCAAAACATTCCAGAACACAATATGTGGGCGACATCCTATTGGTGTTCTACTTAGCGTAAGTCATTTGTAGTATTTCTCATGAGTCAATTGTAATACAATGTTCAATCCATAACATGAAGTATAACAGTAGTACATACATAATGTTTTCACAGCCCTTTGAAATCAAACAACTTGCAGATCTATGTGTCCATGTAGGGCAAATGATAAT
This sequence comes from Berghia stephanieae, assembly GCF_034508935.2. Taxonomy (NCBI): domain Eukaryota; kingdom Metazoa; phylum Mollusca; class Gastropoda; order Nudibranchia; family Aeolidiidae; genus Berghia; species Berghia stephanieae. Next base: position 85,686,715 of record NC_088360.1, on the reverse strand, counting down.
TTCAAAAGGTTTTGAATTGTTGAATTAACAACACTGATGGAAGTGTTCAGTTAACACCTGCATCGAAGTAGCACACGCTTTACTCGCCTTTTTATTTATGATATTGATTGGGTAATAATCACATTATTATCCCCTCAGAAGGGCCTTATGTATATTCTTATCAACTGAATGAATGTTTTGTTATTGATTTCATTCTAATCTTGGCTATCTGGATCCTCTCAAAAATTCGACAATTACATATGTGAAGAATAATCCATTGACACTGCTGATTATATTTCTGGTTCTGAAATAGCAGTACTTTGTCTCAAATCCAGAATCGTTGTGAAATCTTCTTGAAGTAATTGGTCATACTGCACTGTTAATGCCATTTGATCACTTGAATTTGTTTTGTTGGTAAAAAAAAAAACTGTAATCAGGGATATTGATTGGTTATGACCAACATATCATCATGGAATTCCAGGAACATTTTCTTCTGATTTTGTCATGCCATTTATTTCCTGTGATTAAAGCTCAGGTCACTAAGTGTTGGATCCGCAGAAAAAAACTCACCGTCCTGTTTTCTCATATATGTTTACAATTGCTCAGTTGAGTGAATTTCAATGATATTTCCAGACCTGCCTGCTCCTACAAAAAATTCGCAGAATTACGAAATTTTGGCTTCAATTTCAGAACTACTGGAGCAAAGGAAAATTGATGTCAGACAGTACAATTTTAATGATTTAGAAGGATTATTTGACCCTTGTGATGGTAAATTGTTGATCAATAAAGTTAATTAAATCGACTATTACTATTGTATCCTAAAAACTACAAATTTTTATATTTTCAAGTAGGCAGGTCTGTATTTCCATTTTTATGAGGCCAGCAGAGACTGGTGCCAAATGTTAAAAGTGACACAAGACCAGTGGTGGTCTTCGGTGAGGTGAAGGTCAACAGGAAAGGGGATTTGGAGGGGGGGATGTATTTGGGTCTGAATTTTTATTTTTGTAAGTAGCCGTTTCATGATAGTACAGTTCATGAGCCTATAAGTTATAAGCGGTTTTTTAAAATTCATTACAACTTTTAATTTAAAAAAGGTCAATTCTTAAACTATTCTGGCAAAGTATCTCTCTCTCTCTCTCCCTCCTTTATTCATATCTCAATCAGCCTTCTGTCTTAATGTTTAATGTTATGTTTGTACTAATATTAGTCATCTTGTTATAGATAGATATGTATTGCAATGTGCAGGGGTAATCAACATAGTTTAATCTTTGTACTTTTGTTAGATAGACTTTGATCACCAATTTATTAAAGGTTTGATTTATAAGCTGCATAACAACCAGATTGGTGTAACAAAGATATTGTAGCCTGCTCTGTGAAGTAAAAACATACATTCATGCATTTATATATAAATTCAAACTTGGGATCAGGTCATAGGGACAACATATTTCACTTTGTAAAATTGATATTACATTGTCGCCATAAATTCTTACTGGGTGGGGATCCTGACCTCCCATGGTGGGCAGGGAGGTACATGCTGTGTCTTCTATCCCCCCATACCCGTTTTCCAATTGTTTCCTGTCATTGTCTTGGAATGAGATTGCTTGGTTTTGTCCCGATCCTTGCCGGAGTTCCTTGGCTGGGAGGGACTAAAGTCTAATGTATAGTTGTGGTTTTGGGAGATGATATTTTTTTCCTTGTAAATCATCTCTCTGTTATGCATTGTATTATGTTTAGTTTACATATTATATTATATATTATGGCACTGATATTACCTTAATGTGCTGCAAGTGCCGTAAAATCCTTAAAAACAATAAAAACATAAATTCTTAACTTTATATATGTATACATTTTTGTGCATGCCACATCTGTAAACTTAATTCCATTTTTTGATGAATAAAGTATATTATTATTATTATTATTATTATTCAGTCCACTCCGGATAATCGCAACTCGGTTAATCGCAACATTTCCCAAGAAACGGAATTAATTCTGTATAAAAGTCACTGGTTAATTGCAACAAACTTCGGTTAATCGCAATATATTTTTGTCCTCAAAAAGTAGTAAAATTAAGAAATCAATGAATCAAAATGTCATATATTAATTTCATCATGGATGAAATCTGTGACACGTTGCAGAATCGAGAATGAGCGGGATTTAATGCAAAATAGTCTGTTACCACTCTGCAGTGTAGGTTTGATATATCATATGTGGCCATTAAATAGGAGGGGAGGGGGCTGGGCATAATCTTGACAAGTAGACAATGACAGTTGTAAAGAGAGACTGGGCGACATCCTTTGTTTTGGGATTGACAACTGTGTATTGTGACTAGAGAGTTTGGTGAGAGCTTATTGTCTCTCATCACGGCTAATCTCTTTCACTATTACTACAAATGTTGAGAACAAAAGATGTCGGCTTATATTATAGCTGCTTTTGGTTGACAAATCTATACAGGGCTGACATATGGTTTTTGTTTCAATAAAATTGTTCTGTGGTGGACTAGGAACATTTACAACAACTGGTTTGAGTTAACCATGTATGTGTAAAATGTTGCAATAGTGGACAGGGAGCAACATTTTCGCTGATCCCAAGGTAATACGATTATCCGGAGTGGACTGTATTATTATTATAAGTAATATTGTAGGCCTTTAACATTGTTTTCATTAAATATTTACAAAAAGTAATGATAAGAGTGAATGTACACATTTAGCGGTAATTTTACACAGTATTACGTAATTCTGTTGTTCTGTTATTTTTTATTTGGTTTTAGTTAGACCAACGGACCTTCCTCATTTTTGACAAATTGCCATTATCATCACTGATGTATATGTAATCATTTTATTTTACTTGCAGAATTTTAACTTTTATCTTTTAGGATTGAAAAAAAAATATTTATTTTATATGGCACTCATCCTTGGTTTCTGACCGTGATCTGAGCATTTTACAATGTCAAGATGGGCACAATTCTGTTTTATAGGATTTAACATGGATTCACTTGTTTGTACAAACGATTTTACCCTTGGCACCACCTAGACTACTTGATTCAATATTGGTTTCCATCTTCTGATATTTTCATTTATTTCTCTTTCAACAGGCAATTGACTGCCTTCAGAGCCAAAGCAATGGTGTGAACTTCAATTTGAAATTCCTCAAATATGCACAATCTAATCAGTGTGAAGCCTCCAATGATTCATCTGTCAGTTATGCATCCGGTGCCTTAGTTATTCATTGAACATTGAACACTGATACGGATGTCTGGGTATTATTTAGCAATTTACATAAGATATGATATTATTTACAAAACTTTTCAATAATTACAATCCTTGTGTGACTACCCTTTTTGTAATTTCTAGGTTTCATTGTCTCATCTCTTGTGAGTGTATGGGTATTTTATTATTATTTTATTTTGGTGTGCAAGTTATTACCAGTTGCATTTTCTGATGTCGAGACATAGTCATCTTTTTAAAAAACTAAAGATCTGTAGCTTTTATTCATTTTTATTTTTCAGTTGGCATGGCATTTTTAATACAAGAATTACGATTTATGAAAAGAAGAATATGATGGTGTTTCATATTATATATATATAATATATATATATATATATATATATATATATATATATATATATATATATATATATATATATATATATATATTTATATAATTTTAATATTTACCACAATGTTGGAGTCAGTCTACATCGATGTTTCAGGCCTTTTCAGCCATCGTCAGGACTGTGTGTTACATGAGTTTGGTTTGTTGTGTGTTGTTGAAGGGGGAGTTGGGGTGTAGAATCACGCAAGCGAGATGTTCTCGCTCGTGTGTTGATCCTTTGGAACTGACTGGATTTTCAACACGACAATAAGGAGGGGGGTGGTAGACAACTTACCATTGACATGCCATTTCATTTCCACTTTGATTGAATGTGTGTGTGAGAAGGGGGGGGGGGGGGGTTCTATGTAATTAGGCCTTTGAACCTAATGGCTTTTCAACAAAAGAGAGAGGTGTAGTAAACAACTTAGCATTGACACGCCTTTTCATTTCCATTTCACTTCACCTCTGAGCTGCGCATCATTCATTATCAATTATCACACAAGAACTTTAGATCTTATTTTAGCTTTACATTTTACTAAAAGGTTTCTAAAAGAAAGCACTGTGCTTACACGTTGGAGTTTAAAATCAAAATACTATGTGAAGTCGATGAAAAAAAAGTTGATCAAGACGGAGATAAGTAAAAAACATGGCATCCCGAACTCAACTCTTTCAACAATTTTGAATTGAAAACGAAAACCTCCAAAAATATTTTTAAAACACACCAAAAAAAAAAAAATAAATAAAATAATTTTTTAAAAAATAAAATTTTTTTAATGGTTACGAAGACGGCATTTATTCAACAACTACATTTAAGGGGAAACCCATGATACGATTAAATGAGCAAATTTCTTAAATAGTTACTACACTTGAAAAACATCGCAAAACGGGAACTTGCTTTAAACCAAAATGTCTTTAAACCGAAATGGTTTAGAAGGTCCCCAAAATTTCGGTTTAAAGTAATTCTACTGTATATCCGATTACAAACAATAACAATATGTCAGGTGGTAAATGCCATGCCGGGTTCCTGGGTTGGGATCCTGACCATAGTGGGCAGGGAGGTACATGCTGTGTCTTCTATCCCCCCATACCCGTTTTCCAATTGTTTCTTGTCATTGTCTTGGAATGAGATTACTTAGTTTTGTCCTGATCTTTGCCAGAGTTCCTTGGCTGGGAGGGAAACAGTCGAATGTATAGTTATAGTTTTTGGGAGATGATATTTTTTTCCTTGTAAATCATCTCTCTGTTATGCATTATATTATGTTTAGTTTGCATATTATATTATATGATTGGTAAACATTTGAGTGTATTCCTCTGAGTTGGGACCTGTGATTGTGTCTGGATGAGACTTTAAGGTGCTCTTGGAATCTACATCTGTTCCCTATTTGAACCAATTCCCTATTGTCTTACCTTTTCTTTTGTGCTTTAATTGTAATTCTAGAACTTTTTACTATCCCATTTTCTTCCTTTTTACTGGCGCTGATATGACCTTAATGTGTTGCAAACGCTTAAAAACATAAAAACATGCCGGGTTCTCTAACCCAATGTAACAGCGGCTTCACACATCAAACATCAAAATCTACCTCATTCTCTCTTTGGACACAATAAATTGATAAAGGATTGAAAATTTTATAAAATTTTGTGGCTATATTTCCCTTTAATAAATAGATTTACATGCAAGTGTCAATACTATTTTAATTTTATGTAAGATTTTGACCACAAAACACTTCTTTTCTTATGCGAGACAGCTAGGTATCTGGGATGGTGTGTCAGTAGCATGGAGGAAATAGTGACTCCATGGTCGGTAGGAACAAGGGGGTGTGTATTTAGTGGTCGTCCAACACAGAGAAACTGGGGTTTTTTCTTTTCTTTTTACGAATGATTATTTAAAACCTGTTTCGGTTTCATTATTAATTGCGATTAAACTGATATTATCTAATTTAGTGATAATTTAAAAAATTATCTTTATCTTAATTGTACTTGGAACGGAAACAATAACAAATTGGATTTCATGCACAGCACTATCTTGATCTGTCCCCGCATTTTTTTTGCAGCTAGTTTTACAAAAATCAAACAATTTAAACAACATGTACGGTAAAAATTTGACACAAATATGGTATTTTCTCTTGAACTAAGTTGAACCATTAGCCAACGTCCGTCTCCGTATTTATACGAGACCAATTGTAATAAAATGTTCAATCCATAACATGAGGTATAACAGTAGTACAACATAATGTTTTCACAGCCCTTTGAAATCAAACAACTTGCAGATCTATGTGTCCATGTAGGGCAAATGATAATTTCAAAAGGTTTTGAATTGTTGAATTAACAACACTGATGGAAGTGTTCAGTTAACACCTGCATCGAAGTAGCACACGCTTTACTCGCCTTTTTATTTATGATATTGATTGGGTAATAATCACATTATTATCCCCTCAGAAGGGCCTTATGTATATTCTTATCAACTGAATGAATGTTTTGTTATTGATTTCATTCTAATCTTGGCTATCTGGATCCTCTCAAAAATTCGACAATTACATATGTGAAGAATAATCCATTGACACTGCTGATTATATTTCTGGTTCTGAAATAGCAGTACTTTGTCTCAAATCCAGAATCGTTGTGAAATCTTCTTGAAGTAATTGGTCATACTGCACTGTTAATGCCATTTGATCACTTGAATTTGTTTTGTTGGTAAAAAAAAACTGTAATCAGGGATATTGATTGGTTATGACCAACATATCATCATGGAATTCCAGGAACATTTTCTTCTGATTTTGTCATGCCATTTATTTGATCTGTCCCCGCATTTTTTTGCCGTTTCAAACGCCAAAATTTGCCATTAAAAAATGGTAAAATTTGCCAAAAATTTGCAGCTAGTTTTACAAAAATCAAACAATTTAAACAACATGTACGGTAAAAATTTGACACAAATATGGTATTTTCTCTTGAACTAAGTTGAACCGTTAGCCAACGTCCGTCTCCGTATTTATATGAGACCAAGGGACGGATCCCCCCCCCCCCCCCTTTAAAACAAGCCCTCTTTTTGCTTTCAATCTTTTCTTAGATTTTGCTTGTATATATATATATATATATATATATATATATATATATATATATATATATATATATATATATATATATATATATATATATATATATATATAGTTTTCAATTCACTAGAATCACCATCATATTCTTCCTATATAACTATATAATATATATATATTATATATATATATCTCTTCACAAACTTACACCAGTTTTTGAAACAGGTGTGGAACAAGTTAAATTAAATTTATTCTATGATGTGAATGAATTTGTAGGATGTGAAATAAACTTTTGAATCTATTTTATGGTGTTGTATTCTGATTATTTAATGCTTAAAACAGACCTGTAAATATTCCGTCTTAAGACGGAATTCCGCACATGAGATATTTGGCCTTTATACTCGTTTTCTTTTAACGTCATTAAAAACGTCCATATAATTACAATAAATACTAAAATTCTAGCCTTGCAAGACTGTTTTAAAAACACAGTGTCGATAACTCACTACTCTGCGCCTCGCTCTTTGCCGATATCCATGCTATTATTTAATATAGCATAAAAACTGGAGAGCGTCCAATTCGTCACTCAACCTCTCAACGTAACGCTTGTCTTTCACAGTCTAAAATCAATCACCTTGGTTCCGTCTCGTTGTGGTTCCGTATCTCGACGACAGAACTATAACACTACTTTCAAGGATGGAATTGAAAACTGTATAACCGTATACCATGAGCCGACAAAGATTCACTTGTGTAGATGATGATTATAAACTATTACTTTTGGTATAACAATCTCGTCCCTTGTTTTGATTTCATTTTCTCGATTCATCACTATGTCGTTTATAAATTCCTTTGTCATTAAACAATTAAAATTCGTGAATTTTCTGCATTTCCTTCTTAGGTAAAATACCTGGATGCGATTTACATTTTTGAATAGTGGCAAACCTGAGTACTTGGACTGCTGAGCAAGATGCCAGGGCCGGCTTGGAATTTCGGTGATAGAGCTTCAGATTTAAAGTTAAAGGAGATTGAAAAATCGGTGAAAAACGTTTAAATAGTTCTGGTAGGGGGAGAGAGATGAAAATGGCGATTTTCTTTCTGATTATATTTGTAAACTTCAAGACCCAGGCCGTTGCTACTGCCTGCTCAGTGATTACAAATTAAACTATGGCACCAGAGGAAGAGCAGCTTTTAGTTGACTTTAAGTTTAAGCAGGCAAATACCGATGTTCATGTCAAGTTACCCCTTTCACTTTACCTTTTCCCTTGGTCATCCCAATTTCTAACTGCCCCCCCCCCCCCCTTCAACCCTCCTACAGCTCCCTTATATTAAATCTATATAACCCTCCTGATTCCATGGACCATAACATCTCATCTCATCCCAACAACAGTGTAAGGTTTTGAGTTATTTTTATTTGCTCGTTTTTTTGTTTTTTTGTTTTAAAAATATTTTTGTTCCAAGTTATATAATTAGATCCACCCCTGTCGATGTAAATTGTTACTTACACATTCCATGGTTTTCACTATCACTTACATGGCGTGTCTTTTTCATGATCAGTCATTTACTTCATTTACAGGTCTGTTAAAATATACCAAGCGCACCTTCACAGATTCACAGGATGTAACAAAATTATGAAACAGGCTGTGATGTAAGATAAAGATCTGAAAAGGTGTGCATGAAACAGTACACTACTCTAATGCCTTTGTCATCATAGTCTTGTCAAGAATATAGGCATTAAATTGTCCCAACTATCCATTGATCTCTGTGGTGCAAATGAATGTGGCATGTCTAATTGGTAATCAGAAGGTCTGAGATTCGATCTCCAGTAGAGAAAGACTAATTTTTGGGAAGGTTTTTCTTTCTGCTTTGTCTGGCACTGTTTCATACACGCCTTGCCTGTTCCCTAATTTGTTACATGGATATTTTCAAAATAAAAATGGAGCTACTCTCATGTTTTCGTCCTCTCTATTACTATAACAATGTCTGTGTTTTCTGATGCAAGTGAGGATTCACTGCAGAAATGTAAAGAATAAAATCATTAAATTGTCCCCCCTATTGAATGACCTCTGTGGTATAATGGTGGCACGTCTGCCCGGAAATCAGGCCTAAGATTCAATCCCTGGGTGGTGTTCTTAACCTCGCACTCCCACTGGGAAGGGAGGTCACTATGTCTTCTTTACCCCTTATATGTGTTTTCCAGCTTGCTTTCTGTCTTTGGCTAGACCAGTCTTTAGCAGCAGCCTCTTACTCTTATGGTTCTCACACTACTATGTTATGACGATTGACCCAATCAGCAAAGTTCGGTCCGCATTCGTGCACCGCCGCAAACCCGCTGGTAGCATCGTCACAACAAACCGTTCGACTAGATGCTCTGCCGTTTCGGGTTCTTGCCCACATCGTGGATCTTCTACCTTGTCACTGGTGACTGATGAGGGGGCTTGAGGCACACGTGTAAATCCCAGTTGACCAGCACGAGTATCGAGCCACATGAGCTGCTTGTCCCGGTTTGTGACGAATGAAGATCCAACCCGGTGCCCGAATAGCAGCCGCTATCCCGGGCGCCACACTACTATAGTCTTTGGCTGAGAGGGAAACAGTCAAATTTATGTAGTGTTAGTTTTAGGTGATATTATTTTCCTTTTAAATCATCTCTCTGCCATTATATTTTTGTTGTTAACACATCTTGTAAACATTTGAGTGTGTTCCTCTTTGCCTCAGTGGGATTCTGTGCTGGTGTTTGGATGAGAATTTTAGGTGATCTCAAACTAAGCACATTGTTGGTATGCTCTTGGAATCTACATCTTTTCCCTTTGTGTTCCTTTTTCTTTGGTGCCTTGATTGTAATTGTAATTCTATAATTTTTCTACTATCCCATTTTCTTCCTTTTTACTGGCGCTGATATGTCCTCTATGTGTGTTAAAATTGAAAGCGCCGTAAAACCCTGAAAAACAAAACAATAAGAATAAGATTCGATCCCAGTAAAGGCAGGCTGATATTTTTCTTGTTTTCTTCCTGCTTTCTCTGGTACCCTCCAAATCTTCACAGGGTGGGTTAGATTTTGATTTTTCCCAAAACAATAAGGAAGACAAAGAGGGTTAATTCAAACAGATGAGAAAAAAAAGTAGATCCAAGAGCAATCCATCCATTTGTCTTGTTTGAGACCCAGGTCGGGATCTTTTGACTTCCCGTGGTGGGTGGAAAGGTCACTATCACTGTGGCTTCTCTCCCCATACATCTGTTTTCCTTTTCATGTTACTCTCGTCTTTGTAGTTATGGATTGACATATCTTGTTTTGTTCCTTGTCTTGGCAGAAATCCTTAGCTGAGATGGAGGCAGTTAAATGTATGGCTCCTTTATTTCTTAGAGCTGAGAGTAAGTTTTTTCCTTATAAATAATCTCTTTGTCGTGTACTAATACTAAAATCTTTTTTAATTTTTAACATATTGTACTTAGTAAACATTTTACATGTAATTCATTGCGGGACCCTTTGCTGTTGGGGCATTGATAGATTGTTCATGGAATCTTTTGTTCCTTGTTTTAACCAGTCTTCTTACTTCTTTGTTTCACTTATTTTTTTGGTGTTTTCAACTTCAGATCTACAACTTTTCTTCTATCTTCTCCCTTTTAATTTAACCTTCTTGATTTATCATCAGCTTTTGACAATAATTTTTTGTATTTCTGGAGCAGCACTCAGTTTAAATCTTATTTATTAGTTGGATAACAAATTGTAGTTGTAAATAATTTGAAGTATTGAAGTCTGATCAAATTCCTTTGGAATGTTGTGTCCCTCAGGGGTCAGTTCTTGGACCCGTGCTCTTTGTTCTCTACATTCATCCACTGTCAAGGGTCACCAGGAGCTTTGGCCTGTCCTATCACCAATATGCTGATGACACCCAGCTGTTTGGAACTGAATGTACCAAATGTCATGATTACATAATGTGTACCTACTGGGTGTTAGGGATTAGATGGGTAGGAACAAGCTAAATGACGTCAACACAGGTGATGTAGGGAACATTGGAACAGAAGATTTTGGAACAAGGCAAAATTGAAAGGAGAGATGTTGATAGATAGTGTTACGGTAAATGACCTTGGAGCATTCTTAGAATCAGAATCGTTGATGGACCACCAAATTAAGAAAATGTTCTAATCATTTCTCTGTCAGTTATTTAAAAAAAAGGATTGATTCAGCAGTTTCTCTCTGAGGATGTTACGATGTTTTTTTTTTAATTTTCAAAGCTGGATTACTGTAATGCTATGTAATGTTTTTGGAAGATAAGATCAGGCAGCTGCAGATGGTCCAAAATAATGCTGCCAAATTGGTCTTTCAAAAGCAGAGGTTTGACTCTGCCACACCTCTGCTTCAAGGATTACACTAGCTGCCCGTTGACTGGAAAACACTACCCCTCCCTCCCTTACAGAACTCCTTAATAAATATTAGACAACCTGTCCTTTGCATTCCTCCAATCCATTTGGCTATCCCACATATTCATACAAAGGCGGGAACAATGTTCTACTTTGATTATAGTCCCTCTGTATGGAACACTTCCACAGTACATCCAGGAGTCCAAATCATTATTTGATGTCATGTAATTTCTTAAAATTTATTTTGTGTTGATGCAAAGCGCTTAGAGTGATCTAACTTAGAGCCTCATGTTTGAGGATACTGTACGCTTTAAAAGAGTTTATTATTAATGTTATTCTTTTAAGTAGCCTGAAGTGACCTTTAAATGTTGGAAGCACCGTAAACCCCCCTTAAAAAACAAAGTTTGAAACCATCTAAAAGTCCCACCTAGACATTTAATGAAAAGTGCATATCGATGAGTATAAATTATATAAACAGATAATTTACAAAGAAAATAGTATCTCTCACAAAAAGATAAATCCGTCTTGTCTCCATACAAGCATGACTCAGGCTCAGGAGAATAAGACCCAAACGGGTTTGTTTGAAAGGGTTTTATGGCGCTTGCAACCCATTTAGGTCATTTCAGCGGCAGTAAAAAAAAGGAAGATAATGGGTTCCGATTTACAATTGAAAGCACACTAGAAAACGTAAGAGGAAAGGGAAGGGTTCAAATGTGGAACAAATGTAGATTCCAAAAGCACACTATCAGCAGACTTAGTTTCAGACCACCTTAAAGTCTTATCCAGATACAAGCAAAGGTCCCCACTAAGAGGACTACACTCATTTGTTTACAAACCATTATATGTATATTTAAAACAACAACAAAAGTGTGATAGTATACAACAGCAACAATTATTTATAAGGAAAAAAAATATCATCTCCCAAAACAATTACTATACATTTGACTGCTTCCCTTCAAGATAAGGATTCCAGCCAGGGCTAGGACAAAACAAAGTAATCCCATTCCAAGACAAAGACAGAAAGCAACTCGGAAAACAGATATAGGGGATAGAAGACACAGCGTGACCTCCTGCCCACTATGGGAGGTCAAAGACCCCACCCAGCCAAATGGGGTTTTATTCTAGGACAAGGACACAAAGTCACATGGAAAAGACAAATGACATGTTAGATGGAAAAAATGAGGATTGACAAGAATCCATCAACCAATGGGCAGAAAGTGTTCCCCCAAGGAAATCAAACAACCACTAAATAATCTTGACTCCATCGGCACAGAAAGCCAATTTCCCCATGCCCAACGGTGAATTTTTACGTGTTATTTTAGTGTAACGTTTTTCATTATTATAACATAATGAAGGAAGCAAATTAATAAGCAAGACACGATATTCAGTCAAAAACGACCAAGTATGCTTCTGAACCGAAATTGTTCACATAGTCCCTTGAATTTCTATTTATATGGTTTTTATTGAGTACTGACTTTGAACTTTTTAAGAAGCAGGTCTGCATATTTACATAAGAAATCGGTCTGTCACCCAATGTGACAAAATAGGCACGTTCACAGAAGTTAATTCTGGAAATTGTATTGAAATTTCAGATGAAAGTCATAAGATCTACAAAAAGAATCATCCATGCAGAAAACAATATTAGAGAGAAAATGATTTCAAGACCATTCTCATATTTTGAATGGTAAATAAAAATATCCTAATAAGGTTGCCCTGGTCAGCACTTGATTTTTGAAATAAATTGGTTTAACCTGAGCAAATGCTCTTAATTTTAAAAGTCTTTGCTCGTCACGCTGATCTGAATCTGAATAATAGAAGATAAAACTCTTGATAAAACTTAAAGAATAATTGAAATAAAAAATAAATAGTAACTAATTTTGTGGTGTTATTATTGACGAGTATCTTCAGAAACTTAAGAATTTAATTTCAGATTTTTAATACACTTGTCATAAAAATGAAGCTTCACCAAACTAAAATAAGGTCAATATATGAATCAATAGGCTACAAGCTAAATGATGAATATTTGGAAGTAGTTGATGGAATAAAACAGAATCATGAAAGAGCTGGTCAATGTTTTTCATTTTTACATCCCTGATTTGGCCATTTACATTAAGACAACAGTCTAGTCTTAGTATAATGACTGATTTTTTTTTTTTTTTGTATCACACTCTATCTCATAAAATATAACTCTCAGACCTTAATTCACATAATTTACACATTCATAAAAATCTCTCCCCTCATACGATCTAATTTCTAAAAATATTAATTTTAAATTTACTATTAAAAAAAGTAAAGAGAGATTGATTCATGTATGTTCTGTGGTATGACGTTCCTTAAAGCACAACATTCATGTTTTAAAAATGTTTTTAAGGGTTTTAAGGCGCTTGCGACACATTTAGGTAATTTCAGCGCCAGTAAAAAGGAAGAAAATGGGATAGTCAAAATAATTATAGATTTACAATTGAAATCACACAAGAAAAAGTTAGACAAAGGGGAATGGTTTAAATAGGTAACATATGTAGATTTCATTCCAAGACCATACCATCAATGTACTTAGTCTCATTCGGAACTCACTGAAAGGAATACACTCAAATGTTTACAGAACATATCCAAAACAGAATACATAACCAACAATACATACCAGAGAGATGATTTACAAGGAAAAAAAATATCTCTCAAAACAAATACTCAACATTCGACTGTTTCCCTCTCTTCTATGACTAGGGCAAGGGTCAGGAAAAGACCAAGCAATCTCATTTCAAGACAAAGAGAGAAAGCAACTAGGAAAACAGATAAATGGTGATAGAAGACAAAGCAAGTAACCTCCTAACTCATCATGGGAGGTCAAAGGACCCCACCCAGAACAATATTCATGTTTTGTTGAAAATAACCATATCTGATGATAATTGAGTTGTGTCCTCTTTCAGACAAAATTAGCAAAATGACATCTCCAGTATACAATCATAACAGAGCAGAAAGCCATGTAATGGGTAAGCATGGATAGTCTTAAGAAAGATATCCCTAAGAGAGAATACAGTATCTGTTTAAGCAAAGTTCTAAAAGAAAGTTTGCCAAGACACAAGCAAAGGAACCTCGCCAAGAGGACAACAATATCAATAACACTAAAATACTTACAAAATACACATAAAAGACCAATAATTGTGTAAAACGGACTGCTGATTAACCAGGAAAGAATATCCCCCCCCCCTCAAAAAAAGAAGGTTGAATATAATTTAACCATTTCCCACTCATTGGGGCAATGTCAAGTTATCTCATTCCAAGACAGGGACCAAAAGGCACAAGGAGTAAACATATATACAGTGCAATCCCTGGATAACAACATCGTCCAGACCGGAGAATTGTATCATTATCCTGGGGTGTCGTTATTCCAGGGTTTTCAAGATGGCGGAAAAAAAGGGTGTGGTGAGACCAGTGAATACTAAACAGTGCAATGCGTGGACCACACACAAGAACACAGATGCACACATCTAGTTATGATCTTAATTAAAATCCATGCGAAACTGCTGAATACTGACATTTTTATCTACGTGCATCAAAATTTACAAACACTCAAAATTAGAAGATCCACATCTTGTGATATTGAAAAAAACAAAACAAAACCCCGAATACTGTATAATCTAAGACCCGTTGTTTTTAATAGAATTTTACAATCTTTTTGGTCCTCAACGTTATTCGGAAACTAGGATTTTACCCAGATAAGTAAGTATGTATATTTGAAAGATGTGGACAGTATGTTTTATTAAACTATTTGTCTATTTGGATGAAATTTACACTATTGACATTGGATAATCTTTTTCGATAGCCTTTGTTATCTATATTTTACAGTGACAAAAGGTTTACGAATTCAATGTCGATTCTTTAACTTTTAATATTTCCAAATCGGTAACTATTGTGATATTTTGGATAGAGCAAGAACTGTTAGCTGTATAGTGTCACCCTTATTTGTGTTTGATTTAGTCTTTTAATCGAGCAAACCTAAATTCTTTTTTCTTATAAATACAACACTTCCTACAGTCTGATAATTGTCTAATAATATGGGCATTGCATAACATTATTACAAATGGCGAAAGGACGCAAAAAGAGTGGATTATCTGAGGAATCCACAAAACAGGATAAGGATCTAATAAAAACAATTAAGGATGAAATAATAGAAACCTTCAAATGTGAAATTTGTCAACTAAGAGACATTATGACTGACCTTTGAAGGGAAAATAAAAAAACTTCAGACAAATGTTTTTAGTTTTTGTTTTTAAGGGTTTTCCGGCGCTTGCAACACATTAAAGTCATATCAGCGCCAGTAAAAAGGAAAAAAATTGGATAGTAGAAAGTTATGTAATAATTACAATAAAAGCACCCAAGAAAAGGTAAGACAAAGGGGAATTGGTTCAAATAGGGAACAGATATAGATTCCAAGAGCACATCATCAAAGTACTCAGTTTGAGATCACCACCAGACACAAGCACAAGTCCCCACTAAGAGGAATACACTAAATGATTTACAAATCATTATTATATATAATATGTAAACAAAACATAATACAGTGCACAACAGAGAGATGATTTACAAGGGAAAAAATATCATCTCCCAAAACTATACATTTGACTGTTTCCCTCCCAGCTAGGGTATCCGGCCAGGGCCAGGACAAAAGCAAGCAATCTCATCCCAAGACAAAGACAAAAAGCATGTTGGAAAACAGATATAGGGGGATAGTAGTAGCCACAGTTAGTGCCTCCCTGCCCACTATGGGAGGTCAGGAACCCCATCCAGTTCGACAGATGTAACAAATCTTTAGAAAGATAATGCATGAATAAAAGACTAATTTTAAAACCTCACAGAGAAGAACGACGAACTAAAGCAATACTCTCAACGCAAATCAAAAAGAATATTTGGCATCAGGGAGAGTGAGAGAGAAACAACCATTAAGTGCCAACAAAAGGTTCTAATAGTTGTGAGAGAAAATTTAAAAATAAATGTGGATGCAGATATCGATGCAATCCACAGATCTCGGAAATTACAAAGTGATCGTCCAAGGGGAATAATCGTGAAATTTACTGGCAGAAACAAAGGGATTCTGTCCAGAAGCAAAGGCGTTTGCTTAAAGGGGCTGGCGTATCAGTCGTGAAAGATCTGACAATAAAAAATCTCCAAAGGCTGAAAGAAATCAGAAATGGACATGGAATGGGAAATTTTTTGTCACAACTGATGATGACAATAAAATGAAGGTAACTGACAATATGTTATTCTTTGATATTACAGAAAGAAGGATCAGGATAGACCAGAAAAGACTGCTGCTGACTTCCCTCAAGTCTCCCAAGAAAAATATTTTCCACAGCCATTGTCTAATAAAGATGATTTTTGTTGGATCTTTATCATCTAAAAATGTTAATACACGTCACTAAGAAAGTCTTTCATAATCACAATCGCAAATGATAGTTACCAACATCATCATCATCACTACCACCACCTCCACAACTTATCATCATCATCACCACCATCATCAATACTAATATTTTCACAATCATCTTTATCATGAACATCACTATCACCACCACCACCACGGCCTCATCATCATCATCATCACCAGCACCTCATCATCATGCCCAACATAATCTTCATTACGATGACGACCAACACAACGCCAGCACCACCTCACCCCCCACACAGTCCTCATAATAAAGTTCTACTACCGACGATATGGTCCTATATCACATAGTCACATTTTTTAACAATGATAATTATTTAAGCCAAAAAAATAAATGCTTACACAGGCTAAAAATAATATATTTTTAAAACGCCAAATTGTCAACAAATATTTCATGGATTCACCCCATTGTTTTAACATAGCTCTTATAGGCAGATTTGCCTATATCAACATCTATTAATAGTGGTCTCAAGTTACTTTGTGCCAAATTTGTGTTTTTATCACTAATTTGCACAATTTTACCCTAATTCCCCTAACTATCAATGTCGCTATCCAGGGGTGTCGTTATCCAGAGGTTGCACTGTATATAGGGAGAATAGAAGGGACAGAAAGAGCTGGCCCACCGACCCAACAAAGAAGTTTAAATTGAGATAAAGATACGGAATGGAAATAAATTGTTTAAAAAACTGGACATGAAGCATTGTCATCATTGAATTCATATGAAATTATATTGGCAGACTAAATTTTTAATTTATATTTCAATCTAACAACCAAGGCAAAACCAAATTCCACAAAGACAATGGACATCAGTAAAGGTTACATTAAACATTATTTCATCTGATTTCTCTTCCACAACTATTCTCTTCCACAACTATTAAAGAAACAGATTAGATAATTTTAAAAGCTTCACCACTTCAACTAAATTGGACAGCATTGTGGACGCCAGACATGTATTGACGTGATCATGCCAGCCATAACCTAAATTTTAAACTACTTGTTTGTGATTATTGAGAAAGCCGATTTTTCAAATTATTTGTAGAGAACAGGCTGAGCTATTGCAGTCTGCTACTCAAAGGCTCCATGAAAGACGTTGGAGGGAATAATGTGGCTACTATTAAAGAAAGCAGCAAGTTATAAGTGGTGTTTGTTTTTAGGGGTATTACGACGCTTGCAACAAGAAGATGATGAGGGAAATATTCTAGATCTGACTTAAAGCGTTAAAGAAAAAGCAAGATAAAGGGGACTGGTTCCAATAAAGTTCAGCAGATTCCATGAGCAATCTATCAATGTGCCCATTCTAACAATACATATAAGTCACATCCAGGCACAAACAAAGGATCCCGCTATTAAAATATATATATTCAAATGGTTACAAAGTATATTCAAGACTATGACGAAAATAGTAGATAACAGAGATTTACAAGGAAAAAAATATCTCTCAAAAAAAAAAGGAACCATACAGTCAACTGCCTCCTTCTCAGCTAAGGATCCCTGCCAGGACCAGGAAAAAAACGAGCAATGTCAAATCAGACAAAGATGAGAGTAATGTGGAAAAGGAAAACAGACAGAGGGGATAAAGGACAGAGCAATATTGACATCTCTGCTCATGCAGGTTGTTTCATTAGCAAACATTTTGGTTTTAGAGAGAAAAAAAACCCCAAAAAAAAACAAACTTTGTCTTTTGTCTATGTCACGTTATTTTTCTCTGCAACAAATTCCATTTATAAATTTTGAAATCAATTCAATGATTACTTGGTTTAATACAACTTTGAATTCTAAAAATTACTGATTGGCAAAAAGGGATTTTGAAAAATAAATTTTCCTTACAATATGAATGATGTTTTGTGAATATCTTTTGCTTATTAATGATTGATTTTGGTATTGCATTAATATTTTTGCAAAGTATATTAAAAATCTAAGGTGGAGAAATTCATAATTATTGCGTCTGGTGTTTGACATAATATGATTCAATATTAAATGCATCCCATATCACAACAAACAATTCAACTTTTTAGAACACATTAGCTCTTAAACGATACAACTGTGTACACAAAGTTCACTAAATTGGTTTGATTATGGTGAAATTTCAGACTTGCATCGGTTATGGTCCAGCGGTTACAGGCTTCTAAAATTTTCCATTTTTTTTAACTCACACCCAATATATATAGGTAAAGGGGAAAAAAATAGGGGACTTTGGACCAATGTTGATATAACTTGGTTGTACTGTATTTCAAACTTCACATCTAGAATCAAAATAAGAATATTGTACAACTATTTCTAAACTTAAGGCAGTCCTTTGCTTTCAATGTCTGTTCAGCCTCAGGATTCTAATAACAGTTAAGGGAAAGAGGAAAAAAAAATATATGCATCTGACAGATACAATACAAATATAAGACAAAATTAAATCATTCACAGGATGGTTTTCTTCATGGCTGTCTCTCACATGACCAATATAACGAGTGTTTATACATGTATCCCTTAAATCTTCGCTCACATATTCAAAATCAATCTTTCCTGATTCATGTCACAAACACACCTAAATATTTGCTGCACATGGTAAATCATCACCTAAGCCAAAGTTTCAGTCTCAAAGCATCCACTCCATTCAAATAGTAACGAAATAGGCGTTTGTCTCTAACAAAGCCCAAATTTTCATACAGACGAAGGGCAGCTTGGTTAGTAATTTCAGTTTCCAATACAACCTGAAATAAATGACAAAAGGTAAAAGGCAAAAGCTAGTATAAAGAAAAATAATTGGTGATTGCATAACTGAAAGTTAAAATTTATATAAAATTGGCATGCCTATAGCAAAGACATGTGTCTGTAAAGAATCTGATAATTTGTGTAACTCCTTGAAAGAAAAAGTTCTTTAGTTTTGGAGACAACAGCCTGTTTTATTTCTGTGCCACGCAAAGCTACAATTGCTACTCTTCAAATAATATGCTAGATCTTTTATGGTCTGTTCCAAGTCCTGTGCGCACGGAATATTGCAAATTCCTCCAAAGTTACGAAATGTGGTGCTGTGATTTTTTGCATGTGGGCTTATATTTTTAAGTGATATTATGAATTTTGAATAGACCAAACCGTTTTCTAATAATGCCGAATTCCTTTGATCTTTTCATACTCTGCAATAAAATATGACTCAAACTTTGAAATGTTTACAGCAATGGTGTGTTGATTCTCTTTCTCATGGGGAAAATATTCACAAGAAAGTTGCATTCAGTAGTTTAGCAAATAATTGTGTATTGTTTCAAATAGTGTAACGATAGATATGATTTATATAGTACTTAACAGTGTTGAAAATAAGCTCACAGCATTAATAATTTATCTCTTCCCTGGTGGACAAACGGACATGTAATATGGATGACAAAAGCAGACCGTTAGGTGCTTATAGGTTGTAGACAAATAGAAGTCAAGCTGATAAAAGTCTATGATTCATTGATACCATTGGTTTGAGTTTTTTTTTCCTCAGGGCACATACACACACAATAAAAAAAACAACCCCCAAAACAAACATAAAAACAATACTTTTGTCTAACAATCCACTGCTAGAATTATCTTTTCTTTTCATGTTCAGACACAATTTCATAATAGAAGGTTGTGTAAAGCACATTGAGCACGTTTAGTGGATATTGCGCTATATAAAAGCTCAAGCTTGTTCAGAGACTACCGATTGAGCAATCAAACCCCAAAAACTGCAGATATATAATTATTTTAAATGGAGTACCTGTTAACATTATTTTTTCAACTAAAATGGACTGTATGACCAAGTGAAAGTAAATAAAGAAGGTATGGCATATTTAAATAATTCTAATATAAATAAGTCAAGAAAAAATTCCTATATTTTCATTATCATTTACGACACATTTGTTAAGTGGTACTTTTGTTTGACAAATAAATACAGACTGACCCAAAAAATGTGAAACCCAGAGAAACTCCTATAATTTCCGTGTTTATTTACGGATTTGCATCAAATATGGATGGAAGTTACTGCATTCATCAGCATTATGTAAAATGTAAATAAAATTGTTATTCAACAAACCTATCATGGAAAAACAAAGCGATCAGTTCAGCATACCTCAAAGAGTTTTAGCTGCATGAATGTTTCACAAAACAAATTCCATAAAGAAAACACAAAGCGCGTTTGTCAAGGAGTCTAATTTGAACAGGCAAATTAAAAAAATAAAAGCAGGAAACCAAGTAAGGCTACCATTTGGAGATCTTCTTCCCACTTCAATAAATATGGTTCGAACAAAAAATCGCCCTTAAAAGCAGTAACAGCGGGGAGCCTAAAATGCAAGCACTAGAAAATGCAGACATTGTTCATCAAACAGGTCAGGAAAGACTTAAGAAATCTACTCATGGAAGATCAATTAAGATTGACATACCCCGTGAGTGAGTGCTTGGAATCCTCAGTGAACAATTGAAATTGGCACCATACAAAATGCAAACACATCAATGCCAATGGATTCTTGACAAAATTGAACACCAGCCTAATTTTGTTAAAACTTGGTTCAGTAACAAAGCTCATTTCTACCTTAATGGCTATGTAAACAATAAAAACTATGTATTTTAGGGTCCTCAGACACCAGCCAAAAAGTCACAGCCCTGATCTCAATATGTGTGATTTTTATCCAGGGGGATATTTAAAGGATCAGTTAATACATCAACAATTTGATAACTTGGTTAACCTTTGAAAGGAAATTTAAAGAAAAGCAACACGCAGATCCCAGTCAAGCATTGCCAGAACATTACTGACAATCTCATTAAAAGGTTGAAAATGTGCATTGAGAGAAATTGGAGACATCTCACACATATGTTATAAAGATAATAGTTATTTTACCACATCCATGAAATTTTGTCAGAATAAATGCGGTTGAATGCTCTGTCAAATGGTATAATTCTATCTTTCTAACTTCTGTAGTTTGTTGTTACTGCCTTTTCTTTGGGTTTCATGTTTTTTTTGGGTCACCTGGTAAGAATCAAAACATTGCTCACTTCATCACAGTCATCCCTGATCATAGCTTTAATTGCCTTTGTCACCAATGTAGAACCTGTAATTGAAATTTTTTTTTCTTTTTAGAATGTCCTCTAAGTTCTAAATCAAAATTAAATGAGCTGGAATAAATTTGTAAGCAAAGAATTGTACACGTTTATGTCAGATGTAGAAATGGTGTAAATTATTTTCTTCTACATTGAAAACTTAAATATCATAATAATACTAATTTTTAAAAATGTTTTAGTTGAGTTGTTTCAACAGACCTGCCTCTGTGTCACAAAAGCTACATTCAGAAAGGAAAATAATACTTCAACAACTGCAATCAAAATCAAGTTTATCAATAAAAAGTATAACCATCCAGTCAACAATGCTTTACATTCATGACAAAATCTTGTTTAACATTGAAACATATCTAATGGTAAGTGTAGCGAAATTTGTTTTAAAAATCAAATTCCCACTCATAGCAAAATATCGAATGAGAAAGCAAGATTCAAAAATTTTTTTTAAAAATCAACCTAGTTTGCTTACCACAAAACTCATATGACTCAAAACTTGATAGGTGGAATTTGGTTCTTGGTTCTGTACCACTAATGTAATGTGTATTTTGTTTGAGCAAACAAGTGTGAGAATGTTTACAGATTTAAAGTTTCTTTTCTCATTTTCAATTTTAAAAATTATTAATTGAAGATATCAGAACAAATATGTGATTCTGAAAATTTCCTTCCTCCTTTTTCTTCTATTGAGCCAACAAGTTCATAATTATTTCTATGCATCTACAGGAAACAGAGAATATATCAAGTTTCATCCAATTACCAAATAGCTTTTTTAAAAAACCTTTTAAAACAGGAAATGCAAAAGATGAAATTCAGATTGTTTGTTCTCTTGTGAAAATAATATTTCCTATTTCTAAAGCTGTTTTCAAATAAAGACATTGCACTCACCTAATTTTCGCCTTCTATAAGCCGAATCAACTGCAAGCATTGCAATGTAACCACGACGAACCATCTTTTTATGTAAATCAAGTTTGCAGACAATGGCACCAATACACAGATCTCCATCCATGGCCTGAGATACAAGATAACGATGGATTAATTGATATGATTTGGGGCCATATCCAAAGTAGTAAAAACAGGATAAACCCTATATCATGTGATCTAATAACCCGTGATTTAGTTTTGTACTCTTTTCCAATGATATTTGAAAAAATGTGTATTAAAACATTAGAATTGATCAGTTATTGTATTTTCTCAACACCACCCTTCCCTTTCTCCCCTATTTATATGAACAATGTAAATAAATAGGGAAGTCTCTATGCTATGCATTACATCTAAAAAATGGAACTTTTAACTGTGATAATTTTAAAATGTCTGGTAGTTGGAAAGCTGGAGAAATTTAAATAAATTTTGTTATAGTTAAAGGCTTCAAACAATCTTTCTAACCCCACCCCCCACTCTTCCATTTAAAAAATATAAATGCAAAACTTCATTTCCAAGTTTTACATTCCCTATTAATATTCATTCAATAAAGGGGCTTAGACAGAGATAATACAACGTATTGACTTTTATCCAATTCAGATTTTAAAGAAAGTTATCCATCAGATATTTAAACAGGGAGTCATGGGTGCCAGCAGGAAGAAGTGCTGAAAAATTTCGACACTTTGCCAAACCTGAGAATGTTCCTACTGAAAGTGCGGCCTAAACTTTACTCTTATTTTATCACTGTTTTTATACCATTATTAAATGATTACGCAGCAAACATATTGACACAATGAGGAAATTAATTTGATTTTAAAATGGTTTCACGAATCTACCTCCATACACTGAAAGGTGGCTGAATCCCGTTTTCAAATTTTTACCGATGCTATAAGGTTATTTTACCCAAAACACTGAAACCGGAGGTATTTGACTTCCGAGATATTGCGAAACCAGAATTCCGGCATGAACCGGAAAACTGGCACCAACGCAGGGAGTGCAATTCGACACTGAAAACTCAGATGTATATTGTCATCAGATAATTCGACATCCAAAACATAATTGTTTATTATCACCAGATAAGTCGGCACCCTGAAAAGTTTTCTTTATTTTACTTCTTTATTGTTTTTGTTGTTGTTTTCAAATATTTTCGTTTATTAAAAAACACACAGTTGCAATTTCTATCACTCTCGGTTTGTCTTCCACACTCACATAAACTGTCAACAGAACATGAACTCTCCCTCTCTCCATCAAACTCTCATACATAAACCTACACTCCTACTCCCCCCCCCCCCCCCTCCCCTCTCTCCCGTAAAAACATAAATTTATCACGCTTACACATCTACATACATGTATAGAATTAATATAATCATAATGTAATCATTCCTTGAAATTTTTCATCTCTCTGCATACTAACCTACCCAAAACATTCCCCTACGTACATGTCTTATTAGCAGGTCTCTTACATTACTATGGGATTTTTAAAAACACAATGTGTTGTAAGGGGCAATATTTTGCTTTGGTTTGAAAATATTTCCATTACAACAATGAGCTCATAGCAGCAGACCAACAAATAAGTTTGTAGTATCCAACCTTCCTCTCGGCACACCAGGCTTTCACTTCATTCATACTATATCCAACAATGAGTGCACACTGCATTCTGTTTATTTGTTTAGACAATTTCTGTTGTGCATAAAGGGTTTACATTACAATCATTCATTGTATGCATCATTTCATCCCTAAGCATATTGATTAGTCCCTACCTTCACACAAGCATTTAGTGCTACCTCCATATTGATAAATTCACATGATCGAAGTCGTTGAGGGTAGCTAATTCTCAACATGCATATTGGATGTCAAACAACATTCCGTCGTATACAGGAAAGTCTTCTTCCTGCAGACTGTCCTTTTAGATGGGGAGCGTAATAATAATAATTTATTTTAAACAACAAAAATTGTTAAAAACTAAAAATAACAAAAAAGATTGTCAAAATCACAAGAAAAACAATTGCTCACCAAAAAGCAGAGTTTAGGCCAGTTATGGATGAAGTATCTGTATGTATAAATTGAATATGGTTCAGAAAGGTCTTTGGTGATGAGTCTCATAATATCTGGCATTTGTTTTTCTGATTCATACACAACATATGTTATACCATCTACAACATCCTTTTCCTCAGGAATACACAAATCTCTAAGTGATGCCTTTTCTAAATTGCCTATCAACTTTTCAACATCAACACTATTGCTATTGTCATTATCATTATTTGAAAAATCAGTTTGTTCTGTCAACTTAGCTTCATCACATTCTATAATTATATCACTTTCATTGACAGGGGACATTGTTGACACATTAGAATCATAGTTTAAAGACTCACACTGGTCAGCTTTCAAGTCAGAATCACATTTATTATCAAAAGGACATTGTTTTTGGCTTTGTTGGCTCAGGTTGTCATCAAAGTTATTCAATGCAAATCCATTCACAGGTTCACTACACAAACTTTGCTCTATTGCGCCGTTAACCAACCCTGAATTACTGGTGTCATTAGGGAGTTTCAATCTTTCCTCAACACATGAACTGTGATTGCTGTGTTTGCAAACATTCACAGAGACGTCGTTATTCGACTTCAATGTTGTAGTTTCCTTCATAATTACTCCATCATTATTCAATTTCAGAGTTTCTGACGATTCCGATGATAATGACATTGTAAATCTAAGATCTCTCAAATAAGATTTGAAGGCCAAAAAGGACGTAAACCAATAAATGACTCCCAAGTTTGTTGACTGTTTTGGCTCGAGTTATGGACTCGGTGGAGGTTGCAAAATGAACCAACCAGCAGACTTTATTTGCGTTACTTTTTTACCTAAGCTCACAACAAATTAGCACCTATTATCAAACCTCAATTCGAGAAGCATGTTTTAATGAAGTAGCTGAAAAAGCATTGCAATGGGGTTATTTTTTAATGCACTGAGATATAAATCGGTGATGGTAAAAGTTACAAAGCCATCATGAACTTCTCTCAACTTGGTTTCCAATCCATCCGACAAAAACAACTTATTTTGCGCATGACAAAATGAACGAAAACAACACTCATGTTACAAAAGAGTTAGGGACTTTTCCAGCCATTTTTGAGCAATTTTTTGGAATTTTTATCCATTTTTTAAAACTAATTTCCTAAACAAAAATTATTTTCTTCTGAAAATTACGAGGGAGATACCTTGATGCTCTTTCACTATGTTCAGTTGTCAAACCTATTCATAACGTGCGGAGAAAAACAAAAACAAAGTAAAAATTTGACACAGGTACTTATAAAATACCACTCTTTCATTACATGAAATAAGGAAAAGTATCTGGACTTTCGATATCAATAATTCCTCTGCTGATTTGATTGTTTAGTGCTGAGTGCTGACCTCAGATTATGGTGCTGACCTCCCACTTTGACTACATATGTCAACACAAAGCGATCAAGATTAAGAGGTGCTTTTTAATCTTTCCAAAAAGTATAACTTTTTAGGGAGTATTCTATCATAGAGCGGTGGGGGCTGCTTGAAACTGAAGGCTGGGACTGGGATCGTGACACTAACGAAAGTGAAAGAGTGAAAATGGGAGAGGCTTCGGATGGGAACAATACAATGGACGTTTTGGGTACAAATACAAACCCTTCGTCAGCATAACAATAAACAAATGAACGTGGAAAACAATAAAATAAAATACAATATAACTTGTGTCGTCTGTACTCAATGAATGGCGGTTGGAGTATGAATGAAACGTTAGCCGAGTTTGAGTTAGTTGAGTTAGCGTGGATTGGGAGTCCCAGTCCCAGGGGTGTGAGTGTGGTCGGGATGATAAGAGAGAGCGTGTGAAGGAGCAGGAACTTACTAGAAAATAATGGAAGATAAAAGACATAATTAATGATAATTGAATTGTAATTGAATTTGTTTGGGTGTCAATTAGAGTTAGTTAGAGATGCAACTGAACCGTGCAGATTTAAATAATAATACAATAATGGTATAGATTTAGATTTATTCTTGTGCGCCAAACATCCCTTCATTTGGAGGGCTCTGGGAGCATAACAAAGATTAAACCCTATCACCGTACACGAACAACATAATTGTACTTGTACACACAATTAAAAGAAGCCTGTCTGAATAAAAATGTCTTCAATTGCTGCTTGAAATCCTCTAGTGAAGATGATGAACTTATCTCATAAGTCATTATCATTAGGTAACAAATTGTCATTGTAATTCGTGAGCTGCATTTTTCCTGTCTTTATGCAATACAATGCAGGATTCCATGTTCTGTACTTTCTGGAGTTTGTTTATTTTGTCCTTTGTGAGACCAATAAACAGAGCATTGCAATAGTCCATTTTTCGGGAATATCACATGTTGCCGATTTGTTGCAGGTTTCCCTATTAATAAATAGTCTGATTGTTCTGATGTTTCTTAGAATGCAGATAGCACTTGCTCTCACATTGTTAATATGCTTGTTCATAGACAGATTACGCTGCAAGGTGATGCCTAGATTTTTTGCTGATGTCGTGATTTGTATTTTATCAATATCAATATCATTGATAGTCAGTGCTGGTGTAGATGAATCTGTCTTATTATTGGAACTAGCAATGAATTAAGCTTCAGTTTTATCGTCATTTAATTTTAATCTATTTACAGACATCCATCTCATCACATTATTGATGTTTGTATTGTTCGCAAATAGTTATCTTTGAAACAGTATCAGATTGCAAACACATGCTTTTCATTTGGGTATGGTCAGCATACATATGTTAAGCGAAAGAATACTGCTCTAAAATTCTCATTACAGGGGAAGTGTACAGTACAAAAAGTGAAAAAGGACTAGACCAAGAAGCTTATAATATGAACTGGAGTGAGAGGCGGTGGCGTCACGCGTGCCATGCAAGGAACCATCGCCGCCATGCCCATTGTGGTATGATAAGGCTATTTTGCTTTGGGGCAAACAATACTGGCATGGGTGAGTGTGTGACCTCATACTTAATTACAATTACAAGCACACTTTGATACACAGCATCTTTATTTTGTTTATCTGCTGAGCACACATTTACTTATACGATTATTCACTGCTGTTTCTGTTTTTTCATTTGTCTTGGTCAAATATATTTAAAAGTGCAAGTAAAGCTTGTATTATAAAATTCAGGAATTCTCTTTGAGACTTCAAGGATCCACATACTAACGTTCTAGGGGGGAAAAAAACAAACCTAATCAAGCTTCTTCTTCTTCTTCTTCTTCTTCTTCTTCTTCTTCTTCTTCTTCTTCTTCTTCTTCTTCTTCTTCTTCTTCTTCTTCTTCTTCTTCTTCTTCTTCTTCTTCTTCTTCTTCTTCTTCTTCTTCTTCTTCTTCTTCTTCTTCTTCTTCTTCTTCTTCTTCTTCTTCTTCTTCTTCTTCTCCTCCTCCTCCTCCTCCTCCTCCTCCTCCTCCTCCTCCTCCTCCTCCTCCTCCTCCTCCTCCTTCTTCTTCGTCTTCTTCTTCTTCTTCTTCTTATTCTTCTTCTTCTTCATTTTCTTCTTCTTCTTCTTCTTCTTCTTCTTCTTCTTCTTCTTCTTCTTCATACACACACACACGCACACACACACACATATATATATATATATATATATATATATATATATATATATATCCACCAAACGTGCTCAAAGCGCTTTACAAGGGGTCTCTGGTCAACAGCAACATTTAACATGTAGGACGGGACATGCCGCCTGTTAGGCGATATTACAATTTTTCGGACAAAGACAATGCTGTCAACGGCCAGGTACTCATTTTACACCTGAGTATGGTGAGAGAATGTGAGTAAAGAGCCTTTTCCAAGGACTCAACTATGCGCCGAGCGCGAGGCTCGAACCCAGGACCTTCCGATCCGAAAGCGAGTGTCATACCACAAGACCACATAGCCGCTCGATAACTTGATAAATACTAGATGGAGCAAGAAATACTATATTATGAAAACAGACCAAAAAAAAACAAACAAACAAAAAAAAAACAGTAGGCGTATGGGGACCTGGCCTGATAAATTATAACAACTGGAGTCCAGTGAAGAGGATCTATGAGAACCTGTGCTGGAAAACATCGCTAAGTACCGGTAATAATTAATTAAAAATATGAGAGATGGGCCTTGTTAAGGCTAATGAACAACACAGTGATGGGACAGGAAATAGACCGTTCCTTAGTGAGGAAACACGAATTAAAATAGAATATAATAAATATTTATAAAAGGAGTGCAATAAAAAATGTGTTGCGCAGTTTAAGAAAGAATTTATTTCATCGAACTCCAAGCAGCAACATTTGCAACAAAGTTTTAAAACATTTCGTCTATTAACCAGACATTTAATTTGGAAACGATCAAAAGAATGGATACTTATCAATGCATGTAAATACAAAATGTAATTAAACCGTATACCTTATATATATATATATATATATATATATATATATATATATATATATATATATATATATATATATATATATATATATATATATATATATATATATATATATATATACTTTAGCAAGATTACTTAAAAACATAATGTCTACAATGCAGTAAGAACTACTACTACTACTACTACTACTACTACTACTACTACTACCACCAACAACGACTAAAATAAAGCACAAAATACTATAGCAAGCGGGGCGGTACGTGATAAACAACCACTTAGCAACCCTCCTCTTGCCACAATGGGCATGGCGGACAGCGCTCCAGTCTCGGCACGCGAGCAGGTAGTTAAAATGTGCACGCTGACGTCACAGCCTCTCACTCCAGTTCATATTATAAGCTTCTTGGACTAGACCTAAAACGGATTCCTGAGGTGAAGGTCACGCTCTGACGAAGTTGATTCCCCAATTAAATCTTGAGTAAGATATGATGCAAACCAGTTTAGAGCAGTGCCCAATATGCCAAAAGTAACTTGTAGTCTTCAAAGTAGTATGGCATGGTCGACAGTGTCAAAGGTCACTGACAGATCGAGAAGACTAATGATGGTGGTTTTTCAATCACATGCAGCAAGTCATTTATGATCCTCATCTATCCAGTCTCAGTGTTATGATTTTGTCAATAGGCCGATTGATAGCATTTGTCATGACATGAAAGTTATTTTAGAACAATCTTTTCTAGAATTTTGGAAATTTATGGTAGATTCAAAACGGGTCTAAAGCTTTCTGGAACAACTCCCATCCTTAATGATTGATTAATCAATTCAGTGATGTAGGGTGCAGAATCATCAATATGCTCTTTCATAAGCGATTTTGGTGAGGGGTCAAACCTACATGATTTGCTCGGACTAGAGAGAATCGTTTTCTTTGTGTCATTTATTGAAATTTCATTGAAAGATGTTAAGGGTTCACCATAAAGGAAGTATGTTCGGCATCTGTTACGTCTATTCAAGTTCGCTTCGTATTGTTATTTTATTATTCATAAAATACTCTACATAGTGATCTGTTAGTTGGTTCTTGTCAAGTGTGGTATGGCAGGCTTGTTTTGATCTCTTTGCCTAGAAACTTATTTGTGATTTTATAAAACTCTTTTGGATGTTTTATGTTATCAACCTTATCGAGATAGTAGATACCCTTATTGTCACCTCTTGGAGTCTTTGTTTGAATGATATGTAAATTTCCTTATATGTTTTACCTCCAAATTGTAACATGGAGATTCTTTTCTGACATTCACAGATCTTGTCGTGATAAGCATGTACTTATCTATTACACTAATAACTGCTTTATTAAAATTGTCAATAGTCATTTCTTTCTCACAGTGTGTTGTTAGAGTGTGAGAGAGGTCAGCTTTAAATAATCCTGTGTCAAGTTTATTCAGATCTCTCAAAACAACTACTTTTTTTTGTCTTTGTGTCATTTAGTGTTCCCCCTCTGATGTCAAACGAAATTAAATGCTGGTCAATAATGTGCCCACCCGATGTGTCTTTTCATTGACATGATGTGTCATCAGGTGTGACAAAAGTAGTTCAATTATATTTCTTTTATCCGGTGTATCTTGATCAAAATGCAAATTGAAATCTCCAACAATAATATTTTTCTTTGACTTCATGTCAAGGTGAAGAAGGAAATCCTTGAATTCATCATTAAATAGTGATGTTTTAAATTTATTTTTTGTACTGGGTGGTGGTCTATATATTGAATGAAGCTTGAAGCGTACTTGAGTCAATGACAATTCCTACTGATTCGGATGCCGAAAAATTGTTTTCATCATGAATAAATCTAATGGTCAAATTTAACTTATAACCACTGCAATTCCTTCCCCTCTCCTTCCTTCGGAAATGACTGAGTCATATATGTGAGTGGTGTTAAAACCGACACAATTGCTTCATTCCCATTCTCATTTAACCATGTTTCAATTAGTATTAGAACATCAATAGATCTCTCCTCAATTATATGTTAATGTCTGAAGTTTTATCGCGGCAGGACTGGGCATTTATTGTCGCCATTTTAAAAATAGGAAGTGATTTCTTTTCACTCATAGGTGATATAATAGTCTGGTGGTAGATGGCCATGGAGTTTCATTTTTAGGGGTGGGCCTAAGGCCGCACTGTTGTTGTTTTTGTATCCCTCCTCTACTTAATTGATGTTTTGGTTCACTTACTTCAACACGGTGTCTGTATTCACTTTCATAATTATAACAAATGCTATCACTTTCATTGTTTAAAATGTAATCAAGACAGTCGTTGCTTTTCGTAAGATCTGTCATCATGGTAGACAGTATGTGTGTTTCATTTTCTAGATTCATGATACTGAACATCGATATTAGAGGGTAGTGAACACTTTTAGTAAAACAAATAAACAACTTTGTTCATAAAATAAAACACTTGAAAATATTAAGATTTAGGCTAAGATTCACAAATAATGCTCTTGACCTTTGGTAAAAATCAGGAATAATTATATCACTCAGAGGACTAAAATGTCAAGAGTTGATTGGTATAAAAATCCAGATTTGAACATGTGAATAAGCGCTAAAATAAGTAGAAAACACAGAGCAATTTAAAACATGTCAATCTGCAAAGCGTGTTACAATGATTCATTAGAAGAATGTTACTTTATATCTTTATTTAAAATAATAACATAAAATAACAGCTTTACAGATAAATTGTTTACTCTTGTAATTATAAGCAGCAAAGATATACTTTCCCTAAATTTGGTTCTAAATGGCATTGGTTGGTATATGGTCATAAAGAATGCTGCGTTTTCAGCAGGTGTAGACTCACCTGGCCCTGGGTGACCACCTTATTCATAGATGAATAGCCAAATTCTACATTATAGTACATTAATAGTGTCAGTGATTTTATATTCCCATTGATTTTATTCCCTTTTTTTTCTTTTCTTCTTTTTTTTTTTATAGTCATTAAAATGCCATTCCCTAAACAGGAAGAAAGAAAAAAATGCTGGGCCTCCAAAGATGCGTACTGGCAGTGTCTTACTGATAATAATGATGATAAAGGCAAATGTCAGAGAGAGAGACAAGAGTATGAAAATAGTTGCATAAAACAATGGGTAAGTTTAGACATTTTAATTTGTATCTGTTATTTGTTATATATTTGTTTTACTTTTATAATATACAGTAAAATTACTTTAAACCGAAAGAAGCTAAACCGAAAAATACCTTAAACCGCAAAGAATTTAATAAATTGTACTAGTTTCTTCATTATCTTTGTACTAATTCTTACGATGAACCGAAATACTTCTAAGAAGGACTTTCTTTAAACCGAAAAAATTTGAGACCACCTTCCTTTATTCTTTCTCAATTTTTCTTCAAAAATTGGGGAAGGTGGCCACAGGTAATAATGCCCGGCGATATTAAACAAAGAGTGTAAGTATAAGATGAGGGTGATGGTGGGGGTGGGGGGTAGGCAAACACTGCACTTGGGCTTGGCCAACACTACAATCGCACAGACTGGAAAAGGAAGACAGCGGGTGACTGGCAGGCGAAAAATGAGGAAAGAGGAGGAGTTGGGGTGTAGAATCACGCAAGCGAGATGTTCTCGCTTGTGTGTTGATGCTTTGGAACTGACTGGATTTTAAACACGAGAATAAGGAAGGGTGGGGGGGGGGGGTAGACAACTTACCATTGACATGCCATTTCATTTCCAAAGTGTGTGTGTGAGGGGGGGGGGGGGGGTTCTATGAAATTAGGCCTTTGAACCTAATGGCTTTTCAACAAAAGAGAGATGCCTAGTAGACAGCTTAGCATTGACACGCCTTTTCATTTCCATTTCACTTCACCTGTAAGTAGCTGCGCGTCATTCATTATCAATTATCGCACAAGAACTTTCGATCTTATTTTAGCTTTGCATTTTACTAAAAGATGTCTAAAAGAAAGCACTGTGCTTACACGTTGGAGTTTAAAATTAAAATACTATGTGAAGTCGATGAAAAAAAAGTTGATCAAGACAGAGATATGTAAAAAACACGGCATCCCGAACTCCAACTCTTTCAACAATTTTGAATTGAAAACGAAAACCCCCAAAAATATTTTTAAAACACACAAAAAAAAATTTAAAAATTAATGGTTACGAAGACGGCATTTATTCAACAACTCCATTTAACGGGAAACCCATGATACCATTAAATGAGCAAATTCCTTAAAAAGTTACTACCATTGAAAAACATTGCAAAACGGGAACTTGCTTTAAACCAAAATGTCTTTAAACCGTAATGGTTTAGAAGGTCCCCAAAATTTCGGTTTAAAGTAATTCTACTGTATTTAGTTAAATATTTATCATCATTTTTTTTCTATGATAGAACAGATTTTGATGTGGATTTCAATATACATAATAAACATGCATTTACCCCTGTTTTGTGGACAATAAGGTTGTTGAAAACTATGAAAAATTGATAAAACATCTGGATCTTGATTTGCTTTGTTTTAAAAAAATTGTTTTTCTTATATCATTTAGTCAATTACTAGCTGTTTATGATACCTCCCATTTCTTCGGAGACACATTTTAGTCTGATGCATGAAATTTACTTTCATGTATTGATAATATTCTAAAGAAAAGTCTCGACCTGTCATCGTGATGACAGACGTGCCAACCTGTATGATTTTGCATATTCTCGTACGATTTTTGACACAAATACGTGGATGCGATTCCAAAGGATTTAGTACGATTTTTTCAAGGTTGAAAATGGTACATACATACATGTCATACATCAACCGATGGTTGTATGATGCATCACATTTTGTAAATTTGTACTATTATTATAATTTCATTTAGTTATACAATGCCACATTTAAGCTTTTTCTTCTTGTTAGAGAGAAAATTTTAAGTGGAGATTTAATTGAACTAATATCTTTGACAATGAAGCCTTCAATTTAAAACTGTATTACTAATAAGTTGAAACATAAATGGATTATTTCCCTTTTTAATAACTAAAATTACTGTATTTGATTTTTAAATTTATAATGATCGTTTAATTTTTCTTGATTATTTTGTATTTAGTCTGATTCTTTTATTACCAAGTGGGCAACTGTAGGAACGCTGTTTGGTTCAAAATGAATTCACTGGAACTATTTTTAGAAGTATTATAATGTCTATGCATTATACTTATGAATTCCCCATCCTTTTACCAAAAGTGATAGTATTAGAAGTATGAGTAGTAGAAGTTGCAGGCTTTATAAATTTGCCGGCATTTCCGGCAATTTCGCTCCGTCGAAAAAAGAAAGGGTTTAATAATAATGTTTTAAGGCTCTTTTTGTCCTAAGTATACTTTTTCATTTTGTTTCACAGCCTATTGAATTGGTAATAGTAGTAGTCATAGTAGTAGCAGTAGTAGTAGTAGTGGTGGTAGTAGTAGAAGAAGGAATAATAGTAGTAGTAGTGAAGTAGTAGTCGTAGTTGTAGAAACGGGGGATATATTCAACAAACCGCCTCTAAAGGCGTAGGCCGGACCGGAATTTGAGGGACATACTAGTTAGGAGCCGCTTGACGATGGATATGGCCGGTAACCAATGTAAGACGGAGCCTTGTGGATGTTGCAGATGCAGGACATGCCCACACTTATTCATGGAAAATTCCATCAAATTGTGGGACATCTGACACACATTCACATGCCCAGATCGTAATCTAATTTACACTATAATCTGCAAACGTTGCCACAAGACATACGTGGGAGAAACTGGCAAGAGATTAACGACAGGTTTGGACAACATCTGCGGTCTATTGAAAACAACAAGGATAAACCTGTCGCCCACCACTTCAATGGGTCTGGTCCAGTCATCAAGGATTGCATGACATCCAAATTGCCGTCTTTCTTTTCTGTCACACCACCAAACAACATAGGAAATACAGGGAGGCAGAACTGATACTTAACTACTACTACTACTACTACTAAGACGATGACTACTACTACTACTAATACTACTACTACTAAATATACTACTGTTGCTTCTGCTGCTGCTACTGCCACTAATGATTATACTAATACCTACATCCCTTTTATTTTGTATTTATTTCCAATTCCATTGTATTTATTTTCCAACAATAGTCTACACATTATTATATTTCACTTTCTATACTGCCTCGCCTCTTTTGATTTAATTAATTGCGCACCATTTATAAATATCTATTGCTCTATTTCAATTCGTGCTTCCTTACAAAGAAGCATACTATTTCCTGCCCATCAATGTTTTTATTTATTCATCTTAACAACGCCAATACAACATTATCTCATTCGTCTGTAGTGTTTCATTCATCCTGTTTTGTTGATATAGGGGAAACCCAAAACGTCCATTTTATCTGTTTGACAAAGACAACGCTGTTAATGGCCAGGTACTCATTTCACACCTGAGTATGGTGAGGGAATGTGAGTAAAGAGCCTTTTCCAAAGGACTCAACTATGCACCGCTCAGAGTGGGACGAACCCTGGACCTTCCTGTGAGAGGTCAAGTGTCATACGACAAGATCACATAGTCACGCAGGTACATATAACCTAATTCATATTCAATTTTCGAGCCAATCGGTATTCAAACAAAAATGTATTTAAGATTTCTGATGGTTTGTTATGTATGTATCCATGGTTCTTGAGTTAAATACTGTTTGGTATTCAATGATGATATTCCATTTAAGATGCAATCAAAACCAGAAACTCTCTTTTTGTGTGAAGGCAGTAGGATCAGTCAATAACCAAATGCAGGATTCACACATAACTCCGAACACAATCTCTTTTTTAAATTTTTTAATTTTTCATTATGTCAGTCTGTCATGCAGAGTTGACTTGAAGCAAGATTCCCACAGAGATTATTGACTAATTTATTTAAATAGATTAAGGGACATTGATACAGAAATAAACAGGACTGTCAATAGTTATTGTGGTGTCGTGGTTATAGTGGGTTCTTGGTTAACACAACATTGAAAGTCTGAATGAATTAAAACCGATTGTGGTTATATTGAATATTTATTTTTGACGACATACACATAATATAGTATATAGAATACAGTAGAAAATAGGCACGTAATAAAGGTTGTATAAAACTAAGTATGGGTTGAGCTAGTGGCTAACGTTCCTCACTAGTCAACGTACAAACACAAACTGAACTAAATAGGAAATGCACTTTCATTCAAACTCCTTTCACCCATCCTAGGTTGACAGTGACAGTAATTGATACAGAGTAGAGATTAATCACATTCTTACTCAAGCATTCAAAGACGCTGGTACTAGGTGGGAAAGCCCACGAAGAGTAAAGTTACAGGAAAGAGAAGCGAATGCACTAACAGACATACACAACAGTTATTACGTCAAGAGGGAGTTGATCTCAAGAAATTTAATTTCTTGTGCTTAAATAAGCTTTAGTTTGTTAATAAATTTGAATTACTGCACTCCACAGGTTATTTACTTTGACAGGCGACGAGACTACTTGAAATACAAGGAGAAAATTGAAACAAGTGGACCAGATCCGTTGCCAGAATACACAAATAAAAATGGATAAAAATTTGCAACAAACATGATCTAAAGATTTCCATGAGATATTAGTAGAATAATATATTGATTTATTTATTCAAACCTGTGTCAGAACTAGGTTTGTCATGGTTAATTGCATCAAATCTTTACCAATTTAACATGTAATTTCCTTTACATAAATGAAAATGACAATTATCAATCTTTTCAAAATGATTTTAAGAATGATAATACTGTTATCTGAAATACATGGGTGAAAGTTCGCCGGAAAAATCCGGCATGGCCGGATTTTTATTTTTGAAAAAGAGGTCTCGCCGTTTTTTTTTTGTCTGGCCGGAATTCGAAAATGAAAAAAACCGGCATTTATATAATTAACCGCACTTCTGTTTTTTCCTCTTATTGGTAGTTGCAGGATTTTTTTTCTGAGCACCTGCCTTTGCAGGATTAATATCATTGAGTAACTTTCACCCATGCTGAAATATAAGATAAACTTATTTGGTGCATAAGTTTAGACATGTCACATAAAAATAGTTTTGATGAATTCAGGTCGGAAAAGATAAGTGTTGCTGATTTTAAAGAAAAGTGATACATTTAAATAGTGTAAAAGGTCATTATATTACAAATTATGCAAATAATGCTAACTAAAAATTCGAAGGAGAATAAAAATAATTAGCATTATCTGTCAAAAATACACAACAATTTGGAGGGGTGTCTGTTTTGGGAACGTTTTATTCCAAAATGTTTACATGTGTGATATTGAATCCAAAATCTCAACCAAATGACTGGGTGGAGTTCCCGACCCTCCATAGTGGGCAGGGAGATACTTGTGTCTTCTATCCCTCTGTATTTGTTTTCCAATTGCTTTCTGTCTTTGTCTTGGAATGAGATTACTTAGTTTTGTCCTGACCGTGGCCGGAGTCCTTTCGCTGGGAGGGAAACAGTCGAATGTAGTTAGTTATAGTTTTGGGAGATTATATTTTTTCATTGTAAATCATCTCTCTGTTATGTACTGTTTTTTTTTAACATATGATTTGTAAAATTTGAGTGTATTCCTCTTAGTGGGGACTTATGCTAGTGTATGGGTGAGACTTTTAGGTGATCTGAAACTAAGTACACTGATAGTCTGCATTTGGAATCTACACCTGTTCCCTATTTGAACTATTTCCCATTGTCTTACTTTTTCCTCAAGTCCTTTTAATTGTACATCTAGAATGTTTTTCAATTTTCTTCCTTTTTACTAGCGCTGATATGACCTAATTATGTTGCAAGCGTCGTAAACCCCTTAAAAACAAAACAAACAATCAACCAAATGACGTAAATTGATTAGATGAAATTATTAAATGATCTGTTAAGATACACTTTGTGATATTTTAGAATGAAATGCTTTCAGTTATTGTGGCTCTTTGCAGTCAATTTATGTTAAAGCTTAAGCTTATTAAATGTGAAATTAAAGTGATTACATATTTTTAATGTCAAGAAAAAAACAAAAACAACAAAACGAAGATAAACACAAGGATAAAATGAATAGGTTTCCTCAAACTCATTCAAATGTCCCGAATGTTTTCCTTATTATTCCTTGTTATCATTCCATTCCTTCCTCAAACTAATTTTTGCCTCCAACACGGTTTCCACAAACTAATTTCACCCAGACAACTTGTGTAAAAAATTAAATTAATGGGTTGTTTTAAAAAAATGCGCCAGGTGATTTCAACTATTGATGGTTTACTATGGCATTGACAGTTGCGTATAAATATATATATATATATATATATATATATATATATATATATATATATATATATATAATATATATATATATATATATCGTGTGTATATATCTGCACTGCTTGTGTATGCTTACAATATGATACACATGCAGACACACACAGCTACTCACACACCCCATCACCATTTGCATAACTGACACCTCTCTGCTTATTCTTAGCACTTTGCTATTCGTTCTAATTTCAATGCCACGCGCCATTATTAGCTATGACAGTAAATTCTTAGCACTTT
Source organism: Berghia stephanieae (assembly GCF_034508935.2). NCBI lineage: Eukaryota > Metazoa > Mollusca > Gastropoda > Nudibranchia > Aeolidiidae > Berghia > Berghia stephanieae. Next base: position 85,648,383 of record NC_088360.1, on the reverse strand, counting down.
GCTATTCGTTCTAATTTCAATGCCACGCGCCTTGATTGGCTACGACAGTAAATTAATGTTGTAACATAGCAACCCCCCCCCCCCCCCCCCCATATCACACACACACGACAGTTTGTATGTCATATATAAATTTATCTCCCTTGACATATCAATGACATAAATAAATAGTACAGTTCCATTTTTTCATCTTCTAGCGGAAATTTTTCTTAGGGTCTATTACTTAGGGTCTATTACGAGGGAAGACTGGAATAACCCATTTTTCAGTCGCAGCTCAGCGCTGCAAATTGAGCTAATGAGAAGTGGCTTGCTGCAGGCCACATAACTCTATGGATGTTGAACTAGGTATCTTTTGGGTGCGTGCAAAGTCTATACTGCCAAGCCTCACTGCCCCCCCCCCCCCCTCCCTCCCTATCCATAAAAATGTTATGGCTAGACATGGTTTCCTCGAACATCTTTACATGTCCCGAGGAGTTCAAGGAAGCCCGGCTGGAGTGTAATAAAAAAAGACCTTCATAATGAGCTGTATTCTCCCCATAACTAAAATATGCTGTAAGACAAAGTAAAATCTTAAATTGGGCATGGAAATAAGACACACAAGAGGATGATATACGTTGATTTCTTTTCCAATTCAAAATTTATTTATTGTCGGAATATGCTGCATATTACTGAGAGTACATAGGTGTAATAGCAAATAAAGAATAAATTAATTAATATTAGTTCCTTGTGATCTTGCTCAGGCATTACATTTATTGGAGAGTGAGAGTGTGTAATTTTGGGTCTGTTGCTATGTTTTTATTTTATTTTCTTTATTTTTTATTTTGAAATATAAGAAATGAATTTATTCTTAACACTGCTGACTTTTTAATTTTATTTTACCATCTGAATCAGTTGGGTTAAATATTTGTAAAGCCGAAGGAAAAGGTCAATGGAACTGTAAAACATATTAATTTAAATTTAATTTGATTTTATTTATTATTACTTTGTTTCTGTTTAACAATTACATTTTATCATGGTAATATTGAATCAATGATTGATTTTCACAATGACTTCATGTTCTTTAAAGATGTATAAATATTTTTTTAACAAATACAGGTATGTTTCTTTTTATTTGCTAAATCATTGAATACTACCTGCTATTCTGTCCCCGCAGTTTTACGCGGCCGTGAATTTTACCCTTGACCGCAAATAACCGCTAATTCTAATTTAGTTGCAAAAAGCTACAATTTTGTCCGTTTTAGACTAGTTTTTTAAAATGTGATATTTATTCTTTTCTTGGTACTCTATATTGGATTTCAGTGCTTTATTGCCCTCTTCCTCATCCCACTATTGAGTGTAATAGATAAGTTTGACTATCTATCGAGGACAAAATGTTCCATTCCAACTATTAGCATTACAATACATTGGAGACTGCATTGAAGAGATGGATAAGTGGCAACAAAATCAAAATTGAGTGTTCTGGAATTCATTTTTTTTTTCTGGGTGGGGTCTTCTGGCCTCCCCATGGTGGGCAGAGAGTTCACTTGCTGTGTCTTATATCCCCTATATCTGTTTCCCCTTTCCATGTTTCTCTTCGTTCTGGATTAAGATCGCTCTTTTTTTTTTCCGGTCCTGGCGTTGTTCAAGTTGGGAGGGAGACAGTAAAATAAAGTACCTTGTTTACTTCAGAGATTATATTTTGTCCTTGTAAATCATCTCTCTGTTATGTACATGCTATTATGAGTTTTGAATATATTGCACTTTGTAAACATTTTAGCGTATCCTTCTTAGGGGACCCTTTGCTTGTCCCTTGGTTGGACTTTGAGGTAATGTCAAAATAGGCACATCGGTGAAATGCTGGTGTTATCTTCTGTTCCCTATTTGAACCAGTCCTCTTTGTGATGCTTTTAACTTCAGATCTACACTTGTCCTCTATCATCTTCAGGGACGGCTGGTAATAATGGGCAGGGTGGGCAAATACCAGCCTGTTTTTTCAAGTTATATGCTGTATTACCAGGTCTGAAATAATCAAATTTAAATTAGATAATTTCAAAAGTTACTACTTAAACTTTATACTTCGTACTGAAACCAATTTGGGTGTATTTTTGATAGATTGCGAATCACCACGCATCCCCTAATGCATAAACCAGGATACGCTCCTGTTCTTTTTTATCACCCCCCCCCCCCCCCCCCTCCCCAACCACTCCACTCCGCCCACATCGTCATCTCATCGTCACGTCGCCTGACGGTGAACTAACTCCGATTTTTTCTGTCTGGCCTCTCTAGTACTAGGTCGGGCTAATTCAAATGAGCCCACCTTATTAACCAGTGAAAACTAAATAGAGATTTTGGCAAACGAACTTTTTCTTAATTATTGCATTACTTGTGCTGGCAGGGACGGCTGGTAATAATGGCAGGGTGGGCAAATACCAGCCTGTTTTTCAAGTTATATGCTGTATTACCAGGTCTGAAATAATCAAATTTAAATTAGATAATTCAAAAGTTACTACTTAAACTTTATACTTCGTACTGAAATCAATTTGTGTGTATTTTTGATAGATTGCGAATCACCACGCATCCCGTAATGCATAAACCAGGATACGCTCCTGTTCTTTTTATCACCCCCCCCCCCCTCCCAACCACTCCACTCCGCCCACATCGTCATCTCATCGTCACGTCGCCTGACGGTGAACTAACTCCGATTTTTTCTGTCTGGCCTCTCTAGTACTAGGTCGGGCTAATTCAAATGAGCCCACCTTATTAACCAGTGAAAACTAAATAGAGATTTTGGCAAACGAACTTTTTCTTAATTATTGCATACTTGTGCTGGTACCATTGATGTAATGACTTTGGAATGTTCCAGTATTGAATTAAATTTATTAATTTACTAATTTTATATCAATTTAATATTAATTTGTGTTGTTTTTATATATTTGTTTATCCATTTAAAATTTTCTTTTTTTTCCTCGTTTTCTTTAGTGCTTCTCAGAACTCATTTATTTAAATTGTTTTCTTATTTGTTTTTTTGTTGTTGTTGTTGTTGTTTTGGGGTTTTTTTGTTTTGTTTGTTTTTTTAACAAATTAATTTGTTAGTTCTTATTTTTTTAATTCTTAAAGTAATTACCGCTGATTTTTATTGCCAGACAAAATAATTTTGCAAAACAATGTAATTTTCTATGTATTCCGTCTAATAAAACAAAACACTTTTATTCAAAAGTCACGACTAAATAAATATATAAAATACAACCACCATTTTGGTTTTCTCAACAATTGAATTAGTATACGAGAAATACTCTTCTGAGAAAGGAGAGAGTTGAATTCTAAGTTATAGAGGAAATACGGAGGGTGGGCAGATTCCGTACTTGCCCGTCCTGAAGCTAATATACATACATAAGTTCGCGATGAAGAGGCGGGAAGCTCGGGGTTGGTTGGGTAAGGAGTAAAGATAACACGGTCGTTATTGTTATAGTCTAACGAATGCATGAGGAGAAATTGGTAACATTATTTTGTCTTAATTGTATTGCATGAAGTATTGGCGAAAGCCTAAGATTAAATAAACTTTGTTTTTGTCTGTCTTATTTTGACTATGGAACTGATACTGATACTTGTCATAGCAGACCTGCCTACTTGAAATAGGAAAATAAAAATCGTAGTTTTCAGGGCTAATAAATTCGTAGATATTTTAACTACCCTTTTAAAAAATGACCGGAATTTCGTCTGTTTTGATAGATATCAAATTTTTAAAAACGAGAAAAAATTATTGGAAACGTAATAATGATGGTGATGGTGGTAGTGATAGTGGTAGCGGTGGTGGTAGTAATGATGATGGTAATATTATTATTATTATTATTATTATTATTATTATTATTATTATTATTATTATTATTATTATTATTATTATTATTATTATTATTATTATTATTATTATTATTATTATCATTATTGTTATTATTATTATTATCATTATTATTATTATTATTGTTATTATTATTATTATTATTATTATCATCATCATTATTATTATTGTTATTGTTGTTGTTGTTATTATTATTATTATTATTATTATTATTATTATTATTATTATTATTATTATTATTATTATTATTATTATTATTATTATTATTATTATTATTATTATTGTACGTATTGGTGGCATTACTATTGTTGTATTTTTTTGTGGTTATTAATGGTATCAGTTTATTGTTTGGTTCCATTTACCATTTTTTTCCACTTTCATGTATGTGGTCATCAAATTGTATGATTTATTGTCGAAAGCCTAAGATTGAATAAACTTTGTAATATTGTATGGTAACCATCATTGTCGACGACATCGTCGTTGTCATTATAATCATCATTATCATCATCATCATCATCATCATCATCATCATCATCATCATCATCATCATCATCATCATCATCATCTTCATCATTAACAACAACAATATTAACAACAAGTACTACAATAGCAATAAAAACAATATCAACATCATCATAAAATTTCCGTCATCGTCTCCACAACTATCATTCTAACCAACAGCACCACCAAAACCACAACCATAATTCATCCTCCTCCACCACCACCACCACCGCTACCACTATTCCAACCACTACCACCACCGGCACAATCATTCTAATCATCAAGACAGCAGTGAAATGCAATTTGAGCTCTGAATGAAACTCGGGTCATATTGCTGTTGTTGCTTCTCGATTGAAACTTTAAGGTTACTACATACTACTGAAAACTAGTGCCGCGCTGAGGACCGGTCCCACGGTCTTTTAGCTGTGAACCGGGGACCGGTCCCATAGTGGAAGACCGGCGGCGGTCCTCATTTCTTATCACCTTTCAACGGTCTCGCGCCATACTACTTCCCCAGCGATTTGTTGCCTCGGTTGCCTATCTTCCACCAATCACCACCCATCCCACTTAATTAATCGCACCCACCCCCTTTGCAATACACTAAACGACACAGACGACCATAGAGGCAGACGACCACCTCCCTCCACTTCGCAAACCGCCCTTTCGTGTGTGAGATGGGGGGAACAGGAGGTGCACGCCTTGGACGATTCCATTATACGGGGTAAATTTCAAAATTTACTACACCATAATGATCGCAATGACAATGATCTATGATGAAGGCATGACCCCTCTTCTCTAATGGGTTATTGTTTGAAATGCATGTGACTACTAAAGATGTGTGTGTTTGTGTGTGTGTGTGTATGTGTTTGTGTGTCGAACCTAGCAAGTAGCAAGTCCGATTTTTTGTTTTCTTTTGTCCATCTCTTGTCACCACTCCTTTCTATCGCATTGCTGTCATTTAAAATAATAAAATAATATTAAAATTTCGTTTGGTGTTTTAACTAATCAAATAATATGAGTTTCATTAGTTTCTTCTTTCCAAAAAAACCCAGTTATAACGTCTGTATTTTAAAAAAGTCCAATAGAATATTTGGGGACCTCGATAGCTCAGTTGATAGAGCACTCTCTTTAACGCAAAGGGCCAGAGATCGATCCCGGGTGCAGTCGAGTTTTTTCTGAATCCCTGTCTTCTCAGCAGTGAATGGGTAGCTGGGTTTGTTAGATCTGGCGAAAAGTCACCACGGACCCCACTTATTACTTATTAACTTATTACCGCATCCACCCCCTCTTATTATAACTTCACGTCTCTCTCTTACTCTTCAATGCTCGCTGCCCTCTAATGTGTCAACGCCACGAACAACTCGATCAACTCCTTGGGCGATGCCATTATCTCTGTTAATGGGGATAAATTTCAAATTTTATTAAATTATCGAAGTAACAATGAAGTACGGTGAGCAAATAAAGAAGGCATCACCCCTCTTCTCTAATTAGGTTACAATTTGAAATGAGTGTGACTACTCCGTGTGTTTTACTCCTGTAGACCACGGTTTTCATCGTGTAGCGGTCTTTAACGGTTCAAGAATGAACGATCCCACGGTCCCAAAGGTCAAAACGGTTCGAACTTCCAACAGTCTCTCAGGAATGTTCAATGTCGAAAAGGACCGGTCCTTGCGGTTTTCATTTCCCAGGGACCGTAGGACCGTGGTCTATAAGCTTGCCAAGGACCGCCCCGCACTACCAGTAATGTAACAGAAATATTAATCTCGCTGTTGAGGGATTAAAGCAAATCTTTAATTTTTCGAGTGAACGAAATGGACTTGTATTGTCAAGGTGTTGTCGCATTATGTCTCGTCGCTTTATTTTTTTGTTGTATTCTCTTTCGTGATTCATTTTTGATTACGTTTGGAATAATTAAAATCTACTGGTATTGTCATTTCATTGTGAATGTGATTATTTGTGGTTGAAATATTATTTTTTAAAGGTAAAAAAAAAATAATAATTAAAAAAAATTAATTAAAAAATAAATAAATAAATAAATAAATAAATAACTTTAAAAAAAAATAAAAAGATAAATTTTAAAAAAATAAATAAAAAAAAAAATAAAATAAAAATAAATTTAAAAAAAAAAAAAAAAAAAAAAACAAATATATATATATATATATATATATATATATATATATATATATATATATATATATATATATATATATATATATATATATATATATATGACCGAATCATCTTTGCCCCACCACTGTAAATAGGCTAGAACCGCCACTGATCATCTTCCTTTTTTAATTGGCTGAAATTACCTAATACTAATAGTGCCGAACGCAGTGTAAAACGGGTAAAAACAAAACAAACAGGTCTGGGTCATTTTTTTTTTTTTTTTTTTTTTTTGGAAAGGGAGGGGGGGGGGGGGGAGTGTTATTGTTGCTGTTTATTTCGTTTTTGGCTTTTTTTTTATTACTTTCAGATTCGGAATTTAAGATTTGATTTTGGCTCAAAATTAATGAAAATGTACTTTGTGAAAATCAGATAAGGATATTATGTTCAAATTTAAATGCACTATATTACTTCTTAAGTATGCACAGGGTAGTTAAAATTGATAGGATCACGTGTTTTTAAACTGTTGAAATTTTGACATTTTGCTGGCAAATTTTTGGGTTTAAAATGGCAAAAAACTGCGGGGACAGGCTATTGTCACTGCTGAGTCACTACTTATGCAGTTTTTATTTGTCTCCTTTTATTTTTATTTTATACGTTTTAAAATCGGTAGGCTGATTTCAACCAGTTCATTGTTTTCTATCTCTAGGCCCACTTTATTTTGTAAATTGTCATGTGTTTTTGATGTCTTCTTTCTTTTTTTTTTTTTTTCAAGAAGTGTGTTTTTAAATTGTACCAAAAAGCAAATCAATGTTGCACACACATAATGGACACATAATATTACGAGATTTTAACTACTCTTCCGTCCGTTTCCAAGTCACTAATATGACCTGAAACTGTCACTCATAATAAATACAAATACTCAAGCACAAATTTACGGTAATTTGTAAATATATTAGGTACACTCATGCCTACGAATAAATTGATGGTATTCGGAAAACAGTGTTGATATGACGAATCAAGAACTCTTTTAATGATAGAAAATGTATTGTCCAATAATCAGCTTTGCCTCCAATATGAATATTATATTTGAGAAGAAAACGTCCATGCAGGTCATTTCAGAATAAGCCTTTGCATTTTAGAGGTCTCGTCACTGCTTTTAAATCACTTGGAAAAGTGTGATGAAAATCCTGGATGCTTTTTTTTCATGAAACGATCATTAATTTTAATATAATGAAAGGATGTTTAATATTAAAATTAAGCATTTAGGGGATTTCTCATGCTACTTTTAGTATTTGTCTTAGCATTTGAGATTATCACACCACTTCTCTAGGTCGTATTGATACCGTAACAAATTTCATGGAATAGCTGGGTCCCTTCCAAGGCTTCCAAGTTATACCATCGAATAGCTTGTCTGGAATAATCCCGTCTTTGTAATAGAGACCCATCAAATTAGATTGATAGCATTTATAGTACCACCCGGCCCCCTTGAATCTCTTGGCACAGCTGCCTCCCATTTCTTTCTTCAGCAGATCATTGTCCAAATCATATGTGCTGAATTTCATTCCACTGTGTTTGGCCAAACCATCTCCAGCTGTTCCTGATACGTGAATGAAAAAGATAAGAAAGATATAAAATTGATTGGATTTGGATGAAAGACCATACACAATCAGGACAAGAATTATCTTAAATTATTGATGGGTGGGATCTTCTGACCTCCCATAGTGGGCAGGCGGTCACTTGCTGTGTCTTCTATCCTCCTTTATCTGTTTTTTCTTGGAATGAGATTACTCGCCTTCGTCATGGCCCTGGCCGGAAACAGTCAAATGTGTAGAAGTAGAAATAATTTTGGGAGATAATATTTTTTTCCTTGTAAATCATCTCTCTGTTATGTACTGTAATGTTTTAGTTTTGAATATCATGTTTTGTAAGCATTTGAGTGTATTCCTCTTGGTGGGATCCTGTGCTTGTGTCTGGATGGGACTTTCAGTGCTTTCAAACAAAGCAAATTGATAGTTTGCTCTTGGAATCTACTTCCGTTCCCTATTTGAACCGGTCCCCTTTGTCTTACTTTTTCTTGAGTGCTTTTAATTGTTTCCTATTTATTGACGCTCATATGACTAAATGTATTAAAAGCACCGTTAAACCCTTAAAGACAAGCCTGTCTCAAAGTGAACAAATACCTCCACTAGGATTCAACAAAGCATTGACAGTGAAGTCGTGCTGTATTCAAAAAGTTCTTAACCATAAAATATTGTGGCACCTAATCGCCTGAAACAATCGATATCTACTTTCGGCTCTCTAAATGTTAAATTTATACCAGTTAGACTGATTCTATCAGTGATAGTTTGCAACTTGCTCTTGAAAACGATTAATGTTTGTAGCTAACATAAAACCTGTATGTTGGCTTGTAGCGAGAACCAATAGCTTTGATTTAATTGGTCAAACTCATGTCAGCAAACAATCTGAATGGCATCTGTTATTGTGATGGGTTTTATTTTTTAAATCCTGTTTGAGGGTTGCACCAGCAAAGTCAATTATCAATTTTTAATATTTATATAAAACTTATTGCGACGTGATCCTAACTAGCTTATATTTACCTGAGTAGCCATGCACATGCAGTTTAAAGTGTTCCTTTTCATCGTCAACCCAGAAATTATCATAGAGAGCGTGCCTTGTATTCCCCTCCCAGTCTGTCAGATCCACTCGGAGGCTGTAGTGTTTTTGATTACTCAAGTAGTGAACAACTTTATTCCCAATATAATGTTCAGAACGGGGAACTGAAAATGATAAAAATGACATCATTAATAATAAATGTTGTCTTGATGGACGCATGTTTATATATAAAGTACTACAAATGGATGGGACGTTTAGATGGTTTCAAGCAATGAAGTACATGTGAGTGATAGAAGATAGCATTTTTTTTTTTGGTCATTCATTATGACTTTAATTGGTTGATTGACGAAGGCTGATATTGTCTCAATTTGCTTTTATATACGATGCTCTCTAGTGAAGATCTAAATTAGTCTTCTAGCTTTTAACTATCCCACCACTAAACGTGCCAGGGCACTGTGAAACCCATAAAAACAACCAAAAACAAATCACTTGTGGTATCGCGGGCCATGAATGCCCTATTCAATCATAATGTGATCTGACAAGTTCTTCAGCCTTCCGGATTTGTGTGTGTGTATATATCTAAATATCTTTTGACTTGACACTTTCAATATTTTTTTTTTTGAGGGGGGGGGGGGTATCAATGATCATATAACATTGAATGGTATATGATACGAATAGCGTTCTTGTGACGGAAATGCCCTAGTTCAATCCCTAGCCTTTTACTTTTAGTATAAGATTTTCCCCCAACAGCAATGTTTGGGTCGCCGAGTCTAGTTTAGAGACACCGGAGTTCTTTGAGATATATTAAATGTCTTGATTAAATGGTAATAAACTTTTTTTTCACGTTTTACTAAACAATATGTTAAGTACAGTTGCTATGCTATAGCATAGGCATTGAGACTATTAATTATATATAATTTTTAAAAGCCTGAAGACGGACCACTGTCCACGAAAATTTTTTTAAATTTTTTTTGTTTTGTTTGTTTTTGTTTGTTCCCCCCCCCCCCCCCCCCCCCCCCCCCCCCCCCCCCCCCCCCATTTTATTTTCAAGTACTTCAAAATGTGAAAATAACGAATCTTACAATAAGTCAGAAAGTAATCTTACATCCAAACCCTTCTTTGTAATTTTCGAAGTCTTTGTAGAAGTTCTCTCGTCCTCCTTCCCTCTTGAGTAACACTGTCCATCCTTCATCGTCGCAGTAAACGTTGACGGATGAATCTAGACCAGCAATAAACACTTTGGCCGTCCTTCTCTCAACGCCTTCCTTTTTATAAAGATCATAACAGTCTGTAAATTAAAGGAGAAAATGACAATTAGAAGTTAAAAGGCTGTGACTTTAAGTCAATATTCTTGTACTGATGATGACGATGATGAATTACTAACCAGACGTGATTGAGTACGTGGGAGATGGATACTGTTACTGTTAGATATCAAGTTGAGATGCGATTTTAAAATAATGATGACGACCACAACAGCGATGTTGTTAGCTGGATACAAGTAAAACCACGACGGTTTCTACAATCTTATGACAGACTACTTGCATTGTATGGAATTGATAGTAGATTCTATGTTATAGCTTGCTTGTTAACAATGATTCATTTTGTAACATGGTGAGAATTGAAATGCGTAATATAAATCATTTGCAACAACATGATTTACTCTCTCTCTCTCTCTCTCTCTCTCTCTCTCTCTCTCTCTCTCTCTCTTGGTTAGGGTCTTCACCTACTTTTTGGCCGATGGGGTCACTCTTGTCATATTATCTTCTGCCATTTTAAAATCAATTAACCTGTTTTGCCGCTGTTGTCCCACCCCCCCCCCCTCCCTCTCTCTCTCTCTCTCTCTCTCTCTCTCTCTCTCTCTCTCTCTCTCTCTCTCTCTCTCTCTCTCTCTCTCCTTCATTTAATAATTTATTTTGATAAAGGAAAGCAACTTACCTGCTGGATTGTCGCCTAAAGGCGGGTATATAATGCGATGTTCCATATGTTTTCTTTCATCCACTTTCCCCTTAGAGTGTCGATCCCTTTCCTCATTGTTTGCTGACATTTTTGGGTTCTTCACTTGAGTCTGACCCTTTGTATCTGCTGAAGGCACATTCGCCGAATCATTGTCTTGTGTTTTCAAGTTGTCCTCTATAGATAGTTGTTCATTTATTAAGGCATCGTCTTCCTTAACATCCCCCTTTACCATGAAAGTTCTCCCATTGTTAAAACTGTCATGTGGTTTTTCTTTAGATATCTCTCGATTTTCTTTAGCGAGATTTTGAGAATTGACACCATAGTTACCGGGTGGTCCTGGACTCTCCAAGGGCAAAAATGCACTGTCGGGCACTGTTTTTCTTGGAAGATGATTGTTTTCATCATCGATGCCGTTATCAGAGTAAAACTTCCCTTTGTTGCCTGTTGACAAAACAAAGTTAAGTAATGCCCTCAATTCATCGGTTCCCAATTTTTCCTTGGCACCGTGTTTGCCAATTTCTTGCACTTGTGAGAGGATAGTTGCTATCAGAGCTGCCTGATCCATGATCATTTTGAAGAGCTGTCTATTTTGTTCCTCTAGAATTGATGACCTGCTCTGTATCTGCTGAATGTTCATTGATTGGTTTGCCACAACTTGTGACAACTCCCAAATGCGAGACTTTTGTCGCGTGATTAGTTGGAAATTATTTTCAGTTTTTGGTTGATCTGTAGGACATGGTTTAATTTTAGTACGGTACGACTTTATACTTGAAATTTGCTCCCTTTGTTTTCTTTTCAAAGTACTATGTTCACGTTGCAGATGATTGTAACTTTGATTTAGTTGATATAATTTATTTTCTAGTTTCAGTAGTTTGTTTTCAAGATGTTGAATTGAAATCATATCGTCCTTTGCATTTGAAGATTGCGTCAGAAATGTATTCTCTAATTTAACCAAAGTAAGTTCCAGATTATCAATTTTTTGCTTTGTTTGCCTTTCATGTCCCGCGATAAAAGAATGTAATTCTATTGTGTTAAGTGGATTTGATATTTTTTCTTTTTCCATCACATTTTCACCGCGATCTTCTTTTGATTTGTTTGCCTCTTCCTGTTTTATTGCGTCTGATTTCTCATCGCTTACCCAATATGCTTCATTGTGGTTCTCTTTTAAGTCCGGCGTTGTTTCTTGTTCATTATCATTATTATTATCACTGTTGTGACTAGTCACGCCATGATCGCAACTACCTGATCCACTTCTTTTTTCACTTTCATGTTCACTTAGTTTGCTCTTAGATTCATTTTCACCCTGATTTCTGTGATTATCCAAATTCGTTTCATTCTCATCTGATACTGACACCATTTCTTCATCATCAAATTTGTTATGCATTTCATTTGTGCTAAGAGGCACCATTGAGTTATGTGATTTTCTTAACCCATGCATGTTGTAAAGATCTAGATACTTGAAAGAGCACGTCGTTTCATCCTTTTCATGTGTATCCGCTTCTATTGCTGCAATATCATTTTGGTCGTCTGGAATTATGTTGTAGTGTAACAAATCAGTATCTGCTTTGTGAGATCCTTGATTTAAATAATAAGATTCGGAATTATCTGAATTGTCAGTGCCGTAATTTTGTCGTGGATCAACATCGTCATCCTCATCTTCTAAAATTGACAAGTCGGTTGGATCTACATCGGGTCGAACAGGGTTATCCCCTTCATTCTGTTGCCCTGGAACAAAGGTCTCGTCATTAGGTACTTCCAAAGGGGCGTTACCATTTGTAACATCATCAAAGTTGGTATAACGACCTTCAGAGATTAAGGACTCGTCCTTATCCGCCTCCAATTCCTCAGAAATATTAATATGAAGTTGTGCATGTTCTTTCTCGGTCTTCTTTTCTCCTGAATTAATTTGTACATTTGTTGGTCTATAATATTTTATGTCAAATTCATTGAAATCAGGTTGCTCGTCGTCTTTTTCTTCCAAAATGTAATGGTGGAAGTTTTCCAGGAGAGAACAAGGTCTCATCACCTTTATGTCACCATACTCTTCTGTGAAGTATCGAATTTTGCGAAGTGATGATGCCTGCCATCCACTTAGATTTATGCCATTGTTTTTTATATGGTTAACAAATCCTGTGTGCCAAGCTGTGACGTCACATAAAGCTTGTCTGAAATTTGATGCAAATGAGAAATTTATAGGACAGTGTTGAATAAAAAGTATTGTCAAAACACCCAAGAGAGGATGGAATTTTCGACCGGAATTAAAAAAGAAAGAAAAAAAGACTATTGTATTGTCGATGGCCGAGTCAGTGTCTCGTAATATTGTAAGTTATATAAAGTTAAGCGACGTTTGAAGTCGCCATTGACAAAATACCACTCTGATCTCGGAAATATGTTTCTTGGTGAGAATTTCGCACAGATCACTACAGACAGTTCATGGCGAAATATTTTATAGGTAGTGACGGATATTGCATCGGCGCATGATACGAAAAAATTAAAATGGCGCTGTGGAAAAAAACAACTTCATATTCATATAGCCTGTGAGCTGAGCTTGGTCGACCGTGATACTTTGCTGGCACCTTTGTATTCATTGGCTAAATAAACATAAACACATAATAATAAAAAAAAAAATAAGGATCAAAAACAACAACCCAAAAAAATTGAACATTAAACAGAGATAAACAGAACACTTTCGTCTTTGTTTGCTTGCTTTTTTATCTCCATTGTTTCTCTAGCTGCTAGTGCTAGCACTGGGATAATGTGGATTGACAAGTATCCCCATGTTTGATGTGATCAATACTTTATACTCGCTCTTTTCTTTGTACAAAAATCAATAACTGTGGCGTAGTTCTTCAGTGTCATTGTAATTGTATTGATAAAAAATGACCATTGATCATTTAATGTTTTTTTTTAAACCACAGTTAATAGTTTTTCTATCTTTATTTGTTGTTTTTACACATTTATCTTAATGCCGTGGTCGTTTTTGCTTTTGATGGAGAAGCATTTTCATGATATCTACAATAGTTTTTATCTGGGTGGGGTTCCTACCTCCCATAGTGGGCAGGGAGGTACTTATTGTGTCTTCTATCCCCCTATATCTGTTTTCCAACTTGCATTCTGTCTTTGTCTTGGAATGAGATTGCTTGGTTTTGTCCTGGCCCTGGTCGGGGTCCTGACTTGGAGGGAAACAGTCAAATGCATAGTTATTGTTTTGGGAGATGATATTTTTTTTCCTTGTAAATCATCTCTCTGTTATGTATTATTATATTTGTTCTAATTTATAATGTAAGCATTTGAGTGTATTCCTCTTAGAGGGGGCAGTGCTTGTGTCCAGATGAGACATATTGGTGATTTCAAACTAAGAACACTGATGGTATGCTCTTGGAATCTACATCTGATCCCTATTTGTTCCCAGTTCCCCTTTGTCTTACTTTTTCTTGGATGCTTTAATTGCAATTCTAGAACTTTTTACTGTCCCATTTTCTTCCTTTTTACTGGCGCTGATATAACCTAAATGTGTTGCAAGCGCCGTAAAACCCTTAAAAAAAACAAAAACAAACAATAGTTTTTATTTTGATGATGAAGTTATAATGGTGATGCTGGTGGTGAGGATGGTGATGATGATGACGATGATGATGATGATGGTTGTAGTGGTGATGACGAGGACTGATCTTGATGCTGATGCTGAATCTGTTATTACTATTGCTGTTGCTATTGCTGCTGCTGATGATGATGATAACAACAAGAAGGGGGAGGAGAACGACGGCGATAATTCGAAAGGTGTGGAGGAAGATCCCTGCCTCTGAAATTAAATGTTATAACCTTCAATATAGCTCATAGTGGCGCCGATAACTCTGTATTTTTGTATTCTGTCTCGTGTTGTTACAAAGTCAAGCATTTATGGCGGCCAGTGGTGACCGGATTGGTGACAATGATCGCAAAACCCATGCTCCAAATGAGCAACAGGCTGAAGACAGAAACGGATGTTATGAGAGTTCCAGTACAAAATGGACGCCTATCAGGCAACTTGCATTATAATTATATAAATAGAATGTGGTTCTTTGTGGCCTGCAGGATGATTAAATAAAATCAATGAAGCGCATTGAGAATGACAAGAGTTTGGAAATGTACATGTTCATAAATTAATTTCATTTACCATTATATTCCATTTCAGTATTGAATCTATACAAATCCTTGTCATAACGCCATGTCTGGAACCAGGGCATAAAATAATAATAATTTGGACTTGCCTAACAATTCGAAAGTTAGTACGGTACTATTTTATAATATATACAATTTTGTCTTACACGCGCAAATACAATAAGAAAAATTACAAGAATATTTTTAAGGATCAGTTGTAGAACTTATTTCATGATGTTAAATTTTCTTCATTTTCATGAGAATAGTGCATTTTTTAATTAGGGCAGGTCTTGGTCTGTGAGATGACATTCATTCTCTCTTGGAGCTTTTTGTCGTTATGCTAGAACGATGCTGCATGTTTTGTTTTCCCCACTTTCTGGCTGGGATCCTTGGCGAAAGGAGTAGTCATATGTCATGTTTATTTACCTTGGGAGATGATTTTTCTTGTGTGTAAACTACTTATTGTTTTGTTATGCTTGCGTTTTTGAGTGATCTTATAATATGTGGCACCATCATCTCAAAACAGTATTATTTTGGGACGTACCGGTCCCCCAAAAACCAATTTAGAGTTTAAATTCATGATAAGGAATAGGAACTTTAACTTGTTTTGTTTTTTTCTTTTATTTATTTAATTATTTATGTATTTATTTGTTTTTGTGTTTTTTTAAAATTATTATAATGTTGTTTTGTTTTGTTTTTGCAATGTAAGAAATTGTATCTAGTCTCCACCATAACGCCTATAAATCAAGCCTAAGTAGGCCTATCAAAATTTGTGGCTAAACATTCCCTTTCTAGTACCTTGCCAACCCCTATATAATATCGCTTTTGATATGGTCGTGGATCACACATCAATATCTCTGACAGATTGCCGGGTTGTTTTTTTTTTTCTTATTTCGTTAAATAACAAGAACAAAAACAAAACAAAAAAGAAAAAAAAATATCGAAAAATAAAAACCCCAACAACAACGGAAAAAAAAAATAATAATAATAATAATAATAATAATAATAATAATAATAATAATAATAATAATAATAATAATAATAATAATAATAATAATAATAATAATAATGATAATAGTAATAATAATTAACTGAGAGAAAAAATACAAACAAAACAGTTTCAAACGACGGTAAACACAGAAAAAACAAATCTAAAAGGATATTTTTATACACTGATTTTCAATCACTAACAGAAATCCAACTTACTTGTCTCCGCATGTGCTTGGTATCAATAAAGAAAAAATAACAACACAAAGTATGTTTATTTTCCACATTGGGAATTTGCCTAATGTCAAAACCATTATCTTGCTTCCACTACAAAGTCTGATAATACGAATCAGTTTTATTTTCTTTTGTTGTTATCCTCTGACAATAATGGTAACAGTTCCTATTTCTGCGAAAGTTGACTGACCAAATACTGTGTCTTTTTTGCGTATACTGTTTCTACGCTTTTTATGAGTCTTTTATAGACGCTGATAGTGTCACACGCAAAAAGCTCCACGATTTCAAAACAAGTTACACGTACACAATATCCCGGTAAACGTATTTCCTGCTCTACGTCAATTCATTGTGACTTTCAATAATAATAAATAAACAGTTTGGTTAGTAACACTTTACACACTAATACTAATTCTGGGATTCTGTTCGATAACGACTTCATTCAATACTGAATGGAAATTGTGGTAACAGGCGGTGGTTTGATTATTGATCACTTGATGCAAATCGCTAAATTGAGAACTGACACGTCAAAACTTGAGAGATGTTGCAACAACTGAATTGAATTGAATTGAATGAAAGTTGTTTGTCAGGGCCAAAACATAAAAAGTTGTTTTATACTCTCTCTCTCTCTCTCTCTCTCTCTCTCTCTCTCTCTCTCTCTCTCTCTCTCTCTCTCTCTCTCTCTCTCTCTCTCTCTCTCTCTCTCTCTCTCTCTCTCTAAGAAATAAACAGAGGGTCGAAGAAAAAAAATTACCCTACACAATTTTATCCAGTATCCTGTGTGAGCACCAGCTGACTATGCATGGTTGTATCCGGCGTCGTATAGAGTGTGTGAGTGCAGAAATTTGTTGTTGGGTTATTGCAGCATACAGTTCTCTCAGCGCTTGTCCCAGAAGCTGGAAAGTCGAACTCCAAAGCATGTATTGACAGTCTCCCCAATTCATCCCATATGTGCTCAATGGGAGACATGTCAGATTGCATGGCTGACCAATCAATGGTTTTGATGTTGTGTTCCTCGAAGTCCATCGTCAACATTCACCACATGAGGTCTCGCGTTGTCTTGCTCCAACAAGGTAACTTCTCTGTTTGTTGTGGGAAAAGGCAAGATGTGCGATCTCAGAATTGTGTCAATGTAGATTTGTGCTGTTATTCTACCGTCGACAAAGACAAGTTCTGTTCGATGGGTAGAGCCTGCGACCGATCAATCTTCCACATCGTTGAACGTCTTTGACGCCATATTATATGTGAGTAAAGCGCTCCCTCTCTCTCCGCCAGATCCGTACTCTGCCGTCAGCAATACTCTTCAACTGTCGTAACGTCACTTCCTTCCTAATGACGCATGGTAACTTAGTAACACTGGCTATAAACTATCGGAACAATGGCGGACGCCCGTATGAAATATTTCTCCGGCGAGCATAAAGGGTATCCAGAGGAAAAAAAACAAACAAATACATTTGATCATGTTTTGACTTTTACACATTCTGATCACAAGACATATGAAAAGTTCTAGCCAGCATGCAAAATAAAAAGTAATGATTTTCTTTATTTAGAACCAAGATGGCCGCCGTTGCCGGGCGGCGTGACATCAGACTATTGAATCGTATTGATAGTGCGAAACAACCCCCGTCTGTGAACAACACTCTGTCCCATTGAGGTTCGTACCAAAGATTGCGATGTCAGTCGGCTGTTGACATCACAGACTAGTCTCCCTAGTCTGTGATTGACATGTTCTTCTGTCAGATGAGTTCCGACCATAGCCCTACTATAATGACTCTTTTAGTCCGCCATGGTTCCGACGTAAGGTCGACGGCACTTTAATCCACCGTTTTTCACCCGACGTCAAAGTGTAGTGGAGGAAACGTTGAAGTTATTCGCTGCCCCTCACACGTTTGCAAAGGGATCTTCCTCCTGACGCCGGATGATCTCGCGGTCCTTTTGTTATGAAGTCGTACTTTTTCTGCCAGGCCCAGGAATATCTGCAACGATGTCAGTTTTTCTGTGTGTTTTTTTTTTCATTTTCTAAAAGATTTTTGACAGCAGTTTTGGAACATAATTAAACTCTTCTCCAATCGTTCTTGATTATGCACCGGCTATATGCATGTCAATAGCTTGATTTCGTTGAAACTGTAAGTTTCGACATGGCCTCATGATAGCTTTGCGACGAATAACTATTTCTTTGTCCCGTTTCCTTTTTATGGACCTTAAGTGACGTAATTGAGTTGTTTTTAAACGCCATCAAATATCAAATATTTCAAAAAATAAAATGCGTTAACAGCTCATTCCAGCCAAACTGCACAAAATGGGTATACATCGGTGCTAACTAAGAGACAGTAAAAAGCATTGTCTTATATTATTGCCGTACGGTGCGTCATAATTGGTCAGAATCAGCGTGGGTGCGCAACCGGATGCGCGGGTTGACGGAGGTAGGAAACAATAACAAACCCACATGGTTGCCATTACCTCCACCATCATTCTCGCTCACGGTTTGTGGAAAGCACTTCATTACAGGCACGTAATAGTGAATCTAGTTTTTGTTTTGAACATTTCTATTATTATTCTTTGTAAATTGACCCATATTAAAAGAAACATACAAACAAAACAGGCATGACCAGTCACTAACAATGCCGTGTAGTGTGTAGACAGTAACACAGTACGGTGAACATGACTGACACTGGGATCGGAATGTCGGAACCCATGAGTCGTTCGCAACTCTGCCTCACGTATTCATTTAATCAGTCAATTTAATTTTTATTAAGCTTGCGTAAAACATACAAACAAAAAAGACATGACCAGTCACTAACAATGCAGTGTAGTGTGTAGACAGTAACACGGTACGGTGAACATGAATGACACTGGGATCGGAATGTCGGAACACAGTAGTCGTTCGCAACTCAGCCTCGCGTACTCATTTAATCAGTCAATTTAAATTTCATTTAGCTTGCCTATTCTTCAAGTTTATGATATATTCACTTTTTCTATTTAAAAAGGGTAATCCAAACAGACCATAAAAACGATTTTATAATAAGCCGACTTCAACTTCCATCACTTACGACACGAACTTATTTTGGGTGGGTTTTTTTAACAAAACCGTTTGACTCAAACTAAAGCTTCGGCATTGGATAAGGAGCGAGGTCCCTGTTGCCATCTTGCTTAGTTTATACAGAGACTGGGTTGCCAGCTTGGCTGTTCTTGATAAATAGTAGTAAATAGCACAACCTTGTGCAATGAGAGATAGAGAGAGAGAGAGAGATTTTGAACAAAAAACGAATATCTCTCTCTCTCTCTTACCCTCTCTCTCTCTCTCTTGCCCTCTCTCTCTCTCTCTCTCTCACTCTCTCTCTCTCTCTCTCTCTCTCTCTCTCTCTCTTCTCTCTCTCTCTCTCCCTCTCTCTCTCTCTCTTTTCCTATTTCATCTGTCACACTGTTTGACAATCTTCTTCACCTGGCTCACTTGTACTTGTAATATCGGGTGTAAGGTAAAATTTTGAACAATTATTATTATTTATAAAATGCAGAAACTTTGCAAATAAACCGATAGACTAGATATTAATTCGATTCGAAAAGTGAAACACAAAAGGAGAATTTGCGAATACCCGGTCCAGACATAAGCGTCATGGTCTTATTTATAAAGTGCAGAATCTTTGCAAATAAACGGATAAAATAGAGATTAATTCGATTCGAAAAGTGGAACACAAAAGCAGAATTTGCGAATGCCCGGTCCAGACATAAGTGTTATGGTCTTATTTATAAAATCTAGAAACTTTGAAAATAAACGGACAAGATAGAGATTCATTCGATTCGAAAAGTGGAACACAAAGCAGAATTTGCGAATGCCCGGTCCAGACATAAGCGTCATGGTCTTATTTATAAAGTGCAGAAACTTTGCAAATAAACGGATAAGATAGAGATTCATTCGATTCGAAAAGTGGAACACAAAAGCAGAATTTGCGAATGCCCGGTCCAGACATAAGCGTTATGGTCTTATTTATAAAATGCAGAAACTTTGCAAATAAACGGATAAGATAGAGATTCATTCGATTCGAAAAGTGGAACACAAAAGCAGAATTTGCGAATGCCCGGTCCAGACATAAGCGCTATGGTCTTATTTATAAAGTGCAGAAACTTTGCAAATAAACGGATAAGATAGAGATTCATTCGATTCGAAAAGTGGAACACAAAAGCAGAATCTGCGAATGCCCGGTCCAGACATAAGCGTTATGGTCTTATTTATAAAGTGCAGAAACTTTGCAAATAAACGGATAGACTAGATGTTATTTCGATTCGAAAAGTGGAACACAAAAGGAAAATTTGCGAATACCCAGTCCAGACATAAGCGTCATAGTCCTATTTATAAAGTACAGAATCTTTGCAAATAGACGGATAAAATAGAGATTAATTCGATTCGAAAAGTGGAACACAAAAGCAGAATTTGCGAATGCCCGGTCCAGACATAAGCGCTATGGTCTTATTTATAAAGTGCAGAAACTTTGCAAATAAACGGAAAATACAGATTAATTCGATTCGAAAAGTGGAACACAAAAGCAGAATTTGCGAATGCCCGGTCCAGACATAAGCGTTATGGTCTTATTAATAAAATGCAGAAACTTTGCAAATAAACGGATAGACTAGATATTAATTCGATTCGAAAAGTGGAACACAAAAGCAGAATTTGCGAATGCCCGGTCCAGACATAAGCGCTATGGTCTTATTTATAAAGTGCAGAAACTTTGCAAATAAACGGAAAAATAGAGATTAATTCTAATCGAACAGTGGAACACAAAGGCAGAATTTGCGAACAACCGGTCCAGACATAAGCGTTATGGTCTTATTTATAAAGTGCAGAAAATTTGCAAATAAACGGATAAGATAGAGATATATTCGATTCGAAAAGTGGAACACAAAAGCAGAATTTGTGAATACCCGGTCCAGGCATAAGCGTCATGGTCTTGTTTAAATGAAACAATGCCATTTAAAAAAATATATGGTCAATGAGTAATTAAGCTAAATATGCGGAGTTCAAATAGATAATTTGATCTGTGAATTATTTTTATAATTAGCTGTTTTTATTCTCCATCATTTAGGTTATGTGATTAAGTTTATAATTGAAATACAAACTTTATCTCACTTATCAATGTTTTGCAATAAAGGAGAGTGTGAGTGAACCTGAGCAAAGGAAATTATTTGAGAGAGTGATATTTATCATGCTTTTCAGTTTGTAGTTGAATTCTAGAATGGATTCTTTATAGTTCTCATTGATTGTATGTCAGTATGTCAGTCTTTAGGACACCGATTACCCTAATGCGGCCACAATTTACAATGTGACGGCCACAAGCCCGTTAAACATAGAGTGGGGTATTGTTGTTTGCAAGTAATGCTATGGTTTTAATAGGATATCTGTCTCCTATTAAAATACATTCCTGTGTTGGATTTTGGATTAAATTCATGTCTTCTTCGGATTTTGGGATATTTAATTTTCATGGATTGTGATTGTGATTTTCAAGACTATTAATGTAAGTAAATGCCCAAATAGATATTTTTATTCATTTATTCTTTATTTATTTTTTTTAGTTTTGTTTTGTTTTGAAGCATTTATTATAAGAAATATTGTACATATGCACTTATACACCAAAGACTATATCCTTTCAACTGCTTATTATTATTATTATTATTATTATTATTATTATTATTATTATTATTATTATTATTATTATTATTATTATTATATTATTATTATTATATGATAATAATAATAATAATAATAATAATAATAATAATATAATAATAATAATAATATAATAATAATAATAATAATAATAATAATAATAATATAATAATAATAATAATAATAATAATATAATAAGTGCATTGAGTGAAATCCCAATCATGGTTGCCCAAATAAAACTGGCGCTAGAATCCGACTACCTGTCTAAACGAATGTTGTTTGTACGATACATACTAACTACACGTTCAATATCGGGGGCAGAAAATATACGTTTGGTTTTATGAAATTAAAACAGTAGTCCCACATTGTTCTTTGATGTTATTTGTGGTTGCATTTGCTTTGAAACTTACACATTATATTGTGTTACATTGTTTACAAAATATTTCTGGTACTCGTATGCATGTGTAGTCAACGGACCACCGGTCAATCGTGTTCTTTATTATTTTATTATTAATTTTGGCTTGACATCTTACATATGTGAATTTGACAGGTTGTTATGGATGGTAATTATAACATTAAGTGATTTTTAAACATTTTTACGGCGTTTTAAATGTCTTTCTTGCATTCATTGCCGAGCACCTCCACTTTTCTGTTACTATTTTAACGATCAGCTGATTTTCTCTTGCCTCCCCTTTAATTTCGCGGACTTTTTTCAGAACGAGGCGTGGGAGTGGCTAATTAAGTTGCCGCCCAATAATGGATTAAACAAACTTATTTACAAGTCTGATAACTGGATTTGTTATGGTCTCATTTATTATAATGATGCGCTCAGACCAACGCAAAATATCATCCATGTGCAATGTGCATGTAGCTTTAAGTATAAGACAATGCTTTTTTCCCTTCTGTTTCTTGGTTGGCATTGATGAATACCTATTATATACACGGCTGGAATGAGCTGTCAATGCATCTCCCCCCCCCTCTCTCTCTCTCTCTCTCTCTCTCTCTCTCTCTCTCTCTCTCTCACACACACACACAAACACGATCTCACACGCACACACACACCCACACACACACACACACACACACACACACACACACACACACCATTCCAGCCCTGTTGATATGTAGATAAAATATTACGTCTAATCAATCTCATAATGTACGCAAACGATCTCCATATCAATTTAAACAACATGAATAATTTGGAGACGACTGATTCAGTGGTTATGGAGCCTACTGTAATGTAAAAAATAAATAAATAAATAAAATAATCTCTAATAAGTATTTTCTAAATTGCGATATTATTATTGTATGATTTTTGTGCGCTTCGTAAGATAGGCCTAAAAGAAGATTATTTCCGGTGATCAACAAAATCCAAACAACAAATCTTTGGGAGAAAAGTTCGATTTTGAAATATTGAATTGGTTAGGTTATTATTAGTAAACCATAACTTATATATATCCGTCAAAGATTCTGTATAACCAATCAATATTTTACTTCTATATTAAGTATTCATTTATTGGCATGAAAGCTTTACAACCAAGCAAGGCTGAAGAGGACATGGATCACGACGGGGCTGACAGCGACAAGAGCTCAGCTGAAGATGATTCGCATGTATTTTCAACCGAAGAAGATCAAGAGGATGAGTCTCAATCAGGTTTGGCCATTTGTTAAACGTGTACCATAGCCCTGGTAATAAAAATACCTTTGCTACAATGCTGTGATTATTCGCAGACATGTCTATTACTAAACGAAGTGGTTATTCAGAGTCGACTCTGAATAACTGTAGTAGGCAGTTATTCAGAGTCGACTCTGGATAACTGTAGATGGTTATTCAGAGTCGACCCTGGATAACCATCAATGTGTACAGATATTTAGAGCCGAGTAGCCTATCGAATTATCGAGTTGAGTTCTTGCGAGATGAGTTTGTTTCAATTTGATACCAGTTTACTACGGTTATTTTGTGACTTTGGCAATTTTAATGCCAAATTCTTAAAACTTGGCGATTTTTCAACTTCAGTCGCTTATAAATAAGAATCTTTTTATTAATCAATTGCAAATCATATTCCATCAACAAAGCAAATTTAAATTAGCTTATAAACAATCATTTCTTAAATCGATCAGCCTAAATTATTATCTCTCTATTACCAAATGATATCTATAAACATAATATGAAGATAGAAGGGTGGCTGAGAGAGAGAGAGAGAGAGAGAGAGAGAGAGAGAGAATTAATGAATTGATTTTTTTTTTAATTGTTTAATAATTAGACACAAGTTGTAATGAATTCTATAAACAAATTCAGAACAATCAAACAAAAACAAAACAAAACTTAAAAAGGAAGAAAAAAAAAGACACGCTTATATTATAAACCTTCTAAAATCGTCAAATGAATGGATTATCATGTTACAGCTAAAAAAGTACACAAATATTTAGACCCATTTGCACCATCCCCTTCCCTTTCGATCATCTTCTCATTCATGGCCACCATGTGTCTTGTGCTGCCTTTGACATTTGGCGCCAGCGTGTCTAGACTAACGTCATAAATAAAGGAGTGTCACCAAAATTCATGCAACTGAGCAGAGGTGTCAAAAAATGATAGAAGGCATATTATTGTTTTTTTCCCCCTGAACTACCACTGAGCAGAAAATGTTTGACATGACAAAAAACAACGGAACATTTATGAACAAATCCTAAAATCCCAGAAATCTGCGGAAGATTATCATCACCGGTCCCCACTATATTTTAAAAAATATTTCTTCTTTTTTTTTTTTTTTTTTTTTTTTTTTTGGTGCAAAATCTCGACAATTTGAAAGAAAATTGCAAATTTTGCGGCCGCAATGCAAATCACCGATGCAAAAAACTGCCATGACAGAAGAGACAAGAAAATACCAAAAAGTAAAACGATTTTTTCCCGTAGGGTTAAACAGAGGTGGGAGAGAAGAAAAAAACAGAAAAACCGTGTGGTTGGTAACTGGAAATTCATCACTCATAACTGTCTAGTTATTCAGAGTCGACTCCCCGACTCTGAATAACTGTAGCCAGTTATTCAGAGTCAACTGTCTACAGTTATTCAGAGTGGACTCCCCGACTCTGAATAACCGTAGACAGTTATTCAGAGTCGACTCTGAATAACCGTAGACAGTTATTCAGAGTCGACTCTGAATAACCGCAGCCATTATTAATTATCAATAACGATTCTACGCTAATTCTAATTCTAGGCCTAGGCGCACTACTGGCACTGGTACGCTTTGTTGATTTTGATAATGAAATGATAACTATGACTATAATTCCAGTTCAAGTCCAAGTCCAGTGTTATTTTTAAGGCCGGCTCTATTTCTCCGAATGCTCAGGAAAATATAAATTGAACTCTATTTCTCCGAATGGTCGAGGCTAGCCTCCAGTAGCTGATGGGTTACAGACGCGATGTCAATGCAAGTTAAAGTTAAAGGTACCGCTCAAACAGAGTGGACTGGGAATTCTCACAAATCATCAAGCTAGCGTTTTTTAGACACATTGACTCAATGACATGATGACTATGATTGACAAAGACAGATTTTATCAAAAAGTTGTGCTGTCACTGTTGCGAATACACTCCATGATGGCACATTCACTTTTGCGCTTCACGCTGCACTATCAAAGAGAGAAGAGAAGTAAACCTAAATTAAAAAATCCAAAGTCTCAAGACGGGTTGAAAGACAGGATAGCACAAACTCAGGATAAAAAGTTGGGAATAAAAGACATCACCCAGGCTCTGGCAAAAGAAAACCCCAAAAAATGCAAATACATCCATCATTCACACAGACACTCTCGCAAATAACAAAAAAAAATTGAGAACGGAGACCATTCGGAGAAATAGAGATCAAGTTTATTTCCCCGAGCATTCGGAGAAATAGTCACTTCATTTAAAAAAAAAAAATCAAATAATACAATTGAACCCATTAAAGGCGAGATTCAATCTTACTTTAACCTTTTATGTCTTATGTCATATTTTGACACCTGTGGTCAGTCTCGTGAAAGGTGAAAGTTGGTGACAGTCCCTTTTTTATGACGTCGGGCCAGACACAATGGCACCAGCTGTCATAACTGACACCGAAGACCAGTGGTTTTCTTTGATTAGTTGATGGTTGAAGGGGAAGGGAAGGGACAAATGGGTCTAGATTTTTTTTCTCGTAGGTGCCTATTGCCTTTTTAATTTCTCTCTCTCTCTCTCTCTCTCTCTCTCTCTCTCTCTCTCTCTCTCTCTCTCTCTCTCTCTCTCTCTCTCTCTCTCTCTCTCTCTCTCTCTCTCTCTCTCTCTCTCTCTCTCTCTCTCTCTCTCTCTCTCTCTCTCTCTCTCTCTCTCTCTCTCTCTCTCTCTCTCCCTCTCCCTCTCTCTCTCTCTCTCTCTCTCTCTCTCTCTCTTACGCAGCCATCCATTAAATCATCTGGTTATACAGAGATAATATATTACAATAAAGCAATGGTGATTGGCTTAGTTTACTCTTTTTTTTTTTACCTTTGGACTATGGTTTGAAATTTGAGAGATCCTTGGATTGTATTTATAAGCTACATAACCACTAGGTTACAGTAACAAAGATATTGTAGCCTTCTTTATAAAGTAAAAATCAAAACAAAACAACACTTTCTGGCCTTTTATTTGAATAATATTGTAGGTCTTTAGAATGTTTTATGGAAAGGACAATTTATTCAATGTTTCCAAAAAGTAAATTTATGTCTAATGATAAGAATGAATTTACAGTAGTAGTAGTGAAATATAATATAATACAAAACTACGTTCCTGTTATTTTTACACTTTGCTTGTGTTTGATCGACAGACCGATAAATTTTCCTCCTTTTTGACAAATTGATATTATCATCACTGTTTATTATTTTTTAGGATAGTGATTTTCATTCTTCGAGGTTTTTAGTTAACATTTATTTCATTTTCCTCTTTCAGATATAGATGAAGCTGAGTGTGAGCTTCGGCGACATGAATATCTATCTGATATGTCAGAACTTGAAAGGCAGTTTTGTGATTTAAAAGAGCAGTAAGTGTTTCGTGTAAATACAAAATAGCCTTGTCACATTTTAAGTAAAATTGACCAAGCTGGTCGTATCCTTAAGTATGTAATTTGTTGTACACTTAAGTGTGTACCACAATAAATTCTCTTTTATCTTATATCTAGACATTACAAATTGAGGGTGGAAACAACAAATGGTCGTCGTATCATTAAGTATATAATTTGTTCTACACTTAAGTGTGTACCACAATAAATTCTCTTTTATCTATTATCTAGACATTACAAATTTTGGTTGGAAAGCAACAAATGGTCAATAGAATCACAGGATGTGATTAAAATATTTGCTTGCTTTTGACACCCATGACACGCTGGATGAAATTGTGTGATTTGTTGTAAAAAATTGGTGGAACAAATTTCTTTGATTATTTTGGTATTTACTGCGACTAAGGGGTATGAGAATGACAGTTCTGTGGTTGTGTCGCTATGTGGTCTAGTGGTATGACACTCACTTTTGGATCAAAAGGTCCTGGGTTTGAGCCCTGCTCAGGGCATAGTTGAGTCCTTGGAGAAGGCTCTCTACTCTCATTATCTCACAGTACTTAGGTGTAAAATGAGTACCTGGCTGTTAACAACGTCTCTGTCTGGAAAAATTGTAACATCACCTCACAGGCGTCTGTCCCGTCCTAAATGTTAAATGTTGCTGTTGGCCAGGGATCCCTTGTAAAGCGCTTTGAGCACATTTAGTGGATATTGCGCTATATATAAGCTCAATTTAATTTAATTCCGTATCTGAATATGATTTATTTTGGTATTTACTGACTAAGGGGTATGAATGACAGTTCTGTATCTGAATCTGAATCTTCCTTTAATGTCCACCTTCAATTCTGAAGATTTTGACATGAACAATAATATTAAGTTGAAAGTTCAACAGGATCTAGAAGCTCTGTAAAAGTCTAAGCTTCCCACTATAAATTGTTCCAATCTGTGATCTGGGGTAAAATGAGAATTTTCTGAGATCTTTGGTGGATGTCAAGGGAATGAAACTGTCCATGTGTAGAAGCCCTCAATGTTTGTGTTAGTGTTTGGAGGTGAGGATTTGAAACAGCCACCAGTTTGTCTTTATCTTATACATCATGATAAGGCGTGCTGCTTTCCTCCAAGTTTGGAGAGGCTTCCATTCTAGTTGATCAATCATGCTGCTCACACTTGATGTTTTCTCATAATCTCTCATAATAAAACGAGCAGATCATCTCTGTACTGCCTCCAGTTTATCAACAACGTGTTTTGTGTGTGGGTCCCAAACAGTGCATGCATATTCAATTTGTTGTCGAACTATTGACTTGTAAGCTAATGATTTAGTCTTTTTGATTTAATCTTTAAATTTCCTTGAAGGAAACCCAGGGTCCTGTTTGCTTTTGTTGTTGATGTGCTCGTCCCATTTTAAGTCTGATTTTATAGTTATTCTTAACTATTCGGCTGATTTTATGAGGTCTAAGGTGTTGTGTTGCTTAATTGAAGATTTCTTTCTGGAGATGTGAATGATGTTGCATTTCTGTGGATGAAACTCTGTGCAGTATCTCTGTTCCCAAGTTGCCAGTTTCTGAAGGTCATGCTGCAGATGTGCTCCAGTTGCGATTTTATTATCAAGTATGCAATTGTGTCATCTGCAAAAAGGCAGACATTTGATCTAAGAGCGTCTGCCAGGTCATTAATATTGATATAAAAAAAGAAAGAGAGAGTGGGACCAAGGACTGAGCCTTGAGCATCACCAGATTCAACTGGGGCAGACTTTGATGATTCTCTGCCGATGATCACTGATTGGGTACAGATTGTCAAAGTTTGTCGCACAGTATGTTGTGGTCAACTTTGTCAAAGGCTTTGGAGAAGTCCATTATAAGTACATTAGTTTGTTGGCCCTTCTCAAAAGATTTTGAAACGTCATCAATAAAGTTGGCTGACAATGATGTGCTCAATAAACACGCTTGAGATACAGAGAGACACTGGGCAGTAATCTGAAGGAATCATTCTCTGTTCTTTTTTATAAATGGGAGCTACATAGCTGTTCTCCAATCCTCTTGGACTTCACCAGTGTCGAGTGATCTCTGAAAAATCAAACATAGGCAGCGTGCTACACAGTCTGCAAGCTCTTTAAAAACTCTTGCTTGGATGTTGTCTGATCCACTAGGCTTTGTAGGATCCAAGTTTTAAAGAAGTTTTGCAATGCCCTTTTCCGTAACATTTATGCTTTCTATCACAGGTTGTTTTTCATTGATGTAACTGCTTCTCTCTGCTATGCTGTTTTCTGCAATTTGTATGAGGATCAAAGGTTTCTTTTGAGAAAAAGACAAACTGAAATTGGAGAGTTTTCCATTGTCATTGATTGAGACTATCCCATTTCTGTCCATTTTTCTGTGTTTAATAAACCATAATTTTTTCATACCAGTAAATTGGTTTCGTCCACGTCGTCCCAGTATTTCTGACGTAATTCCTTTTGTACAAGATGTTTCAGAACTGAATTTCTCTTTGTAACTGTGATCTCTTGTCTTGTTATACGTTCTATAACACTGGTCACGCTGTTTTATCATCTTTGTTATAGACTTAGTGATCCACAGTAGGCTGTTTTTGTTTTTACACATTTTATGTGGTAAATAGAATCCATGTCATTGTGATGGTGTTTATTTTCATCATGCAATTTTTGTATAGCTCCAAGTTTTCTTTATCGCTCATATTAGGAACATATGTAAAGTGTCCTGGAATTGTTAATTTCAATTTTGACCCATATTATCTCTCACATTTCCTCCTGTTCTGGAACTAATGAGCTAATGACTCCTTGTTGATGACAATAAAAAAAAAATTGCCATAAAAGTTACAGTCTTTGCGGTATATGTTAAATTTTGATGGAAAAAATTAATTGTCCTGAATAGACAAATCCAACCATGACCCAGTGCCAGTGATAATATCTGGTTTCTCATTGTGTACAATGCTAATAAATGAAGCATGCTTGCTTTAAATTGATTGGCAGTTTATGTTCATTACTTTGAGATTTTTCTTTGTACTGTGTTTATTTTGAACACATTTTATTTTGTTGTTAACAGGACTGGGAGATTGTTTACTATGTGTGTCCATTGCTTGAATAGAAATTGTTGACATTTTCTGGTGTAAAACACCACTATTACTATGTGTTGATTAGTTGTGTGAGTTGTCTTGTCGATGTAATTATTACTGTGTCAACAATTGGGACATCAATCTTTTTTCCTCCCTTGCTTTGACTATCTTGACAAATCTGATTCATCAATAGTTGGGGACTCCTTGAGTGATCTTTACTACGTGTGTTATGCAGGGTAGGTGATAGGGTTTCATGTTTTGACTGTGGCAGGTGTATTGAGTCCGTGTGTGAGTTGTTGTCTTGTTTGTTTCAGTATCAGCTATTATGGGAATGGTCATTGTACAAAAAGAATTCCAATTATAAAACACACTGTAATTATCTAAAAATCACAAAAATCAATGAGCTTCTAAAACACAGCTGTGCCTGTTAGATGTGTTACAATATCAATAAATGTGTTGTTGATAGATGGTCAACCCAATCAATCTCTTTATATTGGTTACTATAGTGACACAAATATGTTAAATATGAAATACAGAAGGTAGAATTTTAGAAAAGAATCCGTACCACTTGTTATATTTACCACAATTACAACATTACTACAAAAGCTACTACCGCGGTTACTATATGTGTATAGTCTTGTTTCATTGTTCAAATTCTGAAGGACACCCAAAGGAATCAGATAATTGGAATGCCGCCTAATTTGATCAATTTCTGCACTGTTCCAATTAAGGGCGTTGACTGTATTTCTCATAGGTGTGAATTTCTTGCTATTGAGCAGTTTCAATCTGAAATAAAATAATGTCCCTCTCCGAACCTGTTATTTTCAAATTTTGAATTCCAGAAATTATGAGAGAAATTAAGAGTAACATCACTACACAAATTATTATCCCATCCAAAGCCATTTCAACACGACTACCGTCATCATCAGCACCACCACCACCACATTATCTCACAACCCTCAAATCATCATCATCACTATTACCCCTACCACAGTCACCACCACATATTCACCACTACTACAGTTGGTCTGCTGTAGGTGCTTTGCGACCTCAGATCAGATGAATCCAATTTTCTTCTGAAATTATGTTTTTGTTGTTTTTTTTTGTATCACAAGGTTATACACGGAAAGATTGCAACAGATTGATGCTAAAATTGATGAAATAGAGAAAAACAAAGCAACAGAATATATACAACCTCTTATGCAACTACAAGAACAGATGGAGACGAAAAAACGTGTTGCTTGTAAGTAAATTCAATTTTCTTGTATGCACATTTCAATAATTTGCTCTAGAGTATCAATATGTTCCCTTTGTTGCATGAAACGTTAAAGTTTGCTTTAAACAATTATATGTTCCTTTACTAAAATTATATTTCTAGAGTTAAGTTTCTTATTTGTTCTATTATATTCACTGTCGGTATAAAAACAGTTTTTATTTTTCTTTATCCATTTTGCAATAACTGATTTTTTTCTCTCCAGCAATTAAAAGAGAAATGACCCTAGAAAGTATAAAGCAAAAATTTGAAAGTGAGGAGCTGGCTGCTTTTCAAAACATGGAAGTAAGTTGATGTTTTATGATGTTAAAAAAAAATGAATTCTGCGGCAAAATTAATTATGTAACTCAAGATTTCTTTTAATTTCATTTTTACTCATATATTAAAACTTCTATGTATAAGGAACCACGATTATGGCCAATGTTTTTACACAGGACAAAATAATTTCACATTTAAAATCACTTCAAGCGCTGTAATATTATCATTTGCGAAAGCATTTGCAAGCAAATCTATTGGAAAACAATGGCGAAAAAATCAGTTCCCAAAAAAAAAGATTCAAAGATGCTTTGTGATGGTCTGATCACATTACATTTGGAAAAAAAAGAATAAATAAATAGCAAGTAAGCAGGTAGAATTAATGAACCTACTCTTTATTGACAGCAATGGTCATGATAGAGAGCAGACTTTTGGTTTATGTCTCGTTAATGTTCATAGTAATAATGATCCATGTAATTTATTCTCCCATTTGCCTGTATGGGCATCTTTCTAATACAATTTGCTAGCATCACCACACATGTTATTATGCAAATTAGCATTTTTATTATTACAATTCTGTCCAAAATATGGTTAGATTATGATATTTTACTGCACACATCTTTTTTGAAAACTTTCATTTAGGGAACAATTGTGTTGAATGATTTCTCTGCTCCCTCCCCTCCATCCTTTGAAAAAAAAAGTTTGGGACAAATGTTATTACATGTGAATGAAGCTACTCGTTGCTTGTAAATTTCATATAGATAAAACTTCAATCTGATTCTATTTCAGAGTGATAAGGTTCTTCTGTATGACACAATTAAAGCTGAATTGGAAGAAAAGATAAGAAGACTAGAAGAAGATCGGCATAACATTGATATCACATCAGGTTTGTCACATAATGCATTGCAAGTTTTTAAGACTTAAATCTATAATTCTGTGCAACATAAACTCCTCACCTCTGTGTTTTGTTCTTACAGTTCCTAATTTGAATCTTAATATCTCAGCCTCATTTCATTTATGGAATTCTCTGTTCCGAATTGAAAGTCAATCATATTTTACATTTGGAATATCCCTTCCCTACCTAACAGCATAACTTGTTCTTCTCGTCTTCATTCTTCAATTTCAAACATTATGTCTTAGTTCTCTCGCCCTTGCTGTCAACTTTACTTTCACATATATCAATGGGTATGCTAGAGAGTTGTATGGCTTTTACCTCTCAACTTTTTGACGTTTTCCTCATTTTGCAACATTTATTAAGAAACCACTTGACTAGGTGATGTGAAAGTTCCAATCCTTCATCTCCCATGGGCTACCACATATCTTATCCCAAATTTAGACCAATGTTGTATGAAACAATGTACCAGAAATCACAAGCAGAATTCTTATTCATGACTCGACAGTGATTATTAGTCACTCCTCATGATACATCAATATGGGAAAACTCATCCCAAGTCCCCCAACCAAGAATGATGTATAATTGTAAATTAATGAATTTTAATAAATATTTCTATATAATATATATAATGTCATATACAAAAAGGGTGAACTGCCAATTGGTTTAAGACAATCGGTATTCATTACCATCTCCAAAAAAAACAAGGAAATATTGAATGTGACCGACACAGAACAATCAGCATAATGAGCCAGGCCACAAAAACTATATTAAGAATACTTATGAGAAGAATGAGGAGCGAGATCTCTCCAGAGAAGTAATGAGGGTACGGTAAATGCAATTTTTATAATGAAAACAATAATGCAACAGTCAATCAAAAATCAAAAATCACTTTATCTATGCTTCATTAATTATTCCAAAGCTTTTGATTCAGTACAAAATGAAATACTCTTCAAAAACTTAGAAAAGATCTGTGTAGACAGTAAAGACCTTCGAATTGTGAAAAACTTATGAAAGGCATCGTCGTCGGATGGCAGAATATGAATAGCATAAGATAAGATGCAGACGATGGTACTCTGATGGCATACTCTCCAGAAGTCATGCAAAATATTTTAGATATACTGGTGAGCAAAAGTGAAGAGATGGGCCTGAAACTAAATGTTAAGAAAACCGAATGCATGGTGGTCTCAAAGAATGACAACAGCACGACCTTCCACTTGTCAAGCAAAGGAGAGTCCATCAAACAAGTAATGAGATTTAAATATTTAGGCACTATCGTTATCCGTGATACACATGACATAGAGGATATAGAACTAGCAATAGCAAAAAACGTGTTCAATAAAATGCGACGAGTTGTATCAAACAACAACTTAAAGTTGAAGACCAGAATGAAAGTAGTGGAAACATATGTTATAAGTACACTTTTATATGGTTGTGGAAAGTGGAAGCTTGACAAAGAATGTACTAGGAGGTTAGAGGCATTTGAGATGTGGATGTAAAGAAGAACATTGAGGCTGTCGTGGACAGACAAGTATACGAACGAGGAAGTGTTGGAGAAGGTGGGAAAGGGAAGAATGTTGATTGATACCATGAGAAAGAGGCAGTTATGGTTTCTGGGACATGTGTGGAGAAGGGACGGAATAGAAAAGATAGTAAAATCTGGGATGATCGAATGAAAGAGAACAAGAGGAAGACAAAGAATGACATATATAAATAACCTAAGAATGACCAAAAGTGATTTTAAAAGCAACGCAGATTTCATGCGCACTGCAGAGGATCGTGATTCGTGGAGACAGCTGACCAGCAATGTGCCCAAGAGTACAAGCCACGATTGATGATGAATACTCAATTGATTCATGATTGTGGCTTAATTACTCCAGATGGATGAGGAATATGTTTTACATTATGTGGCACCAAATAGTTGTTTTCAACAAATTATAGAATTGATTTTTTAATTATAGTTTTACCAATATTCAATTTGGTAAGTCTGGGTGCTTTGAAATTAATCTTATGAATGTCTATAAACAATAGAAAATATTATGTGTTTGTCATTTGAATATACCTCACAACACTTTTGAAATGTTTAAATTCACTGGCAATGAAATTATTATAATAATTTTTTTAATCCTTCAATTCCATCTCAGATCTTTGGCAAGAAACACAGACCATGAAGAAAAAGAAGAAGGTTGATCCGTTTAATCCTGAAAGACGGAAGAAGCCACAATCTGTGTCTGATATCCTTTTGCAAAAATTTGATTCGTTTTTAATGTATTGAATCTATTTGGAAATTATCTGATAATACAGTTGATTCCGCCAGTTTCCAGTAACTGGGAAGCAAGAAGAATGGACACAGAAGCAAATTGGTCCATAGAACATTAAAAACTATAATTTCAAATTTTTCATTGTGTCAGACCCTTTAAACTGCCTAAAGATTAGTAGACATTTCCATTGCCTTTTCAATGTAGACCACACCAATTTTGCATCTGTAAAAAAGAAATGAAATCATATTTGTTTATTATCCCCTTTACCCATATCAGTACAACTAACAAAACAAATCTTTACTATTTTCTCTTAAAATAATCTCGATTTAGATGAACATAACAATTCATGTAATCTGGAATAGTGTATTCTGCTATTGCGAAACACGTTTTTCTTTCATTGTCGTTTACTGGCATTTTCAAAATTTCAAAACCTTATTTTTTTCCCCCTTTGTTCTCCTGGTTCATTGCTTCTCACCCATTGAATAAAGTTCAAGAAAAAATATTTGATGTTCCATATTGTTTAAAAAGATTTCAAACCACACAATCCATTCTTCAATTTACATAGCCTCTAATACATTTTCAGTACTGGATTGACTTGTTTGTAGGATGAGTCATATAAGCTAACAAAACTTGACACTGTAGATACCTGTCAATAATTTAAAAATTCTGCAAACATTCTCTTGTGGAACCACTGAAGCATTTAGTATAAATGGAAGTTTGAGGTTAAATATGTTGCTCAGTTAATATTATAAACTCATCCTCTTACAGTGTGAGATGTTAGATGCTCTTATTAATATTTTCATTGCTAGTATTGTGCCAAGATTCCAATGCTCAGTTTATACAGCTTGACAATAAGAAAATGTCTTTTGATATGGTTGTATATGAGTCCAGTTAACCAGCTGAGTTGACCTTAACTAAAATCACGTCCTTATATTGTGTACATGCTAAGGGACAACGATGTAATGGATGACTGGATGGCAATTAAAAAGGTAAGGAGATGGTGTTGTGATAATTGTATTAATTTTATTAGCTTTTGATATCTGCTGTATTATTATTATTATTATTATTACTATTATTATTATTATTATTATTATTATTATTATTATTATTAATAGAGAGGTTGCACTGTCTTATTATTATTATTGATAATACAGTGCAACCTCTCTATAACAACATCGTATGGACCAGAAAAAAAATTGGTTATAGAGAGTGTTGTTATAGTAAAGCAACTGAAAATTGGGGTACAGGGGTTGGGATAAAGTGCCAAGAATGCAATGATATGATGTATGACCAGTGAAATCATCAATCTTTATTTTAGGCCAAATTGATGCGACAAGACAAGATATCAGAACTGATGACCGACATTGATTTATCAGATTTTCTCTGTTATTGATGATCATGGCCATGGGGAATCCCATACTTGACATCAGCATCCTTTTCATTATCGTCATCTTGTCAACTTTGGCGAATACATGTAACTTTGCGTCAATGATCAGCACTTTTCTATTCAACTTGGTAGGAGTAGGAGTAGACAACAGATTAGTTTTTATATTCATGTGCATAGTCAGGGATCAAAGTCAATGATAGGGGGTCATTAGGAGTGTCTGGTGCCCACTGAATTCTGTGTCAACTCCATACATGGATCACGCTCCTTGTTGACCTTTATGACAATTCTTTTTGCAACAACCACTCTGATCCAACCCGACGTTTCAACCAATCAAAGTGATAGCTACAGATTTGATACTGAATAATGCAAAATGACTGGCAATAAGGATAAAATTAATTTTGAAAGGTTGATTTTGAGCATGTCCCTTTCACACACACACATACACACAAGCAGATTCCTCCATATACACACACACACACAGAAGGAGAGGGGAGGGAGATTAGGATAATGAGTATGCATTGAAACTAAAGTGACCTGTTGGTCTTTCTGTTCAGCTGGCTCGGGCTTGGGTTGGGTCGGAATCGACTCATGTCAATGATGCTGTACCTTATCAATGATTTTATTCGACCAGAAATTTTGTTTTGGCTGTCGATCGTAGTTGCCAATTACTGCTATATTGACGATACTATTGAAGGTTTTTACTATAACATACCTTTCTATAATGACATCATTGGGACTATAACAAATGTTGTTATAAAGTATAAAGAGTCATCATAATAGAAGAGCAACCAGAAATAGCAGAGGGGGTGGCAAAGTACTTGACTAAGGGTCTCTTTTTCCAACCATCTACAGTGGCTGTTTCAGCCAAAGTAAGCTACCTGCATGCTTGAACTATGTCAGCCTGGCTGTTTCAACATCAGTGTTCGTCAGCAGTTGCTCTGTGGTTCAAACCTGTACTGTTTGATATTCTCTCTGCTCTTGATGATTGTAGTCAAGCCATTGGGAATTCCCAAAGGCTTGTTCCATGAGGCAAAGCAAGACAAAAAGCTAGCTTAGGTGGAAATGCTAACTCACCAGTCGACTGCTGTAGTGCTTGCGCACATGCCAAAGGTATTTTAGTCAGGGCTTCTCTCCCAACTAGAAGTAGGGGTGGACATCGTGATTCATTTTCATATTGATGTGCGTGATCAGAGATATTAGGCTTTTAACGAAATCGGGTCGAACGAGACGCCGAACGCCGAACCCGAACGGATATAGCCTTCTCACGTGACCATGAACGAGATCTGGATAGTGAAGACTCTCAAGCGGTATGCAGCATCGGATCTAAGGTCACGTGATAGAGGATAGCTTGGGTTGCTGTTGGCTTGTGTTAGGGGAGGGGCAAGGTCAGTGTCATTCAATAGTATATAATTGTGCATGTGGCGCTCTATACAGAGAGAAAATTATAAATTGATTACGGGGGAAGGTGGGGGGAGGGGCTTGACCCACAAACGATCGAGGTGTTGGGCTTCGGGTAGACCATGATACGAAATCAAAGAGAAAAGGCCGCTGGTACTTGGATGGTGGAAATGGTTGGGGGGTGTGGGGGGGGGGGGGGGGGTAGTGACAATCAGCATGGGATGTATATATTAACATTAATAATATAGGCAATAGATGACCAGGGATGTGTATTGTTTGTGTATTGTTTGTATATGTTTGTGTGTGTGTGTGTGTGCGCGCGCGCCGTGTGTGTGTGAAAGGGATTACACAAAAACACCTTTCTCTGTAGCTTCCAAATGATTACGTATACGATAAATTTGAAAACCACATTGTTTGAATCAGCTCACTAATTAATTCCTGAGCCTTGAGATGGTGACGCAGTCGAGACGGCAGGGCTTTTGGGTTACACAACCACTATTTACCCATCGGTCAGCGGTACTCTTTGATGTATACAACACTCACCGCCTTTACGCAAAGCCGCCTGCCCATAAATCAAGAGATGGTCTCCTAACTGTTCACAAGCGAACTGTCAAACGAGCAATCGATGATTGGATAAGAATCTCAAGATCTCATATAATAAGGTAAGTTTTGGAGAGGTGATATCCCCCCACCCGTCATCGGACAGAACTTTCATTGCGTTATATCATATGAGCTCCGCCTCCTCTTTCTATTCCGGAGTGACGAGATTAGACGAGAGGACGCAAGAAAAAAAATGGTCACGTGTTGGGCAAGTCGTTCGGTCGGCGAGCTTCGGTGTCTAACTATAACTCCATATTGATGGTGGGTGAATAGCACATTATCTTACAACTGAGCCGTGTTCCGTTGGTGTGGAGAATTCATAAGATGTTCGACTGCTGAAATTTTGCCTTGACTGTTGATTTGAAGTTGACGATTACTTCATATTGATGTCGCCATACAGGGTTTTTACTTATATGTATATTGTTATGGTGAGTTTTTTATGACTAATGATAGAGATATGGAAAACAAATCAGGACTTGGACTCCATGTTGCTGTAAAGAGGATGTTATAAGTGGGAAGCATTATGTCTTTATAGAGAGTTTAATTGATATATCGGGACTTAGGTAGCATGTTGCTATAACAATGTAATTATTCAGATGTTAAAAGTAAAAGTGGGCTGCTCTACATTATTATTATTATTATTATTATTATTATTATTATTATTATTATTATTATTATTATTATTATTATTGTTATAATAATTACTTGTTCACTGTATTGTAACCTGCTCATTAAATCTCTGGCACTCGAGGTTTTCTTATCATGATTTCAATGTAATTTCTTTCACTGATTTAGTGATTGTGAAAAAATTAATCCCAACACCTTATTTTTCAAATGTTTTTGAGATGTTAATGATTGCCACCAAATCATTTGGAAGTGATAGTGTGAGTTGACTAAGTAGAGAAGTGTTAATTTGTTGATATTAATTTCTATAAATCCATCTGCTCTTAATGAAAATAAACATTAATGACCCATCTTTTTCAGTCTAATGCTATATTTATGCCATACAGTGACTGTGATATTACAAATACAAAAAAACAAATCTGAACCAATTAATGTTTCATTAAAGTAAACACAGGAAGGGTAACGTGACTTTTTACTCTCATTTATGAGCCTCTTTTTTATATGTTCTCCAGGCTTTGAAACAACAGTCTCAGAAAAGAAAATCAGAATGTAAGTATGAAAGCAAACATGGTTGAATAATACTAACACATTTTAATTTTATTGCTATTCTGCTGTATAGAAAACTTCTAAAAAAGAATGTGTCAAAAGTCATTGCAAAAGATTAAAATTTGATAGCAATATTTATATGAATAGAGCATTATCAAGTCATATGTTGAATAATTTGAAAAAAAAAAAAAAACAAAGAATAGACATTCCAGGATACTGGCAACTTTCATCAAATTCTGGTGTGATCTTATGGTTCCAAGGAAAGCTTCCACCACTTCCACAGTATCATAAAACCATCACGCTATCTTAACTACCGCCAGCACCATTCCCTCCTGTATCATCATTCTCATCATCATAAACCACCAACATATCATTTTCATTACAATCACTACTACAACCACCACCTCATCATCATTAACACTACTACTGCTATCATCACTTTTGCCACTACTACTACCAACACCACCACATCATCATTACCACCGCTACTACAACTACCGGCACCAATACTGCTACTATTCATAATAGGTTTAACATTTATACATTTTATTTACACTATTTGCTTCTTAAGTTTTATATAGTGTGCTCTTGGAATCTAGATCTGTTTTCTATTTGAACCAATTCTCCTTTTACCTTTTCTTTGGTGCTTTAATTGTAACTCTAGAACTTTTTACTATCCTGTTTTCTTCCTTTTTACTGGCGCTGATATAACCTTAATGTTTTTCAAGAGCCGTAAAACCCTTAAAAGCAAAAGAAAAATAATGTGTTGAGTTCACAGAGCTGTCTTCACTGCCACCCAAAGTGATTCTTATTTCTCAAATTAAAATGTCCCTCATAGAGATGAAAACGTTTATAAAAGGAATTTTCTTAAACTAATTTTTAAAAAAGTGGTTCTAATGAGACATATGTAATTTGCCTTTATTTGCAAAATTTTATGAGAGGAGGCTGAATGGGAGGCTGACTGGTTAGGGTATTGCACTATAACCTATTATGTCCTGGATTCGAGCCCCACATCAGGCACTTTGGGGTTTTTTCTTTGCACGAGATTATTCATCCCCAATTTTCTCTTTCTTGACGTCTACCCCCCCCTGTCCACCAGTGATTGGGTAGCTGGATGTTAGATCTGGTGGAAAGTACTTTGCGATAGACTAGCATTCTATCATCCAAAGGATAGCAAGCAATTGCTATTGTCCGTTTCACACTATAGAAACCGAGATTAACTGCAGCTCCATATGAGCCTAATGGCTCTGAAGGACTACTTTTTGTATTTTAGGTACTTGGATTTATCCATTTACAGTATTACACTGTTATCTAATGTTGAGATTTACATAATAGACCAAAAAAAAAAATTGAATTGGGCGTAGGAGAATGACTTAAAAATTTTTGTAATTTCAAATTGATTCTTTTTTGTATATATTTTTTGGTATGTATAATTTGTGTGAGCGTGTGTATGTGTGTGTGTATGTTTAATCAGTGTGTATAAGATTGTATGATTTAATCAGTGCTGATGGTTTTCCTCGGATCTACGGAAATCTGCGATTTTGGAGTCAGAGGACGAATTTCCTCCTTTAAGCTGACATGGCGGTGTTTTGCAAAAAAAAAAAATTCCCAAATTTTGCAAACTGAAAACAGAAAAGTTTTGCAAAAATTTGCGATTAATTTTCCTAAAAACCCATAATTAGTTCATGAAAGAGAAAGGTATTTGTTTTTTTTTCAGGGTTTCATGGCGCTTGCAACATATGCAAGGTCATATCAGCGCCAGTAAAAAGGAAGAAAATGGGATCTAGTAAAAAGTTCAAAAATTACAATTAAAGTACCCAAGAAAAAGGAAGAACACGCTATCAGTGTACTTATTTTGAGATTCTGGGTGGGGATCCTGACCTCCCATAGCGGGCAGGGAGGTACATACTGTGTCTTCTATCCCCTTATATCTGTTTTCCAACATGCTTTCTGTCTTTGTCTTGGAATGAGATTACTTGTTTTTTTTTCCTGGCCCTGGTCGGAGTCCTGCCTGGGAGGGAACAGTCAAATGCATAGTTATTGTTTTGGGAGATGATATTTTTTACCTTGTAAATCATCTCTCTGTTTTGTATTATTTTAATTGTTATTTTTAATGTATAATGTATGCATTTGAGTGTATTCCTCTTTGTTGAATTTTATGCTTGTGTCTGGATGAGACTTATAGGTGATCTCAAACTAAGTACATTGATGGTTTGCTCTTGGAATCTGCATCTGATCCCTATTTCTTCCCAATTCCCCTTTGTCTTCCTTTCTCTTGGGTGCTTTAGCGGGTGGTTGGATGGGAGCATCACCCTTGAATCATATACCTATGATGTTCGCATGGGTGTACGATCCGATAGTGATGTCGTTTCTTCTTCTCTTTACTAGCCTATCCTGCTTCTTTGGTTTGTGATTGTATTTTTGACAGGGGATATTTTTTTTTCTGTAAATCTTCTGCCTGTTTGTTCTTGGTTATTTATAATTTAGCTTATGATATCTTTAGGTTATGATTTTGATTTACATTTGTACTATTTTTGTTAGATTGCTTGTTTTTTTTTGTTTCAGCGGTCTCTCATATAACCTCAATTGTGTTGGAAGAGACCTAAAGCAACAAACAAACAAACAAACAAAAATCTTGGGTGCTTTAATTGTAATTCTAGAACTTTTTACTGTCCCATTTTCTTCCTTTTTACTGGCGCTGATATAACCTAAATGTGTTGCAAGCGCCGTAAAACCCTTAAAAACAATAAAACATATTTTGAGATTATCTAAATGTTTCATCCTGACACAAGCACAGGTCCCCCAGTGATGATAATGACAATTTTGTCAAAAAGGAGGAAAATCTACCGACCCGTCAGTCAAGCCCAAATCTAATGCAAATATAACATAGCCATTCATAGTTATTTAATATATTATTAGTCCTAAAGCACTTCTGATCATTAGACACATCCTGACCTTTTGCAAATATAATTTAATGAGTTGTCATTTCCAATTAAACCTTAAACATTTTAATGCTGCCCACTATATCAAGAGATTGTGATAAACTTTTGGCTAAAAGACCAGGCAGTATTTGTTTTTACTTAACAAACCCGACTAGTATCTGTATTATTGCAACCTTGTGATGATGCAGTTATAAATAATAAACATTATTCAATTGCAAAACTTATTCCATCTGTAGAGAAAATTTAAATTAGCCTTTAAACAATCATTTCTTAAATCGATCAGCCTAACTTATCTCTCTATTACCAAATGATATCTATCACCATAATATGAAGATAGAAGGGTGGCTGAGAGAGAGAGAGAGAGAGAGAGAGAGAGAGAGAGAGAGAGAGAGAGAGAGAGAGAGAGAGAGAGAGAGAGAGAGTTGATGAATTGATTTTTAATTTTTAAAAAAATTGTTTTATAATTAATTAGACACAAGTTGTAATGAATTCTATTAACTAATTCAGAACAATCAAACAAAAGCAAACAAAAATAAAAAAGGAAGAAAATAAAAAAGACACGCTTATAAAACTTATAGATCGCCAAATGTACAATCATGCTACAGCTAAAAGGTACACAAATATTTACATCCATTTGCTCCAACCTCTTCCCTTTCGATCATCTTCTCATCCATGGCCACCATGTGTCTTATGCTACTT
This sequence comes from Berghia stephanieae, assembly GCF_034508935.2. Taxonomy (NCBI): domain Eukaryota; kingdom Metazoa; phylum Mollusca; class Gastropoda; order Nudibranchia; family Aeolidiidae; genus Berghia; species Berghia stephanieae. The sequence goes on along the minus strand of NC_088360.1, from coordinate 85,605,373 downwards.
TTTGACATTTGGCGCCAGTGTGTCTAGACTAACGTCATAAATATAGGAGTGTCACCAAAATTCATGCAACTGAACAGAGGTGTCAAAAAATGATAGAAGGCATATTGGTTTTTTTCTCCCTGAACTACCACTAAGCAGAAAATGTTTGACATGACAAAAACAACGGAACATTTATGAAAAATCCTAAAATACCAGAATTCCGCGGAAGATTATCATCACTGGTCCCCACTATATTTTTTTTTTAAATTTTGTTTTGTTTTTTTTTTGGTGCAAAATCTCGAAAATTTGCACAAAATTGCAAATTTTGCAGTCGCAATGCAAATCAGCGATTTTTTTGCTATTTTTTTCGGCCGCAAGCAATGCAAAAAACTGTCATGACAGTTTAAGAAAATTACATTTTCCCCAATCAAGTGCACTGGCAGCGAGAGACTTGTGGTGGGACAAGTAGGTGCAGTTGCCCAATTTACACAAATTAGCTAGAGTATCAATGATAGTTCATCATCTCAGTGGGTCTAACAGTGGGGGTTAATTAAGTAAAAATTAGGCTTAAAGGCAATCATTCAATATTGTCCTCCTTTTCATTTTTTGTCACTGTCAGCTGGGTATGTGATATATTATATATTTTTAGATGAGACAGAAATGCGACAGACAAAAATGAGTGTATTTTGGCCTTTTTTTGTCTTTCTTATTTTATTAAAAATTTCTCCTCTTTTTCAGTGTGACCCAGATTTAACTCTAGTGTATAAAGCATCATTTCTGGACAAAGAACGTGTATTTTTGAAGCTGTAATTCTGGCCAAGAGGACTGACAATTCAAGTGCATGTGTATTTTTGATACTTGTTTACTTCATAGCCAACGAGCTTTTAAGTCATTTTATTAGTTTTGGTAGTGATCTGAATGGAAAAAAATACAGTTGTTGCTATTCATTTTTCTTCTGCATATGCATCCAAGGTCATGTTTTTTTTTTACAATATGACCAGAATCTCCATGGATTAATGCAGGAATAGAAATTGTGACGCTCATGTTGTTTACAATTATCCCCTTTACTGTGATGCAGAATGTTTGGATGCTACCTCATGGGATAGCGACCTGCAAAAAAGAACTTTTCACCTGTTGATTATACCATCCACCTCAAATCACTGCTTGGCTGCTAGGCAGACATGTGTAAATAATGGCAACAATGCTTTTCGGCATTGAGCAGAAATCCCCTTAGGTCAGGGAAATCTGTGGCCCCAGGAAATATGTATCGGTCCATATCTTTAAGGTCTCTCTTTTCCTCTTAAATTTGTTGCCTTTTCCATGTGGTATCCTATCATTGCCCTTGTATCGGATGACTTTATTTTGCCCTGGCCTGATCTTGATTCTTTTGTAGTGAGGGAAACAATTGAACATTTTCTTTTTTTCATGAAATGTTTATTTTTCCCCATGTGAATCGTCGTCTTGTAACTTTAGGTTATTGTTTATTAAATCGATATTGTCCTATCACCTTTTTTTACTGCCTCTGAAATTACCTTATATTGTTGCAAATGCCATACAGTTGCTCAAACAAGCAACTCAAGTTTATCCTGGTTTCTGTAGAGTGAGATGCTACCCACGGATATATTGCTGTCTATTGCAAAGTACTTTCTGCAAGATATAACCAGCCCAATTACACAATTTCTGGGTGGACAGAGGAATAATTGCAAAAACTAAAAACAAATCAACCCCCCCCCCCCCCCAAAAAAAAACAACAAAAAGAACAAACAACAACTAGGCTTCACCGATTTAAATCTGATCCCCTGGTGTGTGGGTCTTGAACTCATTGAACCAAAGGTTTGAAATGAACAAGTCAGTTGATACCTAGAATACAGAATAATCAAATACATATTGATCTCATTTATTACTCTAGCAAAAACTCAAACCCCTGAATGACATAAGCCCTCAAAAGCATTCTATTGTAGCAAATGGTAATGTAAGGAAATTTGACTACGACAATGTCTGTTGGACTGAGGATTGATTTTTTGATATTTCCTATTCAACTGTCTTTCCACAGCTTGTCCAGGATGCATACAGCATGTTCAAAATTGACTCTTACTGTTGACAAAGCGTAACTCAATCTGGATGCGAAATGATTTGAAAATAGTCTTGTCTTTAAAAAATTGAGATAAACGATGTTCTCCTCCCCCTTCCTTGCCCTTTTAAATTTTTTGTGAAAGAAATATCAAAAAGACGCTTGTCTTTCATATGATTGACAACTGGTTTGAAAGGAAATACATCCTGAGATGGGTTATTTGTCATGCTTCAACCCTTAATTACTATTGCCTCTACTCCACTCAATCTGTTCCCTGTAATTTTAATCAGTATTCTTCATCTACCACAAGTATATGTGGATTCCTGGGTGGGGTTCCTGACCTCCCATAATGGGCAGGGAGGTACTTGCTGTGTCTTCTATCCCCCTGTATTTTTCCAATTGCGTTGTCTTTGTTTTTTCCTTTGTATTTCTTGGAAATGGGTTTAAAAATTTAATTTAATTTCAAATAAACTAAAGTAATATTGACTTGTGTGGATTTAAATGCACATTTATATTGCAATCTTGTGGTGGGAGTCTCTTTGTGTCTGTAGTGGACTTATAGTTATAGAGGAGGTCATTTTTGTAATATTCGCCTCAAACATACTACCAAAACTAACTTATTGGGAAAAATTCTGGATTGAAGAATAAAAGATAATCGAAAAATTGACATTACAGCATCAATAGTTTCTAAAATGTGGACAAAATATCAACGCATTTTGATAATTTTAAAAAAAAGCTATAATTACTATAAGTCTGATGCTAGATTGTCAGTTTTTGGTTTATTTTTAATGATCCAATCCAGAGAAAATTATTTTTTTCTTATAATATTTCAAAATATCTTAGTCTTAGTAATAGTAATATTGAAAATATATGTGTGGCGAATGTAATGAAAACAACCATCTGGCAAAGCCTCAGATGGTCTCAAACTAGATACATGCTGCTCCTTGTTTACTTCTGTTTGTAACATGTCCCTTGGTCATGTTTCTTTTCATGATTACCTCTATATTCAATTTTTTTTTTTTTTTTTACTATACCACGTCTATTTTGTGGTGCTGAGCTGACCTAAAAGTGTAAAAAAAAAAAAAAGGATAGACTTGAAATAAAATAAGCAAGCTAGCAATATGTATAATAATGCCTCTCCCATAGTGGGCAGGGAGATACTTACTGTGTCTTCTATCCCCCTATACCTGTTTTCCATTTTGCTTTCTGTCTTTGTCTTGGAATGAGATTACTTGGTTTTGTCCTGGCCCTGGCTGAGAGGGAAACAGTCAAATGTATAGTTATTTTTGGGGGATGATATTTTTTTCCTTGTAAATCATCTCTCTGTTAAGCACTGTATTATATTTTGTATAGATATTATATATGATTTGTTAACATTTGAGTGTATTCCTCTTAGTAGGGACCTGTGCTTGTGTCTGGATGAGACTTTTAGGTGATCTCAAACCAAGTGCTTTGGTAGTGTGCTCTTGGAATCTACATCTGTTTCCTATTTGAACCAACTCCCTCTTGTCTTCTCTTTGCTTGGGTGCTTTAATTGTAATTCTAGAACTTTTTACTTGATGATGCCTTGATTCTATATTATTCAGTAAGCATGTCAAGTGCAATAATGCCTTGATTCTATCTTATTCAGCTTTGAATACGTTGGATTGTACATTCATAACTTTAAGAACCTTACACAATGTGTTTTTATCTCTAAAAAAGTTCATTTTGTAACCCAACGGTGCATTTTATTTATATTGACATTCTTACAATTCCTTTAAAAGTATATTGCTATTTATATTTTATTAATTTGCTCTCATTTTGTGAATAATTGATGACCTCCATTTCAATCTTTTCCATAGAATCTAACCATGATATCTCGTGCTTCATCTTTAAGGATTATTGTTTTAAAGTATTATTTCAATGCAGATGTTTTGGTCTTGTAAGTCCTGAATATTGATGAGATTTTTGAACTTATTATTCTGGGTGGGGATCCTGACCTCCCATAGTGGGCAGGGAGGTACATGCTGTGTCTTCTATACCCCCCATACCATTTTCCAATTGTTTCCTGTCATTGTCTTGGAATGAGATTACTTAGTTTTGTCCTGACCCTGGCCAGAGTCCTTGGCTAGGAGGGAAACAGTCGAATGTATAGTTATAGTTTTGGGAGATGATATTTTTTTCCTTGTAAATCATCTCTCTGTTGTGCATTGTATTATGTTTAGTATATGTATTATATATGATTTGTAAACATTTGAGTGTATTCCTCTTGGGACCTGTGCTTGTGTCTGGATGAGACTTTTAGGTGATCTCAAACTGAGTACACGGATAGTGAGCTCTTGAAATCTACATCTGATCCCTATTTGTTCCCATTCCCCTTTGTCTGCCTTATTCTTGGATGCTTTAATTGTAATTCTAGACCTTTTTACTATCCCATTTTCTTCCTTTTTACTGGCGCTGATATGACCTAAATGTGTTGCAAGCGCCGTAAAACCCTTAAAAACAAAAACAAACACAAACCAACTTATTATTGTTAAATATGCAGTAGAGCACAGAAATGACAAACAAGCCCAGGCAGAAATAAATTGTGTTAGGTATACTACTAATAGTTCATTTCAATCAACCTCTCTCGAATACATATTTTACTGTCATCATGTTCCTGCTCCTAGTGTTCTAACACATTTAAGAAGCATCTTAAAACTGAATTATTTCACAGGGCATTCTATGACTGATGTATTTTGATTTTGATATTTAAAAAAAAAATGTTTTAGCCCAATTTAGGACATGTTTTGTGTGTTTGTGTGTGCACTTTTAAGTGGATGCTTAGGCGCTATAAAAAGATATTATTATTATTATCCCCTCTAACATTGGTTTGCTTTTGCGCACATCCTCCTTGTCTTTCTCTCTCTTTTTCCACCCCCCCCCCCCTCTAAATGATAAATGAGTGCGAAGGTATGCGTAATCTATTCTCACTCCCACACGTCCTGATCTGCTTCACATGTCATTTGTATTGGTATCCACACATAGCTACAAAGAAAATTCGAAATTATTCCATTGAGATATGATTGTGAGTGTCGCTTCTGTTGACACTGAGTCATGTCACCACTTGCCACACAGTCATACTCATACAAACACATGCATGCAATGCCCCCACCCCTAGGCCCTGATTGTCAGTATATTATGATGTGAAGGCTGTCTCCCAGACAAGATTCTGTCAAATAAAGTTCACTGAGTTTGGAATGACTGTTGTCCCCACTCTGGATGCTTTTCATCATTTCCATTACTTATTTGTATCCGAGGTGTGCGATTATTAACTTTGTTGAATGCGAGATGGATTTAGTAGTTTCAAATAGGGAAAAAATCAGGGTTTTTTTTCAAGTTTTCATTAAATGCTTCATTGGATCCGAGGTGTACGTATTTTTTAAGAAGCACAACAGTCTGTTATTTCTATCAATTTGTTATTAATGTGCTCTAGTATATTTTCATTTGTTCATAGAACAAAACTAAGCAGTTTATTTATTTGAGGTCTCACTTGACTCAAGCGTTTATGAGTACCATATTTTATTTGTGTGATCCTATTTATCAATTGATAATTTAACAATGTAATGTAATATTGTTATATTTATATTCACAACAAAAAGTTTGGGTGGGATTCATGACCTCCCACAGTGGACAGGGAAGCACTTACTGTATCTTCTATCCCTCTAGCTGTTTTCCGATTTGCCTCCTGTCTTTGTCTCGTAATGAAATTGCTTGACTTTGTCCTGGCCCTGGCCGGAGTCCTTGGCTGGGAGGGAAACAACCAAATGTAATTGTTTTGGGAGATTATATTTTTTTTCCTTGTAAATCATCTCTCTTTTATGTATTAATATATTTCTTTGAATTAATAATGTAAACATTTGAGTGTATCCCTCTGAGTGGGACCCGGTGCTCATGTCTGGATGAGACTTTTAGGTGATCTCAAAATAAGTACATTGATGCTCTTGGAATCTACACCTATTCCTTAATTGTACCTTTCCCCTTTGTCTTACTCTTTCTAGGGTGCTTTAATTGTAATTCTAGAACTTTTAAACTATCCCATTTTTTTCCTTTTTACTGGCGCTGACATGACCTAAATGAATGTGTCGCATGCACCGTAAAACTCTTAGAAACAAAAAACAGACAACCAAATTTAATCTCAGTTGGGGTGAGTTACCCGAGCAAACTTGTCAAGGCAGCATAAATAATGTACCTCTGTATATACTGTATATATGTAACATTACAGTTAACTACAATGACGTTGAACTTAATTGTTGGATCTTAGCCTCAGTTTGAGTTGATTATATTTTTCTTTTGAGAATAATCACAATACTGTTTATTAATTATAAGCAAACAGCTCAATCGTGCCCAAGGCAAAAGTTTCAATGTACTTATAACAATTGAATTAAGAATGCAGACGCTTTGCATTAACAATTCTCTTGATTCCATTACAGGAATGGTATTTTGAAAATATTGGTATCGATTTCTTTTTCTTTACACCATCAAAATCAACTTGAATGTGGTTGACTGTGATTGTAAAATGTAAATAAATTATACAGTATGAATACTTTGACCTTGGTTTGTGAATTTTTTATATGATAGTATGGTCGAAATTGTAATGTGTGCTTTTCATATAAAGAAAAAAAACTAATTTTTAAGTTAGGGGAGTTTGTGTTTTTATACCCCCTTAATTTATGTTGTTTCCTTCCATTTGGCTCTCTGACTCTGACCCTGTCCTGAAAATAGACAGGTGTTTTGCCCTGGCTGTTGGGATGGGGTCTTTTGACCTCCTAGGGTAGTCGAAGAGGTATTTCTTGCTGCATCATTTATCCTCCCTATATCTAGTTTCCTTTCTATGTCTTTGTGGTGGAATGAGATTTGATTACTGTTTTGTTCTGGCCTTGGCTGGGAGGGAAACAGATGTGGAAAATATTTTTTTTTTCTTGTAACTCATGTACTGATAGCTTTTGTTTCATATAATAATGCGTAAACTCGTAAACATTTGAGTGTGTTCCTTTTAGTGAGACCCTGTGCTTGTGTCTGGATGGGACTTTTAGTTAATCTTAAATTAAGTACATTGATAGTCCCCTTTGACTTCTTTTTTCTTTTAATTGTAAAGCTATTTTTTTAACTTTCCAATTTTCTTCCTTTTTACTGGTGCTGAGATAACCTAAAAAAAAGTATTGCAAGTGTCGTAAAACCCTTAAAAACAAACTGCAAAGGCTGTTAAAAACATCCTCAGACAAGTAGGTAACAGTAAAATGGAAACATATTATTTCTTTCTTTTGGAGATGACATCTTTTTTCATCTCCATTATCTCCTCAGACAGTGGTTGGTTAGGTATAATGGTGAGGTGTTCCATCTTCCCAATCTGTTCTTTCTTTCCCTTTCGACTTTTTGTCCTGGATTGTTTTGCTCTGCCTTAGCCCTGTCTGCTAGATAAAGAGATGCCTATCTTTCAGTGATAGATCATCGTTCTGAACAATAGGAAACATCTCAGTGTTTCATTCTAGGTGAGGATCCCATGTTGTTGTGAGAGATTTTTGTGGCCTTGGGGTGGGCAAAGGGGTAGATTGTAGCTGAGATCCTCTTGCAATTATTCTCCTGGGTCTTTGTCTTGGGCATCTGAGGCCGAAGTGTGTTGCAGACAATGGACTCTAAATCTATAACTTTACTGTCTTCCTTTTAGAGAGCAGTGGGGGCTGCCTGAAGCCTGGGATCGTGAAAATACAAAAGAGAGAGTGATAATAGAGAGGCTTCGGATGGGAACAATACAGACAATGGATGTTTCGGTTCCAAACCCTTCATCAGCACAACAATAAACAGTGAAGTGGAAAACAAATAAAATGCAATATAACTTGTATCATCTGTACTCAATGGTGGTTGAAGTGAAGTATGAATGAATCGTTAGCGTGTCGTAGCTTAGTGGGTAAGGAGTCCCAGGGGTGTGATCGGAATGATAAGAGCAGGTCAGCGTGTGAAGGAGACAGGAACTTTCTTGAAAGTAATGGGACTCCCTACCCACTAACCCATGCCACGCTAATATTTCATTCATCTGTCATGGCAGTTTTTTGCATCGATTGCGGCCGCAAAAAATGGCAAAAAATCGCTGATTTGCATTGCGGCCGCAAAATTTGTAAAATATTTGCAAAATTTTGCACATTTTCGAGATTTTGCCCCCCCCCCCTCCCCCCCCCCCCCCCCCCCCCCCCCAAAATATTTTTAAAAATTATGTGGGGATCAGTGATGATAATCTTCCTCGGATTTTTTCATAAATGTTCCGTTGTTTTTGTCATGTCAAACATTTTCTGCTAAGTGGTAGTTCATGAAAAAAAAATGCCTTCTATCATTTTTTGACACCTCTGCTCAGTTGCATGAATGTTGGTGACACTCCTTTATTTATGACGTTAGTCTAGACACACTGGCGCCAAATGTCAAAAGTAGCACAAGACACATGGCGGCCATGGATGAGAAGATGATTGAAAGGGAAGGGAATGGAGCAAATGAGGCAAATGGGTGTAAATATTTATGTACCTTTTAGCTGTAGCATGATAGTACATTTGGCGATTTTATAAGTTTTATAAGCCTGTCTTTTTTTCTTTCTTCCTTTTTGATTTTTTTTTTTTAATTGTTCTGAATTTGTTAATAGTATTCGATACAACTTATGTCTAATTATAAAACAATTTTTTAAAAATAAATTCATCAATTCTCTCTCTCTCTCTCTTTCTCTCTCTCTCTCAGCCACCACCTATCTTCAAATTATGTTTATAGATATCATTTGGTAATAGAGAGATAATAAGTTGGTCTGATCGATTTAAGAAATGATTGTTTAAAGGCTAATTTAAATTTGATTTGTTGATGGAATATGTTTTGCAATTAATTAAAGATTCTTATTTATAAGCTGCATCATCACAAGGTTGCAATAATACAGACACTAACCGGGTTTGTTATGTAAAAACAAATACCTCCTGGTCTTTTGGCCAAAAGTTTATCATAATCACTTGATATAGTGGGCGACAATATAGGCCTCTAAAATGTTTAATTGGAAATGACAATTCATTAAATTATATCTGCAAAAGGTCAGGATGTGTCTAATGATCAGAAGTGCTTTAGGACTAATGATATACAGTGCACTCTCCCGATAACGACATGGCTCGGGACCAGAGGTGCATGTCGTTATCGGGAACATGTCGTTATTCGGAAAATTTCAAGATGGCGGAAAAAGGGGTGTGGTTAGACCCTTAGAATGTACATTAATGTACCAACCATAGTGGGTGATCAGTGATCGGACTTTCCAAACATGTAAAATACACGAAGTGTGTGTGTGTGTGTATGTGTGTGTGTGTGTAGTTTTGTTGTTTTTTGTTTGTTTGTTTGTTTTTGTTGTTGTTGGTGTTGTTTTTTGTGTGTCATTTTCCCTCTGTTGTTTATCCGGGCTTGGGACCGGCATGAGTGCAGCTGTATTTAATAATACAACTGAACACATGGCCACATTAAACATGTTATTTTTTTTTTTATTTATTTATTTTTTTTTTAAAACTGTCGGATTTTGATTTAGAGAAGAAATCCATAATCCCGGTCTGTCGCTTGTTGCTGTAAATCATAGGGCCGACTTTATCTTCCATCTGATGCAACAAGTCGAAAATAGATGCACCATCCTTATGTTTCAGTGCAAACCGTCTGAGAGTTTGTAGTGCCGAATTTGCATCACTACCCGTGACAAGAGGGGCAGCTTCATCTCAGAGAATGAAATGAAACTTACCGGAAACAACATTTTAGCTATTTTTATTTTTATATCTAGCAAAGTCACAGCCGATTATTGCTAACTCAATGTCGTTATCCGGAGAGTGGTCTAAAAAGTATGTCATTATTTAGAGAGTTTTATTACTAATAACATATAGTAAAAAAATCGGGACCGGGGGCCAATGTCGTTATCGGGAGAATGTCGTTATTCGGAGAGGTCGTTATCGGGAGAGTGCGCTGTATTAAATAACTATGAATAGCTATGTTATATTTGCATTAAATTTGGGTTTGACTGACGGGCCGGAAGATTTTTCTCCTTTTTGACAAATTTTCATTATCATCACTGGGGGACCTGTGCTTGTGTCAGTTAGATAATCTCAAAATAAGTACACTGATAGCGTGTTCTTCCTTTTTCTTGGGTACCTTAATTGTAATTCTATAACTTTTTACTAGATCCCATTTTCTTCCTTTTTACTGGCGCTGATATGACCTTACATTTGTTGCAAGCGCCGTGAAACCCTTAAAAGCAAACAAATACCTTTCTCTTTCATGAACGAATTATGGGTTTTTAGGAAAATTAATCGCAACTTTTTGCAAAATTTTTGCAATTTTTTTGCAAATTTTGCTGTTTATAGCTTGCAAAATTTGGGATTTATTTTTGCAAAAAACCGCCATGTCAGATTCATACTCCAACCACCATTGAGTTTTGAGTACATACAATAGCTACAAGTTATATTGCATTTTATTTTATTTGTTTTCCACATTCGTTTATTGTTGTGCTGATGAAGGGTATGTACCCGAAACGTCCAATGTCTGTATTGTTCCCATCTGAAGCCTCTCCATTATCACTCTTTCAATACTTTCATTGTGTTTTCCTTTTAGCTCAGGTGCTGAAATTATTTTAAAAAGGATCCCTGGGTGGGGTTCCCTACCTCCACAGTGGGCAGGGAGGTACTTACCGTGTCTTCTATCCCCTTATATCTGTTTTCCAACTTGTCTTGGTGTGAGATTGCTCGGTTTTGTCCCGACCCTGGCCGGAGTCCTAGCTGGGAGGGAAACAGTCAAATGCATAGTTATTGTTTTGGGAGATGATATTTTTTTCCTTGTAAATCATCTCTCTGTTATGTGTTATATTTGTTATTTTTAATGTATAATGCAAGCATTTGAGTGTATTCCTCTTTGTTGGATTTTGTGCTTGTGTCTGGATGAGACTTATAGGTGATCTCAAACTAAGTGCATTGGTGATATGCTCTTGGAATCTACATCTGATCCCTATTTGTTCCCAGTTCCCCTATGTCTTACTTTTTCTTGGGTGCTTTAATTGTAATTCTAGAACTTTTTACTATCCCATTTTCTTCCTTTTTACTGGCGCTGATATAACCTAAATGTGTTGCAAGCGCCGTAAAACCCTTAAAAACAAAAAAGGATCCGACAGTGTTGCAAGTGCCATTAAACCCTTTAAAAAGTTCAACATAATCAACCTAAAATTGTCACAATATTGTTATACTGTTAAAGTTTTAAAAACAAACCGTCGTCTCCTTGTGCTGATTGTTATAAATTGATAATTGTGAAAAAATGCATGACTATGAGAGAAAATTTATCTTCTTGTAAATTATCTGTTTTATATGTCATTGATAAGTATTTTTGCTTGTGTCAAAGTTCCACTTAAAGGGGGCTTCAGATTAAGCACATGAGTTTATACTTTATTTATTTAAAATCATCACCCAACAGCAGACTCATTTTTTCTCTTCATTTTTACTACTACTACTAAATTTCTGATGAAGTCAAGAGCTTCAGCCAGAATTCAGTTTAGCCAACTCAATGCGACTCACTGACTTGATAAAAGAGGAAATTTTAAGTCGTAATGTGATAGACAAATAGAAAGAATGGTTGTATTGGGTTTGAGCTCTTTCTTAGGGTTATAATTTCTCAACCACTTACACTAAGATGATTGCTGGTGTGACTAAGCCACAATTGATCAAATGTGGCTTCTTGTGAAAAGAGGTTAAATGACATTGAAATTCCAGAAAATTTCACCCACAAACAATTAATTGAATTTGTTAACTTGGACAACAATTTGGAGACGACAGGAGAGCTATCAAACAAAGAGCTCTTAGGAGCTCTGCAGCTGGCAAAACGTCAGTGGCTTGAAGAGGATGCCAATGAAGATGAAATTGAACCTTTGCCGAATAAAGAGAGGTTGGACCTCTCTAGAAAAATCTCCATTGCCTCATTCAAGAACAACAGGTTTGCTTCCATCAATTTTGAGCATTTTGGACAAACTCACAGCATCGATAGTTATTCCTCACATACAGAGAAGATAGATAAGGAGGAAAAGAGCGAGAGAGAGAAAGATAGAGGATAAAGAGAGAGAGCGAGGGGGGGGGAAGAGAGAAAGGACAAGATTCTTACCCTAAGAAAGGAAGAGTGAGGAAATTTGATGTGCAAATCTCATTATCTCATTTGATGTAACTTTACTATAACAAAATTGCATGTTATGTATATACCATGAAGATATTACTATTTCTGACATAAGCGTGAAAGAACAGAGAGAGATAGAGGTGGATAGAGAGAGAAAAAAAAAAGGAGAGAGAGAGAGGACCACAGGCTTTCTCTCTCATAGCTTGTTACAGGAAATAATATAATATGGAGTATGATGAAGATGGTGATGGTGCTATAGGGGAATGGTGAAAGCCAAGGATTGTAACGGAAATATTAGGAAGGTTGTTGTGATGATGATGATGATGTCGTTGTTGTTGATGCCGTATTTTTTCCCTCGATGACTAATATGTTACTCGTGTGCATCTGTGTGAGTGTGTCTATGTCAATATTGTATTGTTATAAATGTGTAACCAAATGACAAATTGCCACTTTTTGGAGGTTAAAATTTATTATTATTATCATTTGAAACTATTAAGCAACACATTTATAAACATCTGGACTCAGCATGAAAACAGTCTACTCTTGAGGCCTTCTTAGAGAAATGAGTGAAAAAAAAAACAACATAAAAATCATTTTAATGAGTCATGGGTGGTCCAAAGCCCAAGTAAACTCAGAGGGAAAATGTTGCAATAGTGGACAGGAAACTCAACTTCGGTTAATTGCAAGCGATTATCCAGAATGGACTGTACTATGAAAATAGAGGGATTAAAACAGGAAATTGAGATTTGTCCAAGATTTCAGTGATTTCGAGATTTTCATACAGCACTGTATGTGTTTATTTGCAGGTACAAAAACCATTCTGCATTTTTTTTCATTAAAAATATTTTTAAGCTACTGGCACAGGGAGGCCATGCTCATATAATTTCATCTGCCTGCCAGCCATTACATTAATGGAAATAACTAATAAACATAAATTTAAAAAAATAACATTTAAATAGTTAAGTCACTTTTTTACATTTGCCAAAGAACAATTTTGACTTTAGAGTCTTTGGTACATGTCTGATTGTTAAAGATACTCTTGTACTTCTGCTTAATGTATCTTTATTTGAAAAGGATGTCTTGGATAAATTAGCTATCTTATCTGATAGAATGTCTTCTGTTCTTTCAGAAATTCCATGAAGGTGAACTTTGTACATATCATCACACACAAGAATCAAACTCCTAGGTTCTATCAATATGGACGTGAAATATCGCTTCTCAAAAGAAGTTTCATTGAGGACAATTCCATTATCATTATCACTTTGTGCTGATGGCTGTGTTTCATTTGTTGTATCATCCTGAAGATTGGTCCCTCCATAGGTCTGATTATCTTGATGGTAATAAAAGTCCAAAAGTGTATGTGATCCCAAGCTTATTGTTGATACTACTGGATAAAACAAAGGTCCATCTTCATGTGGCTGAAATGAAAATAAAAAGATTTTTTTTCCATTTACTTTTATTTTTATATCATAAACACAATATGTATGTCATTGGCTTAAGTGGATAATACAGTGAGCAAGCATTCATTAAACTACACAGGACAGCTGGAAAAGTCAGTTAAAGTTAAATCCATGTTTTGACAAATACGTGAACATGATTCAAGACAAGGGATACAACTTGTTATTAATCCTACTAATCTCACTATGCGCATCCAGGTTTCTTAGATTGATGAAGTTATCCATGCTTTTTTGTTGGCAAAATAGTGATATTATTCATTGCAGAAACAAACACCACCATGCCATGCAGGGGGAAGAAAAGAGGGAAGGCAATTGTCTGCACAACCATGGTCTTTGTAAACTAATAACCTGAGACCATAGCTATCTTAAGCACTTGCCTGTCACCTGAATCAATCAGCCCCACAGCATTACTCACAATTTTAACACAGGCGATAGAAAAAATGTATGTTCCTTGTTTTGGTGTGTCTGCAACTGCAGGACCCAGGCAACATGCCCACAAAACGGCAATTGCCTGTCTCAAAACGTTATTTATCAAGCCACAGTTACACGACCAGACACACCAAAACAAGAAACATACATTGGCCTCACTGAGTGTTCATTCAAACCAGATACAACCTGCATAAATCTTCCTTCAGAAACATAAACAAATGACATTCTACTAAACTAAGTGAACACATTTGGAACCTCAAAGAAAAAAACATACAATACAGCATCACATGGAAAATCATCTACAGAGCACAGTCGTACTCCCCCTCTTCTAAGATTTGCAACCTCTGCTTAGAAGAAAAATTCTTCATCATCACAAAACCGAACACGGCAACACTCAACAGAAGAAACGAACTAACATCCTCATGCAGAAACAAACACCTTTTATCCTATGTAATTACGAACCTCCATAAACACGAATCTAGAAAAATACGAAAAACCCAATAATCTACTTTCACTTCCACTTCCACATTGCATGCAACTTCAAACCACCATAATAGTCTAGACACCAAAACATCACAGGAAGTATAAAACAGCACACAATCATAAAACAATAACGATTACACACACTTCCCGTAGATTGTCCTAGTGACAAGAAACAGCACTGTAGAAGTTAAACAATAATAATTATACTTGAAATGTTTATATATATATATTATATATGATAGTGATTATTCATTTTTTCCTCATCGTCTTTATTATCATCTGTAAAATCATCGTCATTATAAATTTCATATACATAGCAATATAATAATATGTTTTATGGCCCTAGATATTTTTGAATGCATATTTTGCAACAAAAAAAACAACAATAAATAAAAAGTTAAAACAACAAAAGTAAAATGTTGAAATTTTTTTAAAGCTCAGTTATTGACAATGAGTTTGTGTGGCTGAATACTTGACATTGACAACAGTGGTATCCACAATACTGGTACTAATCTAAATATTTAATGGAAAAAAATTATATTTGCACCTTACCATGATACCTTGTCCTGGTAAATATTCGTTTACTAAAACATGATTTGCAACATTTCTGCCAAATATATTCATTTTAGAAATTTTCTCTGTGTATGTCAGAAGCCACTGAAAAAACAAAATAAATAAATAAAAAACAACATAAACAAAAGTAGTTGGAACAATTATAAAAAAAATATGAATGAGGACATAAGAGTGTTGCAAACAACAAATGACGGAATTCCAAAACTGAAGTATACACATGCCTGACTACTTGAAAATTTCAAGATCAGTAATTAACACAAAATTCCTCACTAATAAAGGGTAAACTTTCAGTTATACTTTACTGAACCAAAGAAAAAATACTACATACAACCTTTTACACCTAAAATAAACTTTATTGTAGACAGCCACCATTATGAGTTAGCAATCGACAGCTATCATGGGTGTGGAACTGAGTGGTAGCCTTTATAACTTACAGGGAATTTTTTCTCTCCTTAAAACTGTGATACCTTAAGAAAAAATAATAAATTACTCTGACATTGTAACCAATTGCTCTCAAATTAAAATCTGTAATATTTCTTCCCATTTCTGGAAGTCCATAATTGTCATCAAATTTCCGTAACAATTATGATGAACTGTAAAAGTATGTATTCATTACTTCAATTCTAAAAAGTTTTTCTTATTTTTGTTTTAAAAATTGCATCTTTGCAAATCCGATGTTTATCCAAAGAAGATACAAAACTTTGTATATATGTGTGTGTGGCTTGTTGCAGACTTGAGAATGGTATATGATTGGTAATAACAATGTTAAACTCAAAATTGTTAATTTTCATGAACACTCGAAATCGTAATGATATATTTGAAATTTTATGCTTTCCAGCTTTTGAAAATGCGTTTAATTTTTTTTTCTCTTGATATTAAACTTCAATAGCTTCACTTGAATGAAATTAATAATATTATAATGGAGAGCTGTTGCTATTATCCGATTCACACAATATAACTGGGATAAACTCCATCTCCATGGGCCTAATGGCTCTGACGGACTATTTAAAATTATAATAAACATTTTATTGAGTTCAGAATTTGAATTGAAAATAAGTATTTGGATACTTACTGCAGGTAATGGTTCAGTAACCATGCCCTTAGGGTGTGGTAGGCCCCCTGTAAATATTTATTGAAATATTGATTGAATTCGAAAACATTTTAATCTATCATTATCCTAATAAACCAACTGAGCAATCTTACATTGAGACAAACCAGGGTGTAAAGTGAAAATAAACAATGTAGCACAAGGTTCGTCACGCAGATAAAGTAAATAAGAAAAACAATTGACGAAATAGAATAGAGGTCTAAAAATAACATATGACAGAACCTAATGGAAGGAATATTGAGTGAAAGTGTGTACTGATGTGCATATGTGAATTAATTTCAAATACATTTGATGTCACACTCATTACCTGGTCAATTGTATATATATAATAAAAACTGTTATACAGTGATTCAAAGATTTGATTATACCTGTTGGTGTAGACACTTTTGGATTTGTACAGAGTGACTAAAAAATAATAATAAATCCACAGACGATCCTCATACATTATCACTGCTGTTATATGTTATGACTAAAGCACCTTTTAAATTATGTTGGAAGTGAAAAGATTACACTTTGTGCTAGAGTTATGACACACCATAGTTAACAGCAGTAACTAGTTTTATAATCGGTTTGTGAGCAATTAAAGTTTGATAACAGAGAACATAAAATGACAACATAAGGTTTTCTTTTTGATTTATAAATATTTTTGGTTCAACAATATGGGGCTGATTCAATGTCAGTGTATGAGGAATATATAATAAAAATCAAAACTGGTTTTTCTACTGCTCAATAACTGATCTAAATAATATTGTGACTAATTAAAGGGAAAATCAGAAAATCATGGATAACTATTGTCAATAAACGTTTATACTTTAGTGTTCAACCTATTAAATCAATTAATTATTAACTACACATTTTATATTAATATTTTCCAAAATTACAGAAACAAGGACAAGTATCGGTTTCCAGAATCTTGAGTTTTTCTTAAGACCCAAAGCTGAGTTGTTTGAAATTCTTAAAACAAATCATTATCAAAGTGATGAAAATTAATTACATGACAAAAGTAGTCCTCTAAAACCAAAGGAATAGCACCAGAGTTTATCCTGGTCTCTCGACAAATAAACATTTGGTAATAATTGCTTGCTACCCTTAGGATAGGTCACTGCTTTATAACAAGGTTCTTCTGACAAATGCTACATGCACCATGCTATCCAGTCATTACTGCACATAAAGAGGGGTCAGCATAAAAATCAACTCCACACAAATGCAAACTATGTCCATTTGCCTGTAAATCGAGTGCTCTACTGATCAAGTTACTCACAATTCCATCAATTAGCGAAGGAGAGTGAAAATTAAATCAAGGAGAGAATCAACGAACAATATTAACTTATTGTGTACTATATGTACATGTCCCAAACATTCTTACCCCAATTTTGTAACTTCCTGTGAGCCAGTTGAGTCCATTTAGGTTTTGGAGCAGAGTACACCTTATCTAAAAGGAATGCCTCCTCTTCTTCACTGATAAAATTTGGTAGGTAATATATTGATGCAGGCACCTGGACAAGAAGAAAAATAAAAATTATATTTGGGTATTAACAGATAAGATTGTTTGAGGATTTTATAGAGCTTATGGTATTCAACAGCAGTGAGATTTAATATATCACCAGGATGACTAAAACTGTAAAATGATGGCACAGTGATCATCGTCTAATAACAGTCTCTTGGCAACAACTTTAGCTGGGTTATAAGCTGTAGTGGGATATTAAGTGAAGACACAATTGGGATGGAGAAAGGGGGGTTAACTATTAACACTAAAAAAAATTGCCCATAAATCTTTTTTCACTGTACGGTAATATCTTGGTGGACGATTTTCACCGTATGGTGATAATAGTGTGGGAGACTATTTTCACCGTACGGTTATATCTTGGTGGACGATTTTTCACCATACGGTGATAATAGTGTGGGAGACTTTTTTCACTGTCCCATAATATTATGGAGGGCGATTTTCACCGTACGGTGATAATAGTGTGGGAGACATTTTTCACCGTACGGTGAAAATAGCCTGACATAGAGTCGTGTTAATGGTGTGGGAGGCTATATTCACTGTACGCTGATAAAAGTGTGGGAGACTATTCAATATAATGGTGTAGAAGGCTATATTCACCGTACGGTGATAATAGTGTTGGACACTATATTCACTATAATTAATGGTGTGGAAGGCTATATTCACTGTACAGTGATAATAGTGTAGGCAACTATTTTCACCATAGTGTAATATCTTGGTGGACGATTTTCAATGTACGGTGATAATAGTGTGGGAGACTATATTCACGGTACCATACAGTGACAATAGTGTGGGAGACTATTTTCACCGTACGGTGATAATAGTGCGGGAGACTATTTTCACCGTACGGTGATAATGGTGTGGAAGGCTATATTCACTGCATGGTGATAATAGTGTGGGAGACTTTTCACCGGACGGTAATATCTTGGTTGACGATTTTCACTGTATGGTGAAAATAGCCTGACACACTATTTTCACCGTAAGGTGATAATGTGATAATGGTATCTTGGTAGCTAACAAACTTCGCAGAGTTTGTGTTGAATCCATGACCTCAAGAAGTCGGGGGGAGGGAGCGGCTCAAGATAGACAAAGAGATTGATTGAAATCACTTTTTCTTGAGTTGTGGATAGCTCGTACCCTTACAGAAGAGCCACGCTCTCCCAGGCCAGGTGGAGTTGTTGTACCAGTAAGGTCGTGGGTTCGAGACCCCATCACCGCCACAAAATTGGAAAGCTTCATCGGTAACTGTAACCAATTCTGAATCTGCCATCCCGCCTGTATTATTATAGCGTTGGGAGGCCTTCCGAAAGCTCATTGTGCTAAGGCAGGGAACCCAATTCGCTCCTAAGAAAAAATACAGCCTAGTACGACTACCTTTAACTACCCCTAATAGGAAAAACAAACGACCTCTAGCTATCCCTAATAGAAAGAAAAAGAAACCAAAAACAATCCTAGGACTGCTTTGCACTGCCTTTCAATACCTCACAAATCAAATTGGTGGCCGAGAATCAAAACAATGGTCAAATTAGGAAATTTTAAACTTTCACAAATCTATCAAACGTCTGACAAAAGGTCCAAAGTGAAAATACAAATTGAAAGAAATGCTATAACGAGGAGCTTTCGGGAGGCCTGCCTAGCTTTTGTTCTTGGCAAACGTTTTCTTTTTTTTAACTTGTCTGCATGAAGGAAGAAAATGATTTCGGTGGATGCTGAGGCTACTACGTCACAGTCCGTTTCCTGGCTTCTGATGAGCTAAATACATACTGTGAAAATAGTCTGTCAGGCTATTATCACCGCACATGGTTTCGTGAAACTATCAAAATGCTCTGTGGATAATAACCATACTCACTTATTCAATCGATTATCTTGCATGAAAACATATAAGAATAGATCTCTGGACTCTTACTCTAGAGTCATTCTAGACGTCTAGATAGATCTATTCTAAAAGATAGAGAGGTGGGCCTTTGGCCTACCAACTTCCGCTGAACGTCCAACTCGCCTAGAGCATGCATTCACGTAAAATATAAATATTTTTTTTAAAACCTACCTCTGTTTCAAAAACTAGCATCTTTCAACTTTCTAAGAAACATTTTGATTTTTCAGAACTTTAGTTCGTTAAAAAATACCAGCCAATCTGACCCGTTTAGTCAAAATTTTGTTGTTTACACGGTTCAAAGGAAATGCCTTAAATAAGCTTTCATGGACTTCCTGTGTTGTTTTTACAGTGTCACGTGACTGTTTTGAGAAATTTGTCGTCTGCTACAAATAATTAGACCGGTGGGGGGTAGATATTTTCGTTGGAGAAGTAAAAAAGTGAGTATTATTTCTTGTACTTGTAGAGAGGACTAGGGTCCAACAGCAGTCAAGTTGATTGAATGAAAGAAAAAAGGCCTTTTTTATCCGCCACCACCACCACCGTGAGAGTGGAGGGTGGGGGTGGGGTGGGGTGGGGGTTGCATGAAGATGAAAGGGAGACGTGTCGCTTGGTGACCTTGGTGACGTAGAGCATGTCAACGATGCTGGCAGGTGTTCTTAACCCCTTAACAGCGAAGCTAATTTTTTGCTTTCAGATAATAGTTTGCTTTTACTTTTATCTTTATTATTGTTAACAGAGAATACAGAGTTTCCACCAAGAGAGCAGTCAGACTATCGCAACTCGGACTTCAATTGTCTATAATCGTTTTGCCGTTACTTGTCTTTTGATGAAAGAAGATTTGGTGTTAGGTCAAAGATCGAATTTCGCCGCTAAAGGTTGCATTGCTACTGGGTTTGCTCTCTTCCCCCCCCCCCTTTTTTTTCTTCTTTTTTTTTTTTCAACTTAGTATTGTTGATTGCTATTTCCTTTTTTATGATTAGCAAGTGCCGTAGGAGTCTCACAGGATGCAGGAGTACTGCAATTAACCCTTTGCCAGTGACACTGATTTTGTTGTTTTCAAATAAGTCTTCATTTATATTATTTTTTAACGCAGAAAAAAAAAAACCCAACGTTTCCACCATAAGAGCAGTAAGAATATTGATAAAAAGCGCTTTGAGCACGTTGGGTGGATATTGCCCTATATAAAAGCTCAAATTTAAAAATTGTAATTTGTTTTTTGTCTTTTGATGAAAACGGTAAGATTTTATTTTTGGTCCAAGTAAGATTGATATTCGCCTTTAAAAGGTTAAGTTGTTTTGTTTTTTCAGTTTTTTTTTTGTTTTGTTTTTCAAATGCGGATACACTTCTTCTTCCTTTTTTTTCCTCAACTGGCAAGCTATCGCTGTACTTACCCGCATGGCTTGCACACACAAAAGGATACATCTAGGTCACAAAACCTTACATCTAGGTCACAAAATCAGACAACTAGGTCACACATCAAGACATCTCTGTTTCGTTTGTTCCAAGATAGCAAAACAAACCAGACGTCTTGGAGTCCAAAAGAGCTTTCCATAAAATATTTGGTATTTGCAAGACCCCCAGAAACCAATTCCCGATACAGCTCTTGTGCACGGTTACTTATGACCTTGATTTCTTTCGTACCCACCCCCCAAAATCCCATTTATTGTGTGTTATAGGCAGAACATAATAAATAGCTGGGCTGCCACATGCGTGACTAAATTGGCCAAAGAGAGAATCTATACTTTGGCATTAGACACCCATTACCTGATGTCTTGGTTTTTAATCCTAGCCTAGTGAGAGAGAAAAAAACAAAACAAACATACATGTATCTGCAAACAGCAGAACGTTTTCATTTTACATTGAGATGGGAAGGGGAAGGGATAACACTATGCTATGACAAGAGAGAGAGAGAGAGAGAGAGAGAGAGAGAGAGAGAGAGAGAGAGAGAGAGAGAGAGAGAGGAGCGAGAGAGAGAGAGATGGGCGGGGGGATGGGGGGATAGTAAGGGGGAATGGGAAAAGATGAAAGAAACAATGGGTTGCCTGATGACGTAGATCAAAGGATTGTTACAGCGGTGTTCATGGTGCGTACTTCGTGAAATTTTAACCTTTTACAGTGACACTGATTTTTTTCTCCAGATTGCTTATGCAGAATAAATCGTTTCCACCAAGAGAGCAGTAGTAAGAGTATATTTCGACTCGGGCTTCAATTAAACTATAAATCGCAAAGCTTGTCTTTTAATGATAACATTAAGACTAAGATCTGGAGTTTGGGGAATGTAAGATGGAATCTCGCCATTAATGGTTAAAATTGTTTTGATTTTTAAAATAATAACTCACACACACACATACGAGCGCGCGCTGTCACTACAGCGATGACCATCACTGACAGAATGTTGCAACGGTAAACCAGTTTACGTGTACGTAGATCCTGAGGCTAGATGCCCCGTTACCGTGTACGTAGGCACTCCAAAAAAAAAAAGAAAGAGACACACACACACATACTCACACACACACACAGTCTCGCATCCTCTACGAACTAATTTTGCGCACCAATTTTTACTGCACTTATGCACCAAATTGCATACCTATCTAGGGACACTTTTTTCCGTATCTTTTTCTCAATAAACTTTTAAAAAAACCTTTGTTTTTTTTGCACGGCACCAGACGTAACAGACGTAAACCCACACGATTTCGCGAGGAATGAATCATGAAAAAAATTAGGATATAATTTTCAAACACAACTTTTGAAATTCATCAAGGATTGTCCAGTACCGAATTTTTTTTGCTAGAAAACAAATGCATCTTCAAATGTAAACTGCTTTTGACGGTAAGCGGTAAAGTTTTTTATTTATTTTTCTGTCCAAAGGAATGATTGGTCCTGCTGGTAAGGAAGCTAAACCAGTCTAAGTATTGGTAACCCCGGCGCACCTCTCTACTTACATTCGACACTAAATATTCTTTTAGCTGTTTAAAACCATCCTCCATCGTTACAATGCAGACCCCTGTGTGAATGTACCTATAAAAAAGTAGATAGAGACCTAAAAAATAATCCTGATATCAACCGAACAAAAGATTTATAAAATCTAAACAAATCTGGATACGGAGTCTTAATCCTACTTTCGGTTATAAAGGAAAACATTTCGTATTTCATATCTTAATAATTCATAATTTTTACCCTCTTGATAGAGAACTCCCAGTCAACAGTAATGCCAGGTTGGCGGATTTTCTGCCAAATTGGCTGATTTTTATCATCGCGTGGTGGGGGGAAAATGGCCGGCCGGATGGCGGATTTTTTATGATTTATTTGTCACGGAGAACAGACCTCTCAACGTTACTTGGTTTGTGACTAATAGAGCGAAATGAAATGTCGGAACGTGTGGGACAGTTCATTCCAATAGTGTACACTATCAAATCAGCTGAGCTCTCTCTCTCTCTCTCTCTCTCTCTCTCTCTCTCTCTCTCTCTCTCTCTCTCTCTCTCTCTCTCTCTCTCTCTCTCTTTCTTTCTCTGCCCCCTCTCTTTCAAGTATAATTATGATCTTCTACAATATTGTTTCAAGCTTTAGAGATCTTCATAAGGCTTTATGTATGTATCAAGGCAATGCTATATTTGATTTCTGTTATAGAAAGAAGTGATTCACGGCTGAGACGCGGTCACGTGACTTCCGTCATGTGCCGGCTGACGGTAGTGTGTTGTCAGTATATTGTATGACTGACTGTGTAGTAGAGACTCTAAGCTAAATTCAACGAAGATCACTTTTATTTTGAATTATGAGTAAACATTTTTATCATGACTATCTATTCTGGGAGGATAAAATTTAAATACGCTCTTTCGATTTCTGACCACGGAATGACTACTACCGAGAGAGAGAGAGAGAGAGAGAGAGAGAGAGAGAGAGAGAGAGAGAGTACTACTACTCTACTCCTCATCCTCCTCCTCCTCCTACTACTACTATTACTACTACGAGTACTATTAGTACTACTTCTACTACTACTACTACTACTACTACTACTATACTACTACTACTACTCACTACTCTCTACTCCTCCTCTACTCCTACTACTACTACTACAACTACTACTACTACTACTACTACTACGACTGACGACGACTGCTTACTACTGCTGCTATTACTACTACTACTACTACTACACTACTACTACTACTACTACTATACTACTACTACTACTACTACTGCTACTACTCTACTATTACTACTATACTACTACTTACTATTACTACTACTACTACTACTACTACTACTACTACTACTACTACTACTACTACTACTACTACTACTACCACAACAAGAACAACTATTACTACTATTACTACTACTACTACTACTACTACTACTACTACTACTACTACTACTACTAACATTACTACTACTACTTCTACTACTACTACTACTACTACTACTACTACTACTACTACTACTACTACTACTACTACTACTGCTACTACTACTATTACTACTACCACCACAACAACAACTACTACTACTACTATTACAACTACTGCTACTACTACTAATAAGATGACGACGACACCAGGAATGGTAGTTTTAGTCTTTTAATATAGTGATATTTTGTCAAATTTGATTTTAAAAGAACCAAAAGCCTGCGGATAAATTGGAAATAAAAGAATGATACTTCATAATAGGTCTACAGTATCTATGTAAAACCATTATTGTGATATTAAAAAAAAAGATATTTTACTGCAAACTATGAATCAAAAGCAAAGGAGGTAAGAGGCGGTTGGAAGAGTTGAAACATCTGACTGCTGCGAAACTTCATTAAGAAATGTACTAAGGTTTATATCACAAAGCGCGAAGTTTATGAAAAGGGTTTGTAATATTACTTCTTTATCATTACAAAAAAATACAAGTGGACAGAATGTAGACTTTGATTTTGTTTAGAGATCTGTTGAATCGATCTAATCTAGGACTGCGAGTAGGAGGCTGCTAGACTTGTGAGTGTGTGAAACTTTCTGTGACGAATCATCCAAACTATGATTAACAGGAGATTAAATGAAACGAAAATCTCTCAAATTAATTATTGATATCATTCACACAACAAAATAAATAAAAAATGAAGGGAAAATAAGTTCACGCGTTTGTGTTTACTAATCAGATGTGTCATCAAACACGAGCTCGCTCTCACTGTTTATATTCGGCAGCCATTTTAAGCCCGTAACTGCCGGAAGACACGTGACATCACACTCCGTTGTCAAGCGGCGTGAACTAACCCCATTAACTTACGGGTGAAATGATATAGTTGATTCTTTAGATTTTTTGTTCGTGCAATGAACAACACAGCAACTCTGGACCATCTTTGAAAACAATATTTTTCTTCAATGATGAATAATAGATATTTATTAATTTTTAAAAATCCAAATGGAAATATGCATAAACAAACATTACAATTCTATAGTAAAGAGGATAACGTTTATTATAAATATAACGGGTGTGCTTTCATAGTACCTTTGTTTAAATGCAACCATTTGCGTCTTGTGAAGGGTATATCAAACATAAAATAAATTTAAAGGAGCAGAAAAATGTACAGTTTTGAAAACAAATACCAAGTTATGGTAGGACTTAAAGAGGAACGAACATAGACAAGTAATAAAATTAAGCAGTAGACTTTTGGCCTTAGAAAGCCAAACTAGCATCTTTCGCCTGCTTCTTCTTTCCGTGATCATAACAAGAAATTAAATGACAAAGACAACACTTCGCGGCGGCCATGGGGGCTTGAACCCGCGACCTTACTGGTACAACAACTCCACCCGGCCGAGGAGATTGTGACTCTACCGTATGAGCTATCCACGACCACAAAAAAAGGTCGCTTCAAATTTTAGTCTATCGAGAGCCTGACTCTCTCCCCGACTTCTTGAGGTCACGGGTTCAACACACACAAACGCCGCGAAGTTAGTTGGCGAGCATTTAAGCTAAATAGCCAATATTCTCAACACAAACGTGTAACATAGAAACGATTGAGACATTGAGTATGCTCCGGTATTTGGGGTGAATTTTTAATTCAGAAAAGTGAGTGGAGCAAGCACTTATGTTGGTAATAACAAGAAATGAAGTGAGTAGGAAAGTGCCAGAAGACAACCTTAATCCCTCACAATACCATTCCCACACTTTCCTCCCCGCTAGTGGTTTCATATGATCACATGGCGGGACGCCGAGTTCTGCCTCTATTTCTAATTATATAGTAGAACTCTGTATAACCCTATAAAAAAGTAAAAGTATAGCAATAAAATCTAATTATTTCTTCTCTCCTCCCCCCCCCCCCCCCCCCCCCCCCCACCTAAAGTGACTTTTAGGATCACCTTTTGTGAGTGTACTGTTGACCAAGATCTATATAGGTGAAAACAATATCCGACAGTCTAATTCCCGCTAAAACAAAATCGAAACTCCGAATCTTCATGCCTTTAAAAAGGAAACAGTTGTAAATAGGTGAGTAGCGTTAAGTAAAAAAATTATTCTGGGACAATACACTATTCTTGATAATAAATGTTTTTAATCAAATGGCGGATTTTGGACAAATGTCGCAGGTGAAGTAGGATAAAGTTGGTGGATTTTGGCGGATTTCTGACAAAATTGGCGGGATCTTAGCAAAGGCACCTGGCAACACTGCAGTCGATGTTTCGCACACTAAGTTGACTCAATTACGATCTATATTTCCATTGATTCATTCTTTGTTTATGAGTGCTTTTCGTTGTAATCCGTATCTTAATGGTCAAAGATAAAAGATGTATTATTGATATTCTCTTTCCGATAATGCAAACCAACACCCAACTCACAAAGAATTTTAAGGCACTCTAACAAGCTCGCCAGGGCGGATGGTAAATACTAGAAGTTTGTCTTACTCGTTTATTTAGAGACTGGAGTAGAGATATCTAGACTAAATCTAAATCTAGCGAGATTGAGTAATGTGAAATGTCATATATTTGCCTAGAGCTTGACTCTTGAAATTATAAACCACCATTAAGCGTTCCTTACAGACGACTGTGGCGTGTCCCCTTATATTCAATTTTATTTTCGCTGTGATTATCCCCAGACAGGTGTCTGGGGATAATAAAAATTTGTTATCCCCAGACAACTGTCTGGGGATAACGAATTTTCATTATCCCCAGACGCATATTTGAAACTCCGCTCTTTTAAACAATTATCCACATTCCAGAATATGGAATGTTTCCATATGCACATAGAAATAAGGAAAGTTAATAAAATATCTATAAAAACATAAAATTAACCAACATTAAAATCAGTTGTTACTACATATACACAATATGCGTCGACTTCGAAGTGGGTGTCATGGCCGAATGGTTTAGTCGTCTGCCCTGGAAGTTTGACCATAATCGACGTTGTGGGTTCGAACCCTGGTAACGTCACTTTTTTTTTTTTTTTTTTTTTAATTCCGTCTTCTTTTTACAGAACGTTGAAAGGGATAAATGTCCCATCCATCCTCCCCCCACCTCTTTTTTTATTATTAAACTCTCTCTCTCTCTCTCTCTCTCTCTCTCTCTCTCTCTCTCTCTCTCTCTCTCTCTTGTTTTTTTCTAGTTTCTAGCAAATATATTCGTCCCCACTCCGATCTCAATTATAGTGTCTAAAAAGAATAAATAATTAAAAAGCAAACAAACAGAAATATTCAGAGAGCGACCAAATGGTCAGATAGAGGAGAGAAAAAAAACAATAATTGTTTTAAAAATAAAATCAATAATTGTTTTTAAAATAAAAACAATTTAAGAAATTCATGCTCAGAAACGGAACATTTACATAAAGGTTTAGCAAACAAAAAGCTCTAAGGTTTAGGTCAAAATATAAAAAAAAAAAGAAAAAGAGAGATTTCCCTCGGAGCAGGGAATAGTGTTAACAATAATAATAATAATAATAATAATAATAATAACAATTATAATAATAATAATAATAATAATAATAATAGTAATAGTATGATAATAAGAGTATTAATAATAAAAATAATACTATTATTGATAATAATATAATAATGATTATGATGGTAATAGTAATAATAATAACAAATATTACAATTATTATTATTATTATTATTATTATTATTATTATTATTTATTATCATTGACCAAAACAAAAAAAAAAAACAATAATAGATATAGAGCAAATTAAATAATGAAATAATATTATCGGAGAAATAAAAAATTCAACTGATTAAACAAAAACTCTTGCTCGGAACTCGGAACAAAAGTGAAAACAATGAAAATCAATTGGGAAGAAAGAAAGAAAAGTAAAAAAAAAAATGAGTGGGGGGGGGGGGGGGGGGGGGGGGGCGGTCGCGACTGGGTCGAATCTGTGCAGCTAAAAGGAGTAAAATGAAAGGTGGCCTTACCCACTGAGCTGCCTATCCACACCGCTATCGGAATATTTTAAATTCATATATGAGCTAAACATATTTCCACATTTTTGCTTCCTTGTTTTGGTACGGTAGTTATTTTCATCTCTGATTTGAATAAAAATATGTTGTTGGATCTAGTTTTGTGGACGTGTGATACTAAATTGTATTGTCTTGTGCAAAGCAGACAGGAAAATAACAGGTGTGGGTTTTGGGCTTTGGGGCGAACAACACCATGGCCTAGGAATTCGTCCGCGACATAAAAATTATTCCCGGTCGTCCCCAAAATTGTGGCCAGAATGAGAAAATTATAGAAACAAGAGATGATCAATAAAGTTAACAGGTAGGTTGGTAATGAAAATTTAAATGGTTGGTGGACTATGAACAGATTTGATGATTAACAACTTTCTTCCTGGTTGAAAATAAAAAGTTGAATTGCCAGTTTGACGTTTTCAGATCAAAGTAACAAAAGAAATTTCATTGATCCATTTGCTTTAAAATATTTTTTTTTTAAAAGAGCTGGATTTGACATTTGATCACTATTTACTTTCATCTTGTGTTAAATATCACTTGATATATTAACTGTTTTGGGACACAACCACTAGTATTTTTTCCAGAATATTTAGGTTTTTTTCACGCCTAGTTTGGCATTTTGCATAAAATCTTTCTGCCCACTTGCTACATGCGTCTGGGGATAGTATCCTCAGACAGGTGTCTGGGGATAACAAAAATTGGTTATCCCCAGACACCTGTCTGGGGATAACGAATTTTTATTATCCCCAGACAGGCGTCTGGGAATAAAGACAGCCTTTTATTTTAGTGGGCACCTCTACTCTGACTCTATTCCCAGTGTAGTTAGTCAAGTACTGCAGCAGCTTCTACATTATCTAATACTCTAATACTAATGGTGCTCAAACTCACTACTATTATTATTATGTTATGACGATTGACCCAATCAGCAAATTCCTTACCGCAAACCGTCGCAAACCTGCCCAGAACACACCGTTCAAGTTCAACTAGTTGCTCTGCTGTTTTGGGTTCTTCTAGTTCTAGTTCTATCCCACATCAGGTAGGCGTAGGGTGGACAGGTGGAAAGTCCCCACTGATGAAGCGATTTTGCAGTTAGGCAGGCTCTCGACCGAAGCCGATTCGTACCACCCAGTGTCTCTTCTTACTGGTGGAGAAGCCTGGCAACTTCTCACCTAGTTTCGTGGAGTGCCATTATTGGGCCCCTTTCTCTAGGCATTGTTGCCAGCATTCCTGACACTATGTGTAGTACTGCGAATAGTGATTTCCTCTATTCGCAGTAGTACTGCGAATAGTAGACAGCGTTTGTATTCATTATTTGAAGTAATACTGCAAATAGTAGATATCATTCACTTCAGTTGCAGTAGTAGCCTACGAGCCTAGAGCTTTATTGTATAGAGGATTGGGCACAAAATATAAATAAACTATACATTATATTTTTTTTTTTTAAATAGTTTTTTTTTTGGTTTGTAATCACTATTTGCAGTAGTAGAAGCGCTCTCCCATCTCTGAAAATTAGTCTTTGTCCCCTCACTGAACACAACACTGTATTTTCTGTTCAAAATGGCATGTAGTCGAATGGCTTGAAGTTGAATGAGTGTTACTTTCGGCCAAAGCATTCGATCAATTCATAACAATGGACAACCATATACCCATCAGTGGTGAATTGGCATCTCAGGAACCACTGGACTCTGTTCAGCCACTCAAAAGACAATGCCTAGGTAATGAAGATGAGGATGTGTCATTGGAATGTGACACACGACCCCTGACAAACACTAAAAACTTGACAAACTACGTCACTCCATCCAAGAGGAACGCTTGACAGATGATCTACATTGGCAAGATTGGAGACAAAAGTTTATAAACAGCTTACGATTACTGTTCTAACAAGCAATAATGTCACATTTTGTTGTCGATTACACATGAAAAAGAAAAGATTAAAAAAAAAAAGAAATAAAAGAAGTCAATTTTTAAAAAAAGCAACCCAAATAAATAAATAAAAAATAAACATTCTAATACTAATAAGGTCATGCCGACAACACGAAAGTCCCAAGCCCGTAGAAAACTCAGAAGTGAAGGTCCTACAAAAATGGCAGATGAAGGCTAGTGCTTAGATGCTATTTTTAGCTTCTCCACTTAATCGCACACTCCGCTTAATTGACACACTAACCTGAACTCCCAAGGATGTGCAATTAAGCGGAGTCGACTGTAATAATAATAATAATAATAATAATGATAGTAATAATAATAATAATAATAATAATAATAATAATAATAATAATAAAAATGTTAATAATAATAATAATAAATTTTTAATAATCATTTTTATTATTATTATTATTATTACAGTAGAATTACTTTAAACCGAAATTTTGGGGACCTCCTAAACCATTTCGGTTTAAAGACATTTTGGTTTAAAGCAAGTTCCTGTTTTGCAATGTTTTTCAAGGGTAGTAACTATTTAAGGAATTTGCTCATTTAATCGTATCATGGGTTTCCCGTTAAATGGAGTTGTTGAATAAATGCAGTCTTCGTTACCATTACAAATTTTTTTTTTCTTTATTTTTAAAACACAAAAAAAAAAAAAGAAAAAAAAGAGGGTTTTTGGGGTTTTCGTTTTCAATTCAAAACTGTTGAAAGAGTTGAGTTTGGGATGCCGTGTATTCTACATATCTCCGTCTTGATCAACTTTTTTTTCATCGACTTACATATTATTTTTATTTTAAACTGAAACGTATAAGCACAGTGCTTTCTTTTAGACATCTTTTAGTAAATTGCAAAGCTAAAATAAGATCGAAAGTTATTGTGCGATAATTGATAATGATGATGCGCAGCTACTCAGAGGTGAAGTGAAATGGAAATGAAAAGGCGTGTCAATGCTAAGCTGTCTACTACACATCTCTCTTTTGTTGAAAAGCCATTAGGTTCAAAGGCCTAATTACATAGAACCCCCCCCCCCCTCACACACACACACATTTAAACAAAGTGGAAATGAAATGGCATGTCAATGGTAAGCTGTCTACCACCCTCCTCCTTATTGTCGTGTTGAAAAGTTCCAAAGCATCAACACACGAGCGAGAACATCTCGCTTTCGTGATTCTACACCCCAACTCCCCTCTTTCCTCATTTTTCGCCTGCCAGTCACCCGCTGTCTTCCTTTTCCAGTCTGTGCGATTGTGGTGTTGACCAAGCCCAAGTGCAGTGATTGAAGTGTTTGCCTACCCCCCACCCCACCCATCACCCTCATCTTAAATTCACGCTCTTTGTTTAATATCGCCGGGCGTTATTACGTGTGGCCACCTTCCCGACTTTTTGAAGAAAAATAGAGAGAGAGAAAAAAGGAAGGTGCTCTCAAGTTGTTTCGGTTTAAAGAAAGTCCTGCTTAGAAGTATTTCGGTTCATCGTAAGAATTAGTACAAAGATTATGAAGAAACTAGTACAATTTATTAAATTCTTTGCGGTTTAATGTATTTTTCGGTTTAGCTTCTTTCGGTTTAAAGTAATTTTACTGTATTATTATTATTATTATTATTATTATTATTATTATTATTATTATTATTATTATTATTATTATTATTATTATTATTATAGTAATATATGTTTTAAAAAAATCCAGAACAGAACAAATAAATCTGGAGAAGAATATATAGACATCTAACGAATTAAAATTATCCGAAAAATAAAAAATTCAACTACAGTAAAATTACTTTAAACCGAAAGAAGCTAAACCGAAAAATACCTTAAACCGCAAAGAATTTAATAAATTGTACGAGTTTCTTCATTATCTTTGTATTAATTCTTACGATGAACCGAAATACTTCTAAGCAGGACTTTCTTTAAACCGAAACAACCTGAGAGCACCTTCCCTTTTTCTCTCTCTATTTGTCTTCAAAAATTCGGGAAGGTGGCCACACGTAATAATGCCCGGCGATATTAAACAGAGCGTAAGTATAAGATGAGGGTGATGGGTGGGGTGGGGGGTAGGCAAACACTTCAATCACTGCACTTGGGCTTGGCCAACACCCAGGGCATTCACACCACAATCGCACAGACAAAGGAAGACAGCGGTTGACTGGCAGGCGAAAAATGAGGAAAGAGGGGGAGTTGGGGTGTAGAATCACGCAAGCGAGATGTTCTCGCTCGTGTGTTGATGCTTTGGAACTGACTGGATTTTCAACACGACGATAAGGAGGGGGGGGGGGGGGGTGGTAGACAACTTACCATTGACATGCCATTTTATTTCCACTTTGTTTAAATGGGTGTGAGGGGGGGGGGGGTTCTATGTAATTAGGCCTTTGAACCTAATGGCTTTTCAACAAAAGAGAGATGTGTACTAGACAGCTTAGCATTGACACGCCTTTTCATTTCCATTTCACTTCACCTCTGAGTAGCTGCACATCATTCATTATCAATTATCGCACAAGAACTTTCGATCTTATTTAAGCTTTGCATTTTACTAAAAGATGTCTAAAAGAAAGCACTGTGCTTACACGTTTGAGTTTAAAATCAAAATACTATGTGAAGTCTATGAAAAAAAAAAAGTTGATCAAGACGGAGATATGTAAAATACACGACATCCCGAACTCAACTCTTTCAACAATTTTGAATTGAAAACGAAAACCCCCAAAAATATTTTTAAAACACACACACACACACAAAAAAAAAAAAAAAAAAAAAATTAATGGTTACGAAGACAGCATTTATTCAACAACTCCATTTAACGGGAAACCCATGATACGATTAAATGAACAAATTCCTTAAATAGTTACTACCCTTGAAAAACATTGCAAAACGGGAACTTGCTTTAAACCAAAATGTCTTTAAACCGAAATGGTTTAGAAGGTCCCCAAAATTTCGGTTTAAAGTAATTCTATTAAAAAGCTGCTCAGAACAAAAGTGAAAATAAAGAACATCATTTGGGAAGTAAAAAAAAGAAGAGGGAATGATCGGATTTGAACCTGTGCAACTAAGGGGAGCAAAATGAAAGGTGGTCTAAACCACTGAGCTGTCTATCCACACCGATTTCGGTGTATCTTATAATTCATTTATGAGCTAGATAATTTTCCACCATCTTTGCTTCCTTGTTTTGATAGTTATTTTCATCTCTGTTTGAATAATATGTTATTGGATCTAGTTTTGTGGAAATGTGATAATAAATTGGATTGTTTTGTGTGAAGAAGACAGGGCCTCGGGATTCGTCCGTGAAATAAACAAATTCCCGGCCATCATCATTATCCCCAAACTTGTGGCCAGAATGAACAAATTATAGAAACAGAAGAAGATCAATAAATTTAACAGGTAGATAGGTAGTGAAAATTTTAATGGTTGGTGGACAATGAACAGATTTGATGATTAACAAATTTCTTGCTGGTTGAAAAAAAAAGGTGAATTGCCAGTTTGACGTTTTCAGTTCAAAGTGCCAAAAACTTACATTTCATTTGCTTTTTAAAAAAAAGCTGGATTTGACATTTGAGCTCTATTTACTTTCATCTTGTGTTAAATATCACTTGATATATTAACTGATTTGGGACACAGATAACCACTGGCATCTGGGTGGGGTTCCTGACCTCCCATAGTGGGCAGGGGGATACATACTTTGTCTTCTATCCCCTTGTATCTGTTTTCCAACATGTTTTCTGTCTTTGTCTTGGAATGAGATTACTCCTAGCTGGGAGGGAAACAATCAAATGCATAGTTACTGTTTTGGGAGATGATATTTTATTGTTATTTTTCCTTGTAAATCATCTCTCTGTTATGTATTTGTTATTTTGAATGTATAACGTAAGCATTTGAGTGTATTCCTCTTTGTTGGAATTTGTGCTTGTGTCCGGATGAGACTTATAGGTGATCTCAAACTAAGTACATTGGTGGTATGCTCTTGGAATCTACATCTGATCCCTGTTTGGTCCCAGATCCCCTATGTCTTACTTTTTGTTGGGTGCTTTAATTGTAATTCTAGAACTTTTTACTGTCCCATTTTCTTCCTTTTTACTGGCGCTGATGTAACCTAAATGTGTTGCAAGCGCCACAAACAATTAAAAACACAAACCACTGGCATTTTCAGAATATTTGGTATTTTCCATGCCCAGTTTGGCATTTTGCATAAAATCTTTCTGCCAACTTGAATTATGTGTCTGCCATTTACGAAAAGGTCAGGTTTTTGGTTATTGCCAGGCAGGGTCTGCCAATAATCAATTTTCTTATTCTCAGACATGTCTAAAGACAGCCTAAACTTATATTCACGATGTTGATGGGTGGTGTAGGGTGTTGATCACAGTCAGTAACCATATTGGTGTAAGTGATCGAAAAACTGAGGTCAAGCCACCTTGTCTTTTTAAGTAAGGCACTTACATACATTACATTACTTGACTCAGGTCGTAAATGAGTACTTGGCTATTGGTGTGGAATATTTTGCGAGGGCTAAGAGTATTTTCTTTACTTTACAATACTTATCACAGGTAAGATAGAACTGTATTATATCGTCCTCCAACATACCCGGCACAGAGCTACATAGAGAGCTTTGTACATGAAAATACTTTCTTTATCCATTGATTGTCTTTCAACTTTTTTTCCTTCCTTGATGCTTTAATTTAGAGTCTGTCTAGTCACATGACTCACTTCCTGATCTAGAGGACGCTTAGTTCTGCTCATTTGTTTATCCGCCACTGTAACTTCAAATGCAATAAAACACACAAACTAACTCTTAAAAACTTTTCCATATACTCATTTAACTTCCGTTCAACACCACTTTCAGGCATCTCACTTTTGCATATTACTACATTACTGGTTCTTATTTATTTTACCTGCATAAATGGGTAGTCGGATCTGGTGAGGTTAAGTAATTGGTAATTGATGATATGGAAAGGAACTGGTCATCCCACCTTATTACCTTATTATGATGTTAACTCAAGACATTTCCCTGGTTACAGTACAGGGCAATTTTGTGAAATCAGACATGAAACTCACATGTGATGGCCTAATGTGAAAGGAATGTTCAATTCAACCCTATTTCCTCATCGACAGGTATATTTGTGTTTTCAGTGGTTTCCATTCTCATTTAACTATTTTGGATTTTTTAAAATGGGATCTTACCCATTTGTTGACAGAAATTGCAATTAATGTCAGGTTAATTCTAATTGGTATCTGGTTTAAAAAATTATTTTTAAGTATTTATCAGAATCAGATTTTAAATTTCAGATGGCTGTGAGCAACAATATGGGTGGACCAAGGAAAGGCTCAAGATATCATCGTATGGATGATATTCCCAAAGACTCTTTTACTCCACGGGCATATCAGGTTAGTCATTCTTACTTATTCTATATCCTTTCCTCTATGTTTAAAAAAAAAGGAAATTAAAATTAGCCCCTTGTTCATCTTGTCCCATATATAGGTGATATTTTTGTTGGTAAGTCAAATCTATGAAAAAGTATGAGCAATGATGATACAATTCAGATCAAAATTTTTGATTTTACAAGAAAATGACTCCTTGGTGTCTCTTAGCCTCTCTGATATGGGTAATATTTAGGCAAGCAAAGGTCAGCTTTTAAGTAATACAAAGTTTGCAAGATCAAGTCAGAGATTCTCATGAAGTGATTGTGATGGAAGGAAACGTAAAGCCAACAAGACAATGAACTCAGCAGAAAAAATGAACTGAAACTGCTATCAGAAATAATGGATTAGATGGAAAAATACTTTTTCACTAAGCTTTACTTTGAATGAATTATGCCTTTGTTTGTAAGTTTCATCTGCAGTTTAGACGTTGCACTATAACATTCTTATTGGTAGGGAAATAAGAAAAAAGAGTGGGGAAAAGATTCCTCATTACATACTTACAGTGGAATGAAAGGCAAACAATTGAGCATAAGCTCAGAATTGTAATTCATGCTTCTATCATCTTAAAACTCAATATTGAAATCACCCACCTTTGTTAAAGAGTGGTGACAGCAATCCACAGCACGTAGGTTACAGATCAACAAAAGACAAGTATAAGAGGTTAAGGATGGGTTAAGTGGATTTCTGGTCTATGGACAGGAAGTGCATATAAATATAACACTTTGTCCCACATTATTGTCTCTGCTCTTTCGTATAACCCCTTCTGTCCTGAAAAGAGCATGCAGGATAAAAGAAAGCTTCAAGATAAGCAGTTGATATTATGAGAAAGTCATTGGATTTTTTTTCATAAGTTGCTCATCTTTTTAAAGCTTTTCGCCAGTCATGAATAATGCTTAGCCTGTTTACTGTAGGGATTACACTAGACTTTGATTACTCTAATTTCTTCTATCTTTTCATATTCAAAATTTTAGTAGTAATATAGAAAACTGATCTGTTTTGTCTTTACTTTTTAAACATTGTATAATTACTTATTTTTTATTTCAAGTTTATTTATTTTTTAATATAAAGTTTATTTTATAGTGTTCTCTACGCTTCCTTTTCAGATTGAACTTCTTGAAAGTGCCATGAAACAGAACACAATTTTGTGCCTTAGCTGTGCACAGAGTAAAGTCTTTCTTTCATTAACTGTGGCAAAACAAATCTCAACTGCAACAAGATTTCCGCTAGAGAATGGAGGAAAAAGAACCTTTTATCTTACAGATACAGGTTACATTCATATTTCATTATTTATCATTTAGAGTGGTCTTTTATTCCCTGTGATAGGCTGTATTTTGTATGAACATTTGTAACATTTGTGGTAAGCTGGAATCTTGCTGGAACATTTTATCTAGGCCGTTTTAAAGTTTGGATTTGATTCTTCCATGAAAATATTCATTCTTTTTTGAGTGAATGTTCTTGTTTCAGTGGCTTGATCTTGTGTTAATTCATAATCACAGTGATCCGTGCTCTGAGGTTAAGACATTGGTTTTAATGTAGCATTTGGTGCATGGGTTCAAATATCAGCCTTTACAAATCTTGTTGGGTCTGTGATTATTTTGAGTATTTATCCTAGTGTTCTCCAGTACTATATCTATTCACTCCTTACTGTAGTTAATGTTTCACATGCAGATATTTTTATATACACATTATTATACCACATTACTTGTGAGAAAAATTGTCTTAGACCCAGGTTTTCTCTATTCCTTGTTTTGCTTCCCTCCTTGACGTTGTTTTTCAGAAAGACGGGAGGATTATAATTCTTGAAATCAGGATAAACTCCTATGGGCTTTATGCTCTAAAAAAATCCAAACCTTTTACAAAATTGTTTGTCTCTCATTATTTATTTATTTATTCTTACCTCGTTTTATTTTACACATTCTCCAACAGCATTGTTTCATCCAGAATTCCTGGAATCATCAGGGAGATCGTTTAGAGGACCTGAGAATAAATAAATAAAATATTCCCCTTATCTCGATTTTCAATTCTGTTAAAATTTGAATTATGAAAAGCATTGATGACAAAACTTTTTTAGATAATACCATTCATACATAAGGATACTAATGTTTAATTTCACACAAAATTTCAGAAATTCATGAACTGTGATAATCTTTTCTATAATTCTCTTACTCCCTCTGGTTTTTCTAATTGGAAGAAAGATTAAATAAGAAGAGAGAAAGAAAGAGAGGGGGGGGGGGGGGGGGTAAGAATTTGTCTTCGTGTAATAAAAAAATTTCAATATAAGGTGTAATATGTACAATTAATGGTCATAGCACATAAATAATATTTTTATCTTTTTTCAGATGAGGATATGGAAGCAATATATCAAACATTGCCCCATCATACTGATTTGACAATTGGAAAATTTAATTCAACCCAAGAGAGGAATCAATTTGTTGTCCATGAAAATCAATGCCAGATCCCATCATGGAAAGAATTTATGGAATGCTGTAATATAATAATGTGTAAAGGGTCTTGTTTCTTATCATTTTTATCAGAGGGTATCATTCGACTTGAATCTGTAAATCTTCTTATATTTGATGATTGCCACCTGTGTGTAGACAATACTGACCATCCATATGCAAACATTGTGTCACACATAGTTCAGAATTGTGAGGAACAGTGTAATATGCCTCATATATTAGGAGTGACTGCTGCAATAGCAGGCACAGATTGTTCTGATCCGACACAACTACAAAACACTATTCAGTCAATGGAAAAATCTCTTTCTTCAAGTGCCGAGACATCAATGCTTATCCTGTCAGAGCGATTTGGAAGCCGCCCAAAGCAATCTATCATTATGTGCCATGCGTTAACAGAGAAACAGTCATTGCTGTATGATGTTCTAGAGGAGATTCTATTGGATAGTCTAGATTTCTTGCAAGCCTGTAATATAGAGATTGACGACAATGTTGACAATCGTAATCCTTTAGAAACACCTTTGACAGTGATCACAGAATGCCTTAACATCCTTTCTGTCCTTGGATCATGGTGTGTTTCATCTGTTGCAGATGTCTTTATTATGCAAATTGACAAAATTATAAAATGTGAGAAGAATGATGTCCACAAAAAATTTTTACGTAGTGTCAATACATCTCTTAGAATGCTGGTCAAAACATTTGAAAACAATTTCACGCCAGACTATGATGTTGATCAGCTTTTAGAATACACCACTTCAAAAGTAAAAGAGTTGGTGAATGTTTTAAGAAACTACAAACCTGAAATTGATTTCATGATTATTAATAATAATGATTCTTTTGACAATGATGGGGATTTTTCTGACATGTCTGATGATGAGGAAGAATTCATGATGTCTGGGTCTGATCCAGAAGATGAAAATGGAGGTTCCGGTAAATTTTGTAGCAGACCTGTGCATATTGCAATCAAGAGAACTCCCGACGGTGGTGTAGAGAGAATAACCAACTATTCTGAGGAAGATGATAAGAATTTGTGTGGAATTGTATTCGTGGAGAACCATTATATTGCATTTGGTCTGAACAAAATTATTGAAGAAATATGCTCATGGGACGAAAATTTATGTTTTGTAAAAAATTGCCACATCATAGGCCATAATCTGAAAGGGAGCAATGTAAAGAGCAAGAAAAATAAGTCTTACAAGAAACAAGAGGAAACCCTGAAGAAGTTCCGAATGCAAGAGAAGAACTTGGTAATTACTACACATGAACTAGAAGAAGGGATTGATTTGCCAAAATGTAATCTTGTTGTACGGTTCGACCCACCTAAAGACTACAGGTCTTACACATTGTCAAAGGTTTGTTTACAGTGTTATTAATTCTAATATTGATATCAAGACAAGATGACTTTAAATTATTTTTTATTTTATTATAGCACATGCTGATTAAATTTATAACACCTGGATTATCTTCATGGTCCTATAGATAATCATTATATGATGTATGGTGACTGAGGCCATAAGATAATACACATTTTTATTTTTTACTTTTCCCTGATTTTATCATGATGATACTTGAAAGTGTTTAAGGTTTTGGCAATGTAACTTTTTACCTTAAAACTATATTTCCAAACATCTGATCTTGTTCTTTGGTGAAATTAATTGATACTGTATCAACTTCAACTAGTTCCGTTCCTTGAGTATTGCTTCTCGAATAGATCAATGTATGGTTAATCCCATTGATGCCTACTGTTTTCTGCAAGTTGTTGAATACTGCATATTTCATATTAGCCTTGTTTAGCCTATAAAGTTGTTTTTAAAACAATATTATTATTTATTAAACTGACCGCTTACTTTGAATATGATTTAGACTTTATTTGGGGGCAAGAATTACCCCCCGCTTTATGGCTAGAAGATTAGACTGAGACAATAACTATCACTGTTAAAGTACTAAAATTGTTAAATTTTCTTGAAGCAATTCATTTTGTTTTTAACATTTTACCATG
The DNA here is from genome assembly GCF_034508935.2 of Berghia stephanieae. Lineage (NCBI taxonomy): Eukaryota > Metazoa > Mollusca > Gastropoda > Nudibranchia > Aeolidiidae > Berghia > Berghia stephanieae. Next base: position 85,565,538 of record NC_088360.1, on the reverse strand, counting down.
CTAAAGGGGTTGTTATGGGTTTTTTTATAAAGAGGGGTTCAAGACAACCGCTTTGTCATAAGTCAGAAGACAAATGCAGCCTGAACATAATATAGAATGAAGGGCCCACTGATAGAAGTCTCCGGGCTCACATCATAAGATTATGATAAGCCAAGATGGAGAGAAGAAAAGAAAAAGATATAGAATGACAAAGTGCGTCGGCTAGACAGGACAACTTCCATATGAGTGCACATAGGAGAAGTTGATAGGATGAACATGGTATTAAGTTAAGCAAAAGGAATAACCAAACGTTTAAAACAATTAAACTTATATTACGAACTATACTTACACTACCCAGACAACATACTTACAAACACTTAAACATATATAGACAACATTGAACACCGGTCACTCCATTTTCACACACACATCCTCTCCTCAGACGACACAAACAGGGACTGAACTAACAAATCACTCAACTAAGGTCTGTGGGTTTAGGCAAGTGACTATAGTTGAGGACAACTCTAGATTACCTTATGGGATGAGATAATATGATAATTATCTCTCTTAGACCATAACAGGGGTCCAGATAGCTCAATTGGTAAAGCGCTTGAACTTACAACCAGAATAACTGGTTTTGTCCCAGAATAAGTAGGGTTGTTTTTGTTTTTGTTTTATTTTTCTTAAATAAAAAATATTTTGTTATGCAGTCATCTAAACAAAACAATATTATGCTCAATTTTTAAAAAAACTTCATTGGTTTGTTGAATTGACTTTTTAAATAAGATTTCCCTAAAATACAATCCGCTTCCTTCAATACAATCCACTTCCTTCTTTTTCCTCTGAACATCAGGGCAGAGCACGAGCAAGGGAGTCTTCATTTGTAATTCTCCTGGATGAAGGCAACAGCTCATTTTTCCTGTCAAATCTCCAAATTTTTAAAGGAATAGAGCAAGTAAGGTTTGCTTTGATTTGAATATGATAAATCCCATTGTTTCTTGTTGTATTTTCCAAACTGTAGGAAGCATCTTAAAAGTTTTTCACAAAAATGGCATGATTGCTGTGAGACCAGATATGATTGTGATCTTTGACATATATGTGATTTTCTTAGTTCTTTAACTTTAAACTTAATAATAATAATAATAATAATGATGATAATGTGATTATGATGATGTTTGAAATGATAATAATGATGATTAATTATTATTATGATAATAATAATAATAACAATCTAGTTTATTTCTAGAGTGACTCTTCCCGAAATAATCAGCTATTGGCACAATTTCTTTTATCTAAAAAAACAGTTTTATTTTTCATTTTTATGCAGGTTTTACTTGGAAATCGCAAAATTGAAACAATTGATACTCCAGAATTGAACATTGAAGAAAAAAATCTGATGTGTTCTCTTCCGCCTTATTCATCTTGTTATGCAGAAATTGGAATGGAAGGTGCTATTACTTTGATTAACAGGTACTATGATTCCAGCAAAACATTATATTTAAATGATTTTCATAACTAAAATTGAAGTGTTACTGGAGCCAAAGTGGTCAAATTTGGATATTTTTCTCCCCAGATTGGGATTTTCTAGCCATTTTTGAGGAAAGTTGACTGAAATATTGCTAAGTTACTTACATTTTGAAAAAAAAAACAACCCCAAAATACAAAGGATGAAAATCATGCCATTTGGGCTGATAAAGATTTTTTTTTTTTTAATTTGGATTTTTTTGGGGAAAATTTATACAGATTTTGCTGTTGCCTCAGGCAGTCTGGTTTCAATTTCTCAATATCGAATTTTGAACGAAAATGAACCAACGTTTTCCAAGTATCTTCTTTGGAATAGATGTTCTGTTTTTTTGTGATTGATTGCTTGTTTTCTTTACTGTTCAGATATTGTGCCAAACTACCAAGTGATGCTTTCACACATTTGACGCCCCAGTGTCGTATTGAAACAGTTCAAGGAGAACCACCTACATATATTGCCCATTTGAGGCTTCCTATCAATTCACCAATTAAGCAAGAATTAAAGGTAATTGTTGTATCTCTTTTTTTTCTTCTTTTTATTGTAATGCATGGATCTCAATTTTCTTTGGATCCGCAGAATTTTGTGATTTCCTAGATTTTCAGGGGTTCATAGTTGATCCATGATTAGGGTTCTCACTGGTACACGGCTGATCCATAATCATATATGGGGCCAGATATCCGGTTAATTCTGGTTTCGTGTCAATGTGAAGTTGAAGATTTCCTCTTTCTATGATGATGATAATTATAATGATACTGCTTCAGGGAAATTCAGGCACCACAATTATTACTAGCGGGTGGTTGGATGGGAGCATCACTCTTGAATCATATACCGATGATGTTCGCATGGGTGTACGATCCGATAGTGATGTCGTTTCTTCTTCTCTTTACTAGCCTATCCTGCTTCTTTGGTTTGTGATTGTATTTTTGACAGGGGATATTTTGTTTTCTGTAAATCTTCTGCCTGTTTGTTCTTGGTTATTTATAATTTAGCTTATGATATCTTTAGGTTATGATTTTGATTTACATTTGTACTATTTTTGTTAGATTTCTTGTTTTTTTGTTTCAGCGGTCTCTCATATAACCTCAATTGTGTTGGAAGAGACCTAAAGCAACAAACAACAAACAAAAAACAATTATTACTACAATTATTTCAGTGGGTTGTATACTCCTGGTTTTCACAATATATAAGTTTTGTGGTTATATACTTCTGGTTTTCACAATATATGTTTTGGTTTTTAAGATTTGCATATAATTTTGCATCTAATCATATTTTACACTATGGATGCTCTGAGATTCTAGATATGTTTTTATGACGTGTATTTTATTGATTAAATTCGACAAATAATTGATTAATTTATTTTTTATACTGACTTATTCAACCAGATAATGAAATACCTTTATTGAAAAAAATAAAGGGGGGTGATTTTGTTTAGAATGATCTTAATTGTTAAGTTGCTGAATCCAGAAAACACCAAAGGAATTTTTTTAAAAACAACTCATGTGACAATAGGCTTGGCTTGGGAATGGCTTTAGTATTATGAAATATTGCGAAATGGGGGATAAACAGACGACATCAAAATTTGATAATTATGCCCTAAATCTAAATTTCAATTGGTTGGTATGATTGTGGTAAATTTTCAGACTTGCCTCATTTATAGTCTGACAGCTACAGTATTCTAAACTTTTAAAAAAAAATTTATTATCTTTTCAATTTTTGTGTTAAATATCAATTCAAGGGGCCTGAAATGATGTCAGTGAAGCTAGCAGAGAAAGCTGTTGCTCTTAAAATGTGTGAACTTCTCCATAAAAAAGGTAACTCAGTGTCAAAAGTTTTGTTATAGAATAACATGTAAATATGAATATTTCTGTAGGCAGCTATCCCTTTAGTCCATTATTGAAACGTCATATTGTCTATATTTTTTTTTAAAGCATAGATTTACGTTTCTTTCATTCTGTATCAGAACATGTGATTTTTTTTACATAAATAAATGGAATCTCTGGTCAGAAGTCAGAAGCAAAATAATTATGAAAGAAAATTCCACTAGCATGTTTATTTTCCATAACAGGAGAACTCGATGATAACTTGGTTCCGGTTGGAAAAGAAATGTTTTTATATGAAGAAGAGGAAGAGTGGGCAGATGAGGAAGATGCTGCTGGGCAAGCCAGACCAGGAACAACGAAGAGAAAACAATACTATGTTAAAAAGGTGAGTTTGTGGCTATTTTCCTTTGTCTTTATGACAAGGTTTCTTTTCTTAATTTTGTTTTTTTTTCAGTATCTTGAAGCCAAATAGAATATGGAGGTAATATATTGTTTGGCTTATAAAATCTAGATTTATTGTATTTGGTTTGTATTTTAATTTGCCATTTCATTCTTTTAAAACATTGCTCATTTGTTTTGTTTTTTAAAAATTTAGGTTTCAGATGCACTTGCTCATAATCAAGTGAGTGAGAAACAACCTTGCTATTTGTATTTGTTAAACATGCGACTGACAGGAAGAATCACAGATGAACAAAATACAAGGGGTCGTTCTATATATGCACCTGAAGACACTCGCCAAACTCTGGGCCTTATACTCTCCAAGAGAATTCCTCAGGTGGGACATTGATTGATTGTTTTTTCTTCATCAAAACTGGAGCTAAGTTTTTTCTTATTTTCTTGATCACATGGCAGGTTTCTCTTTAAAAGAATACTGTTTGCTTTTAAGAATTCGTTATTTGCTTCTAAGCTGAATTGTGGCTGTAATTGGTAAGTTTTGAATAAAAACAATGTTTGTTAGCCCGCAAAGTCAATAGTTGGGGAAAAGGAATACCTTTCCGGTATATTATACCACATTGAGTCGATTTTCAATTTCATAAAATTTTCATAAAAACAAATGCTTTTTCTGTTAAATCTTATATTTTGTGCAGTTGAAATTTGAGAATTCCTTGATCGATTTTCTCATCTTTGTAAGCAAATGACAAGATCTTGAAATATTCAACAGTTTTTGTTAATTGGATTTGTCTATATTTCATCATTAATAATAATAATGCTGAAAACTTATATAGCGCTATAACTCCGAGACACCAGACAAATTCTCTTTTGACTTTTTTTTTTAGTATTGTGCATATTTATTCAACCACTTTTTCTAGTGATCAAATTAATTTGAGTTTGACTAGGTTTTCTGCTACTTATTAATGTCTTGAATGTTATGTATTGTCAATCAGATGCCTTCATTTCCCATCTACACACGCTCTGGAGAAGTTACTGCCTCTATTGATGTACTAAAAACAGATGCCATATTTACAGATGAACAGCTAACCAAGTTGAAAAGTTTCCATCATTTTCTTTTCTCTGGGGTACTCAATCTGGAGAAAGAACCAATGGAATTTGCTATGGAGAAAGCAGAGTCTGGGTGCATGGTGATACCTCTAAATGGTAAGGTGTATGAAATATTATTTGCATGTATTCTTTCTATTTAAAAAATTTGTGGAATCCTCAAAATCCATTATTGTAATGCTTGGTGTGTTGCAAGTGTTCATTTAGAGTTCGATACCATTCTCAATTGACTTATTCCTCTTCACTCCTCGAGAAGACTGGAGCGTCCTTAATTGCCTGCTATCCTGATCTGTTCTGTGCTGCCTCCAAGTGAGGTTTACTGGTCTAAGGTCCTCAACCAATGGGATTATCTGATTAAGGATTGGCAGATAATGTGGTTGTTCTTTCATCTCGAGTTATGACCAATCCATTTCCACTTCCTCATTTGGATAGAACTTTTTTTTTGACCAGCTCTTCACAAAACTGTATTTTATATTTTGTCTAAAACTTGGACTTTTATATGGCACAATATCCACTAAATGTGCTCAAAGTGTTTTCAAGGGGTCCCTGACCAAAAGCAACATGTAACATGTAGAACGAGAATGATGCCTGTTAGGCGATATTTTACAATTTTTTTTTTTGGACAGAGACAATGCTGTTCATGGCCATGTACTCATTTTAAACCTGAGTACTGTGAGAGAATGTGAGTAAAGAGATTTTTCCAAGGACTCAACTATACGCAGATCGAGGCTCAAATCCAGGACCTTCCGATCCAAAAGTGAGTGTCATGCCACAAGACCACATAGCCACATGATTGTCATTTCATTTTATAGAATTCAAAATAATAAAGTGTTTGGAATTTAACGGTTTTGCTTTATCCTCCCTTTCATTTTCTAAGGTGATGTCAATCTAGATATTGACTGGCTGTTCATCGACAAAGTCATTGATTTCATGAAGTTGGAAAAGCGTAGGAATCTTGGAAACGCACCAGATCGGGAGCCATTCACTTTTGCTTTTGAGAAATTTGAGGATGCAGTCGTCATGCCATCATACAGAAATATTGATCAACCCCAACACTTTTATGTGGCTGAAATAAGGAATGATTTGAATCCTTGCAGTCCCTTTCCTTCTCCAGACTTGTACAAAACATTCCAGGTGCTCGGAATTCTTATTGAATATTTTCATTGTGTTCAAAGATCCAATCCTAGTTTATTTTTAAAGTTTGTTTATTTATCAAATTGTACAGGTTTTTAACTTTTATTAATTAAATTGAATTTAACTTTATAAAGTATGTAATAAAGTGAGGGAGTCCGCTTTCAAGTCAAAAATTCTGTGTTTCAATTTAGGGAAATTAAAAAAAAATTTATGTCTAGTAAAAACATCAGAGTGAACAAAGCTGATCATTATCATTTTCTCTGTTTTAGTATGGATTCTGATAACAAATTGGGATTTAAAAGTGTTACTTATGGTCTTTTTCGTTATTGTCCTCATGTTCATCAATACACATTTTGTGTGTCTGATTAGTTAGGGGGGGGGGGGGGGGTGTCAATGACAGAGATATTATATGTTGCCTCCAACACGAGGGGTCAGGGGCCGAGATGCTGCCTCCATTTGGGAGTATTATTGTGATTCCTATTTCATTTTGACAGTGTGTATGTGTGTGTGTGTGTGCTGGCACACTCGTGTGTTTGATAAAGTGTGTGTGTGGGGGGCTGTCAAGGCTAAATCCATCCATTCAATGCTTTGCTCCGAGACTGCCACGGCCTGCGTCTTCTTATTACTATTTGACAGTTTCTAATCAATCTGCAAAACTAATCCAGAACTGCTTAAGTCTTGCAAAAAGACAACAGCTAAGACTTTAGCTAAATCATAGAGAATAGATAATTAGATGCGGAGGAGTGGAGGACATGTGTATATATATATATATATATATATATATATATATATATATATATATATATATATATATATATATATATATATATATATATATATTATATACATATATATATATACATATATATATATACATATATATATATATATATATATATATATATATATAATATATATATATATATATATATATATATATTATATATATATATATATATATATATATATATATATATATATATATATATAGTGAGAACATTTTATAGTTTTCTTTTGATTTTGTGCATAGTGTATATTATATTTTGAGGACATGTTCATAATTTTCTTGTGTATTTTGAAATTTGAGTAGCTGGCTTACTCTTAGGCCTGTTCTTTGGAACCTGGAGGATAATTTGATAACATATTACTTTGGAATTTATTGTTTCTGTTAAAAGTCATCAATTTGCATGGAATGTACATTGTGGAAATTACCACATAGACTTTCTATAACTGTCAAATGTGAGGAAATAGGTAAGAAAATGATAGTTTTAATTGTTCTAATGTGCTAATGTGGTTTTAAATTATACTCATTCATTAACAATTGTCTCGATGAAGTTGTCTGTAGGTCAAAATAGACTTTTATGCGACACTGAAGTGCCACTGAAATCAATGTCAATTGTCCCTTTAAGATATTTTGTCAAGTTGGCAGCTCTGGTGTGTGTGTGTTAGTATAATTGCTCATGCTTGCATTTGTGAGTGTGTGTTTGTGTTTGGTGCTAGTGCGTGTGTGCAAATATGCTTGTGTGTGTCTGTGTTATTTTTACAGGTTACATTGAAGGAGGAGGATTTAGTATTAATAATATTTAAGAATTTTAAAATTTTAATTTCCATTTTTTTCCTCAGGATTATTATACCATGAAGTATGGTCTTTCCATCACGAATACAACACAGCCTTTATTGGATGTTGATCACACTTCTATACGTTTGAATCTCTTGACTCCAAGGTTTGAAGCTTGTAATTTATTTGTGGTTATTTTATGTCAACGTAAAGTGTGATTTATAATTTATGAATTGGCTGATTTCTTTAACCAATATCTTCACTTATAAAAAAAAAAGAATATTTATGTTAAAAAGAGAGAAAAATAACACCCCACAATTACTATGTTGGAAAAATTAATCTCACCATCATGTTGGAGAATTTATTTTTTATTGAATTGTGTCATGTCTCTTAAATTGCAACTATGTGTTTTATTTTAGGCAGGTCATTTTGAAAACTGAGTTAAGTTCCAAAGTTTATTTAATCTTAGGCTTTTGCCAATAATTCATACAATTTGATGACAACATACATGAAAGTGAGAAAAAAAATGGTAAATGGAACCAAAAAATAAAATGATACCATTAATAATCACAAAAATACAATGGTAATGCCACTAATACTTACAATGATAATACTAATATAATATGATAATATAATGATAATAATAATATTAATGATAATAAAAATAACAGAAGCACAACAGCAATAATATCTTGTATTGTTTTTGTAAATGAGGACCACACTTATACCCCATTCGTTGACAATAAAGAAGATTGGAATTATATCATGGTAATTCTGTTTCAGATAATAAAGTTATTGACATTTATTAACACTAGGTAGGTGTAACAAAATGCTTTGGTCTGGGTGATCTTTATCCTCGTTTACTCAGGGAAATTCCAACATAAAATCGCCTTTCTATCTTATTTAACACATTTCTATTGCTAATAGTTCTAGAAGATTGGAATTTTGCGAATGTTGCCATCATTCATCAAGGGCAATAGAAACGAACCTAGAAGTTACAGACATATTAGTTTAACTTATTGTTAGGTAGAATTACAGAATAAATTCTCAAAGACAAAATAATGAATCTTTTAGAATATCACAAACATTTAAATAATTTTCCTTACTGATATAGAGCGAAACACCCTTGTGTACTTCAATTATTCCATGTGAAAGATTGTTTTCTTGTAGATCATTTCAGGGCATTGAAAAGACAGAAAATGTATGAGGTAGTCTAAAAGTATACTTTTGTCAAATGCACCTGCAAATAAATAAGACAAAGGCAAATGGTTCAACTAGGGAACGGATTTAATTCCAATAGCACCCCTCAGTGTACTTAGTTTGAGATCGTTTAGAAATCAAAGACACAAAGGATCCTAACAAGTGAAATACAATCAATTTTTTACAAATCATGATATTCAAAACAGCAACAACCAAAAGAAAAAGTATTACAATTCATTACTGAGAGATAATTTTATAAGGGAAGACAGAAAACATCAATAATAAAAATATACTGTTAAAACTAATACTATACATCTGACTGTTTCCCCGTAGCCAAGGACAAAGCAATTAATCTCATTCTGAGACAGAGCTAAAAGGTCACGTCATATTTTGTCATATTTGTGTGCGTAGCATAGGTTTGAAAATTTTCTTTAGATTTATACCTTAAAATTTTGAAATATAATCTACATTTTTTGTTTACAACTTTTTTAACATCATGAGACATCCATAGAGGTTTATTTATTTTTTTAGATACCCTAAGAGGGATAAAACATGACTCTATCTCTTTTAGTGTATATTTTAAATAGACCCAGGCCATTTGAACATCCATCTCAAAGTAATTGGACCAATCCAATTCAGCCAAGCACCTTCTAGCCTCTTCATAGTTTCCTTTATAATAGTCATAAACTTTCTTTGCATTCAGTTTTAAAAGTTTTCTGGAATGTTTAGAGAGATATGTATAACTTCATGATCACTATTTCCAAGAGGAGGCAAATGCTTAATAGAAACCCACCCAATTACATCATTACAACTATAAAGATCCAGAATACAGAATATAGAATTTGAGAAATCGGATGGCAGGCACATAATATTGATTTACATAATAGTATAACTTTCATTTTCCCATCTTAATAATTGATCAGAAAAACTGGGTCATGTTCAGTTTTAAGTACATTGTTAGGGTAGAACTTTGAGATGTTAGTTTTCAAATGTAGGTTTGTTTTCATTCGTAGGTACATGAACCAGAAAGGAGTAGCATTGCCAACCAGCAGTGCAGAAACCAAGAAAGCTAGAAGAGAGAATTTGCAACAGAAACAAATTTTGATTCCTGAATTGTGTGATGTTCATGTAATTCCTGCATCCCTTTGGAGAAAAGCTGTTTGCTTACCTGCCATTTTGTATCGGCTGAATTGTCTTCTCCTATCTGAGGAGTTACGGAAAAGGATTTCACAAGAGACTGGAATAGGGATTGAAAATCTTCCAGAGGAATTCCAGTTTCCAAAGTTAGATTTTGGGTTTGAGACAAGTCCAGAAAAGATAAAGGATTGTGATTCAAAGAATGGCAGTCTTGAAGAAGCAACAAAAAGACAAGCAGAAGAGAAGATTATAAAAAATGAAGATGACATAAAAAGAATAGCCCAACGCCTTGATGACGATGTGAAAGCCACAACAAACAATGAATCAATTAGAAAAGCTCACAGAGACAAAGTATCTGAATGTTTTAATCATAATCATGATGAATCTTTACCCACAGCAATGTCCAATGGTCTTATAAAGAATAAAAATGGATCTCTGTCTTTGAAATCTACTCCAAATGGTGTTCATGAATCAAAAGAAAATAATTTGCAACACACTTCTGTAAATGGATTTCTCAAATCGGTTTCATCTTATGATTATTGCGATTGTAAGAGTCAGTTCAATGAAGCTAGTACTATTTCAACCTGCTTAGAATCAAATGAAATATGCAATATTGACAATCATATACCACAAGAAGAATCAAAAGGTGCTACCATGAATGGTCAAGGTGTTTTTACCACCTCCACCACCACCACAAGTCATTCCTCTACACCATTGCCATCATCACCATCAAATATATCCTCAAATCTACAATCTTGTGCATCATGTAAGATCTCATCTTATCAATGTAAGGCAGCTGAGGTAACTGTTCCAGATTGTACCAACTCAACACCAACATTAAACCAGATTTATACGCCTCAGTTTACACCATCTTCAACTGCAGCTGCTGAAATTACCTCCACTATTGATAAACCTCTCAATGATAATATCAATACATCTGATAACGCCATTCCTTCAACAAAGAAGAATGAATCTAATGTACAAAATCATGTGATATATTCCTCTAACGGTTGTGAGATTGAAAACGATCAATCAGCACCTATATCTGCCTTAAACAATTCAGTTAATTATAAAAGCGTTCGAAACGATGCAATGTCTGATAATAAATCTGAGTATTACAATGAGAAAAGGAGCTCAAATGCACTTCAAAATAAATATAATATTAGCAAATCCTTAGACCGGTCTTATGCTGAATGTATGAGAAGTTTACTGCATGAGAAAAATGACGTATGCAAAGATAATATAAGCTGTAATGAGCCAAAATGTAACAATACAAACTATGCAAATGAAACTGCATTTAAGGTTTGTGACACTTCACTTTCTGCACCATGCCATCCTTCATCTAGTCCAGCAATTGTGATGAATTCTCTATGTGATGATTTGAATGATATTCATGTTGATCTCATCTTGCCTGCAACCAAGCCTTCTTCTGCATTCCAATCTGATGGATTTGGATGGGATCAAACAACTCAATATAGTACTGAGAAGACGTCTTATAAGGAAGGGAAGAAAAATGAAAAATTTGACAATCCAGATTGTTATGATGAAAATGTAATTAAATTCTCTTTTGACACCGCTGATCCACCTCCAGGTAGTAAGAGGGATTTAATTATTGAACAATGGAATTCAAAACAAGAGAATAAAACATCAAGAGAAGAATATTCAAAATTTTCTCCAGCGCCAGATAAGAAAGAAAACTCACAGAAAGATATTAATTATTCCGAATTCAAAGAAAATTCAAAGAATACTAATTCAGAAAATTCCTTTACAATTGATGTTTGGAAATCTGACCGTGAGGAGGATGATAGTAAAATAAATAACCAAAGGCTGAATAACAAACTTAATCAAAAGCAAGTGGAAGTTTATCACTCGTCTTCAGTCATCAGCTTAGATGAGGATCGAAATCTGAAGACATTCGCTGGTCCAAGTCCATGTTTGATTCTTCAGGCTTTAACCATGTCCAATGCCAATGATTTCTTCAGCCTGGAGAGATTGGAGACCATCGGTGACTCCTTCCTCAAATATGCAATCACTGTATACCTTTATTGTTCATACCCTGGGATACATGAGGGAAAGTTGAGCTATTTGAGGAGTAAACAGGTAAAGTGCATAATGACTAAGTATAAAGTTATGACTTGATTAATGGATAGAAAATTAGTCTTATTACAAGAGTAGGTTTATTTGTGTGGGTTTTTTTTACCCGATCATCTGTATATCCTCTGTCATGATAAATAGTCTATATTTTATCAATGAATTTTCTCCTTTTAAAAATGTTTTGATACATTCAATGTATATTTATTGTATGTTAACTGATCATTATCTTATGTATGATTTTAATCTGAGCTATTGTATTAAAATAATAAAAAGTTAAAATCGTCCTATGGAGCATCTGAAGGCTTTTTTTCCATTTGCTCTGCATGTTTATGAAACACACAATACATAAAGAGATGAAGTGAGTAGAAAAGTGCCAGAAGACAATAGAGAATAAAAAATTTTCGCGGCGGTGGTGGGGTTTGAACCTGCGACCTTATTGGTACGACAACTCCGCCTGGCCGGTGAGAGCATGACTCTACCGTATGAGCTATCCACGAACACAAAAATATTTATTTCAAACTCGGGTCATTCCTAGAGCTCTCTCTCTCACCGACTTCTGGAGACCGCGGGTTCACCACACAACCATCGCGAAGTTACCTGGCCAGCAGTTAAGCTTAATAGCCAATATTCTCAACACAAACATATAACATAGAAACGATTAAGACATTGAGTACGTTCCGGTATATGGGGTGAATTTTTAATTCAGAAAAGTGGGTGGAGCAGGCACTTATGTTGTAACAACAAGAGATGAAGTGAGTAGAAAAGTGCCAGAAGACAATAGAGAATAAAAAATTATCGCGCGGTGGTGGGGTTTGAACCTGCGACCTTATTGGTACGACAACTCCGCCTGGCCGGTGAGAGCGTGACTCTACCAAATTGAGGGGAATTATACAAATTAGGTTGCAGATTTTTTCACAACGTTTCAAAGAATGAGGGAATTATTTTATAATTAAAAACTAGCATTTCAATTGATTTTACAATATTTTTTTACGGAAGATCAATTTTCTAAATTATTTGCAAATTCTGTATCAGCCTTTCATATTGCCATATCATTTGTCATTTCGCCTGTCTTTTGACAGGTGAGCAATTACAATTTGTACAGACTTGGAAGGAGGAAAGGTTTGGCTGAGTACATGGTGTCTACAAAGTTTGAGCCATATGAAAATTGGCTGCCTCCTGGTTATATTATCAATGATGAAAGGAGGAGAGGTCCTGTGCCAAAAGTAGTCCTTGTTCCTCCATTGAAAAGCAGCAACTCTCCACCAAATTATTCCATTGATGATTCATCTGAAACAGGCAAGCATTTTACATATTTAATAATAATGTTTGCTTTTGTACATATTTGATGATAATATTTGCATTATGCATGCATGTATCTCTGGGTGGGGCATTCAAATGGAACTGAAACACACCAGAACAAGAAATAGGGACGAAAATATCAACAACTAACTCATTGTGCAACTGAAGAGATGCGAGATCAGCATCGAAAAGATCGTCTTGGTGAAAAAATGTGAATGCCCTTATTTATCTATATATGTATATATTTATATATGATTGTTAGTGGGTACTTGTAGGAACACAAGTGCTTGATAATTTAGGTTAGAGCATATAAAAATGAATAAATTCACTCACGTATTTTTAAACCAAAACGAACGTTTCAATGTCCATCATTTCCTCAGTCGGCATTTGTCTGTAGAATGGTCTTCTATATATATATATATATATATATATATATATATATATATATATATATATATATATATATATATATATTTTATACTATTTATTATACTCACCTCATTTGGTTTATTCCTCCTACAATATTGTTTCTTACATATATATATATATATATATATATATATATATATATATATATATATATATATATATATATATAAGATTTGTTGATTAAATGTATGACCACTCCGTTTCCAGTGAGAAAAGATGAAGCTGTCCAATTCACCAAGGAGTTAGAGTGGCTTCAGCATTCCCAAGAGGTGGATCAGAAAAAGGATTTGGAAGACCCTGGTACCACTGCCATACCCTTTTGTCTCCCTTGTCATCATGGTCTGCCAGACAAAAGCATTGCTGATTGTGTAGAGTCTCTGATTGGCTGTTACCTAACCACATGTGGTCGTACGGCTGCCCTCATGTTTATGTCTTGGCTAGGACTAAAAGTTCTACCCAAGAGAATCCTGCAAGGTGTAGGAGAACGAAATGCACGCAAGGATAAGGCGATTTCAAAATCAGATTGGTTGCAAGTATGTCCATATAAATTTTTTTTGGTTAATATATTGTAGATTTTGTGATTCTGTGGTATTGGGGTTGAAAATTAATTTGTTGTTTGATTATTTGAAGCAAGAATGATACGGAAAACAAATGTGTATATATCGTATTGTATAGTTTTAGAGTTAATAGGCTTTAAAAACCTTTAAATGAACTTTGTATGTATTTGATACATCAATAACAGTTTCCAAACCAACATTCATTGTAAACTTGCCCATTTTCAGTATTTATTGCTGTTTCAAATTATTAAATGTTATACACAGATAAGTATATGTCACAATGAAGAATTGTAGTACAATTTTCCTGTTCAAAATTTGTTTGATGTGTCAACTTTTCTGTATTTAACAGTCTCAATTAATAATATGTAAAATGCAAATATTATAATGTCCAATGTCATGGTACATTATTCATCATAATCAAGTATTATGTTAGTAAGCTATCTATTAATGGCATTCTGAAAACAATTAATGGAATTAGAATTCTTTGTCTCAAACTTTAGATTATTCCAAATTGCTACGGTTCTTTGAATAAAGGTATTTTTTCTAATAGATAAATTACTTTAAATAAATATCTCAAACTTATCTCCCCTAGCATTTGTAACATGTGAATAATTGAAAAAATAATTATAATCCATATTGTAAAAACCATGCTCAGGTCTAGATATGCCTGAACAAGATCATGAATCAGCTTTTATGATTCTTATAGATTTTCCTTTGACTAATTTGATGAAGTAGCACTTTCATTATTAGTGATCTAATCACTTTTACTATTAATGCGGCAGGTTTTGCCTCTTTTGATTTTTACCAGAATAAAAAAAGAAGCTCTTAGGTTGAATTGTTTTATTCTTGTTTTTGAAATGAAACTATTCAGTTATCGTCAATTCAGCTATCGGAGCAAGAGTTTGGAGAACTCCAGTGCCCACCATCTCCAATGTTTTCATCTACACACAAGGACAAAGCACAGCTGAATAAGTTGTTGGAAGGATTTGAAAATCTGGAGGAGAAGATCTGCTATAAGTTCAAAGATCGATCATATCTTCTTCAAGCCTTTACTCATGCCTCTTATCATTACAACACTATCACAGACTGTTATCAAAGGTGAATAATGATGTTATGACAGTGATGATTGGCTTTTTAAAAAATGTTGTTACTCATAAAATTATTTTTAAAAAATATTACTGAGATTTATGGGGTTGGAAATCCATTTCCTTTGATGAGTTATGGTTATTATTACTTGATTATTTCTTAATTGGTTTTCCACCATTATATTCTAAGATCAAAACAGGGTGTTGATTCTTTACAATTTGATAGTAACATTATAACAACTTTTCTCATGTTTTCTTTACCTTTTCTAAAATAATCAAACAGGGTTGAATTTCTCGGGGATGCTATACTTGATTACGTCATCACACGCCATTTGTATGAAGATTCCCAGAAATACTCTCCTGGAATCCTGACAGATCTGAGGTCAGCTCTTGTGAATAACAATATATTTGCTGCTCTGGCTGTCAAATGGGGATTTCATTGCTATTTCAAGGCCATCTCACCTTCCCTATTTGCTGTCATCGACAAATTTGTCACCACACAGAAGGAGAAGAACTGTGATGACATTGATGTTGATGAAGAGGTACAATTTATCCAAAGTCATCTGTTTTTTGTATTCAAGTTTTTGAGGAATTACACACATTTTGTATTGAATTTTCTGTGATAAACTGAATTAAGGGATACGACATTCACAAATTGTGAATATATAATTACAATGTAGCCTTAATAGATTTGTTGACTTGATTATATTAGTTGCTGGTTTCAGTTCAGAAATGTTTTAAATGCATTAAAAAAATCTGTTCAAATTATTTCAGGGTAAATTTGCCAAAATTTTGATTTTTTTTCTTGATTTAGATTTTATAGTATTGTTTTAGTGGGGAAAATATGAATTTTTGATCCTCGCTCTAGGATCTTTTTCTAATTGAACTACAGTTGAGGATGGATACATCGACACCGCGATAAAATGTCAATATAAGCGTGATGCCAATATATCAGTCATTCCAATAAAAAGGTCTTGTCTCATTTACCGACACTCTAGACTGGATTAGCTGGGCATTTGCAAAGACAGTTGGAGCCTATTTGTGAAAAGCCAAGTAATATTGATACATTTCAAAGTATTTTTAAGGTACTTGGATAAAATGGTTTGATATTTCTATTTGAATTAAATCAGCTTTTTCCCCTCTTTAAACTCATATGTTTCTCACAGAAAATATAAATTTTATATTAACTGCATGTTGCCAGTTTGGTGTTAAATTTATGATATAATATTTTATTTTTGAAAATAGTACAAAGAATTGAGTTTGGAAGAGGTAAACCCTGAAGACAACAATGAGGAGGAGGAAGATGAAGAAGAGCAAGTGGAGATGGAAATTCCAAAGGCCCTTGGAGATATTTTTGAGTCAGTCGCTGGAGCCATTTATCTTGACAGTGGCATGTCCTTGGACACTGTTTGGAGGGTCTACTACCGTATGATGAAACCCTACATTGGTATGTTCTGGAAATGTGGTTAACATGTTTATAGAGTTTGTTTTAAAAAAATATTGAATACATTTTACGGAGTTGCTGAAGGTTGGTTACTGCTTCTGGGTATTGCATTTTCCTTGTACCTCTGTGGCCTTTTCTCCTATCCTGATATGAGATGACTTTGATTTAACCAAAACTTTGCAGGACACCTATTTCTGTGTTTGAGGCAGTTGGATATTAACGTGCATGTTTTAAAAAAAAAATTGTGACATGGTATTGTAATAATTGCCACTTACAATATTTATACCTATATGTTAGAAACCATCAGAGTGTCTCTCATTTGGTGATGTTCATGTACCTGCATCTTCTGGACATTTTGATTGGTCTTCAACTGGGCATAGGGTTAGATCTCTGTTTAGAATTTACTTTTCTTAAACTTTCCGCTTTTTCTTACTTTTTCTTCTGTTACCTAAGAGTGCAATAAACACTGAACTCTTACTCTGTTTGATTTTTCTTCGCAATGCCGTTGCATCTTCCTTTTCTTAGGCTCTTAAATAACATTAAGTTATGAAAGTGCCATTACATTTTTTGAAATAAACTAAGTTAAATAAAATTGAATTTGAGGAATATATCCCTTAAGGTCTCTTTGAAGTCACAATGATCATGATTTAATTCATGACTTTATGAGGTTAAATAAATCATGTTTTATGACAGCAATAATTGGATTCCCTTTTCAATAGTAAATTGGTTCATGAATTTCAATATCAGATGCATTGGGTAATATTTGATATCAAGTATAAATTGTTTTAATTAAGGACATTAATAGAGAACAAAACACTTCTGAACTCTTTAGTGTTAATAATTTAGTGAGAAAAGATTCCTTTCTATTATCAATCATTTTTAATTCTCTAAACATTTTATATTTTCCAGTTTATATTTTCATTAAACAGATTGTTTTTACCCAGCTATCTCAATACTTATTTTTAGAATGTTTCCAGCTATTTATTTTTAGAATGTTTAAACTATGTCTTTATTCACAGATAAATACTTGAAAAGCATTCCAAAATCACCTGTTAGGGAGTTATTGGAGAGAGAACCCGAAACTGCCAAATTTGAGTAAGTGTCAATTGAACGTTTTTATAAAATTATGAAGACATGATTTTCATTAATAATCAGTTTGGAACATTTGAATGAAATCTAAAAAAAAAAAAATTATAGTCCCCCATCACCCAAATAGATATATGATGGAGTTATTTCAGAAACAATGAGCAAGGTAAAATGGATCTTTGGTAGATAATCACTGAGGTAGTCTATAAAAGTTGTTTTAAAAAGTGAACATTTAAAAATTGAAGATCTTTGATGCTTACAAAAAATGCTGTTGCACTCAGTGTGTTAGCTCTTTAAGGACATGCTGGTGTTTTAGAAAATTCCTTATATAAAGCTCAAAAATTATCTCATAACTGATTGAAAATCATGGCTAATGACTCAGAAAAATGCATATCCTCAATTTTTGTTGTTGTGAACTTTTCCCCAGGAGACCAGAAAGAACAATGAATGGAAAAGTGCGTGTCACTGTCAATGTTGTTGGCAAAGGTGTGTTCAGTGGTGTTGGAAGAAATTACAGGATAGCCAAAAGTGCAGCTGCTAAAAAGGCTCTTTGTTCACTTCGTTCAACAGCTACACCTTAATACATCAATATGAAAAGTCATTTATAAATTATTTGGATTGTTACATGTTTATGGATATTGAAAATATGGTTCTTCAATTTTTTTAAAATGTTCTTTACTATTATTGATTATTGTTTTACTTTACTTTAATTTTTTTCTTTTTGGCCTGATCACAAGCTTTGAAATTATTTTATTATTTGTACATCATTCTGTGTAACAAGCAAAAGGATCTTTATATGTCCCATAAAAAAATATTCTTGCAACGTCTTTTCATTGCTTTTTCTTTTGATATTTGTTCTTAATTTACATACTAACTATGTGAAAATGGTTTTAGTTGTCTTATTTCAATAATCTTTTATACTTTTCTTTAAGAAGCGTGATGAATAAATGTGAACATGTCAGCAGATTGTAACCCATATCCATTCATCACCTGATCTTTGCACATATACATTGATATCTAGCTATGACAAACCATCTTTGTTCTCCATTGCCAATTTGTGCTCTTTGTATTGTATATTTTAAATAATTATTTTCCAACCAGTATTCCACCATAACTCAATGCAGTCTCCCAACTGATCAACAAGGTCAGGAGCTCTTGAACTTGTTCACTATTTTTACAATGAAAATAATCTATGCATATTGAGCATTTACTATCGTGATATTGATGAATATTAAGAATTACAAAATAATGTAGCAAATCATAGTCCACCATATTGACTATGCAAGTTAAAAAAAAAAAGGGCTAAAATATTTATATTATATTTAATTGTGTCAAAAATGTTGCATTTACTTAATTTATGACTTTTTATAGAATCGCTATGACCCATAAATCGAAGCATTTCCAATACTAAGAGATGAATTGATACTGGAAGTCCTTTCATAGGCTTTATAGTAGGTAATGGGCTATTTATTGATGTATGTAGTTGATTTAGTGTATGATTTTTTGTTTAGCAATAATGGTTATTTACATCTAATGTAGAGTCTAAGCAGTAGGCCAACTGGTAGAGTAATGGACAAACAAATGTACCTAGATCGATCTTATGCGCATCTAATTTGTTTGTCATCCCTATATGCTCTATTTAGAAGGAAGCAAGCAATTGTCATTGTCCGCTAATCGAACTAGGATAAGTTGTGGTTCCATGAAGTACGCAACTCTTAAGGACCACTACTTTTCTCTTAAATTGCTGAGGGTTATGATTCTTCTATGTAGAGCTAATTATGAATTTTTGATGTATTATAAACACATTGCATATTTTTTATGTAACTGATTGCAGTATAGGGCATGGTGTTATAGTTAAAATTTGGATTGAAATATTAAGTAGTAAATAGGTGGAAAAGTAATAAAATGATTATGTTCGACTTAACAGAGGCATACACCTCTGGCAAAATGATTCATACTGAACTGTTTCATATAATGCAGAGTTAGTTCGTTGAGTAATTATTATTCACTTTATCTCTGTACTGAGATATAATAGTTTTGCCTGGATTTTATATTTGTTGCATTTTTTTTATGAGAGGTGAATTATTTCCTTGTGCTTCATCACTATTTTATATCTCTTGTGACAATACGTTGATTTACACTCTTTATGAATCAGATATTTTACGTGTCAGTTGATATTAAATTTGTATTAGATATCATTAGGAATAGTAGAAATATATTTTCAATTTGACAAAGATCCAGCTGAGGCACTGATTTTTATCTCAAGTAGTACAGTAAACATTTCTTCAATCATCTACTTCTGGTTTCCTTTTTATCTAAGGCTATCATCATCATACTTTTTTGGCACCCAAATGACCACACATGTTGTGCCGGTGCCATCAAATTTCTCAAAAACAATAGCGACAGAAGACAGGCTTATGACATATAGTTGAAAAATTTCTTATCAAAGACACCAGTCAATGGCAGCTTTGTTATACATAATTGATTTTTACGTTAGTATCACTTTTTCTCAACAACACATATTTTGACAGCTGTAAAGGAGGCAATACATCAATTTACCTTTTTTTAAAAACATATTTTATGTTCTTTGTAACATTGACATTCCAAAAGACTTAGATAACGCTGTATAGAAATTCATACCTTTAAAATTGGATGTGATGTTATGCTAAAGAGAAGTTGATAAATTGGCCATAGCAGTTCATGATATGATAATATATAATTATAAAAGCATAAAGCGTCATCTATTGATATAAAAATAGCCCTAGTCCCATGGAACTGTAGTTTATACCAGTATCTATCTATAGCGTGAAACGAACAATAGCAATTGCTTATTACCCTTTGAATAGAACGCTAGTCTATCTCAAATTACTTTCCGTCAAGTCTAAAGATCCCCATAGATGTTATGACTTGTACCGGCAACAGGGCTCGTCTAGGTCGGTGTGACCTAATCCTTGCGTCGGTCGCACAGGATTTTTGTCCACACAAGTGAGGTATTACACACCGTCCGGGTCCAAGTCATTGCCTCTCTATTCTTAAAACAAATAAACCACAAACCACAAATTTTTATTTTGGTGACCTTATTGGAGCTACATATAGCCTAAATAATAAAACTACCACGCTTTGAGTTTTGCTGTTGCTTAAAACAAATAAACCATAAACCACATAAATTTTTATTTAGGTGACCTTATTTGGGCTACATATAGTCTAAATAATATAACGACCACGCTTTGAGTTTTGCTGTTGCTTAACTGTCTGATTTTCCATTGTTTTGTTTTTTCTTGGTTTGTTTAAAGAAAGGAAAGAAAGAAATTGAAAAGAAAATGAAAGACAGAAAATAAAAGTTATTGATGTTACTAGACTGCATTTGGACTGGATTCAAATTTTCATTAGGTAATAATGATGATGATAATAATAATAATAAAGATAAAGATAATGATAGTGTATATATCATTTTTACAGCGCATAAACATGACAATATTGTGCTCTATTTGATTTACATTGGCAATTAATATTATGACAACAAATTAACAATTTGTAACAATAATTTAATAAAAGAAGCATTCTATCAACTGGGACAACTGGGACATATACAATTAAAACCATTTTAATAGAATACAATGCTTTATGCAAGATATTTCTCATAAAATAAATAATGACTCAATCTAGTTTTTAAAAGGTTGATGTTTGGTGCTTCTCTTACACTTTTTGGGAGAGAATTCTAAACATCAGGCCCTGAATCATTAAAAGATCTTTCTTCATACGTTTTCAATTGCGTTTTATTAGAGTTCAGTAAATTCTGATAGATGAAATTCTTTTAAGTTGATAATTCAAGGATTTACAAAAGTTAGAAACCTGGTAAGACAGAGACAGATCACTCTCAAGGAGTGCACCTAATTTTTTTTCAACATTGATAGATTTTACATCGTGTTCATTGATATTCAAAACAACAGTGGGTTGTGCAATTTTACGCCCATTCCCTTTGGAATTTCCACAGAGCATAACCTCAGTTTTCTCATCATTTAATTTTAGTTTGAAATCATCCAATCTTTAACTGCCAAAATACATTTTTCAGTCACAAGGTAAGGGAGATTTGATAAAATATCTTGAATTTTTCATTTTGGTTTCATTGCATAAAAGTGAAATTGTATGTCATAGTCTGTGTAGCTTTTTAATAAGGATTGAGTGTAGTAGATAAAAACAGGACCAAGTACAGAGCCTTGGGGTACGCCATATAAAAGAAGGATTTCTCCAGAAAATTAATAATTTATTTTGACAACTTGCTTTCTGTTACTTAGATACAAAGTGAACCTGGCCAGGGCACTTCCTTGGATACTGACAGTGATATTTAGTATTTAAGTTGTTTAAATCAATATGACATGGCTGGCTCCAGGAAATTGAGCGTGTCTTCATAGAAGGGAGCGTGTGTGAGCTGTTGAGCCAAAAGATGCTCGGATTTTTGACATTTTGTCACTGAAAAAAATTGGGAAAAATGTTCACAATTGACACCCGGTTCCGATTCCAGGATGCTGGTGGATCCTTGGCAGCCCATAATTTCCTATGTTTTTATGTAAAGATCTTTACACTTGCTTACATTCATAAATTTTGATGCATAAAAGTGTTGCTTGGCAGCCTCAACGACCTTATTATAATCATTTTTGTACACATCTAGCCCGAAAGAAAACCATTTCTATTCAGCTCGACATTGTATTTATTTGATTCCTTGACAGTATCATTCAACCATCCTGCATTATTTTGGTTTGTGATAACACTGGTTCTTTTGGGGGCATGATGATATGCAGACACTATAAAAGTTTTGTTGTTGACGAATGCTAATTTGCTAAGACCAGCGCAAAGATCTTTGAAGTCATCCAGAACAATGTCACATATTTTTCTTGTGTTGATATTTTTCATTGGCATATCCCTTTTAATATTCAGTTTTGAATAATGATGTGCAAATTTCGTAGACAAAGCTTTCAATATCCACCACTGTCATAGATATTATTCAAACTTGAGTTTTGTGGGTAAAAATGTATAAAATGTTTTACCTTAGCAGTGAAGGGACCTGGCAAATTATGCAATTTTGCCAACTGTAACCACTGTACTGTCTCATGACTATTACAAAAATGGACAGACAGCAACCAACTTAATCAATAACCAACTGCCTGAAGATACCAAACAAAGATAATTAAATGATGAGAATAAAAAAAAACACTTTGGACAACCATGTGTTTTCAAATGTTTTCGAACAATCAATGGTTTTTATCATCCCTTGGCCCCTATACAATTTTGTAACCCTTTATGTAACAACATATTTTTGTAATTATTTATTGAAGCAATCATCAGGCCAATGTTTATTTTTATAAATACAGCTTTGAGGTTGCATGCTGTCCAATTTATCATTAATTTTTGTCTAAATTTGAATTTCTTCTTAATTTTTTTTGGTCGTATATAAATGTTTTCTTTCTTATTGTTTTTATTTCTTTCTTACTTTATTGGTAATGTTGATTTATATGTGTATGTACTTACTCAACACATTTTCATCACAAGAGAAATAGTTGTTTCTGTAGCACAAGCTGATTCTCTTCTTAGTGTTGTTTATATCTCATTTTGTCAGAAAAACTAATGGTTTCTTAGGAAATATTTTATTTTCATTTTGAATTATTTTTCGTTGTATTTTCCATCAATAGATGTGGGTAGATTGTTGTCATTTATTATCTCACTAAAAATAATTACTGAAACTTACTGTTAAATGTATTGTATTACCGAATATTGATAGGTTCAGGCTCAATTAAGTCTGACAATCTGGGTTGGGTCTGGTCTTTGACCATGGTGGGCAGGAGGTCACGCTGTGTCTTCTATCCCCTGTATCTGTTTTCTTAGTTGCTTTCTGTCTTTGTCTTTGAAGGAAAGGGAGTACTTGGTATTGTCCTGCCCTTGGCCAGAGTCCTTGGCTAAGAGGGAAACAGTCAAATGCATAGTGTTGGTCTTGAGAGATATTTTTTTTCCTTGTAAACCATCTCTAGGTTATATATTGTTATATGTGTGTGTTCCTCTGATTCGGATCCTGTGCTTGTATCTTGATGAGACTTTTAGGTGATCTCAAACTAAGTACATTGATGGTATGCCTTTGGAATCTACATCTGTTCCATTCCTCTTTGTCTTACTTTTCTTGTGTGCTTTAATTGTAATGTAGAATCATTTTACTATCCCATTTTCTTCCTTTTTCCTGGCACTAAAATGACCTTAATGTGTCGCAAGCGCAGTAAAACCCTTAAAAACAAAATAAAAACAAGTCTGACAATCTCCCATAGTGGGCAGGGAGGCACCTACTGTGTCCTCTATCCTCCTATATCTGTTTTCCAACATGCTTTCTGTCTTTGTCATGAATGAAAATACTTGGTTTTGTCCTGGTCCTGGCTGGGAGGGAAATGTATAGATTGTTTTGGGAGATGATATATTTTGTCTTGTAAATAATCTCTCTGTTATGCACTGTATTATTATTGTTTGACTTATATTCAAGAGATGAAGTGAGTAGAAAAGTGCCAGAAGACAATAGAGAATAAAAAATTTTTCGCGGCAGTGCTGGGGGTTTGAACCCGCGACCTTATTGGTACGACAACTCCGCCTGGCCGGTGAGAGCGTGACTCTACCGTATGAGCTATCCACGATCCCAAAAAAAATCGTATCGAACTCAGATCATTACAAGAGCTCTCTCTCACCGACTACTGGAGATTGCATGTCCAACACACACAACCTCTGCAAAGTCAGTTGGCCAGCAATTAAGTTTAATAGCCAATATTCTCAACACAAACATATAACATAGAAACAATTAAGACATTGAGTATGCTCCAGTATATGGGGTGAATTTTTAATTCAGAGAACTTTTCTGAATTAAAAATTTACTTATATTATGATTTATAAGCATTTGATTGTGTTCCTCTTGGTGGGGACCTGTGCTTTTGTCAGGATGAGACATTTAAGTGATCTCAAACCAAGTACACTGATAGTGTGCTCTTGGAATCTACATCTGTTCCCTATGTTTGAACCAGTTCTCCTTTTTTAGAACTTTTTTACTATCCCATTTTCTTCCTATTTACTGACGCTGATATGACCTAAATGTGTTGCAAGCACCGTAAAACCCTTAAAAACAAAGTCTGACAATCTAATTGTTATTGCTGTTTTTTCATTTATATACTCCTATTTCTCTCCTTGTTTTGCCCATATAAAAGTCTCTCTTTGTCAACATCACCTTCCCATCTATTATTGCATCAAGTTAATAGTTATCAATTAAGAAGGCTTGTTGAATAAAATTTATAGAATTACAAGTAAATGCATAAAAATAAATGTTAAAGTTAAAGTTACTTAGGCAAGCCAATATGACCACTGTTTTCTCGAAGCAAGCACAAATTATTTTTAATTGTACTAATTTTCATCTGAAAAAATATTTTGAAGAAAAGAAAAAAGTGGTAAACACCTGTTATGGAGAGACAAATATTTTAACATCATTGAAAGGCTGTGATCTTCCGTTATCATTACTGAGATTACTAATCAACTTTTGTGGGAAAGAATATATTTTCATTTGCCATTTTTGCAATTGTAAAAAATGGATAAGGGCAGATTGGTATTTACTTTAATGTATCACACAAACATTTTACAGACACACACACACACACACACACACACACACACACACTATTATAAGGTTCTCAAATATATATTAGAATTCGTAATTAGTAGTGCTGATAAAGACTAACTGTGTTAATTGGAAATTTTAATAAATACTGTCAATTATTAGTAAGTGTCTGTCTACAGGCTCTGGTCATATAACATATTATTATTACATTGCAACTATCAAACAAAAGTATTACTATTTTTATTATTTATTGAATTTATGATTTTATGTTCTGGGCTTTGGTAGGATAAAGATATATTGTCATAAATGTTATTTTTTAAAGAAAGAACTCCGGAATAATTAAAGTCACTATTATAACTGTGCTTATTGTCTTTAAATGTCAGAAAATGTTTATACACCTGAAATCTGAATACATAAAGAGAAACATTTATCTCCACTGCCTTTGTTTATGTAAAAGGGTATGATTTAGTTATGTTTATATACTTTTTATTTTCTGACTTTTGTTCAGAGGAATAAGTATTCGTATTGCATTTATGTTTTTTATTTCACATTTTAATAATGGTACTGACCTTAATTTATATCAATGTGTCTTCTGTTTTGGCTATTATTATTTTGTCATCAGATGAGTCGATGTCGGTAAAGCACAGATGTAGTCGTATTCACTCGCTTAATTAATGTTTTATTTCCTCCATGGGATTGACAATAGTTAGACAAGACATCATGTCCAAAACTTAAAATGTGTTCATAACTGTTAACAATCTGAAATTGATACATTTTTCAAAATTCTAAAAAATTAGAGCACATCACTTCTAGGTGCTTGGAACTTGTAATTCCAAGAAACCGCCGTTATGTTTTTATTATAATTGGTCAATTTCTACCCAGTAACAAAAGGACTTAATTATCATGTCAAATAACTATGCAGCCTGTGTACTCAATGACCAGGAGTCATGTGATTATTGCCTTAAAAACAAAGGAGGTTGAATAAAAATTAATTCTATGTCATTTTTGTTTATTATTATTGATATCTGTGTATTGTTTTTTGTAAAATTTTTCTTCAATCATTTGATATTCATACCTGCCTATTATTACGGACCGTCCGTAATTGTTACGGAAGTGTAAGGACAATTACGGACTTACAGAAATAGAAGAAATATTACTGATACAAATGGTCGCAACGTTAAATTTAAAAAAAAAAAAAAAATTTAAATTATTTACCGCATGCTACAATAAAAAATCTCAATAATGTGTAGAATTTGTAGCAGATGTAGTTTTTACTTATTCACTGGACTTGATTTCTTCTGAATATTTTGCCATGGAAAATGGACTTTGATTGAGGCTTGACCCGCATAAGTAGTAGGCCTATATAACATGGTAAGTTTATTTTACATATATAAAAGGGTGTATCTATCATTATTTTTGTTTGCTTTAGTATTACTGAAATTTGACCATTAATTACTGATGAATTTTGTATTTCTGACTGAATTTGAAATTTTCAAGTAGGCAGGTATGGATATTTGAAAGGGGTAGGCTTTCAATAAGATATGAATATAAAATAGACTTCAGGGATGTCAGACATATTATCCATATCCTTACTTCACACTTTTCAAGTAGACTTAGTACTTAGTATAATCAGAAGAATTATTTGTTAAGAACATACAGAATATGGTAGATGTTAAAAAAAGACCATATTGTTGCTCACCATGGTGGAGCTTTATATGAAACAATCCAAAACTCCTTGCATTGTTTATCTCAGTGCATTTAAAATCGATCAGATTTGTATCGAAGGCAAAGCCCGAGAGATGTTAGCATTGTGACAGTGATCTTATCCAAGCCAAAACTTTAAAGAGAACCAAAGAATGCATGTTTATCGTAACTTTGTTTTCCTGAGTAGCATCTTTATAAAGGTGACTTCATTTGTATTGTGTTCCCATAGCTCGGTGGTAGAGAACTTTTTTTTTTTAGAACTAACCTCAAAGTATTGTTATCAATCCAGTGAATCTGTTTTCCGGAAACCCCCCCCCCCCCCCCTGTCCATCCAGCAGTGATTGGGTAGCTGGGCATGTTAAATCAGGTGAAACTCATGAATTTGTGGCGGATTAGCGTCCTGTCAAAAGAGTTATTGCTGCTGTCCATTTAACACTACAGAAACCAGGATAACTCTGGCTAAATGGTCCTTACCCTTTTGCTTTGATGGACTACCTTTGTACTCTCTTCCCTTTAAAAAAATGAAACCAATATTTCTGGCTGGGGTTCTTGGCCTCCCATAGATGGGAAGGGAGGTCTCTTACTTTGACTTTTATTACTCTGTATCTGTTTTCCAACTTGCTTTTATCTTGGAATGAGATTTTTTGGTTTTGTCCTTTCCCTTGTCAGAGCCCTTGGCTAGGAGGGAAACAGTCCTATGGTTTGGGAGATGATATTTTTCCTTGTAAATCATCTCTCTGTTATGTGTTATTGGATTTGTTGTTTTGAATTTCTAATGTGAACATTTCAGTGTGTTCTTCTAAATGGGATCTTGTGCTTGTGCCTGCTCATTTTTTTACTATCCCATTTTCTTCCTTTTTACTGGCGCTGATATGACCTAAATGTGTTGCAAGTGCCGTAAAACAAGTTGAACATCTAAAGTCTGACGAGTTTATTTTCTAACCTTTCTTTCCTGCCAAATTTTTGCTTGTCAAAATTATTTTGCTGGGTGGGGTCAATGACCTCCCATGGTGGGCAGGAGGTCACTTGCTGCGTCTTCTGTCCCCATATATCTGTTCTCTGAGTTGCTTTCTGTCTTTGTCTACTCCCATAGTGAGCAGGGAGGTTCTTACTGTTTCTTCTATTCCCCTATATCTGTTTTCCAACTTGCTTTTTGTCTTTGTCTTGGAATGAGATTACTTGGTTTTGTCCTGGCCCTAGTCATATACCCTGGCTGAGAGGGAAAGTCTAATGTATAGTTGGTTTTGGGAGATGATATGTTTTTCATTGTAAATCCTTCCCCTTTATCTGTTTTCCAACAGGCTTTCTGTCTTTGTCATGGAATGAGATTACTTGGTTTTGTCCTGGCACTGGGAGGGAAACAATCAAATGTATAAAGTTTTGAAAGATGATATTTTTTGTCTTGTAAATCATATCTCTGTTATGCATTATATTATTCTTTGTTTTACATATGTAACATATGATTTGTAAACATTTGAGTATATTCCTCTTAGCGGGGACCTGAGCTTGTGTCAGAATGAGACATTTAGGGGATCTCAAACTAAGCATAGTGATAGTTTGCTCTTGGAATCTACATCTGTTCACCATTTGAGCCAATTCTCCTTTGTCTCACTTTTTCTTGGGGGCTTTAATTGTAATTCTAGAACATTTTACTATCTCTTTTCCTTCCTTTTAACTGGTGCTGATATGACCTTAATGTGTTGCTAGCGTAGTAAAACCCTTAAAAACAAACAAATTATTCACTTTTCTCGTGTGCTTTCAAATGCAAAAGTAGAATTTTTTGACTATCCCATTTTCTCTCTTTCTACTGGTGCTGAAATGACTATAATGTGTCGCAAGCACCGTAAATAACAAAAGAAAACAACAATTATTTTCAATTCATATGGCTAAACTAACTCTTGGTTATTCTATCATATCACAATTGCAAATAACCCCATAAAAGCAAACGGTTTTACATTAAAGACAATGATTTAAGATATTCTTGTAAACCTCGAGACGTAAAACAAAATTTGATATGGTTTATATTATGGATGGATGGAAGTTCCTCTGGGTGTTTTCATACCTCCCAAGGTGGGTAGGAGGTCACTTGCTGTTTTTTCTATCCCCCTATATTATCTGTTTTCCAAATTGCTTTCTATCGTTGTCTTGAAATTATATTACAGTTTGTCCTGGCCTGGCCGGATTCCTTGGCTGAAAGGGAAGCATTCAAATGTATGGTATTAATTTTGGGAGATGATATTTTTTTCCTTGTAAATCATCTGTTATATGCTGTAACTAATTTTTTGGGGATTTTTGTATATCATGTTTTGTAAGCATTTGGGTGGGATCTTGTGCTGTGTCTGGATAAGACTTTTAGTTGATCCCAAACTAAGTACATTGGTAGTGTGCTCTTGGAATCTACATCTACTCCCTTTGTGAACCATTTCATAAGTGCTTTTGACTAATTTTCAAGACGATAATATGAGCTAAAAGCGTCAATATTTGCAATGGGGCTGGTCTGGGGAAAGTATGTACTGAATAATGTAATTTTAAAAAGAAATAACGTCAAACTAAAGAAAATAAGATTATTATTAGAGCAGGCAATATTGATATTTGACATGATATTTTTTTTTACACAACATAAGAGGAATTACATGATTTAAATTATTTTTTAATGATATCATTTGGAAAAATTTCTATCTTTATAAATTCGATATACACTAAAAATTGTGATAGACATATACAAAAAGAAAAGAATTAAATATGTGCAATTAAAAGTTCTTTAATGATCAATCATGAAGAATGTCTTGATTTTGTTCATAGTGTTTTGTATGCTACTGCTTTTAATGATAATAAAATGTTTTTATAGACCTTTCCATTGAAATCTCAAAACTCTTACCTGTGGCTGAGAAACATTCATTGCTTTAGGCCGGTGTATTCTTCCGGCCTGCTATCTTCTCTATGACCTTATAAAACATCATTTTTCTTTTTAATGTCTGGGTGGGGTTCCTGACTTCCCATAGTGGGCAGGGAGGTTCTTACTGTGTCTTCCATCCCCCCTGTATCTGTTTTCCAACTTGCTTTTTGTCTTTGTCTTGGAATGAGATTTCTTGGTTTTGTCCTGGTCCTGACTGGATAGTCTGGCTGAGAGGGAAACAGCCAAACGGTAGTTAGTTTTGGGAGATGATATTTTTTTCCTTGTAAATCATCTCTTTGTTATGCACTGTATAGTTTCATTTCATGCTATATATGATTTGTAAACATATGAGTGTACTCCACTTAGTGGAGGCCCGTGCTGGTGTCAGGATGAGACTTTTAGGTGATCTCAAACTAAGTACAGTCCACTCCGGATATTCGCATTCGAAACTGTCAACTTCTGGGTGGGGTTCCTGACCCCCCATAGTGGGCAGGGTGGTACTTACTGTGTCTTCTATCCCCTTATATCTGTTCTCCAACTTGCTTTCTGTCTTTGTGTTGGAATGAGATTACTTAGTTTTGTCCTGGCCCCGGTATGTTGGCCTTACTGAGAGGGAAACAGTCAAATGCATAGCTATTGTTTTGGGAGATATTTTTTTCCTTGTAAATCATCTCTCTGTTATATATTATTATATTTTTTATTTTTAATGTATAATGAAATGTAAGCATTTGAGTGTATTTCTCTTTGTTGGATATTGTGCTTGTGTCCAGGTGAGACTTATAGGTGATCCCAGACTAAGTACATTGATGGTATGCTCTTGGAATCAACATCTGATCCCTATTTGTCCCCAGTTCCCCTTTGTCTTCCTTTCTCTTGGGTGCTTTAATTGTAATTCTAGAACTTTCTACTATCCCATTTTATTTTTACTGGCGCTGTTATAACCTAAATGTGTTGCAAGGGCCGTAAAACCCTTAAAAACAAAACAAAACATAATTGCAACTTCTGGTTAATCGCAACATTTCCCAAGAAACAATTAATTCTATATAAAAGTCACTGGTTAATTGAAACAAACTTCGGTTGATTGCAACAATTTTTCGACCACGACAGTGGCAAATTCAAGAAACCAATCAAACAAAATCTCATGATTAAATTTAATTATGAGTGAAATATGCAGCTTTAAGAATCGCGATTGGGTGGAGTTTAATGCTACACTACACTATTATAGACAAAAGAGGGTGGGGCTTTGGAGTATATATGGTTTGTGCGGATATCTTTGACCTCATTTCCTTATTCATATTTGCTTCCATAATTGGACACTATTGAGCATCACATTTATTGACTTGCCTTACCAGGAAAACAGACGACGGAAATGAGTGATGTCAAACGCAAAGAAAATGATGGAATTTACAACCATTAAAAGTAAAAAAAAAATTTTAATAAATAAATAAAATAAAATATGAATAAAACAGACACATAAAAAAAAAACAACAAAAAGTAATAATAAGTTTTAAAAACACACACATTTTAATGAGACCATGCACTGTCCAAGGTTGTGTAAACTCAGAGGGAAAATGTTTCTACCGTGGACAGAAAACTCACTTTGGATAATTGCAACTTCGTTTAATTGCAACATTTTTGCTGATCTCAAGGTGTTGCGATTATCCGGAGTGGACTGTACTTTGATAGTGTGCTCTTGGGATCTACATCTGTTTCCTATTTGAACCAATTCCCCTTTGTCTTACCTTTTCTTGGGTGCTTTAATTGTAATTCTAGAACTTTTTACTATCCCATTTTCTTCCTTTTTACTGGCGATGATATGACCTTAATGTGCAGCAAGCGCCATAAAACCCTTAAAAACATAAAACAAACATCTTTTCAATGTGTCCTTGTTCTAGAATGAGACCATTTGCTTGGTGGGGTTCCTGACCTCCCCTCTGGGTGGGGTTCCCTACCTCCACAGTGGGCAGGGAGGTACTTACCGTGTCTTCTATCCCCTTATATCTGTTTTCCAACTTGCTTTCTGTCTTTGTCTTGGTGTGAAATTGCTCGGTTTTGTCCCGACCCTGGCCGGAGTCCTTGACTAGGAGGGAAACAGTCAAATGCATAGTTATTGTTTTGGGAGATGATATTTTTTTCCTTGTGAATCATCTCTCTGTTATGTGTTTTATATTTGTTATTTTTACTGTATAATGCAAGCATTTGAGTGTATTCCTATTTGTTGGATTTTGTGCTTGTGTCTGGATGAGACTTATAGGTGATCTCAAACTAAGTGCATTGGTGGTATGGTCTTGGAATCTACATCTGATCCCTATTTGTTCCCAGTTCCCCTATGTCTTACTTTTTCTTGGGTGCTTTAATTGTAATTCTAGAACTTTTTACTATCCTATTTTTCTCCTTTTTACTGGCGCTGATATGACCTTAATGTGTTGCAAGCGCCGTAAAACCATTAAAAACAAAACAAAACACAAACCTGACCTCCCATAGTGGGCACGAGGCACGTACTGTGTCTTCTATCTCTCTATAGCTGTTTTCCAATTTGCTTTCTGTCTTTGTCTTGGAATGAGATTACTTGGTTTTGTTCTGGCCTGGCCGGAGTCGTTGCCTGGGAGTGAAACAGTCAAATTTATAGTTATTGTTTTGGGAGATGATATTTTTCCCCCTGTAAATCATCTCTGTTATGTATTATTATAGTTGTTGTTTTGAATATATAACGTAAGCCTTTGGGTGTATTCCTCTTGGTGGGATCCTGTGCTCGTGTCTGGATGAGCTTTTTAGGTGATCTCAAATTACGTACACAGATAGTGTACTCTTGGAATCTACATCAGTTACCTATTTGAACTAATTCCCCTTTGTCTTACTTTTTCTAGGGTGCTTTAAATGTCATTCTAAAATTTTTATACTATCCCATTTTCTTCCTTTATACTGGCGTCGATATGACCTATATGTGTTGCAAGCGCTGTAAAACCCTAATAAAAACAAAAAACAAAAACGAGACCACTGTCTGAGCTAAGAGGGTAACGGTCAAATGTATATTATTTTTTGTTTCATCATGAATATCCTTTTCCTGTTTTTCTTGTTTCAGCATCTTCCTTTTTACAGGCGCTGAAATGACCTAAGAGCTTTGCAAGCGCTGTAAAACCTTTAAAAATAAACAAAAAATACAATGATATTTAGCGACCAGTCATGACGGAATTATCAATAAATATTTATATTAGAACACATTTCCACAATGTCACGATCCTTGGTATTTGATATACCATATATATTTAATTGTTGCCTCAAGTTTCACATGACATTCACAAAGCGCTGCAAACAGACATTGTTAGCAATGATTCCATCCTTTTTAATCAGTCGATTGAGGGATTCATCACCCATCCTTATGATCAATGATATAACTCCTGATGGCATACGTCTTTTTGGAGCTGTACTGTCATCCTGTCTTTTGTCTTATCACCCTCTTTTACATTTGATTTAGACAGAGGCATGGTTCTTGGACCTTGGAGGCAATTATTCTGTTATGGACAGAACATTTATAGGGGACTCTATGTTCTGTATGTTGAACAGACAGCGGAAGTAAAAATGGTACTTCGATGATGATAGTATTCTGATTATTCCACCCAAATGCCATACTGATTGGATGGGGTTCGCATGGTGGGAGGAAAGGTCACTATTGCGATCTTCTACCTCCCCCCTGTTTTCCTTTTCCATGTTGCTTTCTGTCCTTTTCTGGGGAAAGAAATTATTTGGTTTTGTCTTTGTCCCTGTTAGAATCCTTGACTGAGAGGTAAATAGCCAAATGAACGGTGTTAGTTTTGAGGGATATTTTTTTCCCTATAAATCATCTGTTGTTTAGTATTGCCATTGTTTTGAAAAACATTAAAGTTTATTTCTCCTCGTTGGAATCTGAGCTGGTGTCTGGTTGGGACACTTAGGTGATCTCGAACAAGGTACATTGATAGTATGTTCCTGGAATCTACTTCTGTTCACTATTTGAAGC
The DNA here is from genome assembly GCF_034508935.2 of Berghia stephanieae. Classification (NCBI taxonomy): domain Eukaryota; kingdom Metazoa; phylum Mollusca; class Gastropoda; order Nudibranchia; family Aeolidiidae; genus Berghia; species Berghia stephanieae. The sequence goes on along the minus strand of NC_088360.1, from coordinate 85,531,467 downwards.
AGTCCTCTTACTTTTTCCTGGGTGTTTTTAACAGTAAAGCTAGAATTTTTCTCTATCATGATTTTTTCCTTTTTTACTGGTTTTGACATAACTCAATTGTGTTGAAAGCGCAGTATACTTAAAACAGGCCGTATGAAACCAAATTTCAAGTCGTCTGTTTGTCTTCCTTTTAGTAAGTATTCGTTCACACCTGAGTTGTTTGTTTTGTTTTTTAAGGGTTTTACGGCGCTTGCAACACATTTAGGTTATATCAGCGCCAGTAAAAAGGAAGAAAATGGGATAGTTAAAAGTTCTAGAATTACAATTGAAGCATCCAAGAGAAAGTAAGACATAGGGGAACTGGGAACAAATAGGGATCAGATGTAGATTCCAAGAGCATACCACCAATGTACAGTGCAGTCCTGATAATTCGAATTGGGTGGGAAAAGCAAATGACTTCTATTTATCAGAATTCGATTTGTCTCCAAACAAGGGAAATAACTAAACCTGACTCCAGGTATCAGGGTTATATTACTCAGTTACCTCCCCTGACAAAAGGGGGGTTTCCCTCTTACCATTTACACTTCCGGTACACTGATTAGATTGATGAGCTTTTGCTTTGTTGTTTTTTCTTACATTGCGATTTTTTTTTTGTGAGATCTTAATTTTTCAACTCATCATATATTTTATGAATAAGATCTTTACTTTTAAATTCTTTGTTAAAAAAATTTCCATTTCCCCTCTGTAGTTTATCCGGGCTTGGGACCGGCATGAATACAATGTTCAATGTACAGGAGACATTGTAATAATTGTAGAGAGTGGAGTGGGGTGTGGCCTATGATTGTTCGTGCCGTGTATTGGTCAGCTTGTGGTTATCACTGTGTGTTAGATCTATTTATAACCAACCCCCTTTGTTAGCCAGCGGCCAGCAGACCACAAGTTAGTCTTAGTGATGAGAGCGCGAAAAGGAGAGGGATGACGCGACCAGCTGGTCAATTTGGAGAAAGAAGAGAGAGGGCGGGTGGGACGGAGAGGGAACAACACGCCATTACATGCCTCAGGGGTCTAGTTATTATTATTATTAGTCAGCTCAGTCATTAAAACGCGTGGAGGGTGGATACGGAGACCAGGCAGTTCGTTATGACCTTCCAGAGTTTTTTTTTTTAGTGATGGGCAAGCACTTGCACTTCGAATAAAGAGAATAACGACTGTTCGAATTCGAATTAACCATGAATGTTTTATATAGAAAAAGAAGAAAATAATTCATTACATCGTATTTTCTTCGATTTAAAAGAAATTCGGTTAATCAGATTTCCAATTATCTGGAATGGACTGTACTTAGTTTGAGATCACCTATAAGTCTCATCCAGACACAAGAACAAAATCCAACAAAGAGGAACACACTCAAATGCTTACATTATACATTAAAAATAACAAATATACTAATACATGAGATGATTTACAAGGAAAAAAATATCATCTCCCAAAACAATAACTATGCATTTGACTGTTTCCCTCCCAGCCAGGGCCATGAAAAAAACTAAGTAATTCATTCCAAGACAAAGACAGAAAGCATGTTGGAAAACAGATATAAGGGGATAGAAGACACAGTGTGTACCTCCCTGCCCGCTATGGGAGGTCAGGATCCCCACCCAGTCACACCTGAGTTGAATGAGGTAATGTGAATCAGTACATTGTTTACATGACCTATTATTCCATTGGTGCCAGTCTTTCAGTTTTTAGATCATTTCCCATTATTCGAGTCAGAGAAACTGATTACAACCAGATCTTTTCCACGACTCTTTAAAATGCATCATTTGTATGTGCTCATGCACAGTGGAATGTGTGGAACGTGGTTACCCAAGATGACGCAGAGGCTGACGTTTAGCGATCATTGTCCTCTATCTGGTTACTGATCATGCTTAACATTGCTTGACATGATGACACCAATGCTACGCTCATAGGAGTTTCAAACATTAAAATCGATATGAAAGAAATTATTACAAAAACAAAAAAGAGTAGTTAAATGTATAATTTTATTTTCCTTCACAATTCACAGTAGTAAGATTTTTACAAGATATATTTTTATAATTTTTCTCCATCATAACACTGCATATAAAAGAACCACAAGATATACTGAAGTGCATTTTTCTCTTTAAATTCAAAACGAGAGCAAGGCAAATTTACAATAGGTTTCAATTCAAAGGAAATGACAATATTTTTTTTTTTTTTAAAACACAAATTTAAATTCTCTTAAAACAGAATGCTGTCGTCATGGAGTGACAGTGCTCACTTTGTGACGTTGTGTGAAATATTAATGGAACTTTGAAATAGAATGGATAAAATCATTATTTGTTGACATAAACCTGAGATTAGAGAACTCTCTTTAAATCTTTCATTGTCAAAGACAAGAAATATATAAATAATGGTATAACTTAGGTTGACCAGTGACCTTGCCCCAAACCAATCCAGTTTTCAAATTTCTTTTCTTGCATTGAAGTCGAACTTTACTGGGCTAAAATGAAAGTGAAAACGCTGTTGCTAGAATCAGCATGGAGATTTTGAGCGACAAAATATTTAAAAAAAAAACAAGAAATGTGAAAGGAGAATAAAAACAAAAATCGTCAACTCATCCTCTCTTATTAGAAGCAAATCTAATACTAATAGCAAAAATTACTTCAACTTTCAAGTGAGATTCAAAAGTCTGAACCCTCATTAAAAAAAAAAACACACAAAAAAAAAAAAAAAAAAAATTTTGATTTTGGAAAAGATAGAAACATGTGGTCATTAAAAGGATAAATCCGTAAAATAGAAGAATCCCAACCAATCTAGTTTTAATAAACTTGTTAAGCCAAAAATCGGTAACCTGAATGAATTGATTTAGCGAAACTAACATACCTTCAATTAGACCAAAGTTATGTTACCCAAAAGTTATCCTTGTAACATATTTTTTTTCTTCTGTTTTTGTTATACATTTAAAAAATCTGTGTAAATCAACAACTCCAAATTGTTCATGATACAAACTCATAGTTCAAATACTCCAATCCAATATAAATTTTAACAGTACATTTTGAACCTAAAATGTGTTTTAAAATCTGACATATGGAAGAATTAAGTAGCAAAATCTGAACTGCTGGCTCATACAAAAGCTGTTAAGTATTCAAATTAGAATGGAAAATAAATGAGAAGTATGAGATAAAGGTAATACTAGCGTGGTAGTCCAATTCACGCATTCATCATCATAAAATAATTATCATATATCTAATATGATTGCCAGTCACCCAATCTTTTTGCAACAAATAAACCAAAAAAAATATTACTCAATAAAATACAGTCGTAACTTACCAAAAGAATTAATCAAAAGATTTATAATCAATCCCTGATTTTAATTTTAGCTATATTCTAACCACCTTGTAGATCAGTTCAAGATAGCTTAATGATTTTGTTTAAGATTTTGCATACCTATTTTTTTTCATTCTATATGAATGTCAACGAATGGATTCCACAGTAAAATAAATATCTATTGTAAGTTATATTATTATAAGCAAAACATGGAATGGTAAAATAATCGAAAAACTTCATTTTGAAAAAAAAAACAAAAACAAAAAAAAAAACATGTAACCAAACGTTCAAATCTAAAATAAATAATTTAGCATGTTGTCATAGAACTATTTGCACAACTAAATGGAAAGTAAAAAAAAAACTTTAAATATAAAAGTATAAAATAAAAAAAATATCACTAATTTAGATTAGTCTAAGCGCAAGATATGTTTTAGGTCAGGTCATGGCAAAGTCCTTACATCCGTCTTTGCTTTTGTTTGTCTTTAGTTGTTGGTTTTAGTCTATGGCACTTGCCATACTAGTAGGCCATTTCAAGGTCAGTAGAAAGGAAGAAAATAGAAGAGTCAAGAGCTAATAGGCACTTAACAACACAAATTAAGACAGATGGGAGGAGTTCAACAGAAATCTGAAGTAGATGAAAGGGCAATATATCCTTATGGGTAGTCTGAAACCACTTTTAAGTCCCAACTAACACCGTGACAGGTCTTTCCCAAAAGGGATTCACTCATTACAAACTTATCATTATAGTAAGTCCTAAATATGACAATATTATTCACAGGAAAAAGAAAATATCATCTCTCACAAAACAAGTCCATTCAACAATTCCCCTCAAAGCAAAAGATTCTTATCAGGACTCATGTGAAACTTATTCCAGGGCAAGGACACAAAACAACATGGAAAGACAATTGATTGAAGAAGGATAGAAGAGACAATAAGGCTTTGGACCAATGAGGAATCAACCAGTCAAGGGGCCACCTTAGAGTAATCTTTTTTCTTTCCTTAAGCAAAGACTTCATAATGGAGCCAAGACCCAATTTATATCAAAAGTAGATTAATTAAAAACCTCAATCTTGACAGTCTATGTTAACTAAGATGAAGCCTTTATAATTTTCATACATCATCATTACCCATAACAAGCTGTATTCTTTAAAAAGAATAAAACAAAACAAAACCGGTCTCATTAATATTGAATCAAATCGTTAATGATGCATGATATAACAAGCGGCATAGTGTTTTTGTTTTTGTTTTTAAGGGTTTTACGGCGCTTGCAACACATTTAGGTTATATCAACGCCAGTAAAAAGGAAGAAAATGGGATAGTAAAAAGTTCTAGAATTACAATTAAAGCACCCAAGAGAAAGTAAGAAAAAGGGGAAATGGGAACAAATAGGGGTCAGATGTAGATTCCAAGAGCATACCACCAGTGTACTTAGTTTGAGATCACCTATAAGTCTCATCCGGACAAAAGCACAAGACCCAACACAGAGGAATACACTCAAATGCTTACATTATACATTCAAAATAACAAATACATAACAGAGAGATGATTTACAAGGAAATAAATATCATCTCCCAAAATAATAACTATGCATTTGACTCTTTCCCTCCCAGCCATGGACTCTGGCTAGAGCCAGGACACAAACCAAGTAATCTCATTCCAAAACAAAGACAGAAAGCATGTTGAAAAACAGATATAAGGGGATAGAGGACACAGTATGTACCTCCCTGCCCGCTATGGGAGGTCAGGAACCCCACCCAGAAGCGGCATAATGAGAAAGTTATTGTCAGAGTATGATGACAATAACAATGATGATAATAATAATAATAATTACAATAAAATAATAACACTTTTGTTATAATAATACAATGAAAAATGCAAAAAAAATAAATATATACAACTGATGCTTCAAAAGAAAAGGGCAATCTGTTGTTTTTGTTCGTTTTTAAGGGTTTTACGGCGCTTGCAACACATTTAGGTTATATCAGCGCCAGTAAAAAGGAAGAAAATGGGATAGTAAAAAGTTCTAGAATTACAATTAAAGCACCCAAGAAAAAGTAAGACAAAGGGGAAATGAGAACAAATAGGGACCAGATGTAGATTCCAAGAGCACACCACCGTTGTACTTAGTTTGAAATCACCTACAAGTCTCATCCAGACACAAGCACAAAATCCAACAAAGAGGAACACACTCAAATGCTTACATTATACATTCAAAATAAAAATAATAATACATAACAGAGAGATGATTTACAAGGAAAAAAATATCATCTCCCAAAAGAATAACTATGCATTTGACTGTTTCCCTCCCAGCTAGGATTCCGGCCAGTGCCAGGACAAACCAAGTAATCTCATTCCGAGACAAAGACAGAAAGCATGTTGGAAAACAGATATAAGGGGATAGAGGACATAGTATTTACCTCCCTGCCCGCTATAGGAGGTCAGGATTCCCACCCAGAAAAGGGCAATCTCAGACCTGCCAATTTTTCAAAACGCCAAATTGGGAAATAGTCAAACTCGAGCTTTGTCACACATTGACAATGAAGATCAAACAAATTCAATTGATGCTTTGCGCTTAGTTAAACAACTAAACATCCCCCAGATGAATGGAACGAACCAAAACACAAAACAATGTGTAACCATAGACGTTTATAGCCTGATTAATACAATTTTGTGAGAACTACTCATAAAAATGGCTGGCTAAAAACAATAACAAAGAGCTGAGTGACGCCAATTTCGTTCTTTCTATAGGCAATATAAGAAGAAGCGTGTAAGATTTAACTATAACAATAATATATCATGCTTAAAATTACACACGACTATTTTGTTGAGTATGTTTTGTTTCCACTTGAGTATGCTATTCTTGTACGATGGTTATCCTGTTCCTAGATCAAAGGCCAATGAATACTTGAAAATGAGGCACCATTTACAGTATTATTTTAAACATAATCAAGTGTGTTAATTATATTATCATGTTTATCCATTATTGTCCTAATAACATTCCCTTTAACTTGCAGTCTGTTAGGAAAAACAGTGTTGAGAAATCGAAACACAATGGCTAAAAAAAAAAAAGGAGAGAGAAAAAAATAAACATTTCTATTTTCTATATGACTTCATTTTTTAAATAATTTCAAGACCAAAACCGAATTACTAAAAAGAAACCTAAATTCAATAATTTATATAAGATCTATGTTATTTCCACCTAACAAAAATAGTGCTGAAAAAATCCTTTAGACTATGAGTCTTGTATAAATCTAGAGATAATCATTTCAAGATATGTTATTATTTATGAAATATATTTAAAAACCATTCAAGAATCTAAAAAAAAAAAGTTAGCTGCAACTCTGAAAAACATTTGTTGGTTATCCATTGAAAAAATGTTCACTCAAAAATATGACATTTTCAAAAAGGGGCAATTCGTTTGTAGAATATTAAAAAAACAAAAACAAATCGAAATGAAATTTTCAAGAACGCGATTTAAAATGCATTTGTACGGCTGCTATGTGACCAATAGCAATAGTGATAAAAAAAAAAAAAAGAATGGCAAAACCATTATGGATGTAGCTATGGTTCATCTGACAATACATGGCAGTTAACCCTAAAAAGACCATTTACAAACAGTTAATCTGATTTTATTTGTTTTGTTTCAAATAGTTACAAAACATATGTTAAAAATAAAACGAATAACAGTAGGACATAACAGAGAGATGATTTTCAAGGAAAAAAATATCATCTCCTAAAACTGTAACTATACATTTTACTGTTTCCCTCCCAGTCAAGAACTTCCGCCGGGCCTAGGATAAAACTATGAAATCCCATTCCAAGACAAAGACAGAAAGCAACTTGAAAAACAGATATAGGGGATAGAAGACACAGTGTGACCTCCTGCCCAAAGACCTCACCCAAGATTTCAATTATAAACATTAAAGTGATATATAAATAGAAAGGAAAACACTGACAAAATTTGGTTAAAAATCCTTCCAAGTCTTTAAAGAAGTATTCACAACCTGATCTTCTACTCAGGAAAGAGCACGCTCTTGAGCAGTTGAGGAAATCTGTGCTTTCAGACATGTTCATGATAAAAAAGATTCAAAACAATTCTAGTAAGTTTTTCGAAACATTCAACATTTTGATTTATCACATTTATTTACCACATATCAAAATATATTATCTCAAACAAGTCAGTTGGGAAAAAATTAATTCTTGTTGAAAAACAAAATAACAACAAAACAAAACCCTACCCCCCCCCCCCCCCCCCCAAAAAAACAAAACAAAAAAAAAAAAAAAACAAAAAACCCAAAAAAACTTCATTATAAGCATCATACAGTTTCATATAAAACAAGCAGATCACACAATAAATGAAGAAATGGAAAATCAACACAAAAAATATATATATAAATATCAAATAAAAAAAGATAAAACAATAAATTACTCGGAACATTTAGTCATGATTGATTCATGGATTATGCACATCAAATAAATAAATCTGGCATTCTCACAATATTCTCTTTTTATAAAATCAATGTATCAAATTGTACATATACAAAAATATATTAGCATGGTAGAAAAGTGACCAAACTCTGGATAAACTCGATGACGACTTTGAATGATGAAAATCAGAATGGAACATTTTGAAGAAAAAATCATTTAATCTGGAATCCATTTTTTTTAAAGAGAAAAATAACCAAGTTATTGATAGAAAAAAAAAAAAATCAGGAGTAAATACTTAAAAAAAAAATGATATAGAAAGTTAACACCAAAAAAAATCATGCATGAAAATGTATTTCAGAAGAGAGAAAAAACATTACATCAAAATCATTCTTTTGTATGTCTATGATAATTTAGTTGGCATGTTGGGATGTGCATAACATTAAAATATATTGTGTGCATACTATCAAACGGTTGTGTTGCAATGACTTTGTTTACCGAAAAGAACATTTGTTGATAAAAATATCAAATACTTAAAAATCCAAGAGGGTAGATATGTTCAATAAGCTCTTCTATTTTTCATGATTATTATTCTCACTCTAAGGCCTTATCAGTGTAATGTAATTTGAAACCTAAAACTATTCACCATCAATGATATTGAAAAATTATCTACTAATATTAAGTTGATTAATATATATGTTCTCCAACTGTTCCGTTGCAGGCACAATCTCATCATATTGCATAATCATCCATAAAATATATGATTGCCTCAACAATGTTCTCAATTACCCCCCCCCCCCTCCCTCATTTATGCATTTCAATAAACCATGCAGTTGAATGTTTGAATCCATGAATAATAACTCATCACAGCCAATTCATCATATCATAAACCCGTCTTAAAATAACATTAATAGGAAGAGGGCAATTAGGATTGAAGTAAAAGTCATCAATTAAGTTAACAGCAATCTCAATAATTTTTTTTATACGATTATTTTTTTCTTTGTTGGAGAAATTCAACATACTGTACCAAACAGCATCACACTATAAATATCTCTCAAAAAAAAGAAACCTCCAAAAAACCCAAACCCAATCTTTCTTTGTTGGAAAACTTCAACATACTGTACCCGACAGCATGACAATATAAATATCTCTCTCAAAAAAAAAAAAAAAAAAAAAAAAAAAAAGAAAGAAAGAAAGAAAAAAGAAATCTAAATCGGTGTAATATTTAAACGAAAATCATGAGATGAGATTTAGCTGCAGATTAAGTTTCCTCATTCTACAATGAGTGGAATATCCGATGATGGAAATGATTCAGATGAATCCTTTCTTTTAATTTGTCATCCTTGATCTTTTAAACCACAATCACTGAGGAAAGTAAACAAGAGAAAAAAAAACAATCAAAAAGTATTCACTGCGTTTGTCTTTTGCATTCAATCAACAGTGATCAAATAAAAAATTACCTAGACTAATTACCCATCATCATTACTAGTCATGATGATGATAGTAATGATCATCATTGTCATCGTCATCATCACCATCAATTTATTACTCATTTATTACTCTTTAACAATTTTTTTTTTCTTTCAGATTTTAAAATATATTAATAATAGGAAAGAATTTTAATAAAAATATGACCATATGCAATATTCAGGTATGATATCTAAATGATCTAAAATCATTCCAAACTATTTAACATTTTTTTTGTAACGACTATTTCATCTTAAGAAGGTGTATCTGAATTTGACTCAAAATTTCACCTTATGATTGTTGGGGTGGGGGGAACAGGAGAGGGATTATTGCTTTCTACAAAAATGAAAATTTTTTAATATTCCCTCTGCTGATCATTTCAATTTCTTGTCAATAAAAAAAAAAAAAAAACAGCTCTGATCCAAAGGATAATTAAAATTGTAAAACATTGTAACAACAAAGGTAAAAAGATTAAATTAAGTTGAGCACCCCTTATAATTTTAACAGATTAATATCATCTCTCTATAACCAGATGGCGTATATAAAGTTAACATGAAGAGTGATACAAGAATGGATGAGAGAGATATATGGATAAGGGAACGATGGAAGAGATAAACAGAAAGAGAGAGGGAGAGGGACAAAGAAAGAGTGCAAGTGGAGAGTGAAAAAGAAAGAAAGAGAGAGAGAGAGAGAGAGAGAGAGAGAGAGAGAGAGAGAGAGAGAGAGAGAGAGAGAGAGAGAGAGAGAGAGAGAGAGAGAGAGAGAGAGAAAAGAGAGAAAGTTTAGTTGATGGGGCTTTTTTTTTTTTTATTAGGGGGAAGTTTTAATATTGTCTTTTTAAACGGACCTATAACTGTACTACCACTCTTGACCTACTTACAAATAAAATCTAGACTCATTTACCTCCTCCCTCAACCCCCTCCTTGTCTACCATCAATTACATTGTCTCACTTTTGACATCTGGCGCCATTATGTTTAGACTTAAGCCATAAAAATGGGAGTGTCACCAAAATTCATATAACTGAGCACAGGTGTCAAAATATGAAACAAGACAAGATGGTGATTTTTTTTTACAGATCCACCATTTGACCTGAGCTTTTATCAGAGGAAAATGTTTGACACGACGAAATCAGCTGAAAATTTCTGAGAAAATCCCCAAATCCCTGAATTCTGTGGAAGATTATCATCACTGATATATAATATATATATATATATATATATATATATATATATACACAGTAGAATTACTTTAAACCGAAATTTTGGGGACCTTCTAAACCATTTCGGTTTAAAGACATTTTGGTTTAAAGCAAGTTCCCGTTTTGCAATGTTTTTCAAGGTAGTAACTATTTAAGTTTAAGGAATTTGCTCATTTAATCGTATCATAGGTTTCCCGTTAAATGGAGTTGTTGAATAAATGCCGTCTTCGTAACCATTAAATTTTTGTTTTTGTTTTTTTGGTGTGTTTAAAAAATATTTTTGGGGGTTTTCGTTTTCAATTCAAAATTATTGAAAGACTTGAGTTCGGGATGCCGTGTATTTTACATATCTCTGTCTTGATCAACTTTTTTTTCATCGACTTCACATAGTATTTTGATTTTAAACTCCAACGTGTAAGCACAGTGCTTTCTTTTAGACATCTTTTAGTAAAATGCTAAACTAAAATAAGATCGAAAGTTCTTGTGCGATAATTGATAATGAATGACGCGCAGCTACTCAGAGGCGAAGTGAAATGGAAATGAAAAGGCGTGTCAATGCTAAGCTGTCTACTACACACCCCTCTTTTGTTGAGAAGCCATTAGGTTCAAAGGCCTAGTTACATAGAACCTCACCCCCCCCCCCCCCCCACACACACATTTAAACAAAGTGGAAATGAAGTGGCATGTCAATGGTAAGTTGTCTACCACCCCCCCCTCCCTCCTTATTCTCGTGTTGAAAATTTGTCAGTTCCAAAGCATCAACACACGAGCGAGAACATCTCGCTTGCGTGATTTTACACCCCAACTCCCCATCTTTCCTCATTTTTCGCCTGCCAGTCACCCGCTGTCTTCCTTTTCCAGTCTGTGCGATTGTGGTGTTGGCCAAACCCAAGTGCAGTGATTGAAGTGTTTGCCTACCGCCCCCCCCCCCCTCCCACCCCACCCATCACCCTCATCTTATACTTACGCTCTTTGTTTAATATCGCCGGGCATTATTGCGTGTGGCCTTCTTCCCGAATTTTTGAAGAAAAATAGAGAGAGAAAAAGGGAAGGTCTCTCAAGTTGTTTCGGTTTAAAGAAAGTCCTGCTTAGAAGTATTTCGGTTCATCGTAAGAATTAGTACAAAGATAATGAAGAATCTAGTACAATTTATTAAATTCTTTGCGGTTTAAGGTATTTTTCGGTTTAGCTTCTTTCGGTTTAAAGTAATTTTACTGTATATATATATATATGTGTGTGTGTGTGTGTGTGTGTGTAAATATGCATACTGTGTGTGCACATGTATATGACGTGTGTGTATGTAAAATGTATATGTACAGTGCGTCTATGGATGTGTGTGAGTACGTGTGTGTGATTGGATGCATATGAGCTTGTGTTCGTGTGTCCGAATCTGTAGTATGTAATATTTTTACAGATGATCAATGTGAAGTGCTTCGAAGCTTTGACATAAGTGCTATATAAATGTACATTTATTATTATTAAATCACAATTGCTCTTGAGTTTTATGAACAAAGCTTGGAAAAGGGGGAAACACAACAAATAACTTGCAGATAATGTTAAAAAAAATTACCCAGATAATGTCCATATTTCTATTTCTTTGTTTATCTTCTTTAAAGTTAGAATATCATTGTTTGTTTATTCGTCCATTTTTCAGTTTGATTAACAACTTTTCCATTTTTGTATATTTTTACAGAATTGTATAGTGAAAAAAGTATAAAGCTAGAATGACAGATCTTCAATAAAATTTTGTTCTGAGAAAAATGTTGGGCAAAATGCCTAATCAATCTTCTGATCTCAAAGTGATCAACAGTTCAATGTGAAACTCATTGCAGATTATTCTTGGCAATCACAGCTGCCGTTGAAGATCAAACTTCAAACTACAGAACAGTTCAGATCCAGTTTGGGGAAAAATTACTCTAAAAAGAACAGATCCAATTCATGAAAAAATACCTCTTATACAGGAGTTAACAAGAAGGAGATTCTATGAAAATTTGAGAACACAAAGAAATGAAATCTGTGTAATTTTGGGTAGGTCTTTTGATTTTACTTTTTTAGACAAGGCTAAAAGAAGTTGTTATAAATGGCATACTTTATGTCAATAATATTTAAATACACATATGCTATTTAACCGTTGTTTGCATTTGTCAATTATCAACAGTTTCTGATTAGTGATCCAAAGTAACTCATGCAAACCAGAATACATCAGAATAGCCCTTGACTAAATAGTAGAGAACACAAGAAACCAAGACGAATGATAAGCCCCTTTTTCACACTGCCTTCTATTCCAGTAACAGAGCGATCAATACAAATTTACCACAACATTTTCTCAAGCAACATTACATAAACACCAGACATTATCAAAGCAGCAGATATGCCATTCCACAATACAAAACAACCTCAAATAAAAAGGACTCCGTCCCCCCCACTGCCATCAGGCAATGGAACAGCCTCAAAAAATATTTTTTCAAGTAGATATCAGCCACAGTCTTGATATCAGCAACATTGTAAATCTATTTATCTAGAAAACCATTGTGAAATGAGGAAATCTAATTTGCATAAATATCTGCAGATTATGCCATTGGACTTGAGTTATAATGTGTCAAAGGTAGACAGTTACATGTCTCAGGTGGGCAATAAGAGAGATAAATGAACAAACACCAATTTTCTGAGACTATCGAAGATAAGGAGGATTGGGGAGCCAAAGACCCTTCATCACTCAATGATATATATCTAAATAATTGATAACCTTACCTCAATAAGCTGGATATCCTTCTCTGAAAAGTCGGGGGCTGGCTTGCTTGAGTAGCGCAACCTCAACATATCTCCAACTTCATCAATTATTCTCAAGGCCTGAAAAATATATCATTATAAAATTAAACTGAACTTGTTTGAGGTCCTCTGAACAAGAAAACCTCATTGCGAGATATTCAAAACTGAGATTGGAAAATAAAAATCTCTTAATTATTTTTGATCCATTTCACAATTTTATGGAAAGTTCTGAATTTCAAGTTCATCAGAATTTTTGTAGATGCCCATGTTGATCTTTAGGTACCACAATATTTAATATTAGATTTCTTCAACTGGACGTGCCAACAAAATCTGTATCATTCATATTGATGCATTGCATTTAGGTAAAATACAACATCCGCCAGCTGGATATTATGTATCAACACAAAAAACTAAGTGTGGCCTTGAACGTTTATGATCTGACTGATAGAATTTAGTGAGAACTTCTCCTTAAAACAATAACAAAGAGATGAGTGACATCAATATTGTTCCTTCTATGTGAAACTTAAATAACCTTAAAAGAAATGTAAAGAGAGCACCAAAAAAAAAAAACTTTTGACAATTTAATGAGGGACAAGAAGCTCAAGTTAAACAATAAGCTTTTGCTGTTGAATTATTGAAATTATGAAAAGGCATGACAAATCGTTAATTTATTTTTCCAAAGAAATCTTAACTCCTCTGAGCATGTCTTCATTTAAATGCATATAATACTGAGTTAAAATAAAATAGTAATACAATCTGTAGCATCATATTCATGGCTGTTTGCAAAAAAATTACAAATTAATATATCAAATTATTTCATTGTGGTAGCATAATTCTTGTAATGGACGTATGTCCAAAAAAAACAAAAAAAAACAAAACAAAACAAAACACAAAAAAACTCTTGAGATTCAAGCCTTTATCAAACAAGAATTTTTTCTTCTGTATTTCACCTTCTCTTGGGCTGTGTCATGAACTACAAGGCTGAGTCAAAAAGTAATGGGACCCTGCTTATTACTTTAAAACAAATTGATTCACTTTCATGAATTATACCTCAAATTAAAGCTTGGTATTAGCCAAGCAGAATGCTACTTCTCAACTCAGTCTCCACCTCGCTCAATAGCCACAGTCCACCTTTTTGTAAGGTCATGTATCCCATCCTCATAAATTTGAGTTGCCTGAACTTGGAGCCAAATTTTCACAACCGTAATAGCTTCTTCATCATCTTCAAAGTGATGTCCCCTCATTCCTCCTTCAGTGGGCAAAAGAGGCGAAAGTTTCGAACGTGTCAAGTTTGGTGAATTAATAAGGAGGGGAGAGACAACGTTGTCCATCAAAATGATGACATTACCTCCCTTTTCCTGGCACTTGTGCGTGGAAGGGCATTTTCATGAAGAAACCATAGTAGTTTCATCTCGAAAGTCGGTTTAAGTCGATGATTTCTTGTTTTCAGTTTTTTCAAGGTCTATTTGTATCGTTCAGAGTTGACATGGGCTCCCTGTGGTAGGATATCAATGAGGATTACACCTCTGATGTCCCAAAACACTGTAGGCATAATTTTCTCAGGTTTTAAATTTTTGGTCTTTGGGGAAGAGGGATGGTGCCATTCCAATGATTGTCTCTTCGACTCAGGTTCAACCCACCTAAAACACTATCTCTACAAAATGCCTGAGTTTTATAGACTTTACCAATGCGTTGAAAATGTTACTCGAAGGTTCTTCCCAAGAAATTCAATGACAGCTTTCTATCGCTGATGGACACCATGGGGGGCAGTCATTTTGAACTGTCAATATTTTGCTAATACTTGACAGAATTAAAATTTTAAGTTTTGGTTTAAAGAGTACATGTGTAAGTTCAATTTGAGCCAAATATGACGTCACATGAAAAAGAAATGAACTCAATAGGAGATTTGTCCCATTACTTTTTGACTCACCCTCATACTTTTCAAAATATTAAACCAAGACAGTGTGAATTCCTAACCTTTTTTTACACCAATATATATATATATATATATATATACAATAGATAAGGTGCTTGATATAAATATCTTCACTTAAGATCGATTTTGTTCTTATTTATAAAAAGAGAAAGCTACTGATGTGAGATTTTAATGTAATAGCACAGGTAACATTATTGGGGAAAAAATGTACAAAATTATCCTCACCTCATCAAGCATCTCCTTGGTGTGAGCAGCGGACAAGCAGAATCTTGCCCTTGTTTCAATGAGTGGAGTGGCTGGGAAGCCCACCACAACTGTAGCCATTCCTTTCCTCAATGTTTCTCGACTAAACATACTATGGATTAAAAAAAAACAAAGTGTTAATTTGTTTGTCTGTATTTCAAGATAAGCCTGAACAGAATTTTAGATCACAGTGCTCATTATTATTTTTTAATATATTAATTTGAGAAGAAAGCTGTAGTACAAAAAAAAATATCAAAAAAAAAAAAAAATCACTACCTTATACTGTCTCTTATCAACTAAATCATTTGCACAGCTCACAAAAGGTAATAGACCTGTAAATGAGCTCTATAAAAATTGACTGAAACTCTTCGACAAACTGAAGATTCAATTATTTTTTTAAAAATAAGGGCATCATTGGAGAGCAGAGTGATAAATAAAATATATTAAAATAGTGGGTGTTATTTCTTACTGGAAGTATGACTGCCATAATTTGATGTAGAAGGAATGCTAAATAAGCATGTCATTCATATAGGTAAAGATGACTTCATCAAAGTCATATTCCTGCCTCTGGAATTTTTTTGACATAGTCAGAAAAATAATCACCATTATCATCTTTAACTTCTAGCCATGACCAATTGAATTTATTCCTCACATCTTTATCGATGTCGATGCTCGACAAGTCTGAATTGAATTGCGATCCATGAACAGCTCAACCATTGTGAGAACATTAGAATAATGTAGCAATGAGCAAACTTGATTTTCAATCAGTAAATGACAGAAGAAAAAAACTTAAATAAATATGACTTCAGGCCAATACACTGAATTATTAAGTAGAAGTGAATTATCAAGAAGAAACTTTGGCAGGCGTAGCGGAAAAATTCAAAGAATCGAAATGAAGGTAAATCGCCACAAAACAGCAAGCTCGCTTGGGCTTGAGCAAAACAATGGCAGAAAACGTCCTGATTGCACGGGAATTAATTAAGCTACTTACCATTGTTCCTTATAATCAGGTACTCAATCAGTGAAGAAACGGTCAACCAGTTTGTTTACAACGTGAGGCAATCGAAATGTTCTTGTAGCAATCTATCCTAACTTTCGATTTGAAGGTGTCTACATAACGGACTTCCGGCATTCGCAATTTACTTTATCATAGTTTTGAGACTCGCCAGGTAAATGTGGTCAATTTTGGCTTAGATGAAACAGTGAAATTTATCGCTTGGTGGCTCAGTTAAAATTGGCTACAGTTGGGATCACGACGGGTTTGGAAAGTGAAAAAATAATTTAACGAAGGATGTGTGAAAATACCCAGGGAAGTGTTCAGACACGCCTTTTATAAAAAGCGTCGCTTAGTCTTGGCAATATATACATCGTTAATATAAACGGTCCCCATGAGCTATGCATAGCACTGTGGAACACTCCTAATTACTTTACGGTCATGGACTACGATTTGTGAATTCTTTATTTATTTATTTATTTATTTCTTTCTTTCCTTTTTTTAAATATTTGAATGTGACAAATTGACTGATTTCAGTTAATTGACTGAGAATTTACAGGTCTAAGGTAAATATTATCATAATTATGATAGTCTGACATCAGTGTCAACAAATGGAAACAAGAGTTTAAAAGATGTTTCACTTACACTACTTTGGAAGGCATGTACAAGAGAAGGGGAACAACAGGAGAATCCTTGTTGCCGTAAATGATGTAGCCTCTCTCTTGTAGATGTCTGCGGAAGTATCGGGCATTCCATGCAAGTTGCCTGATTCTCTTTAGACCTGATAGAAATCAAGGAAATTGGATTGCAGTGCAGGCTAATATATTGACTGTTCCAACAAGATTAGAAAGACAAACACTGTTGCATTTCCTCTCATGCCAAAAGATGAAATTTTGAATTTCAAGATTTAAAAATTAAAAACGTGATCAACATGAAAGGCATGATCAAATATTCTGAATGTTTCATTTCATTTTTAAAAAAAAAATATCAACACTGAAAATGCTTTGGAATAAAAGTTAAATTTGAAAACAGCATCTTTATTAAGACAAAATTGTCTCTAAAACATCATCTTTATTAAGACAAAATTGTCTCTAAAACATATCTATTGAATTAAGCAAAATTTACCACAAAACACATACAAAATTCAATTTTTATCAAGATTTGTTGACTTTTTAACAGGCATTTAAGCTTAAATGCTGGCTAACAAACTTTGCAGTGTTTGTTGAACCCATGACTTAAAGAAGTCAGGAGAACAGTTCAAGATAGAGACAATGCTTGAACCACTATTTTTTTTAGCGGTGGAAAGCCTCGACTATAGATCTACCCTCTCGCGGTACACAGAGTTGTCGTAACAGTAAGGTCAGAGTTCGAGCATCCATCGCCGCGAAGTTTTTTTTTCTCCACTCACTTTTCTGAATTATTAATGTTTATGTGCTTATGGAACTGCCAAATATTTCCAAACCATAAAATATGTAGTACAGTAATGAAGGGCAATACATATATTGTCCATATATTAGGAGTCATCGATTTTAAAGAAGGGACGTCAATTTAAAAAAAAAAAAATTAATTTAAAAAAATGAGCTTTTATATAATGCAATATCCACTAAACGTGCTCAAAGCACTTTACAAGGGGTCCCAAACAAACAGCAACATGTAATGTGTTGAACGAGACATGATGTCTGTTAGGCAATATTACATTTTTTTTTTTGACAGAGACAACACTGTTAATGGCCAGGTACTCATTTTACACCCGAGTATGCTGAGAGAATGTGAGTAAAGAGCCTTTTCCAAGGACTCAACAACGAGGATTGAAACCAGGACCTTCTGATCTGAAAGCGAGTGTCATACCACTAGACTACATAGCCACACATTAATAACTTTGGTAAACTTCAAAGCTTACTTTATCTTTAAAACAAAAGTCCCTTTATTTTCATTTGAATCAATTAACAGTGACAGTTATAGTTAAATCAATAATTGGATTTGAATTCATTAACCTAATTATTAAAAACAGGACATTTTCTTATCAATATTTTGAAATATCAAAATAAACATAACCTTTTGATTTACTAACCTTCCTTTGTGCCATCCTTGCCCATGATGATACTCATTGAACTGATTACCTGCTGGGCTACACAGGGTGACATGGCTGCTGAATATATTGAGCTGTGGGAGGATGTCCTCAAGTGGTTGATTAAACGCTGGAAGTAAAACAAAAAAATACACCCCAATACATTGGTATATTATAAATGAAAAATGAAACATCACTACATTTGTGGTTGAACACTCTCATTATAAAATCCATGGTGAATACAACAGAGATCTAGTCTTCTGATAACAAGTTATGTTAAAAATCCACTTAAAAAATAAAGGATTGGACAAAATGGATGAAAATTTCCATTTTAAAATATAGAAAAATTTCTATTCATGAAGGAAAACTAGATTTTACTTTATGTTTTTTTATCGTTGTTGTTATTGTTTTTGTTTTTTAATTCAATAGAAAGGATAATAGAATGTTACCTTTGTGCCTCCAATATAGCCACCTGCAGAACCAAAGCTCTTTGTAAATGTTCCCATTAGTATATCTACATCTTTAGGATTAAGGCCAAAGTAGTCAATCACTCCTTTACCATGGGGACCCATGGCTCCAATACTGTGAGCTTCATCTAAGTACACATAGGCTTTGTATTTCTTTTTGAGACGGAGGACATCTGGGAGTCGGACAATTGAGCCTTCCATACTGTAAACATAATTCGAATGAAATTTATCTTATTGGGACTTACAACATATATAAGCATACAAATGTTATCAGATTTAGGAGTAAATTGTGAGACTGCTGAATGTAACACTTATTATATCTAATTTTCTATATTCATACCTATAACAAATAATTAGACTTATGCATTACAAAACATCTAAATGGCTTTATTTCTAATGTTGTCTTCAAAGTGCAAAAATACAAAATAAGAAATAAGTTATGAACTGTTTATAAGTATTACTGTAGTGAAATGCAAATGTAATAAAAATCCAAACTTATTGACGAACAAATATGCTGATTAAAATATGGACTTGATAAAAACAAATAGCTGCATAAGTTATGTTGAGCAATACCCCCCCCCCCCCCCCCCCTGAAAAAAAAAATCATTACAAAAACCTTGTTGTGAAAGGACTTCGAAGATTATTCATTTGATTTTGGTGACAATTTATTTAATTTAATGTCTTTTTTATACTGAATCAAGTCTAATTCTGATTCCTTCCTTGTAGCCATAAATTAATTATGTTAAAAAAAGATTAAGATTTAAGGAACTAACCTGTAAACACCCTCTACAACAATGAGGATCTTTTTCCAAGGTCTGTGAGTTCTTGGCTGGCCTTCACACACTGCATCCCTCAATTTCTTTTCAAGATCTGTCATGTCTTTTATTAAAAAGTAATAGTCATGAGAATTTAACAAAATCAGGTCATTACAAATTTTGTCAGTGATATTGTATTATTATTGGCATGAGAATGCAAAATCATTTATTTTCTGAAAACATATAATTGAGAAATTCCTGTATGAAGAGAACATTAGGTTCACCACTTAAAAATGATGATGGGGATAAGATAAATGCACTTTTCACAAAAATTTGGTTGAAGAAAAGGCATTCTACAAACTTATGAACTCAGATATTTAAATCAATTATATGACACCAACCGAAATTAAATAGTATCATTATAAATGCGATAGTGCTTTGATAGATTTAAATGATGTTAAGTTTGTTCTGAGACCATACGGATGATGATTGATCTCTGAACACAGCCTTGTGTTTAGAAATGAGTCAATTTACACACATAACCCCTGTCTGCTCGGGTGTGAATGATTACCTGGCAATTGGCAGTGACAGAGATTCTAAGTGTGCTAGGACAAAAAGGGTGCTTGACAAGAGACAAATTGAAAGAAATATATTTTTCATTCCTAGCCTACTGGGGGGATAATGAAAAATTGTGAAAAGCAAAACAGAACTTATATGAACTTTTCAGCTTAACTTTGTTCCTTATAATGGACTCAAAACTAAAGATAAGTGCTTTTCTGTTGCAGTAAACTATAATCAAAATTCTCACTGTTATGTTTGAATGTACGGATAATGGCTCCAGTGAGACGAGAACCCAAGATCAAAGATGCATGGTTCAATTCATCGCTAAGAATAAGACAACCCTGTAAACGTAAAAGAAAGAACAATAAGTACAGCTATCAATGAAAACTGTATTGAATTTAATTATTAAACTATCATCAAGGTTGATTGATCACCTAAACTATTTCAGCACAGCTTCTCAAGAGCATACACCTTCATTCAAGAGCAAACACCTTCATTTTCTCTATTTTATACTTTTCTAAATGACATAAATGCTTGATTTCATCATTTTAATAACATTTCAAAATCACAATTCAAATTCACAACAATGTATCTATTAAAAACATTAAAACAATCTACACACATACAGATAAAAATATTCATGTAACTTTATATAACAGAAGACTAATATCTAACCTAACCTACATGAAAACTCATTAAACCTTGCAAAACAAGGAGAAAGTTGAGTTGTTTTAGGAAAAACAAGGAATTTAAGAAAAAAATGTTTGGCAGTAAATCACCTTCTCCATAAGAGCAGGCATATTGAGTGAATTTGTGGCAAATCCCATTGGCACAGTGATGGCTGCTTCCACACCAAGATACTCTGCAACCAAGTCATCAAGTTCTCGATGAATGTCCAAATAGCCTGTCGCAGTAATATGAAGGAAATAGTATGAAAGACAAATTTCTTTTTTTTTAAAAATAGTTTCTTTCATCATGAAGCATTTTCTCAGAACACTAAAATAGGATCAAACCATGACACCTGCTACACTACCAAACAACAACATAAGCCAAATCCATTGTGAGTTCTTTCACATCAAAAGTCAATTATGAATCAAATGTGTACATACCTGCAATCACCCCACAGACACAGACATAAGTACTAGTATATTTTTTGTAAAACATTAAAAATAAGTTATGTAACATTTATGCAAGCTGGATTGAGATCATTACAGTGAATATTTAGAAAGAAGTCTTTTTGACTTTTCTTTAAAACCATAGCATAATTTAATTTTGTCTTTGGTATTTTTGACAGTTTGCCCCTTGCAATTTCAGCACTGTTGGTTTGTGTTACAATTTATTCTTTAAAATATGTTATAGTTGCGCATCAAAATCCTAACACTAAGTCGGCTGTCTAAATCATAAAATAAGTAAGACAACTGTATTTGTAGAGTAGATAGGTACCAATATCATACATGTAAAATACATCAAGCAATAAAATATATTATTACCTAAAGTCATTGCACCCTGGATGGCTATTCTGACTCTCCCTCCTAACCCTTCTTAGTTCCAACGGTAATCCTTACTTTTGTCCTTCTCAATCCCCTGTTGACTCATTTATTTCCTATAGTCATCAGCCAAATTTTGTTTCAAAGTTGAAGAATTTTAATGCCATAAAGACCAGTCCTTTACACTTCTAAATCAAATAATTTTCCTTTGGCATTTTACTTTTTCTTTTGTCAACTTTTGATCATTTGTATTTCTTTTGGCCAGAAATGCTTCTAGTGAGAGTCGTATAAAAAAAATAAAATAAAAAAAAAAAAAAATAATAATAATAATAATGATGACGATGACGACGATGATGATGATGTATTATTGTTTTTATTTTAAGGAAATTGAATAAAGACAATTAAATAAAAATTGATCTAATTCAAATGCTGACCCTGAATACAAAACCACCTTAATTTGGCGGGTGAAACAATTAGTTGATAACTGAGATTAAAATAAAGCACTTTAGGGGTCAACACCCAGAGATTGGCCTCTTTTCCAAATATAGACAATCAGGTCAATTGAATGATCAATGTAGAAATGTCAATATGTAACACAATGACATTTTGAATGTCTTGTCATGTTTATCAATTGACTTAAACTGGTGTTATCAGTGAATTGATGAGGCGATAGTGAGATCTTAATTTCATTTGACACTTTCAATTACAAAAATCTAAGATAACCCTACAAAAGTAAACAATACTAGTCTTACTTTGACCTTTGTCTAGCATGTCAAAAACATGGTAATTAATGATAATATATAAAATCCATGGGAAAGATAGGAGTTGCCAGCAGTACTCAAAAGTTCAAAGGTGCTGCTCTCTGTCCACCAGTATGGCAAGCATAGCTGCCAACCCACCAAGCTTATTAAGAGGGAGTTTTGGTCAGAAAATCAGGGAGATTCAGAAAAAAATCAGGGAGATAAATAAATGTATCTGAATACTTTAATTACAATCGATATCATCCATGTAGAGCTATTTAACTTCACTAAAAAGAACGGATTCGGTATTGGCCTTTCCGATTATAAATCTACCACAATACCAAACGACTTAAACTCACTTACGTTTACAAAACGGAGGACCTGAATTTCACGTACGTTACCGAAAGAACCGAAAAGACCCGCATGGTAGGCTAACACGGGTTCTAGGCCTGGGCCTACAGTCAGGCTACCGCACGATAATGCGGGAGATCGGTGTTACGGGCGGGAGCGAACTAAAAATGCGGGAGTCTCCCACAATTTCCAGTAGGAATGGCAGCTATGGGCAAGTGACAAAAAGAGGATTGATATGGTAATAAAAAAATTATAAAATTATGTCTGCCATTCACCAAAATAGACCAACAGCTCAGTCCAAATCAATTTAAAAACAAGGATTAAATTTATATAAAATCAAAGCCTGGAGCAGAGGGCTGAACATTACCATGACTGCAGGTAATAGGAACAGCCTTACTTTTCTTTTTGTATTGAATAACAACATGCTACATAAAAGACAAGGTGGCTTTGTAGACAAGAAGCACAGTATAGTGGGCTTAGCTAGGGTGTGTGATAGAATCATTGTCTTCCATTCTTTTAGAGGAGAATCCTTGCTCACCTAACAGATCCCTAAAACGCAACATTCAACCAGGGTTGATAAGAAATCATTTCTAAGCATTGCATTTCGTTATCTGCAATTGATAAATAATTGTACCGGCTTTATTTCAAAGCAATAAAGATCATTTCACATTTAATCTAAGTTTTGAACACGTCAATTCAAATACAATGTTTTTTCTCTTTTTTTTCATTTTTTGTTCAATTCCCATTCGTGCTCAGCTTATGTTGAATTAATGAGAGTTAATTTCATGGTTTTTAACTCATGACTTGCTACAAGATGAGTTATAACAACCTTGGCCCAATATTTAAGATGCTTTGATAAAAATCACCCTATGTTTAATCAATGAAGTTAAAGATCATAATCTGACTTCAAAATAACCTAGTCCATTGTAATCTGTCAAAAGTTCATCCTTATCATAGTTTTATAACCTTTTAGTAATTAATGCTTTTTGTTTTTGCTTCAGCAGAGAAACAATTGAAGAAGAAGAAGAAGAAGAAGAAGAATAAGAAGAAGAAGAAGAAGAAGAAGAAGAAGAAGAAGAAGAAGAAGAAGAAGAAGAAGAAGAAGAAGAAGAAGAAGAAGAAGAAAGAAGAAGAAGAAGAAGAAGAAGAAGAAGAAGAAAGAAGAAGAAGAAGAAGAAGAAGAAGAAGAAGAAGAAAGAAGAAGAAGAAAAGAAGAAGAAGAAGAAGAAGAAAGAAGAAGAAGAAGAAGAAGAAGAAGAGAAGAAGAAGAAAGAAGAAGAAGAAGAAGAAGAGAAGAAGAAGAAGAAGAAGAAGAAGAAGAAGAAGAAGAAGAAGAAGAAGAAGAAGAAGAAGAAGAAGAAGAAGAAGAAAATCATCAACAACAAGATGAGGAAGAAGATATCATTTGTCAACTTTCATCTCATCTATCTTGTCCTTACCCATTTCTTGTCTACTTGCACAAACACTAACACCGTACTTCTTTGTTATCTCTTCCACTTTGTCTGCGCAAGGGCCAGAATTCTCAGCAAATCCCAAATAATTGTATGAGCCAAAATTCATAACATTCAACTTTTTACCTGTTAGCCTTGTTTGGATAAAATAATAAATGGTAAATTATTGAAGTTTTATTTTATCACTCTTGTAAAGGAATTTCCGGTTATGAAAAAATCTAAATTTATGAAGAGTTATCATAATCTATTAAAATTTTAAGCATGATCAATGTAATTTAAATATTTTGATGTTCACATAATCCATTATGTAAAGATTGAAATAAAATAACTTAATAATAAAAACACACACATTGAATACAATCAGCGAAAACACAGACATACAAAATAATTTGAAAACAGAGAAAGCAGTAGAGAGAAAAATTAATAAGAACCCTTCCGATAAGTCATACGATAGACAAAAAAGCAATGAACTAAGAAAACTATTATACATGTAGCCTGAAGCCTTCTTTAGTAACCTTGTTCATTCATGGACTTTTAGAATTACTGATAATTTCAAGATAGGGATGAATCTGATTTCCTTGTCCAATGAAAAGAGTCATAACTTGCAAAGCCCCAACATAAATGCTACCAGTCACTCAGAAATTACCAGCATCAAGATTATGCATAGGATAATGAGGTCTAAAATCTTATATGGTGAAGATAACTCCACTTCAATCAATGCAAATTTTACGCAATTATCCAATATCCTAAGAACCACTGATATGAATATAAAGATATGTAATTTAATATAAGTGAGACTTTTCCAGGCCTTGATTGACAAAGTGATAATGATTTATGTACAACATAATAAAAGAGATGAAAGAAAAAGTGCCTGCATCCTGATTTGTAACATAAATAGCCGACTTGCAATTGTATCTTGCTATTACAATGATAGCAAACTCTAGCCTGAACATTCTGCTCCGGGGAAGACGCTTTATATATAGAACCCTCTCAAGAAAATATGTATCTGTGAAAAGGCAGTGACAGATCTAGTAAGTGTGCTCGTTAATAAAAGCACCAGATGATTTATCCTGTATGAAATTGAAATTTGGTCTCAAATGGCCAGCTTAAAAAGATAAATGAAGCGTTGTGAAAACAATGAAATACACAATTTAAATGTGAACATTGCGAACATTTATCTATTCACCTTTAAACTAACATAAGACAACTTTATTGATTCACAAAAGCATGAAGCAAGCAGGTTTGTGAATCATAAGAGGTCAGATAAAGAAACAGTGTCAAAATGTATGAATATGAGATTGATGAAATGATATGTTTGTAACATGTTCTTAAATTAAATTACAGCTTAAAAACAATCTTTGAAAATACACACAATGAGGGAGGGTAAACAGTAGTAAGACAAAGAAAAGAAGGAAAAAAAAAAGAGGTATATTGTATGGAATTGTTGGAAGTCTTCAACAGATGTACAACTGGGAGGACCACAACATACTGGTTACATAAAAGTATATATATAATATAATAAGGATATATGTTTTATTAATTGAATTTAGAAAAGAAAAAAAAGGAATAATTATGTAAAAGATCAGCTCAGGAAGTGCTTTTGAATGGTACAAAAAAACAACAATCTATATTGGAATGTGATTAAGTCATCTGTAAGTTAACAAAAACCAAAGCATTAAGCACATATAGAGACAATTAACTTTGTTTCAGAAGAAAAATGTTCATGAGAATAAAAACCAACCCTATTATTTATGTTTAATTATCTTTTAATTTTACAGCAAAGTTTATTTGATTTATTAACTTCTTAATATGAATCAAAAGCACTTTCAAACTTCTCCTTTACCTTCTTTAACACCTGAGTACCAAACATTAAAATTCAGTGACATGGGATATAATGGTTAAAAAAGAAAAGTTAAAATTCTTGGGACCCAAATCACAAACCATGTACGGAACTCCCGGACCTTTCTGTTATAATAGCATGATGAATTTTTGAAATGTCTCATTATGATGACACACTGGGAGCCAATAGGCAACTAAAAAATGATAAAATAAAGTGTTATTTCATGTGTAAACTGAAAAAAATTTCAAAAATTTAGAAAATTTTTATTTAAAGAATCTAATGAGAGAAAATAAAAACTAAAATGAAAAAATAAAAAATAAAAATATGGCAATCAAAAGAAAACAAACTTGAAATTTGTGAACAAACTGCTGTTCAAACCAAGGCATCACTCAGCAGGCACTAGACACAACAGTAACGAGTGGAGTCAAAGAAAAGTGTAATTAATTTAGTCGAGTATGAAACAAACAAAAAAAATGACGTGATGACATCTGGTGGAAAATAAAATTTAAAAAATCCAATGGTTTGTGTTTTGTTTATTTGTTCTTTAATTATTTTTTCTTCATTTTATTTTTTTTTCTTTGAGTTATTGGGTTTTTTTTTTTCTAAGAAAAATCATGGTTGTTAATTAAGGATCAACAAAGGGATATCACAATGTAATGTAAAACACAATCCAAAGATTAGGACAACATCAAGATATAATTCATAAATGTCTAAAGTAAAAAAATAAAAATTAGTAATTTGGTCAATAAATAATATAATGACGGATGGAAAAGAAAAGACTGAATAAATACATAAGAAAAATAAACTAAAATACAAGCTAATTACATCATCACCAAACATATAAGTTGGTGAAATTAAAGTGATCTATGGGAGTCAAACGATGTAGAATATTTGCCATTTATTAAAGGTGAAAATGTCTATTTATATCACAGGATAAGCTATCCTTTGTAATGCTATGATACAAATAAATTATTCATAAAATTCTAAGTCAATCAGTCGTAACAATTACCACTATCATGACCATAAGACCACAGAAAAAAGGTAAGCAAGAAAAGAGATATAGAAAGAGGGAACTAGGAAATTTCATTCTGACAGGATAAGAAGTAATGCATTGTGGAATAACATGCTTCAACACAGCCGTTTAGGTTGAATGCGCCGATGAAGTGGAAACTTCTCTACCTGAAAGCACTATTTTAAGACAGCCAACAAATTGTAATCAGAAGCAAATTATTGATTGGTTATCATACCATGTTCGGGTAAGCAAATCAAGCTGTTAAACTGAGGGAAAATGGGTTCATAACCATTTGTAATGAATAAGCCTACAATTAAGAAGCCATTGCCCAGGATTGATTGATGCAAAGCAATGGTATCTAGAAGCTTGAATATGACAGCTTGTATTTGTAGTGTTGCAGCATGAGAATATGTAAAATCACAATCTCTTAGACAAAAAAAAGGAACCTATAATTTATAAAAGCACCCAAATTAACACTTTAAATCATCAAACGAGTACAAAGAGATAACTATGTATAAATTATTTCATGCACTTGGATGAATTTAGTTGATTTCAAAATTATAGAGAAACTACAGCCAAGTTTAAGCTAAAAGATTACTAGAAAACAGGATTTGAACATTAACAACTCCATGAACGGTTAAAATGGTGGTCAGACTAAAACAATAAGTAAATTATACGAATCATCATTTGTAAAAACCATGCCACATGATTTAAGCAGATAAGATAACACCAGGTAAAAGAGTAATTTAACAAAAGACAACAGCATCTTTTAAGTGAAAAAGAAGAGGTCGGCTATCCACTGGAAGATGTATTTACAATTCAATCACTACAACAGAAGAAATTAAATAGTAACAACCCCACAAAAAGAAAGATCAAGCAAAATAAGCAAAACATGAATATAAGAATAACCTCAAAAACATTTTTGAAAAATAATCTTTAAGCATGGCAGCAACGGAATCAGAAACCATAGTTCCAGGTTGATATAACAAACACTAGTCAACAACTGTAATTCCAAATCAGTTATTTTAAACAAATATCAGAAAAAGATCAGGTCCTCTTTTAATGAGCAGTTTCTTTCATTAAAGAAATTAAATTTTACAAATTCTTTTGCATTACATTAATAGATTGACAATTCTTTATCAATCCATGACAATCAAGTCTATCTCTTCTGAAGATCTCATAGTCAAAATTAACATAAGGAATTTAAGATAATACTCTTTTAATGACCTAACTTTGCAATGTTTTATGAAGTGATTAATGCAGAAAAAAATACAGAACAAAATGTAATAATGAAGTGGTCAAACAAACAGAATTTGTTAGTCAAAAGAAGAAATAATGTTATAGCTGTTAACAGGCTAATATTCTTTTGTTCAAATGCTGAATCAAATGAAGAAGTAAATTTATTACATGCATGCTCGTTTTAGTTTTAGTGAATCCCCTCTATGCCATCAACTTGGCAACAATGTGCTTCATTATGATGTATAAATCAAAGCTTTAACTAAAAATCAATTTATCCCTCGGGCATGAAAAAATAATAAAACAAAATATAAGTTTCTCCCATCACCTTTTTTAATGTAGAAAAATGTGTATTGTGTCATTTAAATTAATATGCAAACTAGTGCTGCTCTTGTACTCAGAATACTTGTTTAAAAAATAAAAGTGAAGTCAAAGCTTCAATTATAAATATAGTGCTTATTGATAACTTGAACAGAAGGTGAGAAAAGCCAAGACCTGTGAATCTTTTTCATTCAACGAATCCAAACAAATTTAATTAGCTGCGTCAGCACATGAGGATGGAAAGGGAAGTGGAATGGCAAAAGATGAGGATTGCAAATCTATTGCTATTTTATACATACTCAAAGTTCCATCCATGATCAGGAGAAATCCTCTCCATCACATCAATTCTGCCCCCTGCACAACTGCTGACGGGGCGATTCCAACAGTCTCTTACTCGTCTATATAAGTTTCGGTTGTAAAACCCCTCCCAGCTCATAAAGAGAGGCACAAAGCCCTGGTTAATGATGGAATCATAAGGGATACAAAGAATAAAAAATGATATCATAGAATGAGGGAAATAATCAAGTCTTGGAGGTAAGAGGATATCTTGAGAGGAGATGCATCATTCTCATCTTGCAGAGAGAATTTCTTTTTCTTTTTAGAAAGGAAAAAAAAAGGTAGAGAAAAAAGCCCTTCCTTTGTTGATTAAAATCAATAAAAGAAACATCATATCAATAACATTTCATTCAACGTATTGTGTAATTGTCATTATCAGTGTTTATCCACATTCAATCTCAAAGTCTCCTCATTCACAAATAAAAAAGGGGGGAAGTAAATAAGGTAATTCTAACTAATGCTGTTACCACCACACAAAAAAGCTCATATATGCATATTCAAATTAATAGTCCTGAAAAAAGTGCCCCTTCTTTATGTTGAGTTACAAATTTGAGAATTTGAATGCTACTACACAATAGTTTACTTAGGTTTTATTTTTCTTGTGTGATGACATCTAATAAAAATATTTCATTAAATCATTTGGAAATCATCCAAGTTTGTGACTATAACAATTTGACAAAGATTTAAACTTTCATGCTAGCCATAACCAAGTCAATGAAATAAGTTCATCCATTAATCAAATAAATTGTAGTTTAAATTTGAAAGCCTTTGGGGCTTATGACTATATCATGGTGAAAATTCAGGATCAATACCCCCACCCCCACCTTAAATTTAATAAAATGTAGTTTGGAGCCTTTAGAGTCGATGGGCGTATTGTGGTGGTAATTCAGAATTCAACAACCCCCACCCCTACATTATCTCCTGTGAAAAGTAGGATTTTTCAATCCTTTAGTTCAATGTTTTGTTCCAACTTACGTCTTAGTCTAAGTTCCATAATAAATTGAAAGGATTTATGCAATAAAGATAATGAATATGAACTATTTCAATGGTCATATGATCACAGGGAAGACTCATCATAAAAATTATTCACAACAACGGAATGATCCATAATTAAAAGAGGATGCACACATCTTAATGAACACCTGAAAAGAATGAGTCTCATTAGTAGTAAAAAATTCAAATCAATAAATCTGAGGAAACAAGAATCAAATGAATATGATTAAAAAAAAAAATTTTAATTGTTAATACAAGCCACAGAGTTTGCATGTAGATTAATCGGACCATTCTGAAATAAAAATGTAATGGAAAAGGTCCAGCTTAAAAATAAAGGTCCCCTCATCCACAAATAACTTTGAACTAATTACAGTCAATCAAAATAAATAATAAGAATGATTCATTCAGCCATGTCAGTACCAAAGGCAATATATCAGATGGAAGTACTATTATCATGCCATGCTCAATCAATCAACTGTTCTGCGTTTAAAAGAAGAAGAAAAATAATAAATGATTGAATTAAAGAAATAATATGACAACAGAACTTGCAGAGTACATGTAATACAAGGTGCTAAGACAATTCAAACAACATTTAAAAAAAACAAAAATACAAATATAATCAAGCACTCAGATTAAATATTAAATGCCCCACATATAAAAAGCCAGCAGAGTAGATTTTCAATTTAATGTAAGGCAATATTTCTATACCCGGTGCACCTGCATCATATATTCTAAAAACATGACAGATACAGACACGACATGAACAGATGGACAAGACATACATTAATAAAAGGAAGAAAGTATTTTTAAACTAAACAAAACAATATTCAAACAACAAGGTTAAAATAAATAAGTACAACACGAATCAAGACAGATGAAAAACCATTACAGCTGGACTGCACAGAAGAAATGAAGTGCAGGGAAAGAAAGGAGGTTTTCGTTTTTGTTTATGTTTTGTGGGGGGTGTTTATGGATAGGTACATACTCAAACGTCCAACCATGGTCATGTGATATGCGATCCATGACAGTGATCATGGTACCAGGATCGCTGCCAACCACCCGATTCCAACAGTCTCTGATTCTCCTGTAAACATTTCGCGTGTAAAAACTTTCCCAGCTCTGATACATTGGGACAAACCCCTGAAGGAGGAAAAAAAAAGTATTCAAAAAGGAAAATGAAATTTACTAGATTAAAACAAAGGCTGTAAGCCAAAGATGAACTAAATAGAAAGCAATATAAATTCTGATTTGACAGAAATTGAAGTAATTTACCATACATTTAATGAACTGACTACTGTTAAGAGCCTGATTTTGTTTGACAGAAAATGCAGAGTAATAATAGGCATTGAGCAAAGTGAGTAAAAACTAGAGAATATGCTATAGCTTCTGCTTCCTTTCATATAAGCACCTGGACAACTCAGATTTGAAGGTTTGACAGGGTCAAAATTCTGGCGAAATGATCTGATCATGTAGTCACGAACAAAGACTGTCACATATTCTATCTTATTTCTACCTGAGCTTTTGAACATTTAGACATATGAAATGTTTTAACGGCACAATGGGTTTCCATGTCATCAATCTAGACACAATAATTAAATATAGGTTTCTAGTTTGTCCATATATTCTTGCAAGTGAACTGAATAAATAGGTGAACTTTCAGATATTGACAAGTTGAAAGAAATGACAGTGTGGTTATAAGATATGCAAATGAGGGTAACAATAATAGGACATACAAGGCCAATTTTCCGACTCTTTATTTGGGTTTTGTTTCATCATACAAGGTACACAACAAAAACAATAATATTTGACTGTTGACCATAAGTATTTAGGGTAGTCCTTTAAACACATTTGGTTTTATTATTTTAATTTTATAAAGTGAACATTCTTTATTCCTTTTTTGTTTTGTTTATAGTCTCATTTCTATATTTATTCATTTATTTGTCATTTACAAAGACTCATTGTAATTGATAATGACAAATACCTAAAAATAAACTTTTTCCAAGATACCCAAAATATCTAAGTGATGATAGGACTTAAGTATAATATAATAGAAACTACAACAACAAGAGAAAATAATAAAGCGCATTATATGCAATTATATTGAAAACTTTTACTAACATCTGCTGAGGCACCACATCCATTGTTTAAACTTAAGGCTATATCCTTTCCAGAATAATGTCAGCAGCAAAACAAAAAGCGAAAGCAAATTTGAGCAGCTCAGAATGCCTCAGAGAAATTGAGAAGAATCTTCATATTTTAGAAACTGTCATAAAATGAATAACCTTCCATTGTTATGTACAAAATCGTGGTATTTCATTTTATGAGCTTTTTCTTTTAAAATTTCTTGCATTAAAGGCATATTGCATATTGGCTCTGCAAACTGATATGATATTCATTTTTACTGAAAATGGTTTTGACATATATGTATGTAATTATGGACCATACCACTTACTTGCTTTTTACAGGAGTAAAAGTCGTTAGATTGTTTTATTAAGGCCTTTGTACTTTTGGCAATAAAAAAACCACACATCAGTCCTCGGTAAATCCCATGTTAGAATGTAGGCATATTGCCATTAATTATGGTTATTAATCTTAATTTCAAAGTTTTCACATTGCTGCCCAAAAAATATTTTTACAATCCTTAATTTGTGGTTTAACAAAAAGGCACATCATTTTATTGTAAGGGCATGTCCGTTTCCTATCATAAAAAAAGAAGCACTCTTAAGGAAACATCTCTTGTAATATTTAAATTGCTGCCCTCAATCTAATTTAAAGAGAATATATGAGACAGGATGTGAAAAGAGAGTGAGATATGAGAGTTTTTCACTTTGCCATCTTGGTTTTTCAAGGACTTGGTTGTTTGGGAGATTAAACTGGTAGAACTGACTAAAGATCTGTTTCTTGCATTTCTGTCCATCCATCAGGAAGATGCGGTTAACAATAGATTAGGTGAGAAATTATTGTTCCAGCCTTCAGAAACCAGGTAAAACTCCCGCTCAATAGGCATAATGACTCCATAGGCATGATGACTCCATAGGACTATCACTGCATCTAGAATTTGAACTTGCGTTTCCAAACATTTCAGCAACTCTATCTCCATTTGTCAATCCACCTTGTACAGAAATCGTAAAATATTGTTTTTGACTTCTCAAAATTTCCTCTTTGACTTGGTGGGCTCAAAATCTCAGAATTTAAAATTTCAAGCAACAAAAATGATTAACTATAAGATCAAAATCATTCAAAACAAGGCCTCTTCATCGTATATAACTGTTTATAATATTAAAGCATTCTTAAATTCTTAAAGGCAGTCTGCGCAGAAGCAAGGCATAACCACATTCCAATAAACTGCAGCAACCAGATTGATAATGACACTATATAAATTAATTTTAAAATGTGGAGGGGAAAAGTCATCTTAAAAACGTGTATTTAAAATTTTGGTAAAACGATTTGAAAACATCAATTGCATATAAAATAAAAATAATTTGAACAGAAGTTTTTAAAAATATAACATGACAAAATAAGAAACAGTTAGGGCTTGGAAGTTGTATCTAAATATGGCAGACAATAACCAATGACTCAAATGCAATCAACCTGGACAAAGAGGATTTTGAATTAGATTGGTAAAAAAAAATCCATATAAAACAATATACAGGAGGAAGAAAGCAAGTTGCACGTATTCAACTTAAAATGATTCAAAAAGCATGAATTGTTGCTTAATATTAATATCATAATCGTCTTGAAAACATTTATGTTTTCTAAAGGTGACTGAGCATTTTAATTTCGCTTATTGTACCCTGATCAGCTTTTCTTTATTCTATTTTTTTTTGGACACAATTTGTCTACCGATATCTAATCATGCAAGTCATATGTATGCATCAAAACAACGTTTTACTTTAACATTCCAGAGCAGCATTGAAATTTCATTCTAAGTATTGTAGCTTTGAATTCCTGAAACTAACCAAAGGCTTGCACTAATACCCAAAAAAAAAAAAAAAAAAAATTGAAATCATATGGCCATGTGACACTGGTACTCAGTCAGTAAAAAAAAAGTCTCACGCAAAACTGCCAGAAATTAAACAACTTTAACAGGGTGAAAATGTTCAAAGCACTGAAATCTGAGACAAACTCGTCCATTTGTCAAATTTCTTCTTGCTCAAAAATTCATAGTTTCATACTTTCATCGCTCTAAAACTACTTAAAAACATCAAGAAACTCACAAAACTGGCTCCCATGAATTAAAATGTTTTGTCTTACTTATTTACAAATGGCCATATGTTCATATCAAATAAATTTTGAATCCATAACGACGGGATGAACAAACGGCAATGAAGCGAAACATGCATACACCCAGTACTAAGATCCATAATGAATCTTTTAACTTTTAAATCCCTTTTCCGTTTTATCTTTTAAAAAACAAACTATAAAGGCAAGCTTCCCACATTGTAAATTATTCCATGATATTAAATCTTCACCTTTTTATTAAAATAACTTTATCATAAAAGCTAAGCATTGGAGTGAATTTAAAAAATAGATTAATTTATGATGTATACTATTAAGGAAGCAGTGATTCAAATTGTATTTTCAGGATAATTGGATGAACATACAAAATGTTAAATGTGGCTTTATCTAAAAATTGTCCAGTCAGCTCTTTAAATTAAGGCAGATAAAATCAATTACATAAAAAAAAAGTTTGAATCCTGTCAGCATACCTGAGAAATAAACATCTCCCTCATCTAAGTCAAATAAAGCAATAGCAGCTTTATAGACTGAGTAAAATTTTAAAAGCCACCATACACTACAAATTCAGGGGTCGATCTCTCTAAAGCAAAAGGATAAAACATCTCTTTAAAAATAAGTCTGTCATGAAACAACGAGAAATTAAAAATGTATACATACAACTGCCAATGTATAACTTAAATACTTCCCCTTCATGCATTTCATTCACAGTTATAATCATGAATTGATATAATTTTTGTTTTATAAAGATATTTATTTATTCATGTATTTTACATCACAATTACCTGAAACACATTGGATCAACTGTTATTGTTTGTAAAATAAGTAGTCAACCAATAGTAAATTGGAACACAAATTCTCCAACGAAATGTAAATCGGAATTTCTCATAAAAGCTTTGACAGATTTCACTCTATCATAATATTATATTATTTCATTACCAAAACAATTTTATCTTGAAAAATTAATCTTTTCCTTCGTAATCATCTTAACATGCATATGTTTAACATCATTTTACTGTGGTCTCTGGCTAATCAAGGTCACTATTGTACTGGTGTTTTTCAGTTGTCTGAGAGATAAAATCAAGACTTGGAAGAAGAAAGGTAAAAACTAAAGGTTGAATTATGTTTATGACAATAGAGATCAGTCTTTTGAACTCGTTTAGATATAGTATTTCCCAGAAATATAGCCTACTTTTCACTAACTGGTGGCCACAACACTTTCGACTCATATTGCAACCCCATTCACAGAACATTTTGTCACAAATCACTGTCGTATCAAAAAGGTGTAGATGAAAAGCATTGACTCTCTCTCTCTCTTAGTTAAAGTGAGTCCTTAAATATTTAATAAATTAAATAAATTGATATAGAGCTAAAAATATATGTTTATAATTAATACATAATATACATTCTGGAAAGGCAACAACACCGGCAAACATGAATAACAAATAAATCCAAAAACTTTTTTTTTTTAAATAAAAAAAATCAACCTATCTTTTAAAGACAGCCATTCAAAATTGAATATGTCTATGTCAAGTTAGTCTATAGTAATACCTCGGGAATTTCTGATCAACGTCTGAGCAATAAGTAACTAATCAATTCCATAACTGGTCCCTAATAAAATCATTAATAGGGACTTTTAAATAATTTAAATGCTCTAATCTCCACCCCAAACTAATTAAAGTGTGTCAGGTTGAAAGGTCACTCTCATTATCCAAGGGATTGTGACTGATTCTTCTTTTTTACAGACCAAACCCGAGCCATCTGGCAGCTCACATACCAAAAAAAAAAAAAAAACAAAAAAAACAAAAAAAACAAAACAAAAAAAAACAAAAACAAAAACAAAAAACAACAAACAACTGGATTTTAATCAGTAACTTAAATACAACCCACTATTACTACGTAAAGATGTCATACCACCACCTCCCCCTCCTTCCCCTTCAGCAAAAATGTTTAATTAAAATTTCATCATTAGAGACTCCACCTTACACATTTATATATATTACCCAATTTAAAGATTGTAGGAGCCCAAAGAGTTGCTTATATCTCCTGTATCAAGAATGGGAAATGTGTTTAAAATTGCTATTTTTAAGTTCTGCCTACAAACTCTAAAAATCCACAAAATATTTTTTAAACAAATAGATGAAAGCAAACAGTTACTTCCCTAAAATAATTTACTTCTGCATTTCGTCAAGTGTAAAGTAGGAAAATGGTTAAGATTCAGCTTCACACTTTTTCCTCTGATTGTTTGAAACATTCATGAGATAACTAAAAAATATAAAATAAAAAGGGTAACTGTTGATGGAATAATTTTCAATTTTAAGTAAAAAGATTTGTTTCAGGCAATTTTCATGATTTTTTATATCGAGATATATCCCCCCAAAAATTCTGATTCATATATTGACGTACTAATTAATGTCAGAAATGCTCACCTCGATAGAGAAACTGCTAAGATTCTTATTTTTTAAAAAAGCAAAATCACCACCCATAATTCCTGTAATGCTCAAATCTATAAACACAGATATATGTGAGTAAAAGCTCACAAATAATAGTAATAACAATTGTAACCAACACACAGACAAATGCATTACTTGGGTTGCTTGTTATCTGTTGGAGAGAATTAAATAAGTTCTGTTTATCTCACCACAGCCTAAAGATGGCAATTAATAGCTGGTTGACATCTACTTTCTTATACACAGCATTAGACAGTCTAAAAATGGCTGGTGTGATTAACATATACTGTGGTCAAGAAAATTCTACTTTTGTTAATGGTTTAATCACTGTATTAAGTATTAACCAATCGCAAGTGAGAGTTTCTTGATTAGGTACTAATTGTGATTTTTAATCAACATTGTGATCTGACTGTGGTAATTAATAAAAGTGTGCTCTTGGACTAAATAATTTGTCTTTAGGGTCTATTCCAAGGGAAGACTGAATAATCTTGGCATCAGTTGCAGTCCAGTCCCATTAAAAGAACTAGGACGAGGTGACTTGTTCATAGCACGGCCAGTAGTCAAACTCGGTACCTTTTGGGTACGAAACAAAGACAGTACCGTTATGCCATGTTAACCCAACTGCCTGGAAGTGACTTAATCTGTTCAACATTTGGAGAAATTAATCAGGAAGGGATTCACTGATTGAAAGGTAATCTATTCCCCTCCACAATAAAAGGTGTTACAGCCCCATAAACATCTTTATGTAACTAACTTGAAAATTCAAGACAATTATATCTAACCTAACTTAAATTCAACCAGACCTGATTCAACGTACCTGTTTCAATAAATCATCAACTAACAGCATCCACCACTCATTGAGAATTTGGATATATAAAAAGAACTAACGCTCAGTCCCATTCGAAACAATTGTACTTGGATATAGACTGAAATACATCAATCATAAAATGATATAAGCAATTTCTACCTATGACTTAAAATAATCCTCATTGTCAAAACCTCTATCATTACAACAGATTCTGATAAATGAGGCTGGCGTCTGATATGAGATTGACAAGTAATTATCACTCATTTAACGGTACAACATAATCCCAAAGTAATATATCTTTTAAATATTTTAAATATTGATAAATCTAGGCAATGACATTAATTGGCTACTCATTATCACTGAAACAATGTTATATCATAATTCCGAAACCGATCACTTTAAAATCATTCAGCACCATGTGCAGAAAATGTAACAATTCAAAGGCTAATAAATGAGTGAATTATAAGAAATACCTCTAATTTAGGTTCTGTGCAGCTTTTGTCCTTCTCAATGCCATAAGCACGCAACAAGTCACGAATCTGTCCAATGACAACCAGCAAGGCATACCCCAAGTATGTCAATATGGCAATAAGAAGAGGAGTTTCTTCAAAGGACTCATAAAAATCTGTCTTCCATTTTGCAGCCTAGCAAGAAGAAAAGATAATAATAATTATTTACTTATACAGGTTCAACTTCGACATATAAATGCTCAGCGGCACTCTCAATTTCACATGTCAGAAAAACATATCATTCACTCAATAAATTTAACAATACAACTCATTTATTTTGAGAACAACAAAGATATAGAAACACACACACAATACACACACACTTTCACCAATCATCTTCACTAATATTAATAACTTATTCTAACCACAACCTTTGAATGATTCATTTCAATAAAGGTTTGAAATTTTACAAACATTTAGATATATGAACTGAAAATGGACTATTTGAAATCAAGATCAAAATTGAAATAAGACAAAGTTAAAATTAAACTTAGATATTTGGGGTGCTATGTATGGGAAACAATTCATACACCGAGAGGAAAAATATCCCTGTCTTAAGGTGTTTTTTTAGAGACTGACTGTCCAGAATTTTTTCTTTAAAATATATCTAGAGAGAGCGCATTCCACAAGATGGGCCACTTTCAAGAAAAAAGTTATTAAGAAGAGACAATCTATTTCTTTGGACAATCAAAACATAATCTTCAGCCATGTCATGTTGGATTATAATTTTAACATAAATTAATGAGGTATAAGGGAGCTTAATTATTTAAACATATTTGAACAATGCTAAAAGTTTTAAAAACTTTCACTCGCTGGCAACCAATGGAGCTTATATTAGAAATTCTTTAATAGGGTCAAATTTCTAAATAA
The DNA here is from genome assembly GCF_034508935.2 of Berghia stephanieae. Lineage (NCBI taxonomy): Eukaryota > Metazoa > Mollusca > Gastropoda > Nudibranchia > Aeolidiidae > Berghia > Berghia stephanieae. The sequence continues at coordinate 85,492,622 of NC_088360.1, read as the reverse complement.
GTTTTGCAGCTCTATTTTGAATGGTTTGCAAACATAATCATTTAGATGGTATATCTGAAAGCAATGAATGCAGTAGTCATATCTGCTGGTTATCGAAGCATGAATGATAATTTGTGTAGTGCTCTCATCAGGAGGATTTTGAATTTTACCAATATTTCTTGAGTGATAAAAGCAAGATTGGCAAGTTTTTGTTATATGATTCTGCACTGAATCAAAGAATGCGTCAAGATTTCTTATAAATGGCATTTGTTCTATATTCAAATTTAAGTCTCCTATGTCAATACTAACAAGTTTTTTGTTTTTTTTTTCCTTTGTTTATTGGTGCAAAGCAATTAAAGTTCTCTCTGAGAATCATTTAATTTAGTTTATTTTCTAACATCCAATTTTTAATTGCTATGTAACAATTTTCTATATTCAATTTTACTGTCTGCTCCTGTCCAGGATGAAAAGTGGAATGAGAAGTTTGTCAGTAGCATATAAATAGTAATTAATACTGAACAACTTGCTGATGTACATCGCTGGTGCAGTATACAGAGAAAACATGAGGGGTCCCAAAATAGAGGGCCACAACAATGAAGTTAATAGGAATGTAAATTGTCCAATAGGGGAGTTGATTTAGACTGAGATTTATTTTCAAGATAAGCTGTAATCCATTTTAATGGAGTTCCTGTGATTCCAAAATGTTTTTTTTTTTTTGTAGAAGCTGCTTAATTTGTCTTGATCAAATGTGTCAAAAGCAATGGGGTCTAACAACACCAACAGAACACATTTACCCTGGTCCATAGAATCAATTTTATCATTGTGGACACTGTACTGTGCATTGGTCTATAACCGGTAACTTATTTTTTTCCAACGACAGAAAGTTAACTTCCGCAATTTCCACATTCTGGGACAATAGGCATGCCTGTAAGACAGAGGGGCACTCTGTAACTCTCCTTACAGTTTCTCAACAGGAAGATAAAAATTGGATAGCATTCCTTCAAATCAGAACTCTCTCAAAGTAAGAGTAATATAGAGAATTTGCTCAGTCACCATAAAAATCTGATCTTTCTGGTGTTCATTTACCTAATTCAGACTTATCCGACCTGCAACAAAAATCTGACTTTCCAACTACCCTGGACAATCTGTAGATAGCTCATTAGATTTTGTCCAACTCCAAAAAGACTGATCAGTTACAAAATAATACTTAGCCCAAAAGGCTCATGAAGTCAGATCTTGTCCTGGCTTCTGAGCTGCGTGCTACAATTTGGATATGATCCTTGTCAATCAATTTAAAAAATGCTCTCCACAAAATTTAACAGATCTAGCTATCCAGTCAATGCTAAATAGAGCAGAGGAAACTGTGCAAAATACCTTTCCTATCAGCTTAACCTTCTGGCACTGACAAAAGTGATGTACAACACACGTTCTTTGAACACGCACTTCACAAATTTATGGGTTCAATGAACAAGGACAAAATTCCCAAATTATGTCCTTCACTATATTAGTAAATTTTTCACTGCATCCTCGAATGGTTTCAACGAACTAAACTGAGAGAGAGAGAGAGAGAGAGAGAGAGAGAGAGAGAGAGAGAGAGAGAGAAGAAAATGACAGACACAGAGAGAGAGAAGAAAATGACAGACACAGAGAGAGAGAAGAAAATGACAGACACAGAGAGAGAGAAGAGAAAATGAAAGTATTAATATTGATAACATCACTTTGTGACACTAAATGTTACTCCGTGGCGGTATATTTTATTACGAAGTGTCCTCATACACGGTAACTTTAGGCAGTTTAGTGAGCAGCAGCAGTGGGAGTCAAATTGTGACCCAACTCGCCCATAAGAAAGTTATGATTGGAAATTGTTTTTCGCGGTTACTAAAAGTTTTAGGGGGGTTCAATTAAAGATAATTAACTTCATTATAAAGAGGAATATCGCGGACATTTTGGTATCATTATTTTCGTTACTAACCGGGCACCTAGCTCAGGATCTACGTACACGGTAACATTTATACACGGTAACCTTGCTTCTCGCCTTTAATTGGTTAAATTGTATTGTTTGATTTTTAAAAATAACACACACACACATAAAGAGCGAGGCCCATCCATTGCTTGTTGTATTGTAGTTGTAGCGGCAAACCAGTTACCGGAGCTACAGTGTACGTAGATCCTGAGGCTAGGTGCCGGTTACTGTGTACGTAGACACTGCCATTTTATTAATATATAAATCTAGAGTAGAGTTAAGAGTTAGAGTAGGCAGTTTAGTGAGCAGCAGCAGTGGCAGTCAAATTTTGACCCAACTCGCCCATAGGAAAGTTGTGACTGGAAATTGCCGTTCGCGTTTTGGGGGGTTCAATTAAAGATGCATAACTTCGTTATAAAGAGGAATATCGCAGATATTTTGGTATCATTATTTTCGTCTTTCAATTTCCTTTTAAATGGTGCCAATTACGGAAAAATCCATTAATAATTCCAGAAGTTATATGAAGTTAAAATTTGGCAATTTTCAAATGCATTTATTTTTTTATTTACCGCGTGTGTTTTTAAAATTTAAACGCTTGTTTTTAGAATAACATCTAAACTTTATTCATGCCAAATTTCAGGGCTCTATATCGATGCGCAGACACCTTTTAACTCTGCGCCGAAATGCCTTGTTTACATTATCTTCTCATCATGCTGCCGGACGATATCGATATTCATATCGATATTTTAAATTTAGTTATGTATTATGTTAAATTTAGTCCATAAAATTTTCAGTACTATTATTTACTATGTTTTTATTTTGAATACATAATTTCCAACTTTATTTATAGGCATTTTATAGTTTTTGTTTTAAAAGTTCGTATATTTCTTCTCTTTATGAAATCCGATATTAATAATATCGATATTTTAAAAATACCAATTGCTTTAATTTAATTTTACTTTGCCATCAAGTTTCTTTCCCATATGTTTAGATATGTTTATCATTTGTATCCATATTCTAAAGGCCTTAGCCTTAATAATTATTATGGTAAGAAGTTCTATTAGTTTTGACACCCCTATACATTGAGAGAGAAGGGGGGGGGGGATAAAATTATTTTAATTGTCAGTTCAAATGATGTAATAGCAATAAACCCAAAGTGGTTCAGCAGAATTTTTTAAAGTATTAAAAACCAGAACTTTCCTTCTAATTATAATAGGGAATCTGTTTCAATTTATTTGAACTTTTTCAATCTACCATTTTATTTATATGCAATTAAATTGCCATAGGTAAAAATAAACTCATTATGTCATTACACAACATGTTTATATCTTTTCATTTAAATACTCTCAAACCCTTTTTTATTCTCTCTATGTATTAATTAAAAGAGGGTAATTATTTGCAATTGTTTCAGTGAGATATTGGGGATAAATCCAAAAGTGATAGAGCAAATTGTTTCTTACGTCTAGCCGAGTTTTTGATTATGTAACATTTGCGACATATTATGTAATAATGTGTTAATTTGAAATGTTTATCTTCCTCTTCATTAATGTAAATGCATTGTCCTCGATAAGACGAACATTTTGGTATACAATATATGATAAGAACTCCATATTGACTTTTAATCATTTTTTATTAACATCACGCGATTTCGGTCACAACTTTGCAATGGTAATTTTGGGGTAAAAATCGGTCTGAAATTTCAGACTTTGAACTGCCGTAACTACATTTCTAATCAAGATAGAAACAAAATTCAAACTGTTTTGTAATCTGTGTTGCAGCTCTTTCATATGACATTGGTTTCAAGTGTGTGAGGTACATTTAGAATTTCTATTAAACTCCCTAGTTGTTAGAGTATTAGATTGTTAACAAACTGACACCGCCCTTGGCGATTGACGATTTATCGCGTCAAGGTGCCGTTTTTAATATCCCTATTCGGATTTTTTTTTCTTTTCTTTTATGGTCGACGAGCAACTTGTCTCAATTTTCATTGCTCATTGTCATTGATTCATTGTGACTTGTGAACTGTGTCGTGTCCGGGTTCTTTCTTTTTTTTTTTTTGTGTGTGTGTGTGTATAGAAGAAGAGATGGCAAGTACCAAATAATAGAGGAATATTGTGTCGTTCTTAACTGATTCTAAATTTTAGCTAAAAGTCTATCTGATAATGATTTATTTCATTCATTTAATTCCCTACACGGCTCCATGACGATGACACATGACACAACACATTAAAAATACAAACTTGACTTCTCTTTCGTAACACCTCAGTTACAATTACAAAGTATATTACATAGGTTTAAGTGACTTACCGATTCATGCTTCCCATTGGTTCCGTTTCTTTTCATTCCGTTAATATGTCCATTTTCATACCCATGTGTTGAATTTTCTTTAAACTGCCCATTGACTTTTAATCTTTCTTCATCACCTTTGACTGTGCTACCCCTCCCAGTCGCCATTTTCCCTCACCATGAACAACAACGCAACGCACCACACTTCGCGACTATGCATACACTCAACACACACACACACATACACACATAGAAATGGGACAACTGTACAGGTTGGAATTCGGGGCTGATAAATTTTATTTTTACATAAAAATTTTAGACAAGCCCAATAAATGATGGATAGGTTTGACAGAGACAGAGAGAAAGAAAGAAAGAGAGAGAGAGAGAGAGAGAGAGAGAGAGAGAGAGAGAGAGAGAGAGAGAGAGAGAGAGAGAGAGAATTAAATTTGGTTGGGACTCAAATCAGATTCACTTAAAATTTATATAACTTATACTCATAGAAGTATCTGACTTGTACAAGGCGGCCACCTGTTTAAGTAGGCCATTTTCATGGGATCCCATGGATGACCGCCTTATACAAGTTCGACTGTATTTAAAAAGTTGGCCAGAAAACACTCCCTTCAAATATTGATCGATTTAAATGACCCTCATCTTGGCAAAAACGCTCAAACCCAAGTCTCGTATTTTTGACAAGAAATTCCATTTACTATATCTTGGTCAACCCGACAAAATGCCATTATTATTATTATTATTATTATTATTATTATTATTATTATTTCTTTTCCTTTCCATCCATGACACCCTCATCATTCTTCTGTAAAACCACATTTCCACTGCCTCCAGTCTTTTAACCATGGTCTTGTTTATGGTCCAGCTCTCACAACCATATAGCAGCACAGACAGTACATAGCAATCCAGGACTTTGATTTTTGTTTTCATGCTAATATTCCTGTTTTTCATAATTGTATGCAGCTGGTTGAATGCATTCTTCGCCATACCTATTCTTTTCTTTATTTCACAATCTGATTTTCCATTGGATGTTACATTGAAGCCTAAAGGAAAAGAAATGAAGAAATTTTAGAAATGGCAAACAGAAAAAGATCACTGATAACAAAAATCATCAAACGCCAAATGGAATTTTTAGGACACATTATCCGCCACCCTGGTTTGGAAATACTCGCCTTGACTGGAAAGATGAATGGAAAAAGAATAAGAGGAAGACAAAGAATAACGTATTTGAAAGGGATAAGAATTTGGACAGATGAAGCTGAGAAAGGTGGCGCTGCTTTAATAGAATTGGCAAGAGATAGATCAGCTTGGCGGAAGATGACCTCCGACGTCTGCTTCAGATATGGAACTACATGAGATGAGATGAGATTATTATTATTATTATTATTATTATTATTATTATTATTATTATTATTATTATTATTATTATTATTATTATTATTATTATTATAATTATAATTATAATAATAATAATAATAATAATAATAATAATAATAATAATAATAATAATATATTATTATTATTATTTATTATTATCATCATCATCATTATTATTATTATTATTATTATTATTATTATTATTATTATTATTATTATTATTATTTATTATTATTATAATCATAATTATAATAATAATAATAATAATAATAATAATAATAATAATAATAATAATAATAATAATAATAATAATAATAATAATAATTATTATTATTATTATTATTATTATTATTATTTTTAAATATTATTATTATTATTATTATTATTATTATTATTATTATTATTATTATTATTATTATTATTATTTATTATTATTATTATTATTATTATTTATTTATTTATTATTATATATTCATCAAACACACCTGGTGTAGGTGTCCTTGATATTCATTTATTTTATAATTATTAAAAACAAAATCAAGCCTATGCTCTTAACTAGGTATATTAATTGGACATTGAAGTTGCAACGGCAGATGATATGTGAAAGTATGGTCACATTGGCGACTTTTCCCCATTTAATTCTCTACTTCTCGGTGGATCCCAACACTATGTCACTATGCGTTACAGGAAAGTTGGACTATGCAGCTGCAATGTCACATGACATTCATGTGAACTTGAGGATAAGGAGGAGGAAAAAGAGGAGGAGGAGGAGGAAAAAGAAGAGGAGGAGGAGAGAAAGAGGAGGAGGAGGAGAAAAAGAGGAAGAGGAGGAGGAAAAAGAAGAGGAGGCTGAAAAAGAGGAGGAGGAGGAGGATGAGTATGAGGGGGAGGCAGATGGTCTATCGACATATATATATATAATGCAAAAAGAGAGAGAGAGAGAGAGAGAGAGAGAGAGAGAGAGAGAGAGAGAGAGAGAGAGAGAGAGAGAGAGAGAGAGAGAGAGAGAGAGAGAGAGAGAGAGAGAGAAACAATATAATTTAGGTGTTAGACTATTTCAGGAGATGAAAATACAGATTAATGAGTTAACAATTTACAAGACGTAAACGTATTGAAAATGTGCACCAAAATATTTTGGTTATTATCTATTTTTAGATTGTGACCTCCGTCAGAGGATCGTGTGTTTTCGTTTTGCCACGTCGGTACTATTAACTATTATTATTACTACGCATTCGAAAAGAAAAATGAATTAACAAAAAAATTTAAAAACAAACCAAAATTAAAAGATAGATTGTATTGTAAACCTGAACGTATTTTTTAGTATCATTTGAATTCGGAAATTTAAAAGAAACAAGGTCCTTATTTGGCAGGCGGAAAGAACTCGACAAACTACGACAGTAAGCAAAACAAACTCATATATCTACTTTCGTTTTCCCAAATCTCCTTCTGTTGCTGACAGACGTTTTGCGATAAAATATTTGTATGATGAATCTTTATAAGTCTGTTGAGAGATCTGTTGAAATTCAGTGTATTGTATCATCATGAATATCTCCATCTATAAGTGCTTAAGTTTTATCATTTTTTGGAGTGCCTGTGTTTTTTGTTACAATTGGAATGGTGAAGTCGCTAACCGGTGTTTTTGTAAGGCAAGTTGCATCAATTTTTTATGGAATTGTCAATAATTAAAACTAAGATGGTCTACAATCACAATAAATTGAAATTCATCATAGCTTGTCGCTCCAACATCGAACGCAATCCACAGAATCTTGGCTGGGGAGCAGACTCATAGGTCATGGTTAGTGTAATTGGGCCCGTCCTGGCATTCTCTAGATAGAATTAGAATGATAGAAATAACTATCTATCTACCTAATAATATGATAGTCTCAGCCAGCCCCCACTTTTTCATGCTTCCAGCTGTTCTCCTAAGTTTTGTCCGTGCCCTGTTCAGTGTTGCCCATTCATTACTCTGGGCGGTGGGGTTCCTGACCTCCCATATAGTGGACAGGGAGACACTTACTATTGACTTGCTGTGTCTTCTATCCCCCTGTGCCTGTGTATCCAGTATCACTGATCACTGTATCTGTTTTCCTCAACGCCAACATGCTTTCTGTCTTTGTCTTGGAATGAGATTTCTTGGTATGTGTCCTGGTCCTGGCCGGATACCCTGAAATGTATAGTTAGTTTTGGGAGATATTTTTTTCCTTGTAAATTATCTCTCTGCTATGTACTGTATTATGTTTTGTTTATTTACTTATTTGATTAGTATTAATATTATATATGATTTGGAAAAATTTGAGTGTATTCCTGCTAGTGATAGTGGGACCTGTGGTTGTGTCTGGATAAGACTAGGGTGAACTCAAACTAAGAACTTTGATAGTGTGCTCTTGGAATCTACATGTTTCCTATTTGAACCAATTCCCCTTTGCCTTACCTTTTCTTGGGTGCTTTAATTGTAATTCTAGAACTTTTTACTATCCCATTTTATTCCTTTTTACTGGCGCTGATATGACCTTAATGTGTTGCAAGCACTGTAAAACCCTTAAAAACAAAAACAAGCAAACCATTCATTCCTGGGGAGCTCAGTTCCTTAGGGCAGTTCTTCTCTCAGATCTTCAATGGCTTCATTTGCATGATTGTCCCATTCCCTTCATGTGGAATGTTTGTATACAGCTGCATGATCAGGGTTGATGCTTTCTTCTGTCATGAAGCTCTTTTTCGACTTCAGTCTTGGGTCCATTTCCTGTTTATATCTCTGGGCTTTGGAAGCAGTGGATCTTCGAATGAGGGGAGGTGCAATGCAAGCCATCCGATGGAGGACTGGAACTGCAGTCAGTTTCAAGTTACCAGTGATGATCTGGCAGGTGTTATGTAGCTCAAGGCCAATCTTTTTGGCATGCAGGGCTGAGAATCTTTCGCCTAAATAGTGGTTTATCTCCTCCCATCCCCATCACAATTCCTCCTGTTTCAATTTTTTAAAATGAATAAAAACCACTCACCACAACCACTTCATCAACATCCCTACCACCACTACTATTACAACCACCACAACATCATCATTCCTACCACCACCACATCATCATTCCTACCACCACCACATCATCATCCCTACCATCAGCACTGCTATAACTACCACTACATCATCAACCCTGCCACCACCACCACCACTACTTCTGCAACCACCACCACCACATCATTATCCCTACTACCACCACTACAATCATCACCATGTCAACATCCCTACCACCACTACTACTTCAACTACTACCACGTCATCATCCCCAGGGATGCCACTTTTCCGGTTTTATCCGGAAATCCGGCTTTTTGTCAATTTGACCGGATCTTCCGGCTTGTCTGGTTGTGTGATGATCCGTAGCAAACTGGAACTTTTCAAAATAAATTTCAGCATTTTAACAATTTAGTTGAAAATCTGTAAATTTTTATCACAATTGAGTGATGTAGGCTGACCCAGAATGGCCTGCCGATTGGGCCTATTTTGTGGACCTATTAATAATAACAGGTAAACCCTTTGATAAAAATGCATACGATTAGAAAAGAGTTCAATCTATCCTCATGCCGGCGTACGAGTTCAGTTAGTACCATTTATACTTTTTGAGGCTGTTTCTTATATTTCAAAAAGTATGTTTAACGTGGCAGGGTAAATTATTAGATTGAGTTCTATATAATTTCCAAATTTAAGACGTGTATAAGTACTTTTTCTGTTGGACATCCAAACACCAACCCAGCTACCAGCAAACCTCTCCCCCTTCCACCACGCCTTGTCACCAACATTTACAAACATTGCACGGCTACTGATTGTGAGACATAATTTGGTTGGCATGATGAGCCTATTAATAGCAGGGGATGATAGGGTACTTGTGACATCGCCTGGTTGTTGTAATAAAGTAAACATAATTTTTTAAAAAATGAATTTACACCTTAAAAAAATATTATTCTGTTACACTATTCATATTGTTAAATAACATTTGAACTAAATTATAGAAAATATTTTGGAATTCAGTGATTTTCAAATGATATCATATACCACCAAAATGGACTCGCCCAGTTTCTAAAAATTTGACTTATACTTATATTGGCATATTATTATTTTGTATCAACTTTGCAGTCTCCTTTGAAATTTTTTTCCTACATTATTTTAGCTTGTTTATATTTCATTCCTCCTCTCTCTCTCTCTCTCTCTCTCTCTCTCTCTCTCTCTCTCTCTCTCTCTCTCTCTCTCTCTCTCTCTCTCTCTCTCTCTCTCCACTTCATTTTAACTTGACTTTCCCATCTCTCTTCGTGGAGAATAGGACTATTAACATATCTTCTTCAGGCTGTCCTGTTGGCTACAGCAGCACAGGCCTCCCTCTATGATGCAAATCTCATTTTGCTTCTTTGCTTCTCAACTCTCCTCCATGTTTCTCTTGGTCTTCCTCTCTTCATTTTGCCGTTGGGTGTCCATGTTAGTGCTTCAAGAGGGAGGCTGTTGTTCTGTATTATTAAAACATGTCCTATCCATTTCCATCTTCCAAAGATCACCATTTTACTTTTTTTTTTAAAGGGATATTTACTTTATTCCTGATCTCTCATTTGACACTTTCATCTTATTTTTAAAAGATGCCTAGAAGCTTCACGGAGAAATGTATCCAGTTTCTTCTCATCTCCCTTTGTCATCTTCCATGTCTCAGTCTCATATAAAATTACTGAGAGCACATTTGTTTTGAATAACTTAATTTTTGTCCTTCTTTGCAGTTCCCCATTATTCCAAATTTTGAGCTATTTGTTGAATTCCATCCAAGCTTTTCCAATCCTTTTTTGATGTCCTTGTCAGCTCCTCCTAGATTGGTGACTTTTGCACCGAGGTATTCAAAAGCATCTACAGTCCACTCCGGATAATCGCAACACCCTGGGATCAGCAAACATGTTGCGATTAACCGAAGTTGAGTTTCCTGTTCATATTGCAACATTTTACACAAATATGGTAAACTCTAACCAGTTGTTGTAAACATTGTTCTTAGTCCACCACAGGGCAATTCGATTGAAATAAAAACTATATGGCCGCCCTGTATAGATTTTGCAAACAAAATCAGCTTTGATGCAAGTCGACATCTTATTCAGATTGGATTAACTTTCACCCTTTTGTTCTCGACATTTATTGGAGTCAAAGAGATTAGCCGTGATGAGAACTCGTTGGTCACAAATGCACAATTGTCAATCCCAAAACAAAGGATATCGCCCAGACTCTCTTTACAACTGTCATTGTCTACCTGTTGTCAAGACTATGTCAGCCCCCTCGCCTCCTCCTATTTAATGGCCACAGATGACATTACAAACCCACACTGCAAAGTCTCACCCTCTTTTGTCTGTAATAGAGTGGTGACACACTACTGTAGCATTAAATTCCGCTCACTCTCAATTGTTCAACTGGTCACGATTTCATCCATGATAAATTTTAATCATATTTTGTTTGCATGATTTCTTCAATTGGTCACTTTTTGGGGGCGAAAATTTGTTGCGATTAACCGAAGTTTGTTGCAATTAACCAGTGACTTTTATATAGAATTAATTCCGTTACTTGAGAAATGTTGCGATTAACCGAAAGTTGCGATTATCCGGAGTGGACTGTACTTCCTTGATTTCCTCTCAATCCAGAGTTAATTTCCTTGTTGATTTGGCATTTATCCTCAATGACTGTCTTTATGATATTGACCTTAACCCTGTAGGTTTGGCTTTCTTTTAAGCACTTCAACTTTTCCTTTTTATTTTTTCTTGTGAGATTGATAGGAGTGCAATGTCATCAGGAATGTCCATATCTCCAAGTTGTTTTCTATAAATGTAGTGGATTCCATTTATGCCTTGGCTCTCTTTTTTTTTTTTTTCCATTATCCAGTCTATAACGAGCCGAAATAGTAATCCGAACATGCAATACCCCTGTTTCATGACAAATTTAACTTTAAATCAGTCTGTTCTTCCTCCCTCTTGTATTACGGCAAATTTGCTGTGGTGATACATTGTTTTCACTATCTCAATTATCTTTGAGGGAATGCCATATTGATTCATAATATTTCACAGGGTTGGGCTGTGTACTCTTAAAGGCTTTTTCGAAATATACAAAGCAAGTTTATAATGTGGGGTTCCATTCATTTGTTTGTAGAATAATTTTTCTTAAAATAAGAATTTGCTCTTATGTATTTACATTTCCTGAACCCTACTTGTTCTTTCCTCAAGTTTTCGTGTGTGTGTGTGTGTGTTTGTGTGTGATAAAGGTGTCACTCTCATTCTGTCATTCTCAAATTTCAGTTAAAAGAAGAAGTGGATGACTGCTCATGCAAAGTGGAAACTCTGGATTCATTGAATAATAACTATATATATCCTCGTTTAAAAAGTTTGTTAGCAAGAAACTATTTTAGATATTTCAAGGTAAGTTGATGTCATGATTTTTTACCTTACAGTTAAGATATCATTTGACCCTTATTTTAATCCACAGCTCACTCAGGAATTATTAAGAGTAAGACAATGATGAGGTATAATTTTAGCTTCATTTTATTAACAGAGACTAGTTTGTGATTGTTTTTAGATTTCCCCTTTATCGATAGTAAGGATGATCAGTAAATACAAAACAAAAGGAGGGTGACTGTGAGCTTTCTGTCTTTTTGTTCCTCCTGGCTCTTGATTAAGGGGAAATCTGAAACACTAACATCTCTTGTCTGGGTTGATAAACTGGAGGTGATAACTTTTACCTCATCATTATTTTTTACTTTTTCAACTTTCAAGCAGAGAGGAGCATTTTTCTGTTATTTATCTTGATAGTTTGGACTATCATGATTTTGCAATTATTATTTTTTTCAGTGTCTGGACATAGAATTATGATAAGAATAAAATAACTTTTTAAGTATTTATTTTAATGAAGATGATTAGTTCTTAGGATAATAGAAAAAATGTTGGTAAAAGTTAATGCTGGGTTAAAACTCATAAAGTGCATATTCATGAGTACGAGTCCATTCTTGCCAAGACTAGCTAGTCTCCAGCTCCTGAGTGTTTTTTTTAAATAGGAAATTTATGATGCAGATACTTGCTATGTGTACCATGAGATTTTGGATGCGCAAAATGGACTACAAGGGTGGCAGATTAGCAGACTCGAAATTATAGTGCAATCTCGAAGCCTGAAGCCTGTGTACAGACTGGACAACATCTCTCTCTCTCTCTCTCTCTCTCTCTCTCTCTCTCTCTCTCTCTCTCTCTCTCTCTCTCTCTCTCTCTCTCTCTCTCTCTCTCTCTCTCTCACATACACGCACCTATACGAACACACACACACACATACATGGTCACGTGGTAGAGAAGTCCTGTCTTGGAATGGGACAGTATTATTATTGTTATTATTATTATTATTATTATTATTATTATTATTATTATCATCATCATCATCATCATCATCATCATCATCATCATCATCATCATCATCATCATCATCATCATCATCATCATCATCATCATAAAGAATAAGAAGATAATCATCATCATCATCATACTCATAATCATATTAATAATGATGTACATTTAGTGTAGCGCTTTCTATGCAATTGCCCCTCAAAGCGCTTTACAATAAAAATACAATTCATTGATTCATTGAATGATAATAAAATTATATAACACAGCATAATTAGTGTGACACAGATTACATGATTATAAAATAAGACTTATGAGTAAAAATATTAAGAGAACCTTTTAAGATGCGCTTTGAATGTCTCCATCATTTGAGCATTTAAAAACAGTGGTGGAAATTTTATATTCAATCCGTGCTTTGACGGGAAGCCAGTGCAAAGTTGCCAAAACGGGAGTAGCTTGGTCAGTTTTTCTTCTCATCAATACAATTCTAGCAGCTGAATTTTGCACAGGCTAAAGCTTTCTGAGACTCTCTTCAGACAGACCAAAGAGAAAATGTTACAAAAGTCCATTTTAGACAGTACTAGAGAAACCATGAGCTGTTTTGTGACGTTAGTTATCAGATAGTTTCGAATTAATTTTATTTTTGACATATACTCGAAGTACATGCTTTTGCAGAGAGCGCTGATCATCTTACTCATATACACCAAAGGCAACTCCAAGATTTCTCACTTTTTTAGATGGATTTAATTTGCCATCATTGAAATTAAGTTGGAAGTTGCTAACGTTTTTGAGATTGTTTGGTTTGCCTATAATGAGTTTTTGACTCACATTACATTGCAATTTGTTAAAAAATACGGCTTTCAATGTCAGAGACAAGATTGGGTATATTTTGATTTAAAACGGACTTGTAAATTTATGAATCACCAGCGTAAAAATGATAGCTAAAATTATGATCTTTTCTGATGTCAATTAGAGGTGCCATCATCATCATCATTATTATTATTATTATTATTATTGTTATTATTATTATTATTATTATTATTATTATTATTATTATTATTATTATTATTATTATTATTATTATCATTATTATGATTATTATTGTTGTTGATGTTGTTATTTTTATTTTGATTGTTGCTTTTGTCATTATTTATATAAATCTTTAAAAGCATAATAAACATTGCGAAGGAAAGTGTATTAAACAAGGAATTGCATTAAACCGTTGCTGCTGTTTGATCTTTAACTTTTATATAATACCACAATCCTTTTCAGGTAAATTTGCAAAAGACATGTCCTTTTTGGAGCGATGATAGCAGATGTGCATTAAAAGACTGTCATGTAAATGTTTGTAAAAAAGTAAGTCAGTTAAATTCTTATAATATAAGATATTTCTACTGGTGAAATAACTTTTACAGATATGAAATGAACTGTGCTCATTAATTAATAGCACTTTAAGTTTTTTTGGGGTTTTTTTTTTCGGATTTCATTGACTACGTTGAACATAATTTTCATTTGATTAATACGAGTCAAATGTTAGGTGAATTTTCATCTGCACACAAACTTTTCGTTTCTTTTCTTTCTTTTTTTCTTTTTCTTTTATCTAGCATTTTCTAAGCAGTTTGGTCCCTTAAATCTGATTTAGAATATTATTTTATCACAAAATAGCCTTTGCCAGATCTATCATACAACTAGCTATCTAATCTTATAAATAGATTTATTTTTTTAAAAATTCCCTTTATTCATCCCATGAGGGAAATTTGTCTCTAGGGTCTATTCCAAGGGAAGACTGGAATAACCCAGGTGTCAGCCGCAGCGCAGTGTTGCAAATTGAGCTAGAGCGAGGTGAGTGAGGTGTTTTGCTCAAGGCCACACAGCGCAGTGGCAGGTGATCGAACCCAGTTCGGGTACGAAGCAAAGACCGTACTGCTGAGCCGTGCTGCCCCCCCTCCCCACCTTTTTTTTTTCTTTAAAAAAAAAAATAAATAAATAAAATTATTCACACCTGGGATCAAACCTTATCTCTGCATGTGAGGGAGTGCCCTATTATTGATCTATCAAGACCTAGGGGATTCAATTAAATTTCTTCTTTTTACTTTATGCCATGATTTATTTGATTTATTTTTATTATTATAAGGAGGATGTTCCTATCAAGGTGGATGAAGTGATTGAAGACCATGGTAAATCTAAGGTAAGACTCTTTCTTCCTGTTTTTATACTGTAAAGATTTCGTCATTTAAAATTTATTGTATAATTACAATTACGGGGAAAAGGCTATAAGGTGGGCTTAGCAGCAAATTGAATATTTGATTTATTGAAGGAAAAAAAGTAATAAATCGTTTTGATACTCCTTCCTTCCTACCCCCTGTTTCTTTTCTTTAAAAGTTAAAATTGATTACTAAAGGAATTTGTCTTTTTTTGTTTTTTTTTTTTTAGATAATAGGATTTCCCTATATAACCAAAGAGCATTTATAAGAAGAGAAGATTTTTTCCCCGTAAAGTAATGAGGTTAAATATTACATGATTTATCAGGTACAAGAAATAGATTTGATGTGTAAAATTGAATGGACAATCCTCTAATAGAAGGATATATTTTTGTGTATGCATCCAATTTGGTAACATTTCTTTAATTTCAAAGATTTAATAGTTTAATTGTATTTATCTTTCAGTATTTTGAGGTCGCTAACGAAGACAAAGATAACAATGAAGAGGGCTGTGAGGAAGAGAGTGAACTTGGGGCCTTAAACACGACCATTAGGTGATGTTTTTCTTTTTACATTTTTATTACTTGCTCAAGAACATTTCCCTTACAGCCATTTTCTTCTTTCCTGCAAAAAGAGTACTTTTTCATTAAATGTGATAATTTTGATTTATTTGTAAGAAGTAAGTTACAATTTATTTTATTTCTTACTTAGTTTCACTTAACACTAAATGTTACTGAATAGTGTATGCTTTGGCGTTTCAGAGAGAGCACTTAATGAAAATAAAGGCTTTATTATTTTTAGATTGAGTACATATTGATTTATGATACACTGCCGTCATTTCAAAACAAAGAAATCAGTAACCCTAGTGGCTTAAGAC
Organism: Berghia stephanieae; assembly: GCF_034508935.2. Taxonomy (NCBI): domain Eukaryota; kingdom Metazoa; phylum Mollusca; class Gastropoda; order Nudibranchia; family Aeolidiidae; genus Berghia; species Berghia stephanieae. The sequence continues at coordinate 85,476,547 of NC_088360.1, read as the reverse complement.
ATATTATCCTGTTAATTGTGGAGAATGAGTCATTAAACTTTTCAAACTTTGCAAATGCTAAAATTAATGTTATAAGTAAAAACCTGACAAGATATGAGCTCCCAACTTCTTCATTTTTACACCCCCACCTCTCCCTAAAGTGTATATAGCAGCAGACAATGCTAGATAAAGCAATGAAAATTCTTTTCTTCACAATTGGTTACACACCTGCAAATCCCAATTTTTATAGTTATGACTTGTTTCATTGTGAATTGTCTATATGTGTGTGTATGTGTATTATCTTTGTTTTACTTCTATATACTTTGAATTTATATTCATTCATCTGTTTATCCTTTAAATCACTGTTATATTTGACTAATATAAAATGTATAATCTTTTGCAGTGATGACAAAAAAGCAGAATTTCAAAGTTGGAATGAGCATGACGAATCCTTGCCTCTTTTCTGTGATTTCGACGGTAATTCTTTAATATATGTATTCATTGTATGTTTAAACCAATGCAATCATATAATTGATGTGGCTAACAGAGATCTTTAATTCGCCATTTCAGGTATTTTAGGCAACTGAAGTGAACACTTAAGAATATAGAAATATGCATGTTCAAATTAATGATTTAATTCTATAGTTTCCGTGCACCTTTTTCAGTGCATTTCACAATGTTTCATTTATTCTATTAGCAGGTCTTATGGAATCAAAATTCCTGTCCATACAGACTTAGTCACGTATTTGGTGCCCTATTTTGTACAAGAACTCTTACCGTCTATTTCCTCTAACCAGGAATATGCTTAGTCACACTTGACAAGAGGGTTAATATATATAAAGAGCCTTATCTTAAAAACTAAACGCATGGGACAGGTATTTTTCTTTTTTGCTCAACACTGCCTGAATTTATTACAAAACGAGACACCAGACCTCTTTCAACAAACACCATAAATACTTTATGCTCTAAGCTTATATTGGTCCTTTGAGCTGGAAGTTTTCCCCAGTTTCTATAGCTTTTTATGGGTTGGACTCTGGCCTATTACAAAGTACTTTATGCCTTATCTAACATACCCATACATTGTTTGTTGGTCAGAGGGGTCAGAACAAATATTGACGGCATCCAGGATCACTACTGTTACCTTTGTATATGAGGCAAATGCTCTCTCTACCATCTGAGCTTTCGGATTTGTAATTCTGGATACATTGATTTCCATTGTTGCAAATATGCTATTGTTATTCCAGTTTTGAAATCTTTCTCCAAATGAATTTTAAAATGTCGGTCTGTTTTGATTTTTCTATTTAAATTGAAGATTATTGAAAAGTTTGTCTCAAGACAATTGAGATTGCATATAAGGGGGTTAATAAACTAAAATCTACCCTTTTACACTTATTTTGATGAAACGTATTGTACTTGATAGCAAGTGGCATAAGGACTTTAAAAATAGAAAATATGAATTGAAAAAATCATCCGTTACCATAGAAACCAAAATTGTTTAGCAGACATCTTGAATTTTTAAAAAGACAAAGGCTCAAAAACTAAAGTTTATATCCTATTATCTAAAAAATTACCCAAGCTTTTAGAGATAGGGCGTATGGTTTTGATTGTATGGCTGATTACTGACAGGTTTTTAAATCTTGAAATTTGGGAATTTTCAGAGGAAAAAAAATCTTTAAAAAAAAATTATTAAATTTTTTTTTTAAATGTGGGTATTTTTTTAGATATATATCTTGTCCACAATATCTCTGGGGTTTTTTTTATGGATTATTATTTTTTATTATTCACATTTTCCAAGTTCCAAGACGCAATATGATGAAATAAAATACATCTTTTTTTTTTCCAGATGAACATTCCAATGGTTTGGAATATGTTGATCTCTTGCTAAATCCAGAGAGGTATACAGGCTACAAAGGATCTTCCCCTCAGCGCATATGGAGATCGATATATGAGGAAAACTGCTTCAAGTATGTTTGATTTTTTATCTTTTATGTTAAATTATCATTCATTACTTCATTGTCAAATCAAAATAAAATTTTCTTTCTTCACCCTCAACAGTAAAGTTGTTTTATGGTCTATTCCCAGGGAAATCAGGAATATCCAAGGCATTAAGTGCAGTGCAGAGCCTTAAAGTGAGCACGAGTCGTTTGACTTAAGGCCATACTGCACAGCAGGGAGTTGAGCTCAATACCTACTGGGTACAAAATGAATAACATACCCCTGTGTCATGTCACCTCTTATAAACGTCAGATTTGTGGCTATGTGGTCTAGTAGTATGACACTCGCCTCTGAGCGATGCATAATTGAGTCCTTGGAGGAGGCTCTTTACTCACATTATTTCATCCTCCTCAGGTGTAGAATGAGTACCTGGTCATTAAAAGCGTGGTTTCTGTTGGAAAAAAATTGTAATATCGCCTCGCCTAACAGTGTCATGTCTTTTCCTATATGTTAAGTGTTGCTGTTGGCCAGGAATCCCGTGTAAAGCACTCTGAGCACATTTAGTGGATATTGTTCTATATAAAAAGCTCAATCTCAAGATTTAAAGAAATAAAATTGGTCATTGTATTTTAGTATTTTGAAGATTGAAAAAAGTCAAACCCTACCACCCCCCCCCCTCTCTCTCTCTCTCTCTCTCTCTCTCTCTCTCTCTCTCTCTCTCTCTCTCTCTCTCTAACACACACACAGACAAACACAAATCCACTCCTCTTGAGATAATTATTTATCAACACCCTAAAATTGTGCTTTTGGTGTATTCATTATGCAAAAACAACCTTGATTACGCTATGTACAATGCAAAATTTCAACAAAACAATAATTTCTAATTGGTAATTTATCATAAATTTTCTGATTCGATCAAGTGACAGTCGAACCACTGCTGAAGTAGCATTTCTTTTTTTCCAATTAAAAAAAAAAAGAAACGTTTACATCACAACTCTATCAATTATCAGGAGTTCAGTGACTTAGTGATTTTGAAGTTATGTTAGGGGGGGGGGGGGGTTCAATTCCCAAAAAGGTAATTAGGATAATTGATTTTCGAAGTAGAAAGTATTGTTATTTAAAGAATTTTATGGCAATTCTGGTAGTCAACTCCAGACCTCATTAATTGCCCTCTCTTCCATTTATCTCATTCCTTGGAGGAAACAGTGTTCCGTTTAACTGGCCTAAGCTGAAATAAAGTTTTATCTGGAACTTTAAAAAAAATATTTTTGTGTTGTTTTTTATTTTATTTTCAAAATCCCCATTGAAGTTTCAATGTTGAATGGGATATTGGTAGAGCCTCTAATTCAACTGTAGTCTTTTAATAGATATAACTGTCATGTGGTCTATACACTGTCCTTTTCTCGTCACTGATATACTGCAATACAGATGCATTCATTCTGCCATCAATCGTATAATTATAGCCTCCTTTTTTTCCTGTACGTATGACTCAAGGGTTTCACAAGTGCCATTAAACTAAAAAGAACAGCAAACAAACAAACAAAAACCCAAACAAAATGTTTAAAACAGCATGAAAAACATCTGGAACAAACAAACACATTTATTTTTATTGAATTACACTTACCTTAATTTAATTAAGCAAATGTAGAGCCATATAATGTTCTTCAGCACAGAAACTTAGTCTATATCTGAGCAATGCTGATGATATGGGCAATTATAACTTTTTATTGTCCTTGTTAGCTTTTTACTTATGTCCAACAATAGAAAAAAAAAGGTGTAAAAATAATTTTAAAAAGAAAGAAAGAAAAAGGACACATAAAAATGTCAAACAAAACCCCAGCATATTTCTGTGAGGCACTCATTTCACTAAGGCCCTTTATTAATGGTCATAATTTTTTATCACTTTGTCAAAAGTCTTGTTTCAAGAACCTGTTTGTGATTGGTAAACTTTTACTTTTTAATAAAAATAATAATATTTTTTATTGTTTCAGACCAGGAAAGAACTTTGGTTATGGAGAAAAAATGTCACTTGAATCATGTAAGTTAGTCAAAATCTGCTTTTATATTTACCCAAATATAGATCTGGGAGTTGTCATTTCTGAAATTTTGCTTTTCTAACGGCATTATGTATATGGCTGAAATATTGATTATTGTCTGTTGAATTAGTGAGTGATGATGTGGAAGAGAATAGTGTTGAGTTTATAACTCGTGTTTGCCTCCAGTTTGTTTTTTAAAAAAATATTATTACTGTAAAGTAGATTTCAGGACGATATTTAATGAAAATTTAGCAAATGAAAATCTATAGAGCAAGGAAAACAAATTTACTAAACTTTGGCAGCTAATATCTATTTAATGCTATCATTAAAAAACATTTTCAATTATGGCTAAACCTGTCTAAATCCACCATACATATTTTTCTTATTTTAGTGTAAAAATTTTGCCTCAGATATTGATGGATTCAGATGGTAGAAAGCTGTGTTCAGTAGTCTTTTTTATTGTAATTCAATGAAATAACAACTGTTCTTTACATACAGAGAGATAATAAGCCTATCCATTTGGACATCACCTTTCGTTCGTAGTTGCTATGTCTATAAATGAAAATATGCTTATGATTTTATTCCTCACAGCTCTATTCTCAGTGTGGAGGTTTTTTACTTTGGGTATAGGTGAAGCAGGTGTAATGATTGCATTTATGTTTTACAGATATGGAAGTCTTGGGTAGTGGTTTGCCAGGTAATACAAGATTGAAAAGCTAAAACAAAAGAATTGAGGGGATACTACGTACATAATCAACATAGAGAATCCTTTAATTTTTTTAAATCCCAGCATTAAAGATTTCCTTTCGTTTAGTATCTAACTCAGTTTTATAATTGTTTTTTTTGTAGGTTATGATCAGAAATTATTTTAGAGTATTTTTTTTTTTGGATCGGTTATCCATGAGCAAACTAACTTTGCATTTCTTTTAGCCTTTTTTAAAATTCAAACTTTATTTTCGTTGTAATGAAATGGATATCACTAATATTATCAGAATACAGTATTTGCTTAAAAGCCTAATGACTTGTCATAATGAAAATGTTGTGGATGTAATTAAACAATACTATATGGGGTGAACAAACAACGAAAAAAATTTGATAAAAAATAAAAGAAAAGTGGTATGAAATATTGCGCATTATAACTCTAAGATTTATAAACAATTGTTTTGTTTCTTTAACTAGACAGAGGCAATGATTTAACTTTTGATTATTAACAGTTCTTTGGAATATTATTTTAATATTTATAGTTAATCTTGTGAAACATGACGAAAGTCAACTATTTAAGAATTACAAAGGTCGATTTTTGTACTCATTTTTACAAATGTTCAGTCTCCCTCGTGTGATTTCTCATCAAGGCTTGAACCAGACTTTCAGATTTATTTATTTTGTTCACCTATATTAACTGAAATTACATTTGAGGAACTGCACTCCCCTTTGATTAATTTTCACTTCATTTTATCTTCCTATTATTCCAAATATATGAATTTGAATTCATTTAATGACTTCCAGTTTTAAAAAAAAAATCATAGATTTTGATATTTCACTGATCTCGTGCACAAATTTCCCAACATGCTGGCTTGTCCCTAAGTCAATCCAAATACTTTCTCTCTTTGATATATTTTCTCTTGCCAAGTAATATTTCAAGTTAACAAAGTCTTATATACAAGGGTAATCTGAAAAGTCTTGACGCTGCTCTTGTATTTTCAAAACTATAATAGATATCATATTGACAAAAGCATCAAAACAAAGCTTAGTCCTTGTCCTTTCCGTTGATCATTTTAGATTTCAATATTGTCACAGTTCCCATCCACACAGCCGGCAATGATGCACCAGTTATTGCACAGCGTCGAAGAGGAATTCACATGGCAAACTTCAATACCATCGAGTCACATTTGCCTGCACCTCGCCATCACTGCCAAAATTTGCTCCCTTCAGATGTCTTTTAAGTCTTAAGACAAAGAAAAAGTCTTTTGGAGCTAAATCTGAAGTATAAGGGGGATGTTATACGACTTCAAGAAAACTTCCTCTTTTCTTGTGTCTGTGTAAACATTCTCAGTATCCAATGAGCACATACCTTTCTGGAGCCCAGGATTTCTTGAACTATACAACTACCCCTTCCCTGTGAAAGTCCAAGGCTTTTCAAAGTATCTGATCTTATTATTATCCGGGATTGGCTTGATTAAGGTCGTCAATTTTTGTTGTTGATTTGCTGTGATCGATGCACTTTTTGGATGAAAATTCCGAGCCTAGTCGTTAATGTTGGTAGATACAGCATCAGTTCCAATAAAGCAATACCCACCAACACACGAGTTACCATAAATATGTTTCAGCCGTTTATAACTGTTTATGAGTGCACATCTCTCTTAAGTAAGGAACTCAATCACAGCATTGTTTCCTTACATAATTTTTTGTTTGATTTCTTCAACTGACATGTTGGATAGGTGTTCTTGCAAATAAGATAAATTAAAATCAAGAAATAGTAGCTAAACAAAATTTGGTGACCTAAGAGAAGAATAAATTATGCACAGTTTGATATATAGTTTATACTTGTGAGTTTAATACAATTGGAAATATTCAATAGGTGTCAAGACTTTTCAGTCAAGCGTAGTCCAAATCGAATTTGCTTAAACTAGCTCATAGCAAATACAATTCTGTTCCCTTAAATAACACAGCAAACCTGCGGATATTCGCATTTGATATGTACTTTTTAAAAAGTCTACAGACAATTCAACTATGATTTAAGATCACAATTTTAAAAAAAAATGGAATTCCCCAGAAATCTTAAAATTTTTAAGCTCCCACTAAATATTTCTTATTCTAAGTGTTTTGGCTTAATGTTTTTAAATTTAAAAAATATGTTCCATGATACAATGACCTCATTTTTCAAATAAACCAAAGTATATTCAGTTTAGACAAGATTTTGTAAGTGGTTCTTCAGAACCATAAGACCCTTTGATCCAGAATTTGTCCAGGTTTCTATAGTGCTTGCTACCCTTTTGATAAGATGCTAGTCTATTTCAAAGTACTTTCCACCTTAAAAGAACCAGCTCCCCAATCACTACTGGGTGGACAGGGGGTGGAGGCAGAACAAATCTCGACTATATCTTATTATCAAGACAGATTCCTTTAATTGTGAGGTGAGTGCTCAATCTACTTCGCTATCAGGACTCCCAAACATTTTCTATTGAGTGTAAAAGAAATGAATTTTTTTTTTTTAAGTATACATATCCCTATGCAGCATTTAAGTTGAGATCTAGGTTTTTACATTTTGTTGGTATGGCTTCCAAGCAGAATGTGTCCTCTTACAGATTTATTTATTTATTTTATGCCCTTGGAAACGGTGTAATGTTGTCAAAGGAATGAACAATTGTCATATCTCAAAATAAACTTTTAAGCAGTTTATTTTAGGTACATATAATAATTTTCACATAGTAGATCAGCATGCTAAATTTATTTCATTTGGTTGAAACCATAGCATTTATTTTACCTTCCTTATCTATAATAAACCTATATAGTCATATTGACATTTTCCTTTGGCTATCTAATCTGTGTATAGCTGGTTTTACAGAAGGTAATTTATTACTTTATTTATTGTGTACTGGTGCATAAATGTCATGAAGTATTTTTATTTTATTTTCAATTTTACATTTTGTAATATGTCAAATTCAATTTCTGAGCAACCCTTTTCTCACTCTTTCTTAGAGGATAAATAAGAGAAGAATTTGTTGTAAAAGCCGTGCAAAGTATCTTGTATCTGTTTCATTCGTATATTTTATTAATTTCTTCATATTGTTGAGATGTTTTTACAATATTGGTGTCCTCTTTTTCTTGTCCTTCTACATTGGCTTGTACTTATGATAATATTGTTATGATGAAAGATTTGAACATTTTACTGCGGTATATTTGATGTACAGATGGTTTGCTGACCTCTTTGGTGCTAAATTTATATACTATTTAAAGTGAAACATTCAGATTTATTTATCCAAATGTCTAATGCGTGATGGAGTGAAGTCATACTTTTTATGGCATGAATTATGACCCAATCATTGCAAAGACAAAACAGTGATATTGGATGAAAAAGCAGTAACTGATTGATATTAATTTAGATAAATGTACATCAAGGATTTTAATAAAGTTTTTCTGACATCTAAAAGTGAAAAAAAAAAGAAAAAAAGTTTATTAAAAACATAATTTGCTCATTGCGAAATTCATATAATATCAGCTTTCCATCAATTTGATTTAAGTGAGATTTTCGTATTTATCAAATATGACAAAATAGTCTTCCATATATTTGTCTCTTATTTAAAAAAAAGAAAGATAAATATTCAACTTGTTGATACTATGATGTATTTATTCAAGATTCCAGTTTGTGATAGGACAATGTTCTTAATATTTTCAATGTACTTATTTAGATAAACGTATTAATTCCAATCTATTTGCCTTGCATTTTAAACAGTTAAACTACAAATGAGACATATTTAGAATTATTGTAAATAAGTTGAGATTGTAGTTGGGTGTCAGTATGAAATATTGCTGTTAGGTATTTGTAAATATTGTATAAGAGAGAATACATTGGAGTGCCGGTCGGTTAACACTGGTGTTGTTTGTAAATTGCAAGTTGCCACCAGGGAAAAGAAATAAATCACATTTACTTCTAAGTCTCTAATGAAACATTAGATATATTAATATGACTAATGTTGCCATCTTTAAAAGAAAATAACTGCAAACCCACATGTATTTAACTATCTGCAATTCAACAGGTAGGTGTTTTGTTAGATATAGAATAATTGATATAAAACCTTTGGATGCAAGTTGTATAATACTACTGTTTAAAATACAACAAATCCATAGAATTTTTATATGTTGAAGTGTTTGACCTATTTACTTATTGCGAAAATTTATATTCTGTGGCTATTTTTAAGACATTTATTTTTCATTATATAATTTTTTTTCACAGGTGTTGATTGTGAGTTTGTATCCTGCCATTTTTGTTTTGTTTTGTTCTTTTTTTTTCTTTTTGTTTTTTGTTATATTTTATTTTGCTTTCATAATTCCTGTTTTGATATATATATATAATAAGGTTCAAGGTTATAAATTTCTATTTTATATTCTACACTTTGCAATATTGTTGAAATAATATGATTAAGAGACAACAAACTATGTGACATTGCCTGAAAGAAAAATGGAGAAAGAAAATTATCGGCCACATTGGCCACCACTTGTATTAGAATAGAGGATATAAAAAGAAAAGTATTCTGTTTACAAATCATCATCTGATTTTTTCACTTCATTTTTCAAGGCCTATGGCATACTTTCAACTCGTTACTCCTTCAGGTTTGAACTGTTAAATGGTGAATTGTTGTCATTTAGGGAGAACAAGTGACATTTAAAAGCATGCTTCAAAGAAGCTGCAGGATGATTCAGCACTGCAGGCCATAAAATGATTTGAGAGAATAGATCATATTAATATCATCAAGCACTCCTGTAGATTCACGCTTCAACTTCTTTTGAAGTATTTACAATATAATTATTTATGCTGAGCACTAAATACTTCACAGTGTATATTTCCCTCGGTCACATTGGTGGACAAATTTCTTAAACATGATGAATGCAAAATGCAACCTTTAGACACTCGTTCTTATTTTTGGACTGCGGCAATGCAGTTAATTTGGTTTTTATTTCTGATATAATGTTCCTGGCTGAATTTGGCCATTGTTACTTTTATCCCATCATTTTAAACATTTTTGTTAGGAATTATATGGGCATAACAAGAGCTACCGTTTTAAATTTTTACATAGTTGTGGTTGATTTTTGAACATGACAATTCTTCTTTTTAGATTGAGGCATTTTGATGACAGTTTCTTGCTCTTCAACACGGTCCATGTTAGCTTCTTGTTTTGCTAGTATTCCAGCATGCCCTAAAATCCACACATGTTCTGGTCATTTGTTTTAGGTGGAGAAGGGTCATTTTGACATAAGTTGATCTTTTAGGTTATAGCGCTTGTATAATAGATTTGGCACCTTCATCTGTCAGTCAGACTACTTTTGTTTTACATATGCCTTTTCTTCTTTTAGTAATGTATTTTTGTTGCAGCAAGAATTGCCCAGTCTCCTTTTTCCTTGTTCCATTCATCCTGGTTCCTGAAAAGGACAAGGTATTACCAGATTGCTTGGATGGACCTGTAATGCTTTAAGCCCAGCACACCATTCATCCAGTGTGATTCCACTAACTTCACACCATATCAAGAATTTGGCTGTCACTGATTCATTTGGAGGTTGGGTTGTGTGTCTTTAAGTTTTTAGGCATGCAGACTACGACTTCAACTTGCTGTTTTCTACGATTGTGCTACCATGGCTTTTTGTCATCCAGAACTTTCCACAAGCAGTAGTGGTTTTATTTCAAAATGTCCTTTACCTAGATTGATCACAGTCCTCTGTTGATGAACTCTATCTAACTGAAGAAAGACTGAAATTGGAGACTTAAGACTTTTTAAATTTGATGTTGGTTTGCTGGGATTCAGCCTTTATCAACTCTGCCCACATTGTGGGCCAAAGCACATGCGCAAGTATGTGCTTATAGATAGTGACGAGGTGGATGTCTTATCCTTTCTCACCTTCATAGGCAGGAATGCGTCAAGTTCTTGATCTTGGACTCGATTCATCTGCCTGTCAAATTATCGATCAGACAGAGAGCTGAATTGATTTTCTGCCATTGACAAATTTGGGAAACTTCATAAATCAAGAAATTAACTATGAACATGTGATCATTCCACTGATGACAAATTTGAAGTAAACAAAAATACTGTAATTAAATAATTATAGAAAAGGTCATGATATTGATTTTTCTTTGAATCCAGTACTTAAGCCATTGTTTTACAAATTAGTGAGATGAGTATTGACTTTTCCCTTGTTGAAAGACACATTTATTTTTTATTTCAATTTTCATCCTTCATTTTTGCCAATTATTTACCATGAACAATTTGTTATTTTAGTGAATTAGTAAATAGGCAAAAAGAGTCCCCTTGAAAACTTGATTATGATTACATTGAATAGTTGATACATTATAGTTTCTGAATTTTTCCTTTTATCCCGTGAACTTTGCTTTTCAGTTTCTTGCTGAATCCAACAGAAATATGTGCTTTGAAATATCGGGTGCTTAAGAAAGCATGCTTCAATTTAATAGTTTTCCATTTTGTGTTTTGTTCTGTCTATTGATGAATTCATGCTCTGTTACCTTTGGGAAGAGAGTATGTGGTGATTGAGCATGTCAATTATTTCTTTTACGGATATTTGTCTTTGTTTTATGGTATGTTTTGTTTGTATGCACCCCTTTTTATGTTTTATAAGAATTCCAAAGTTTATGGCAGAAAAGTGGTAAAGTTTTTTTCAGATTCAGTATTCATGGACATCATTTATTGAAAGAGAGTTAGCTTGCAAAGATTTGTCTAATAACTGAAGACTTGGTATGAACTGCAATGCTAAGAAAATGAAAAAGATAAACCAACAACAAAAAAACCCCAAAAAAACTACAAAACTACAAAACAATCCCCACCAAAAGAGAAAAGAAAAAATACAAACAAAAAATAAACCCAAAAAAAACAAAAAAACAAAAAAAAAAAAAAACCAACATCAGCAAATAAACAAATAACAGTTATCTAAAAAAAATGTCTCATGATGTTTATTGAGTTTACTATTTTATATTTAAAAGGATAATTCTCGTTTTATTTTTCTCTCTCAGCATTCTATGACGTTTTCTTTGTTATATTTTAATCCGGTGCCTGATCCTTCCTTTAATATTATTATTTCTCAAAAATTTGCTTTTTGAAGTTCTATAAAATTGTTTTTGAAAAGAAAAAAAAAATAACATACATGAATATATTGAGGGTTATGTAGAAATCTGATTAAATGAATTACCTATAGTTACAATGTCTTTAAGCTATGATTTATACTACCCAAGCTTTATACAGGTTCCTCGGATTTTGAAATTTATTAACCGCTACTCTTATTTGAATTGTTAATTAAACATTAGTATTTTTCACTTGTCAATTTAAGGACGTCCCTTCTGTCTGAATATTTAAAAAGATGACAAATTAAGCAATACTGTTGATTTTCTATCAATTATTCCATGGGACAAAAACTGGAGATTTTTTTTCCTAATGAATCATTAAAAAAAAAAAGAAATAATGTATTCTTATACATCTTAACCAAAGGATACTATACTTCAATGCTGGTTTTGATCGAATAGTTTTCTCTCTATTTAAAAAGAACAACTTAAGCAATTTTTATTTAATTGCATTGTACATATGTTAATCCTTTTCTTAATTTTCGTCTTTGAATAAGATGGGTTTGTACTTTCCTTAAGCAGTAGATTTTAATATAATTTCCTAAGAGATCAAGCAAAAAAACCCACCTAAAATTTAAAAAACCTCGAACTAAAGTACTAACCCTAAAATAAATATTTGTTATTATTTGATATTAAAGTACGTCTACTTACCAATGCCATCTTCAATTTTGGAGAAAATAAATATATCCTTTGTCAAAAACCTCTTTTATTGCTGTTGCTTTTATCCTCAATGAGAAATTTGCTCTGACTTTTTTATTTTTACAGCCATGTGCTTGGAGAAAAGAACATTTTACCGATTGATATCAGGACTCCACACAAGCATCAACATTCATCTATGTGATCAATACTTATTTCCAGGTAACTGTTCTAGAAAGAAAAGTTTCTAAAAGTAATGATGTTTTTATTCAACTAGGCTCGGTTTGAGATCACAGATTTCTAATTTTTTGTTTAAAAAAAAGTAAAAGTTTGAATTTTTTTAGAGCTCTCTATATAAAATGAAATCGGTTATTTAGGCTTAAACATCACGTTTTCAAAGTCTTTAGCTTTCAAATTTGATCTTATCTCTTCATATATTAAATTTAAATTGAATTTAACAATTTGATTTGTTTTTCTTAAAAATGAATTGCATCATATTTTTTACAATCATAGCATTGTTTCTGATCTGTGAATGTATTTGTAATACTATTCAAGAAACAGATTTTGGGATACAATCAAATCGATTTGATTTGACGAATATCATAACTTTTTTGAATATGCTAACAAAATTTCTACAGCATTTGGTTAGTTTAAAAAAAGTCTTGATATGCATTTTATAAGCATTTGAGCATACCCTTATTGGCAGCCAGGATTGAACGTCTTTTTGATATCAAGGGATTGGCGTTGAAATGGCTCAAATCTTATTTAACGAATGGTTGACAGATTGTTGTGGTTAATAATATCAAGTCATCTGATCATCTTCTGAAATTTAGTGTGCCACGGGGATCAGTATTGGGTCCAGTTCTTTTTACAATGTACATGAAATCTCGTATATCAATTATTTCTGGTTTTAATCTACATTGTCAATTTTATGCAGATGATAGTCAAATCTTTTAACTCATGATAGTCAAATCTTTTAACTCGGCAACCTACGAACATTTACATCTTTCCATTGAATGTTTCCAATCTTGCTTTGTTAAATCGAAAACTTGGATGGAACTGAACAGACTAAAACTTAATGGTAGTAAAACTAAAATAATCTTTATTGCTAGGCCAATATTCTTTAATATGTAGAGTGTGAATCAATCATTTTAGGAAATAGTGTAATTGAAACTGCCAAGGTTGTTCGAAATTTGGGTGTATTTATTGATTCAGATTTGTCTTTTAGCTGCCAAGTAAATCATATTGTGAGGTTAATGTACGAGGGCTCTTTCAGAAATAAAAGAAAAATGCCCATTGCTCAGCAACCAGTGGAGATTTTTAAATTATGTAAACGACATGATATTCCTTATTTCCTTACGGATATTCCCAGAAATTATGAAGTGCATCATTTTGCACAATGAATTTCTAGACGATTTTAAAGATGGCGGCCCACCTTGAAACTTGGTCAAAGGAGGAAATCAGAGCTGTCCTACGTTTTTTGAAAGCCAAAAGTCTGAATCCTACCGAAATTCATAAAGAACTTCCGAGTGTATATGGTGAGCATGTTATAAGCCGTACACAAGTCTATCACTGGTGTAATTTGTTTGAAGCCCGCCATTCCGACTTGACAGACAGGGAAGGGAGAGGGCGTTCGATAACTGCGACGTCAGAAGACAATGTGAAGCAAGTTGATGAGCTTATTCGTCAAGACAGGAGGTTGAAACTTCATGAAATCGCAAGTAGTCTTGAAATTTCGGAAACTTCTGCCCATAGAATTGTATTTGATGAACTTGGCTACAGAAAAGTCAGCGCAAGATGGGTTCCTAAGCAATTGACAGATTAATTTATCAATTATAATATTGCTTGTATGGTCTAATTGCCCATCATACAATTTAGCGCTTGTTATCGTTTTTGCAGGATTGTACACATTTTTTTCAAAATCTTACTCATTTTGGCTCTCCATTGTACACATTTTCATTGGCCAGGGTTGGCAGCACTGCAGTTGTTCTTATTCCAGTTTCTGTTGTATTAATTAGAAAATAGCAATTCCATTGTACCATTTGGATTAGATGTTAATCCTACTGACCAATCATTGCTTGGACAATCATTTGACACAGAAGTCAGAAAAAACAAAACAAATCAAAATCGGACGTCACAAAAGTCCATTTACTTCCAGCTGAGCCATTAGCCACCCAGCCATGTGCAGGTGCCAAAGTGGATCTTTCGGGTAGTTTGAGACAAGACACACAGATGATTGCCTTTGAATCTACTTTTGCATTTGCCTTTGAATCAACTTTTGCGTTTGATTTAATCCTTTTTTTCTTATTTATTCTTTGGTCCTTTTAAACACAAACTTTATATAGTAGTCCTTCATATCCATAAGGCATATGGAGCCAGAGATTATCTTGGTTTCTGTAATGTTAAACATTTGCCACCATTTTGATAGGATGCTAGTCTATCGCAAAGTACATCTTGCAGACTCAGCTACCCATTCATTAATTGATGGGTGTAGAGAAGGTTAAAAAACAAAAAAAAAAAACCAAAAACAACCTTGACTGGATCCTTGATAGATATTGATACATTTGCTTACCATGCGAATGTTTTACCAACTGAGCTATTGGGACATCCATAGACACACTGTTTATCTGCAATGTTTTTACTATCGTATTATTTTCCTATTTCTGGTGCTGAATTGAACTAAAATTGTCACAGTTGGTCTCTCCCCTCCCCCCCCCCCCCCCCCCCCAAAAAAAAAAAAGAAAAAAAAAACAACAAAAAACAACAACAATCCCCTCCCCCAAAAACAAAAAAAAAAAAACCAAAACAAACAAGCCCCAAATCAAAAAAAAAAAAAAAAGTCATTATCAAATCCCATTGTTATTGCAGCCAAGACAGCCTTTGGACCTGGAGTATGGGATCATAACCTTGAAGAATTTCAACGCCGCTTTGATCCGAATCTCACAAATGACCAAGGCCCTCAGAGGTTGAAAAACCTTTATTTTACCTACCTTATTGAACTGAGAGCATTGGCAAAAGCTGCTCCATACCTGAAAGCCGTAAGTACCTGTTTACATATCACCCTAGTGAATATAAAATTAAAATAAAATGTAACTGGTTTTAAATTTTTAAATCTTCATCAGCCACTTGGTCATACTCTCAGATTTTATAAAAGAAAAGGCTTCTATTGGACATACTATGGAAAATGCGAGGCGGGAGTGTTTGAAATGAAATACATGTTATGTATTGTTGATATATTTTTTCTAGTTAAACCACAAAACATTGATTTTTTAAATATCAAAGTATAAGCAACGATTTGGTTGACAAAAGCCATGAAATTAGGATTGATGATCACCATGCTGACATTCTGACATGGAATTCCAAACTATGATGAAAAGGTTTTTATTGTCAAAATTACAGAGATGATTAAAACAATCTGACAACTCTAAACTCAACAAAAATCAAGCGATCAGTATCTTCCATTCTGTTATTTGCTCTGAAGTTAATCATTTATATGATAAACATGAATGTTAAAATCTTAAAGGAACCCTTTGCAATATAACAAAACAATTTGAAAATAATTCTACATTCTATTACATGGCAATGGATCAAAGTGCTCACATTCAAAGGCCTCTGGATTAGAAACAACAACAACAAATATTTTTTAAAAGCAAACAGACAAGAAAAAAAAAAGCAACAAAAAAAATATAATAAAACACCACAAAATGTATACTGAAATAATAGATTATGATTTAAATATAAAAGTGTAAATGGACAGTTTATGTTTTATATTGCCCCACAACATATTATATTTTAAAACATCATGGAGTCAAAGTGGTTGGTCGATGAATGAGATTGTGCTTTGATTGTTTCATATAAATTGACATATAGTTTACTTATCTTTCATATTCTCGTATCACAGGAAAACTATTTTACCGGTGATCCAGAGGAAGATGCTGACATCCAAAATGTAATTCACCAATTCTTAGACATTGTTATGTAAGTACTTCTGATGAATAACTTAAAACTACTTGTTCATGACAAAGAGATGTCGCTTGAAAAATGTGTGATGACCATAGAATTTGTTTTATGAGTTTTGCTTTAGATGTCAAACTACTCTTGTATAAATGTGTAGAATAATATTGGTTTCAACCTCTCTTGTACATACAAATTCATTTTCTTAAATTTGCAGGTTGTCCAACATACAAAACTTATGAAATTCTTTTGATTAGTCCTTTCATTCAGTTGTCATTTGCAGTCCATTTTGAAGTAAGTTCATAAAAGCCTAGAATCCAGCCGCAGAAATGAGAAAAGTAAGCAGATAGAATTAAGTTTCTTGTTCATTTTCATCAATAACCCCTACAAATGAAGAAAAATTTCCATCCTCATCTCACTTGTTTGGATTATAGAGATTTCAAGATGACAAAAGTCTGAATTATTGAAATTCGGCTGTATTTATTGACACTGCCATTATATTTCAGGTCATTTCCTGACCAATTTGATGAGAGCCAACTGTTTAAAGGAAATTCAAAACAGACAAAGAAGCTGAAAGTAAGTTCAACCTATGTAAAATTAACAATTCCATCATTTTTCTTCTTTTCTTTCTTTTAAAAGTTGATGCATAGTGATTTCCACTCGAGTGCCTGCTGGTTTAATATCTGATTCTCTTGAGTGCCTAGTTTCCCAAGAAACAATATTTTCTATCAAATTCATATATCTGAATGCCGAGTCTTTTGACTGTATACATTAAAAAAAAATTATAGCCTTTGATGGACTTTTTGACCCAGTTTTGCTTGTCATTCTTGCACAGTTCAATTCAATCAATTGGCCTGTCTATATGTTGAGGAGTGTAGTGAATTATTGCATGACCAGCAATGTTGTCATGACTTGTTTTAAATTTTAAAGACATTCTTTGTTACTTTTTGGTTTTATCCTTAAAGTGAATTTTGTTGACTTGGCATGAAGACAGAAATTTGTTCCTTAGGTGGGACAAAGTGATACAAAAAGCTAGCTTAGGTTGTGCTGCGAGTTGCACAATCATTCACAAACCAGTTGACTGCCAAAGGTATTTTACTTTTTTATCATGTGTAGTCGAGTGAGGAGCACGGCAGTTGACTGGCTTGTGTCTGCTAACTCGCAAAACCGCCTTTTAAAAAACTAGAGCATTAATAAAGTGCAATATCCACTAATCTTGCTCAAAGTGCTTTACACAGAGTCCCTGACCAACAGTAATAAGAGCCTATACTAGCTTTTTGTCTCACTTTGTCCCACCTAAGGAACTCACCTCAAGAGTAGATTTATAGATTAGACATAGATGTTGATGATATTGGAAGGGTCTTAAGATGACTAAAAAAATACTAACTTTGTTCTTTGCTCAGTATAGAAGAGGAGGAAAATTGATTTTCTTTTTCGATTAAGTCATAAAGTCTTAATGCAACATCTTTAAATTACGTCGTAAAGCAGGCATTGAAAGTAGCTCTAAAGACCAGACATGATGGGTCAAATACCCGAGGCGGTATGAAATTCATTGAGTATTTTGCTGAAATGCTATTATGCCCCATTTTCTTGCTGCCTGCACCTAAGCAGAAACTGCTGCACTAGAAGGCATAGTTATAATTTTTTCTAATTAATTTTATCAAATACTTAATGCAAACTTTATTTGATTCCAGATGGAATTTGTTCATCATTTCCGAAATATATCAAGGATCATGGATTGTGTTGGATGTGATAAATGCAAATTATGGGGCAAATTACAGGTGGGTCTGTAAATTCTTTGATCAATATTTAAAAAATATGATATGAGATGAGATTAGGATTAGCTTTATTGATCTTTTAATGGAAATTTACAATATGTATTTTGTTACCGTTAATGACAATGAGTTACAAATGAAATGTGTTGTTGGAAAAATAAGTCATATTTAATATGTTTAATATCAACTGGTTTGATTTTTATCCATTATCTTTTAAGAGTGTTCTTTGTCACACAATTTTTCACAATCAATAGCAATTGGGATACTTGATATATTCAGACCTGTAATATTGACAGATCTGATCATCCTGATGTGTTGTATATTTGACTCATGGTCGCAATGTCTGAATAGCCTACCGTTACCTCATATGCAGGGCACGTTTGACTTAAATTCACTGACATTTTAATTTTTTTAAAAACAAAGAATTATTTTGGGGAGGGGGGAAGGGAATACAATGTTTTTTTAGATATGGAAAATTTGATTTATTAAAACGTTTCATGAAGAATGCATGTGTCTAAAAACTTATCATAACATATGATTTAAGATATGTCACCAAATTGTATATTCAGTAGAGAATAGGGAAATCCTGATTTATTTATTTTATAAATAAGGCTAATAGTGAAATTGTGTCTTGTTTTTCAGATTCTAGGAATGGGTACAGCTTTAAAAATTCTCTTCTCCGGAGAAAGCATGGCCCCAGACTCTACTGTTAATGCAAATATCAAGGCAAAGTTTCAGTTGACCCGAACTGAAATTGTAGCTTTATTCAATGCTTTTGGAAGGTAATGTTAATGTTCAATAAATAATTCATATTCACTTACAATGTAAATTCATGCAACAATGTGACATTTGAAAATAAGCGTTTATTTTGTTAAATTGATTTAATTTATCATTTTGGATTTTAAATATGGTAACGAATGGTTGTTATTTTCATAGTAGCACTTGTAGCATTTACTTAGAATTTGACTAAATAATAAAAATAATGAATAAGATCATAAATAAAATTGCTAATTTATTTTTTATTAATTTATTTTTTCTTATTTTCTTAAAAACTCAGGTTATCCAGCAGCATCCACGCAATTGAAAATTTCCGCAAATTGGCAAGATGATGACAGCAACATAGCAAAGGTGTTTGATTCTGTTATTTGTCTCAGTTAAGAGTTTGATTCTAACGTCTCAATTTGATCTATGAAATTATCATTTTATAATAATGTTTATAATTTGTTTTCCATGAATGTTCCAATAATTATTCTTTCTTCCCTGTCCTCCTCTATCCTCCCCCTCTTTGTTACTGTTGCCTTCTTTTTTTTTTTTCTTCTTCTTCTTCTTCTGTCTGTTACTATTTTTTCACGTCTTTTTGTTTGTGTTGCTTTCTTTTTACTTTTAAAAACTTTGTTTTGATTCCTGGCCTTCTGGAGTCTTCATTGAGTTATTTGATTATTGCAAGAACATCTTTAAGATATTTTTTCAAGTTATCAGTCAATTTATCTTTGTATTATTGTTAGTTAATTAATCAAATTGGAATGATTTTCCTACATAGCATGTTTTGAAAAGAAAGACAGTATCTGATACATGTTTGTAACTTTCTTGATATATCATCAATCCTCTTTGTCATTATCATTGTCAATCATCACCATTGCCATCATCATCAACATCATCATCAACATTATAATTGTGAATTTTTCTACAATCATCACTCTTAACTACAATTGTAGTGCCTTACAAAACGGTGAGGATAGATATTTTCCATTTACCATTTTGTCAGCGGACCAACCATGGGAGGGTATGATGGGCACAACAAACAATTTCTGAATGGATTTTTCTTATAGACGATGAATTTTCACCGAAGTGTGCTCTTCGACTTTTCAGAACCCACAAAATTTGTTGACAAACTTGTCATTTCTCTTTATGTCAACATCAAAAGACACTGTTAGAATCAGTATAATTGTCAGTCAGCAAAACATGCAAATGGGAGATTGCTGTTGCTATTCATAGTGTCTCCACTATCCTCCTTTATCTCGTATCCCTTTTTATGTGGCTGTATTATTTGTTCTGGCATGAGACTGAATGTGGTCCTTCAATGGGTTGTGAGCATGTTTTTATTTTCCTTGGAGAGTTAATTATTCTGGTAAATTATCCCTCTGTGTGACTTTGAGTATAAATCAGAGCCATTTGAGTGTCTCTCTTTCAATGGTGATACATGGATATGTTTTCCATGGAACTTTACAGCCTTTCTTTCCTTGAATTAGTCCCCTTGGTTTCATTATCCTTGGGCTCCTGTCAAATGGTTGCATGCGCAACAATGAAATGTACATATGTCTGTCATGCAAGTTTTGTGCCATCTCCCTTTCTAAGTATTTCAGGAGCAGTTAAACTTCTATAACTAACCAAACCGGTGCCATCCTTGTTTAATCCCTTCATTTAATTTAGTTCGTGGCTAAGTGACCCTGGGATAACGAGGTTCAAAACCTATCCTATTTTTGAAATCATTTGTTAAAATCTATTGCCAAGGTAACAATTTCCTAAAATATAGTCCCATGAATGTCTCTTAAGTTACAGACATTAAGTGGGCTAGTATACTGTCATGAGAAAAGTTATTGAAAATAAGTTGTTTGTTTTTAAAAGTACTCAACAAATGTTTTTAAAATCATTTTATCATGATGTTTTCTTTGAGTGAAAATGTTCCATTTGAATATAATGGTTTAAAGTAAATTATTGACTGTGACTATTCCTTTTTAATTCGAGAATGCATGTTGATACAAGCCCTTCATCTTTATATTTATTTTGCATATGCCAGAATTAATGCATCTTTTCAATTATTTTATTTTATGCTAATTGTGTGAAGTTGTAAGAAGTTGTTTAGCTTAACTACTGTGATACTACTTTTACTTATCCATGCATGCCAATGTACTTTTAATAATAAATTGATGCACCTATATATATTTTTACATATTCAATTATGTTAACATCAAAACCAAAATAAATGCTTTGTTTTTAAAATACTATTATGTACGTGTAAGAGAATTAATAAGAAATGGAAGGGTATGGAAAGTAAAGAAAAAAAAGTCAACAAAAAAGAACATTGAATACTATTTAAGTTTAGACAATTAAAGCAAATGATCGTAATAAATGCATTCCTTGTATATTGAATTACCTCATAAGTTGTGCTTTCATATGTAAACATCAAAATCTAAAATAGATATTTCATGTTTAAAAATTTTATTACACTAGGAAAATAGATTTTTTGAAATATAGGGGATGAAATGTAAATATTTAAAAACGGCATGCAAGTTTAGTAAAAGCAATTGATCATAATATTTGCATCCCACATATAGTTGCCTTCAACTAGGATCCCACTACCTTAAATTCCATTCCATGTAAGGTCCTGATTATCCGAAAGACATATTTATTTGGATGTAATGAAACGCAGTTTTAAAAAGTGTGTTAGCTCATTCATTCTTCTCAATCAAATTCATTAGTTTCACACAATATTACAAGGTGTAGTAAACAAAACTTAATTATTTTGAATTTCTTTTCTGACTACTGAGAAGATACTCACCCTTCCCTCCACCCACCCCTCACTTTTCCTCTATTAAAATAACTAACTTTTTTTCCTGACCATCCATCGGGATGCTAGGTGAAGAACACTGTATTTTATATTTGACCTCAGTGAATTAGATTATAATTCCTACTAAGTTATTATAATATTAACCTATATATTCAATGTACGTTATGAATCAATTTTATTAATCTATTTTCAAAACTTTTATGTTGGCAAGCGATTTGTCAATATTTATTTTTTCTTGAAAATTCGAAGTTGATCTATCTTCAAGAATCTGAATTACAAACTTATGTTATTTATATAGTTATTTTCATCTGTGGTATACTTTTCCCCACCTTGAGAACACCAACTAATGTAAGAAGTAAGTTATGCTATATTTTTTTGTCATACATAAACTAAATCCTTCCATGCTGTTTTTTTTTTGGGGTTGATCACTGTGTCCATACTTATTTTGTTTCATAATTTCATGTTTTAAAAATTGTTTATAAAATAATTGTTTTTCTGATCGTGTCACACTTTATTGCCTTTATTGGTGCAGCAAAATGCATATGAAGATTTTTTTCTTCACAAATGATCATATTGAAAAATCCCCCCCCCCCCTAAAAAAAAAACAAATTAAAAGCAAACTTCCCTCCTCCAAAATAAATAAGAAAAATAAAACGAAACAAAAGCAAATCTGAAACATATAATAGTGACACTTAACTGACTCAATCTAAAAATGCATTAAAAAAAAACCACACTTATTTAACAGACTCCCTTGTCTGGAAGTAATTGGCTTTGCGATTTCACACTTAATAATTGTATGAGTTATTGAATGGAGTCCATTTTCAATTAAAGTTGAAATCCAGGCGGTTAAAAGATCTAATAAATATAGACATTAAATTTCTAATGTGTTAATTATTTTTTACGGATCAACCAATTCTGACATCTTATCACTGAGACACAAAATTTAACCTTGTATTTATTCACTTTGTAATGGAACAATTAAAAAAAAGAAAATCCGTCAGCTCAAGGGAAGTAGATTTAGACTAACTCCCAGCTCTTTTTATCATCAATCTTGATGTTATTGCGCTGAAAATTTGATAATTGATGAGTAACATTCCACCACAAGGTTATACATTTTATTGGATTTAAAGCAATACATTGGAGCAATTTAGATTTTGTCTGTTAGTTATTATGATCGCCAAGAATTAATTGGTATAAAAGTATGGATATGTTATTTTACTGAAGATTAGAAGAAAATTATTTTAAAGAGCTAAAACTCAATTGTAATGTTTTTATACAATTCATTCAATATTTGCAGGTAAATGAACGTGTTTGATCTCAGTCATATGCTATTTTTATCCATGTTCAAAATCTGATACAAATCATATTAAGTTTGCAATGTAACTCACACACTGGCAAAATGGTAAAAATTGTCAGACATATTGAAATTTGGTTGCCTCTCCATTTTTACCTTTTTGCTTGTATTTTTGCGTCAAGGCTTCAGAGAGCCTCTTATTACTCCCTGCTTTACTTTGACAAATATATGCACACCTTATATGATGATTTCTGCTGCTTGTTTACTAATTTATTTATATATATTGTCAAATTGTGTATATGATTTAATATGAAAGCAGACAATGCATCACCTTAGCAATCTGTCTCAACAAAAGTTTGTTGAATCTAGAGATGAATTAGCTTTTTGATTGGAAGTTTGCATTCCCATCCTTGTGCAGATAACAAGGTCGGTGTATAAAGGTTCTGTCATATGCAGTCTTTTTACAAGCATACTTCAAATGGGGATGCAGGCTTTCAAATAATTATATTGTTTTGGAAAGGTCATTGTTAAATTTTCACTTATTGGTTTACTTGAATATACTATCGTGATATATTTAAACTGGACATAAGTACAAATGAATTATTCTCTAGCTGGTTAGATATGTCTTAAAAAATTGCTTTTTAAAAATGTTGTTTATAAGAATTTCTATTCATTTAAAGAAGAAAAATAGTCATGTTTTAATTTTGTTCTGAAAATTGAATATCTTTGTAGAATATATGATTACTGTATTCATCTTCAGAGTGCATCTGATTCTATTTTTCAATCAAAAATTTTTAACAGAAAAAAAAAAAGAAATACATTGCAACACGCATTCAACAAACTACACTGGACAACCAGAAAAGTTAGTTTAATTCGTGTAAGACAAGAGCCAGAAACTGTGATGTTGCCTTCTGTACAAGTATTGATGCTATGCACTTAGTTAAAATAATCATAACATCCACCAGCCGGATATAACGTACCAACACACAAAACTATGTGTAACCTTAAGCGTTTATAGTCTGATTGATACAATTTAGTGAGAACTACTCATAAAATTGGCTGGTTAAAAACAAAAACAAAGAACCGAGTGACATCAATTTCTTTCCTTCAATATGATCTCAATATTTCAATAAAAAAAGTAATATCATTCACTCCTGAATTACTTGCTGAGAAAAACAAAATACACACTACCATGCCATATGACACAGCACGCTGGATAACATGGAAGGATGTGGGGGGAGGCACTTGTCAATACACGCATACCCTTTTTAAAATATTGCCTGAGTCCATGGCTATCATAAAATGCATGTCACAGGCTATTGAAAAATAAGCATGGCATTATCAGGTGTCACAATGCAATTCCTTCATTCGTGTGTCAACATACAGTATTGTGATAAATACTCACAATTCGTGGATCTGATTGTTTTCGGTCAGGCAAGCACTTAAGAAGTCTTATGACTGAGACTGACCAAAAATTGATGTCACATTACAAGAGGTGATCATAAGTTTAAAAAAATGAAAAGCGAGTTGTTGTTAGTAGTGTTCAATAAAATAAATGATTCCATTGGTTAAGCACAGGAATACAACTCACAGTAATCAATTTTTTTCTTTGGATCTCTTGTTTTATGACCTGATTATTTTGTTTTGGTCAGTTTCAGGCTATAAGTTCATGAAGGCTAAGGCACAACGCAACTTTTTTCTCTCTCTTTGTCTCTCTCTCTCTCTCTTTCTTTTTTTTTGTGGCCAATGTGTTGGCCAGAAGTTTCAGTTTAGTTCCTCGAAACTGTTCGTGGATGCGTGAAAAAATTTACTAAGACAATTAAGGACATCATTTGGAAACTCTGTCCTAGTTCATTGAACCAATTCTATTTGTTAAATGCATGTTCAAAGAATGTGTGTTGCACTGTATATCTTTTTAAATGGAATCAGGGTTCAATCAATGACAAAACAAGCGGTACTCTACCATTATAAAATGCTCATTGCTTATGATTTTCTGACATATTTAGATTACTTGTAAGTCATTGTTATATTCATAAAATCTAATATCCTTCTAGGATATTCTATAAACATAAACTTTATCGTGATAAAGCGAATTATATTCAATATTGATATTACATTTTCATGAATTGCCATGCCTGGTGGACTCATAACTGCTTCTTTTACTTGTTTTCGTCATCACTATCGCTCTCCTTATTGTCATCATTGTTATTGTTGTTATTATTATTATTATTATTATTATTATTATTATTATTATTATTATTATTATTATTATATATATTATTATTATTATTATTATTATTATTATTATTATTATATATTATTATTGCTATTATTATTATTATTATTATTATTATTATTATTATTATTATTATTTATTATTATTATTATTATTTTTATTATTAATATTACTATTACGAATGCTATTTTTACTACTACAGTTCATGCCACTTTATTGCACATCAGTTAATCACATTACTACTACTACTACTACAACTACTACTACTACTACTACTACTACTACTACTACTACTACTACTACTACTACTACTACTATTAATACTACTGCTGCTACTGCTACTTCTACTACTTCTACTACGACTACTACAGTGTGCCTACTCTTTTAAGCTCTTATTTATCACTTAGAGCATATATTATTGCAAATAAACTTTTGCATTTTCTTAGCGAATATAAGAAAAGCTTTCTTTTAATTATTCAATGGAAATAGATTGTGTGCTGCTTTAATGAATATATTTTAAATTTAAGAAAAGAGAGGGATCTGAGCTAAGACATCATCCATCTCAATCTTTTCACATTTAAGCGAAAATTCTCTTGCAAATTGTTTTCATTAAAAGCATAAGAATTATGGCAATATATTTCCTCTACAAAGTAATTCTTGTAAAATTCTATAACTGCATGTTTGTGGTAAGAAATGTCATTTTCTTTAAATATTTTATAAAGAGTGGCAATATAAAGGGCAAATAATACTATCTGGTCATCTTTTTTAAATTGGCGTGGAAAGATCTAAAGGTGTTACAAGCGCATTATATCTTTCAAA
Organism: Berghia stephanieae; assembly: GCF_034508935.2. NCBI lineage: Eukaryota > Metazoa > Mollusca > Gastropoda > Nudibranchia > Aeolidiidae > Berghia > Berghia stephanieae. The sequence goes on along the minus strand of NC_088360.1, from coordinate 85,450,475 downwards.
GAAAATAAAATACCCCCCCCCCCAAGAAATAAAGGCCTAAAGCAAAATAATAAAACAAAAAAAAAACCCAAAAAAACTAACCCACAAAAGAAAACCAAAAAAAAACAGAATAAAAACAAACAAAAACAAAAATCACAAAAGAAAACAAACAACAATAATAATAATAATGACAAGACATGCAAACAAATTACATCACAACAATAAAGACAAGAATAAACTTAATTAAAAGTTATATCAAAAGAGGAATCATTAAAAAGACATGTATGAAAATATAAAAAATTAGCGCAATATTAAAGAGATAAACTGAATGTGAAGCAGAGGAGAGGTTTATTTGTTTCTTGATCACGTTTTCAAAACCTTATTGCAATTTAATCAATTTTACCCTTTGATTGGCTACTTTCTTCTCTTCTTTTTTGCTATTTTAAAGGATTGTTTTAAAGATTATCATAATTATTTTTTAAAGATGATTTTTGAAAATTGAAAATATGGTTGCTGATTGGATTTTGGTGCTGATTAAATTGAAATGCTAAAATCTGAATGTATAGTAAACTTATTGTTTTATATTCACTTATGACATTCTATACAAATTTACATGGTGTTTCAAAAGTATGTATCACGTTCTAGTTCTATGGACCTATCAAGCAAATATTGTTAAGTTCTTTTTTATAGGAGGGGGGGGGGGGGGGTCTTTTCTTTTCTGTAACTTTTGGGAAAGGCTAGATGATATACAGATCAAATCTTCTACAAACTGTTAGAGGAAAAGTTTGCACGTTCAGACTTATTGATTCAACGGACCATTGCAAGTATAGGCAATATGTATTTTCCAAATGATTGTAAAGCGCTTTGAGGTTTCGGCATTTAGCACTATAAAAGAACACTTTATTATTATTATTATTATTAATGATAGGTAAATCCCCTTCGGGCAGGAGAACATTGGACGCTTGGGTCAGTGGATTCTACATAGGGCTCCATCCATACTGTTTCTTCCCTCCTCATATATCATTTGCCCTTTCAATATTCGGGAATGAAACCATTTATTTTCCATGTGGACGACACACACACAGATTTAATGTTTTATGAATATAGATGACACTGTTACTGTTGGGTTTTTTAAATAATGCTCATTTTGTAACCATTTAAGCGTCTCTTTTGGTTGAGATCCTATAGCAATTTCAGTGTTGGACTTTTACATGACTTCAGACTAGTTACAAGCATGGCACTGCAGTATGAACCTTACTTTGCATCCCAAAGGTACCCGGTTTGAATCGCTGCAGCACTGTGTGGCCTTGAGCAAGCCACATCACCCTTGCTCACTTTGTGGCACTGCTTTTGTGGCTGATGCCTGGATTATTTCAGTCTTCCCCTAAAGAAAAATGTTCCATAGATTTTAGAATTTTATATTTCTTTTGTATCTACTTCTGTTGAACCAGTCTTTTTTGTCCTACGATTTTCTCTAACGCTGAATCGTTAAATCTAGTTTCACTATTATATCATCTTGCTTTTTACTGGTGATGAAATAATAAAAAGTGTTTTGCAAGTGCAGTAAAACCCCTAAAAACAACAAATTATCATCTTGGCATTGAACGTATCCCGATGATGATGGTTAATAATGCTTTTATTTGTTTTACCCAAATTTGTTGATGAAAAACATTTCTAGAAATTATTGTGCTCAATTGTTCATTTGCTAGTGATGCCATAAAATTTGTAATGTAACAAATACTTTTGGAACACTGTGTATTGTTTATTTGATTTTATATTATGACAATTCAATTTGATTATACATTATGACAATTCAAAAACTACACACCCTGGGTGGAGTTCCTGGCCTCCCATAGTGGGCAGGTTGGCACTTACTGTTTCTTCTATCCCACTATATCTGTTTTCCAACTGTCTTTCTGTTTTTGTCTTGGAATGAGATTATTTGGTTTTGTCCTGGCCCTGGCCGGATACCCTGACTAAGAGGGAAACAGTCAAATGTATAGTTAGTTTTGGGGGATGATTTTTTTAACTTGTAAATCATCTCTCTGTTATGCGCTGTATTATGTTTCGTTTATGTATTATATATGATTTGTAAATATTTGAGTGTATTCCTTTTAGTGGAGATCTGTGCTTTTGTCTGAATGAGACTTTTAGGTGATCTCAAACTAAGTGCTTTGATAGTGTGCTCTTGGAATCTACATCTGTTTTCTATTTGAACCAATTCCCCTTTGTCTTCCTTTTTCTTGTGTGCTTTAATTGTAATTCTACAATTTTTAGCTATACCATTGTCTTCCTTTTTACCGGCACTGATATGACCTAAATGTGTTGCAAGCGCCGCAAAACCCTTAAAAACAACAACAAACAAACAATTGTGTCTTCTATCCCCTTATAGCTGTTTTTCAATTTCCTTTCTGTTTTTGTCTTGGAATGAGATTACTTGGGTTTTGTCCTGGCCCTGGCCGGAGTCCTGGGCGGGGAGGGAAACAGTCAAATGCATAGTTATTGTTTTTTTGGAATTTGATATTTTTTTCCTTGTTAATCATCTCTCTGTTATGTATTATTATATTTGTTATTTTGAATGTATAATGTAAGCATTTGACTGTAATCCTCTTTGTTGGATCTTGTGCTTGTGTCCGTATGAGATGTATAAGTGATCTCAAATTAAGTACATTGGTGGTATGCTCTTGGAATCTACATCTGATCCCTATTTGTTCCCAGTTCCCCTTTATCTTACTTTTTCTTGGGTGCTTTAATTGTAATTCTAGAATTCGACTCTCCGTTTTCTTCCTTTTTACTGGCGCTGATATAACCTAAATGTGTTGCAAGCGCCGTAAAACCCTTAAAAAACAAAAAACAAACAAAAACTACACTTAAAAGCGAACCAGAAAAAAAAAGTAAAAAAAAAAAAAAAGAAAGGAATTTTAATTAACTGTCTACGTACATTCAAATGATCACTTTATTCAATTATTGTTAGAGAATCTGGATGACCTGAAAGATAAGTGTATGTACAGTATGCTTTTGTTTTCAATGTGTCAAAATGTTAATAAAAACTTATACTTATATATGGATCCAAGTAATTGTTTCTTCATTTTTATTTTTGGGTGATGGGGGTACTAAATAATTGAATCTTATTTAATATGAGGCAATATGAATATGAGGGCTTTGTAGTCGTGTGTCAGGATACTCATCTATGATCAGGTAGGTCCGTGATTCAAGTCTTAATGTGGAAACACGCTACAGTTCTCTCTAAACTCTCATTTTAAAAATTTGTTTTCAAGGTTCCTCTGTTAATTGTTTTGCTGACGAAGGGTTTGCACCTGAAACATATCCTTTGTTCTGTTTCCATCTTGAGCCTTTTTATTTTCACCTTTTTGTTAGTATTTTTGCTATCCCAGGCTTCAGGTAGCCCCTTGTTCACCGCTTTAAGCATGTTGAGTGGATATTACTTTTTCTAGGTGGGGACTCTTACCATGGTGGACAGAGAGATCAGTGTTGCTGTCTTCTATCCTCCCCTATATTTCCTTTTCGGTTGCTTTGTGTCTTTGTCTTGGATGAAATCATTTGGTTTTGTCTTGGCCGTGGGAGGTGTCTTTGACAAGGAGGAATACTCAAATATATACCGGTATTATTAGTTTTGGGAGATGACATCTGTTTTCCTTGTAAATCATCTCTCTTTTAATATATTGATAAAGGTTTATTTTCAATGTAATAAATATTTGACTGTATTCCTCTTAGTGGGATCATGTGCCTGTGTCTCGATGAGACTTTTATTGTGATCTCAAACTACGTACATTAGTAATATCTGGTTAGGATCCTTTGACCTCTCATGGTGGGTAGGAGGTCCCGCTGTGTCTTCTATCTCATTATATCTGTTTTCCGAGTTGCTTTCGTTTTTGTCTTGGAATGGGATTAACTTAGTTTTGTCCCAGCCCTGTTTCCCTCCCAGTCAAGGACTTCAGTCAAATTTCAGCACACTTAAATTCTAGCACTATTTGCTGCTAACTTTTTGGCTTCTCTTGAGAGTATGCTAGAATCCAGCAAGTACTGTATATTTCTGAGCCATAAATTTGCAGTATATCCTGGAATCTTCTGTGTAGGAATGAACAGTAAAAATGTTTATTCTTTTGATAGAACATTTGTCCATCGCAAAGTTTATTCAACTTGCCATATTTAACAAACCTTGATTGTGATTTTGGTCAAATGACTTGGCATATATATTATTCCTTGGTACCCCTTCTACTCTCAGGTTGAACTGACCCCCCATCGTTTGCAAGTTGGCCTGATGCATTTATCTATTCATGATAAAGAATTCTTTCCCTAAATTATTTCTTTGTCTGTATTGTTATTGGTAATTATTGTCATTTTTTTTCCATTAATGGCGCATAATCTTCTGGTTTATCTCAAAAGTAAAAATTTGTATCAACCTCAACGTCTTAAAATTGAATATAGATTTTGGACCGTATTGATGCCATATAATAAAGTTTTCTTCTTTAAGACATATAAAAACTTCTCTAAAACCACTGTCATAAAATTACAGATTTTATGCTATTAGATATGTAAACAAGTTAAGGATGAGTTCATCAGGTTTTCAAAAAATTTTGTGCTGATACGGTAGTTCTGGATAGTTTTTATGCGATCATGTCATACTAGTTCCCGAATAAAACCAACTCACTTTAACTGTTAGTTACAACTTCTGTTGTATACATCAAATTTTGAATTTATGATTTATAACATAATATCTACATAATGTCACAATTACTGAAGACTGATATGAAATCTTTAGCTTTAAAGCATTTGAAATGGTGATTATTTATTCAAAATTGTCAAATCAGCAATGAATGTTGTCTATATAAATTTGAAAAATTGTATTTATCCATGAAAGTTTCACAGAGCATTATAAGCTCTTAAACGATATGATGCGATACGGTACAAAATCTTTATCAGTTTCCCTCCCGAGAAGAAGTCTACTTGTATCTATCCATTAAAGAGGACAATAATATGGAACTTGGAATTTCACAATAAACCCTGAGAAGAGGGTTATCGAAATGCAGCCGAGAGTTTTCCAGTGTGGAAAAGGATCCTAGACAACTTTGATATGGATATCATCCAATGATGTATGGAGCTGGGTGAACGTTAACATACAGCCGACAAAGGAATAGATGTCTGATAATTCGGATAGAAAAAGGCTCATTGTTATTCTTGCAGGTGTTGAAGATACTAAATATTTAGAAGGATGCCATGCAATTTTTTATTCTCTGCATATGGAAGGTAGAGACTATCATTCTGGGGTCAATGCAGAGGTGTTAAGACTTGTTAAAGAAAAGTGTGCTGCCTTCCCAGAAGCACCCAGAAGTCTTGTAGTGGACAACGCTACCATTCTTCAAACAGTTTTGAAAGCATACTGCCTTATCATGGAGTTTAGATACGATGTGCGACTACACCAAATTTACTCTCAGAAACACACTAAAGCTCACAGACGAGGCTATGAGTGATAATATAACAAGGGAAGACTGGAAAATACATATTCCAACCTTCACAAATGGAGGAAAATTACATTTCATTGGATAGAGTGATGCCTCGAAATCATTCTGTTGTTCCATTTCTCCTCTTTATCATCCTTGTCATCAGAATGTCCAGTATTTTTATTATTTTTTTTTGTAGTTGTTGCTGTTGAACACATGTATTTTTGGAAACACTGTACCATGAATTCATGAATTTCTACTTTTGACCACTCTACATTAAATTTATGTAATCCTATGTGGTATAAACACAAGCAATTTCTCAAAATTTTGCAAAAAAAAAGTAATGCTGGGAGTGTGTAATGTTCACTTTTACTTGTATTCATCATGTAATTTGTATTGATAGTTACAAACCGTAGATGTCTTATAGTTAGGGATTGCCATTCGTCCCTTCATATTCAGATAGTGTATGCATAGCGAATAAGTTTCAATTAACCGATCATTCCATTAAAAAAATATGTTCAAAATGGATAAGCGGAAAATTCATAATTTTGATTCTGTAAAACATCTATGAGTTACGATTCTTACCAGTTATTGATTTTAATATAGCTGTAATAATCGAAATCATTTCCTAATGTTTTAAAATTCATGAAAAAATATTTTTTTAATTAAGACAAATTGATTTAGAGGTTCATTAAATTTTTTACAACTGAGCATTGAGGGACAGCTGAGGAAAAGAAGAAAAAGCTTTACCATTTATTAAAAATCTGACTAAATAATTATTTATTTGCTAGCATTTTGAGTGGATCCCCTTTGTAGAATTTTATGTGACACTTTGGTTGTCCTAAGACTGTGCACGTGTAAATTACTGGTGGAATGGGCATTTGTGAACGGATTCCTCTTGTCTTCTCATTTTTTAAATGATGAGAAATGATTGAATTAGTGGAAAGCCAGAAGACAACAGAACAAAAATGTGACCCATTGCCTCAAATAGGCAATATGTCAAAGTGATACTAAGCTGCTAGAAGCTAGCGAACGCATCTTTTTGTTTACATATATATCCAAGATTTTTTTCAACTGGAGGACTACGAAATATTTAGTCGTCGATCTGTTTTTTTCAGTAATGTATTTACGTTTTTATTGCTTTTTTTTTTGTTGTTGTTGTTGGCCGAAGAACGATTTTGAGCCCAAAACGTTCCGTATTTGTTATTTTGTTCTATTTTGAAGCTGTTATATTCATTTTTGTTTAATGCTTTTATGTCAGGGTGGTTTAGATGCTAAAAATGGCATTAACAGTCAATAATATGACTTGTTTTTTGTTTAAAATTTTAGTTTACATGTTTTTATAAAAAAGAATGAACATAGTTTCCTTAAGTACATAAGGGTAAAATTTCATATAATATATGATCATACCCATTAAAAATTCAGTTTTCTACATCTGGTCCAAGCCTACATAATATTAGTGGGTCACAAAAATTAGTGTCTTTTGGAGCAAAACCAGTGACCCAACTGGAGCAGCCTCATCTGCCTGACTGAAAGAGATACAGCACAGCTCGCGCATAACAGCCTCGGTTGCAGTGGGAGCTCGGCTACAATATGAAATTTAAAAATCCCCGTTTTATAACCTATGTAATTTATATAAATCATGCATGGCTATAATGGGGAAATATTTCTTGGAACACAGCTATAATAAGGGTGTGAGTCTCAAGTTTAGATGCACTTGAGAAAAAAAACATACTCAAAAAGAAAACAGGGGAGCACAAATGCTACGTATTACTTATAGGGAACGGAGATGAGATGGGAGTAGGCAAATGGCAGTTACTGCATGCACTATTGACGCTTCTCTGCATACTTGTTTATTTGTTTATAAGGGTTTTACAGTGCTTGTAACACATTATGGTCATATCAGCGCCAGTAAAAAGGAAGAAAATGGGATAGTAAAAAGTTCTAGAATTACAATTAAAACATCCAAGAAAAAGTAAGACAAAGGGGAATTGGGGACAAATAGGGATCAGATGTAGATTCCAAGAGCATACCATCAATGTACTTAGTTTGAGATCACCTATACGTCTCATCTGGACACAAGCATGGTCCCCACTAAGAGGAATACACTCAAATGCTTACATTATAAATTCAAAATAACAAATATAATAATACATAACAGAGATGATTTACAAGGGAAAAAATATCATCTCCCAAAACTAACTATAAATTTGACTGTTTCCCTCTCAGCCAGGACCAGGACAAAACAAAGAAATCTCATTCCAAGACAATGGCAGAAAGCATGTTGGAAAACGGATACAGGGAGATAGAAGACACAGTATGTACCTCCTTGCCCACTATGGAAGGTCAGGAACCCCACCCAGTCCCTGCATACTTTGTTAATCCAAGATGACCCAATAAAATGCGAGTGAGAGACGCGTGATGACCAATCAACATGTTGATACACTTAGGCCTAAAATGTTATGCATATATTGAGGGATGTGCGTCTTATGACTGATAAGGTAATTATGCCAAGTGAGATGGTGATGAGCTCTATGTGAAGCCTGAGGCGAGGACTGTGCGCTAATTGAGTGTTGAAGTGCAGTTAGTGTCTCTCAGTGGTTGGAATGGGTGAAAAGCAGAGGAAAGGAAGAAGGTAGAATTTACCACTATCCCCTAAGTTTTCTGTAACATTGAAAAATTCTTCCAGTTCTTTCAATTCTACTTCAATCTCCTCAACCTCGTCTCTCATCTCCCCTCCTAAGTACAAATCGTTCTGAAACAAGTCAAGTTCATCAACCCCCTTCTTCTCGCTTTCTCACCACCACTGACAATCTCCCCCTCCGTGCTTGTCACTTTTCTCGCAGGTCCATGAACGTCTTTTTGTCCTTGTTTTGTTGTTTGTTGTTTTTAAGGGTTTTACGGCGCTTGCAACACATTTAGATCATATCAGCGCCAGTAAAAAGGAAGAAAATGGGATAGTAAAAAGTTCCAGAATTACAATTAAAACATCCAAGAATAAGGCAGACATATGGGAATTGGTTCACAAGGGGAACAGATGTAGATTCCAAGAGCACACTATCAGTGTACTTAGTTTGAGATCACTCAATGTCTCATCCAGACACAAGCACAGGTCTCCGCCAAGAAGAACACACTCAACTGTTTACAAAGCATACAAACGTAACAGGAAAAATAATACAGTACATAACAGAGAGATGATTTACAAGGAAAAAAATAGCATCTCCCAAAACTAACTATACATTTAACTGTTTCCCTCGCAGCCGACAAAACCAAGTAATCTCATTCCAAGACAAAGTCAGAGTGAGTTGGTTGACAGATATAAGGGGATAGAAGACACAATAAGTGCCTCCCTGCCCACTATGGGAGGCCAGGAACCCCACCCAGTTTTTGTCCTTGTAATAGCACTTGAGTCAAATTCTTGCACCCATCTACTATTAATCCCCAATTGTCTTTCCTCTCCACAGGTCTCTGTGCTATTTGAAAGTGAGGACCCCATTTTCGTCTTCGCCTTCATTTATTTTCATATCCCTCTTTATCTTTGGGATAAGAAAGCTTCCCCCTCTTGTGGGTAGAAGACATTTGGATCAGAAAGCTTCCCCCTCTCATGGGTAGAAGACAAAGGATCTATTATTATGTCCTCCTCCGTTGTCCCAGTTGCAACCAAAGAACAAAATGTTTAATAAACCAATTAAATAAGTGGTGATATACATACGGATTGAAAACAACAAACCAAGAAATTGTCTGTAATATAGTCCAATGTCACAACGAAATTATAGTAATCCAAAAAGGGAATAATAAATGTTGAAAATTTAAAAACTACAAAACACATCTAGCCTGTTAAGAGTCAGGTGATTCTATTCAATTGTTCCCAATTTGGAATTGGTATATTGCATTGTTCCAACCCGCCTTGTGTCCTGAACTTAGCCACCGAGTCTCTATTTTGCTATGGTCCTGAAGTTTGTTTTTAGTTTTTAAGGGTTTTACGGCGCTTGCATCACATTAAGCGCCAGTAAAAAAGGAAGAAAATGGGATAGTAAAAAGTTATAGAATTACAATTAAAGGCACCCAAGAAAAGGTAAGACAAAGGGGAATTGGTTCAAATAGGAAACAGATGTAAATTCCAAGAGCACATTATCAAAGTACTTAGTTTGAGATCACCTAAAAGTCTCATCCATACACAGGCACAGGTCTCAATTAAGAGGAATACACTCAAATGTTTACAAATTATATATGTTGTTTGTTTTGTTTTTAAGGGTTTTACGGCGCTTGCAACACATTTAGGTTATATCAGCGCCAGTAAAAAGGAAGAAAATGGGATAGTAACAAGTTCTAGAATTACAATTAAAGCACCCAAGAGAAAGTAAGACAAAGGGGAACTGGGAACAAATATGGATCAGATGTAGATTCCAAGAGCATACCACCAATGTACTTAGTTTGAGATCACTTATAAGTTTCATCCGGACAAAAGCACAAAATCCAAGAAAGAGGAATACACTCAAATGCTTACATTATACATTAAAAATAACAAATATAATAATACATAACAGAGAGATGATTTACAAGGAAAATAATATCATCTCTCAAAACAATAACTATGTATTTGACTGTTTCCCTCCCAGCAGAGACTCCGACCAGGGCCAGGACAAAACCAAGTAATCTCATTCCAAGACAAAGACAGAAAGCATGTTGGAAAACAGATATAAGGGGATAGAAGACACAGTATATACTCCCCTGCCCACTATGGGAGGTATTGTTGTTTTTGTTTTTAAGGGTTTTACGGCGCTTGCAACACATTAAGGTCATATCAGCGCCAGTAAAAAGGAAAAAAAATGGGATAGTAAAAAGTTCTAGAATTACAATTAAAGCACCCAAGAAAAAGTAAGACATAGGGGGAACTGGGAACGAATAGGGATCAGATGTAGATTCCAAGAGCATACCACCAATGTACTTAGTTTGAGATCACCTATAAGTCTCATCCAGGCACAAGCACAAAATCCAACAAAGAGGAATACACTCAAATGCTTGCATTATACATTAAAAATAACAAATATAATAACACATAACAGAGAGATGATTTACAAGGAAAAAAATATCATCTCCCAAAACAATAACTATGCATTTGACTGTTTCCCTCCCAGTCAAGGACTCCGGCCAGGGTCGGGACAAAACCGAGCAATCTCACACCAAGACAAAGACAGAAAGCAAGTTGAAAAACAGATATACGGGGATAGAAGACACGGTAAGTACCTCCCTGCCCACTGTGGAGGTAGGGAACCCCACCCAGTATGGGAGGTATGGAACCCCAACCAAATTATATAAAATACGTAAACAAAACATAATACAGTACAGAAAGATGATTTACAAGGAAAAAAAAAACATATCCCAAAACTAACTATACATTTGATCAGGAACCTCACACAGTGGTCCCCCCGAAGTAAGTGGAGGTCACAATAACAACGTCTGATTTATTCAATTAAGGAGGTACTTAGGGAGGTAACTCAAAATGTGTTCCTCATGATTTTTAGGTGTTTTTTATTTCTATATTTCCCTCAGTATTGCTTCCCTTCAAATTCTGGATGTATGGATATAACGGGACTCGGCTACATCAGATATTTTTTGTTAGTTCTACCATTCCCGTTGTACATGAGTTCCACTGTAGCGTCGAGAGTATGCACTTGCACTGAGCCATCAACCACTACTAAAAAAAAGTAGTTTCAAACTCATTCCTCTTCGATCAGTAGAAAATTGGCCACATGGTCCTGGCTGGATACCCTGGCTGAGAGGGAAACAGTCAAATGTATAGTTAGTTTTGGGAGATGTTTTTTTCCTTGTAAATCATCTCTGGACCAGTAGCTTCATCATCATTTCAAGTCTTCTTAATATCACCTAAATATTTTCCTCTATATGTGATTGTGTGTCTTTAATCTGGGAGGGGACCACTTGGTCTTGCCTAAACCCTGCATGGATCTTGTGCTGAGGGAAATACATGCATTAATCTTTTTTTTATCTTGAAAATCATCTCCATTATTGGTTATGTTAGTGTTCGGATTTTACTATAATGATTATTTTGCAACCATCTGAGTGCGTCACTTTTGGCAGAAATCCTATGGCTGTATCAGTGTGGAACTTGTAGATAATTTCAGAAAAGCTAAAAAGGTATTTTGCTCTTGGATCTATTTCCAATTTCTGTTGAAGTAGTCTCTCTTTGTCTTTTGTGCTTTACTTTGATTTAAATCTATTGGCAATTTCATCATCTTTTTTTACGCTCAATTGACCTACAAGTGCGGCAGTAAAAAATCTTTCACAACAATAAACCCATCTGAGGATTCCATCTCAGCAAATAACTGACAGGGCCAAATAAAACCAAATGGTCTAATTCCAGAAGAGAGACAAATCCATATGAGAATCCACATACATAGCCCAAGAACATCATATTTTTCCTGCTATAAAAAGAATTCCACCACTAACACTGAAGATATACTCTCTCTCTCTGACACACACACACAACACACAGAGCTGTGAATGAATGAGCACATACATACAAACACACAGGTCATTTACATGAAAAAAAAAAACATTCTCCAAAAGAAAAAAAATATGTTCACATGACTGCCTTTTCCCCGTCAAAGGATCTCAGAAATGGCTTTGATAAAAACTTTGGATGTATTATTTTAGGACTATACCATAAAGCTACTTGAAGTTGACAAAAGTTCCTGCAGTAGCATCTACCAGCCATCAAAACAAACAAAACAAAAAAGAAAGAAGAAAACAGTAATATCAAGTTTTGTTTCAGTTTTTGTTTTATCAAAGTTTTCCTACCAAGAAAGAAAAGAGTCTACAATGCCTCTGTAATATCTTGATTGTCTTTATAAAGAATATACATATTACATTGAAGAGAGATGCTCTCACTCATAGTGAGCACGCATGTAACAAAATCAATATAAAAATCAAAGTAACAAAAGATAAAATTTCGCGATGAGGTTTTCCCTTTTTCGGCATTTTCACACCCAAAGTATTAAAAACAAAACACAAGCAAAAACGAAAACAAAACAAATAAAAAAACAACAAAAAACAATTATAAAAATAAACAGCAGTACAACTAGGCAGCTATTGTAAACAAAGGGTGGCAAACAATGGTTTTGATAAATATCAATTAATAATTTGATAGAGCAGGGTGATCAAAGAAAACGCACTGTCACTTTTAAAATGAGAAAATATACATAATCGGAAAATGAAACCAAAATGAAAAAGGATTTATGCCTTACCAAAAATAATGTATGAAATAAAAATTTGATCGAGGAAAATTAAACCCTGATTTAAACAATGATAATGATTCAGTATGAAATCTTAAGAATTTCATTTTAGAAGAAGGTAACAAGTCATGTTTAACGACCTTGAGAAAAAAAAAGGGCAAACCCCCCCTCCCCCCCCCCCCCCTCTCCGGAACAAACAAACCGGCAATCATTTTGAAATTGTGGGATCCTTTTATATAAAAATGTTTCATCTCTCTGCATACCTAGTAGAAAAAAAAATAGATTGCTTTTCTTTGATCATTGTGTATGGTCAGGGGGAATGCATAAGTATATATTATACATTTAATTCCAATGTACAAACGTAGATAGCAAAATCACAACAATCACAACCTCAAATTTGGTCAACAAGTTTCTCCTCTTTCTTACTAAGTTTAAATGTCATGATGCAATATTACAAAGTCAAATCTATACAACCATACATTTTGTGAGGGCTCTGTTTCTCCCCGATGTCCCTAAATTTCCTTCATGATTTAAAAGCCTTTACAAAATGTGAATGTTGCAAAAGGGCTTGAACCTTCATTTTCAAATCTACCTGCAGCATTTTTACTGGATCCTGAAAATTAAGAGTCTAGAGATGCATGTCTCTACTTAACAGTGTCATTAAAAATCGCAATTCTTAATACATCAATTGGTTTACTGGATACAATATGTGCTTTACCATTTTGTGGTGCGGCATCGTCTTTTCATAAAAAATAAACCCAGTAAAGGTAATAATCGCACTGCTAACAAACAAGGATAGCAATACAGAATCAATGACCAGGTATTCTTTTAGGTCAATCAGAGATGAGAGGTCAGACTGGGAGCACCACGGATGGGAGAGGAAACCGAATCCACTCAGTTCACAGCTGAGAAGGTCACAGCTGAGAAGGTCACAGCTTTGAAGCAAGAAAATCAGAAAATATACATACTATCATGATTTGCTAAAACAAAAACAGAATAACAAAATAAATAAATAAATAAATAACAGGCATTTATCATATGTGAGAGAAGATATGCTGGATATGCTACATATGATACAAATATACAATTTAAGATTCAGATGATTGATGATTTAGGCTCCAATACGTAAAATAAAATTTTACTAACTGGGCAAACACTCAAAGATTATGCCGTGTTAAAAAAAAACATGATTAGATAATGATAAGAATTTACAGCAGCACTCAATGTATTGGATGCAAAGATCAGTTGGCAGAATACTGGAATTGTTTACAATAGATTTTTTTCCCTTAGAACTTCTCTTCCACCCAGCAGTCTGTTCGATTTAGCACCGTGATAGAATAGCGTCATATCAAAATAGAAGCTGTTGTTTGTTTGTTTTTAAGGGTTTTACGCCACTTGCAACACATTTATGTCATATAAACGCCAGTAAAAAGGAAGAAAATGGGATAGTCAAAAGTTCTAGAATTACAATTAAAACACCCAAGAAAAAGTAAGTCAAAGGGGAACTGGTTCAAATAGGAAACATGCAGATTCCAAGAGCACACAATGATGTACTTAGTTTGAGGTCACCTCAATGTCTCATCCTGACTCATGCACAGGTCCCCACCATAGGAACACACTCAAATGTTTACAAATCATAAATATGTGATATTTAATATAATACAGTGCACAACAGACAGATGATTTACAAGACAAAAAATATCATCTCCCAAACCCCAACTATACATTTGACTGTTTCCCTCCCAACCAGGTATCTGGCCAGGGCCAGGACAAAACCAAGTAATCTCATTCCAAGACAAAAACAGAGAGCATGTTGAAAAACAGATATAGGGGGATAGAAGACACAGTAAGGGCCTCCCTGCCCACTATGGGAGGTCAGGATCCCCCCCCCCCCCCTCTAATTATTAATGTGACATGATAAAGTTTGGTTCCATCGGCCTCAATGGCATAGCTAAGCTATAAGGGACTTGTAAATGGTAAATCAATGGTGAATAAATGTTTCATGTCCATTGTTATAAAGTTGTTGTCTGAAATAACATTATTAAGCAGCAGTCAAAACATAAGTTTTTATTTTTAAAAGTCGTGATCTGATTTCCTCTATTTGATCCATTGTAAGATTAACACAAAACCTGAAAATCAGGTGTCCGGATAGCTTAGTTGATATAGCATTCACTTCACAAGCTGCAAAGAGACTGGTATCAATTTCGGGGCTTTCTCTGCCCCCCCCCCCCCCCATATAAACCTAACAGTTCGTATCATTCTTGTTTCATTTTCTGTGAGGTAATAAAAAATTAAATCTATAATGTTGCCTTAGCATATAAACTCTATATTTAAATGAAAACTACTAAGTTATTACCATGTGCATCAAGACCATATTACTACCTCTACACGACAAAATCAATGTTTTAATTGTCTTTAATTCTTGTACTGTACATAAACATTTTAAAGATAAGTATATGTAATAAGCTAAGTATTTTGAAGGTAAAATCAAGTTAGTGGTAAATTATTCAAATAAAAAAGACATAAAAATAAATGCTGAACAATATTAGCAATCATGTTTTTACTGCTTTCTATAGAACAACGCTCTCTCCCCCTCTTAGAGGGAACATGTTTTGTTTTGGTTTTGTTTTTAGAAGTTTTACAGCACTTGTGATACTTTTTGGTCATTTCAGCACCAGTACAAAGGAAGATGATAGGGGGAAAGTTGCAGAACTGAAGTTTTAAGCATCAAAGAAGAAGTAAGACAAAGGGAGGGGTGTTCAAATAGGGAACAAAATTCCATGAGCAATCCATCAATGTGCCTATTTTGACATTACCTAGAAGACCCATCCAGGGCCAAGCAAAGGATCCAGCTATGAAAGATACACTCAAATTCATACAAAGTACAATATATTGAATATTAATAACTCTAGTAGTACATAAAAGAGAGATGATTTACAATGAATGGGCAAAAAAAAATCATCTCTCAAAAGGAACTACTCATTTAACTGCTTCCCACCCAGCTAAGGATCCCTTTCAAGTACAGGAGAAAAAATCTGAGCAATCTAAAACCAGAACAAAGACGGAGTGACATGGAAAAGGAAAAATATGGGGATTAGAAGATGTGGTCTCTCTGCCCAACATGGGAAGTCAGAGGACCCCATCCAGCTAAAAGGAAACTACGCGGGCAATTGATGGACTAAAATGAAACCTCCCCCCCCCCCCCCCTTCCTTTACAAATGAAGGGAGGGAGGGAGGGGTAGGGGAGAGAGAGAGAGAGAGAGAGAGAGAGAGAGAGAGAGAGAGAGAGAGAGAGCGAGAGAGAGAGAGAGAGAGAGGAGAGAGAAAGAGAGAGAGAGGGAGGGAGACAGAAAGAGAGAGAAAGAGTGAAAGAGAGAGAGAAGGGTTAAAAGTGTAATAGCAAATAATGCATCAGAATTTTTTCAAGAATGAAAACTGTTTAACAATTTGTGGAGTTTCAGATATCAGAAAAGTAGAATCAATTGACGTACTAAGAGGGAGGACTACAAATATAAAAATAAAATAATAATATTAATTAACGGATACATAAAAAAATATATTAAAAACACTTTAGCACAAATTAATGTCTGAAATATCCCATTTTTATCTTGTGCTGGTAAAAAAAAAAAAAGTAAAAAGAGTCAACAAAAAATAATTAAGTTTAAGACTTATTAATATAAAAGGGGTTAGATACAATTTAAAAAGGTTATTAAAAAATAATAAAAGGAAAAAAAAGAGAAACAAAACAAAAAACAACAAAACAATAAAAAGAAAAACAAAAGCTAAACATTAAAAAAACAAAAACAAAAAAAAAACCCAGACCCTCAAACAATACCCCCCCCCCCCCCAAATAAAAACCCCCCAACAAAACAAACAAAAAAAAAAAACAACAACATTATAAACATCTTTTTATAATATATTGTTATTAACGCAGCTCATGTTGTGGTCTGCCTCAATTTGTATTCTTAAACATGGACCATTATTTGAGAAATAAATATTGATGAAACATAGTAAAGTAGGAAGAGTTACCAATATAATTATAAACCATACAAGGATAACAACAGAAATATTATATACAACTAAAAACCGACACATTCCTTTTCTTAAATTTGAAATACCCAACATACGATGCCTTACCAAATATTAAAATGTATGTTTCTTTATTTTGTATTATGAAAGACTTGAAATTTTTATACAAAACAAAAAGTTTTGTAAAAAGAATAAATAATTTACATTATGCTTTATCATCAACCTCTCAATAATGAGTATGGGCAATATGTACATATATGCAGGTCTGATAGTCAAACGCAATTACAAGCTCGATTTGTTGTCATGGACAATATCTTATGTTGGTTTGAGAGTAATTCCAATACAACCATGAGCCCATAACAGCTTGGGTTATCAGATCTGCAGATAAGTACAATCCGAGTATGGGGTAAAAGACTTTAGTCACAAGGACAATTAGAACAAAAATAATATTTAGAGGCTTGCATTTTACGTTGTGAGTTAGTGCTTTGTAAAATGTCGGGTAAGATTTGCGATGTTATGTTAAACATGGGTCCTGGGCTCAAGAAACTGAATCAAATGCTTTCTCTCTCTCTCTCTCTCTCTCTCTCTCTCTCTCTCTCTCTCTCTCTCTCTCTCTCTCTCTCTCTCTCTCTCTCTCTCTCTCTCTCTCACACATTGCCCATCATACCACAATAATAATATACAATATTCCTTTAAAATGGCAAAATATAATATTTGAAATGATTAAGTTTTGGAAACACATTGGAATGATAGCATAAGCATTTGCAGAATATGGTGGTTGAAAAAAACAAACAAACCCAAAACAACCCCTTTTAAAAAGCAATATTAGTAATCAGATATCACATGTCATTGCTGTGTATCCAGACCCCTTCAAAAGAAAGAGGGTATATAAAAAAAATATGTCTAAAATCAAAAAGATATAGTAAAACATTAAAAAAAACTAAGAGAAGAAAAAGAGAGATGTCAAAATGGCAGTACAATCTAGGCAGTCAAATTATTAAGTGGGAAAAGTATGGAAGGAACTGCGCATCCTGAACAAAATTCATTTCATACTGTACATTTGTTTATGACCTGCAAGCTTTATCCCTGTTAAGCATGCAAGGAGATGCTTGATGGAGAACATAGATAGAGAGCATGGCAAATTGTCGCATGTGTAATCAATGAAGACAGCAAACACTCCTCATTACGTCCATCTTGTTTGAAGAGGACATACTTGTTCATGAAAGTCCTTTTAACCATAAGAAGTAGAAAATTGCCATAGGAAACGAAAAAAATGTAAATAATGATATCTAGCTGTTGATTATTAGTTGTTTAGTGTACATGATGTAATACACAATCAAAACCATGCATTCATTATCATCCTTTTTCATTTAAATCTATTACTCTAACAAAAAGTAGTCCTTCAGAGCCATTGGGCCCATGGAGTTTATCCCAGGTTCTATAGTGTGAAACGGACAATAGCAATTGCTTGCTATCCTTTGGATAGGATGCTAGTCTATCGCAAAGTACTTTCTGACAAATCTAAAAGACTCAGCTATCCATTAACTGCTGGGTAGACATGGGGGTCAGAAAAAATCTCAACTGCACCTGAGATCTTGGTCCGTATGCGCCTGAAGCAAGTGATCTACCAACTGAGCAATCCAGACCCCCAATTACTCTAACAACCTACCACTAAATGTTGGATAGCTCTCACGATTGCCAAAGTCATTAAAGCTGATAAGTCATGGTGCTACAACAGAAAGCACAATGGGTCATCCAGCAGTCAGCACATCAACTCATATTTATACGATATGCAACTCATATTTATACGATAGTATTTACCCACCTGGCAGGAATTTTTAAGTGAAGTGACACACCCTTTGTCTCTGTCTGCCAACAGCTATCAGATAGAAAAGTTCATTTCAGGTGGGACATTTATAAGCAATTTCCAGCGACCCATGTCATCAATGTTTTGGGCCTTCCTATCTAAAAAAGTAAAATAAATGACTGGGACACAGATAAGAAGGAAAGAAAACCCCAACCAATCTCAGGCATCACATTCGACTCGAAGGGGAATTTACTATTAAGTGTAATGTGAGGTAAGGAGATGTTGGCTAATAGTTGCACATTAGATAAGATGTTCTCGGCTTGTGAACTAGGCTATCGAACCACACAATAATGTTATACATGGTACAATAACTTATGTTTGCAGAGAACAGAGCTGATGATAACAATTGCATATTGAATTCGTTGATAAAGTATACACCTAAAGATGGCAGCTTTTTCCTTGAACCTAAAGCGTTGTTAACTGAAATAAGTGGTGCCATTACCATTCATTTTTCTTGTATAATAAAAGACAATTTGCTAAAATTTTAATAAAACAAAAATCTGATTACATTTGACCATGAATTCCAGAATAAATCCAGACCTGATTTTATAAAAAAGCAACTCAGGAGCAATTTGAAAAGGAAAGAGATCTGGCTCTACTCATAGTTTTGCAATTGCCTTTTCTTTGCTTTTCTCATTTATCTCCAAATTCTTTCCTGTCCATAAATATCAACTGGCTCCTTTTCCCCTAACCTTTCTAAAAAATAAAGTAAACAGAAACAATTATGCAGCTAAATGTAAGCTTCATTTAACAAAGAAGATGAGAATTGTGAATGTTTTGGGTATTATCTCTATCAACAGAGTGAATGCAAGTTGAATGGTCCTCATTATATGTCTTTATTGATTTTCCATAGGCTTACAAAACTTTACCATCGTTTTAAAATTAAATTCCCCAGTTACAAGCAACAACATTTGTAATATGCACTTTAAAGAAAATCCTCCCTTCAATCTAAGGGACACTACCGTTGATGGTGCCATGTGTATTCACAACTTGAATCCTGCTTGGAGAAGTCACATGACGTGGATGACTTCCGTGTATTGAAGGAACAGATGATGCAGGGCTCCATTGGCTTTGCTCTGAATGCATGCTATCTTCTCTTGATAATCTTGAAATACTCTGAGTTGAATCGTACCTTAGAGTTTGAAAAATATATAAGAAGATTGATAAGCCCACGTGACCACGTAGTGATGAGAACAATGATGATAATGATTATGATAATTTTTGGATAAAACCATTACAATTATCATAGAAAGACATCCATTCATCAACTCTCCCCCCCCCCCCCCTCCCTCTTTCTCTCCTCTTAACAATACATTTTTTGACTTCATAAGAGGACTCCAATGAGCTTTTCTTGGGCAGGGAGGGATATTTCCTGCATTTAATATCTTATATATTTCGCTCACTTATCGTAGAATTATTTTCCAATGTTAAGAGCAGAAATTGGTTTATATAAATCCTACGAAATTGACTGTATTCAAAATAATGAGAGAAACTACTACCTGGTATTGATTCAATGCAAGTATTCTACCTCATTGTCAAACTCACTAACCAGAAGGTTGAGACATAACTTTTGTGCTAAAAATGATGGCATCTGTTTTTGATGGGATTTGACGAAACAAATCTGATTTTTCAATAAAATCATCACGATAACCTGAGTCAGGATATAGATTCCATCCCTCTCTATCTTGAGTTAACTTGCTTTATCTCATTCCATGTCTTATCACTTCTCCGTATATCAGCTTCTTTAACTCCTTCTCCATGTTCTCCATGGCTTTCCCCTTGACCTTCTGTCCTGAGGGTTCCAGTCCAATACTTTCTTTGTTATATTGGAATCAGTGATTTCGTTACAAAAAATTCAATTTGTCAAATATATGATAAAATATATATTAACATTAATTAGATAACATAAAATCACACAAGAAACAGAGGACTACAATGTAAGAAAAAAAACTGTTCATTACAAAAAGTGACATGAAGGTAAAAAAAAGTGATAATAGTGAAAAGTGAAAACGACAAAAATCATGACTTACTGTTGGTGATGAACTGAGGCACCATGAGATGAGAGGTCATCTTCACTATCATACCGCCTTGGATTGTCAAAGTAAAACACCCTTGATCCATGACTTTGAGAGGAGAAATCAGTCAAGACCTAAAACGAGATAGCAATCATTATTTCAATGCCTTTACCAATAGTAATAATAATAGTGATAACAATAATAATTAATAATAATAATAATAATAATATTAATAATAATAATAATAATAATAATAATAATAATAATAATAAATAATAATAAAAATCACTACGAGGACAACCTACTACTATTACTGATAATAATAATAACAACAACAACAACAACAATAATAATAATAATAATAATAATAATAATAATAATAATAATAATAATAATAATAATAATAATAATAATAATAATAATAATAATAATAATAATAATAATAATAATAATAATAAAGATAATGTTTAGGAGGCAGCAGAGGATGGCTAGCTCTATTTCTAATTTGCCCTTAAAACCCAGTGCCACAAAGTTGCACACTCTAATGCAACAATATTTTACGATGAGCTTGCTTCATTTACAAACTTCATACTCATTTGTATTTTTTCATTGTCATGTTATAATTACCATTACTATAAAACCCAAATTCATGCATCCCTTTGAATTGTAAAAAAAGAATGAAAATGCATGAAAATGTTTTTCCCATGACTTTTAAAATATATTCACTCAAATTGTTTTTGTTTAAAGTGAATTGATTAAAATTTGTTCAAGTAAAAAATTAACATTCCATACTAGCTGTCACAAGCAAAAGTCAGTCAAATTAAAGCAGATTCTTCGAAAAATATTTATGAAACAATTTAGCCCCACTTGCAGAGTTTTGGCTTGAGTATATATGAAATATATACATTACAACATTACACATATTAATCTACATAAGTCACCTGTCCTGTTTGATGTCGTTTCACTCTGAAAAGGACGATGACAATAGAAATTGGAAGTACTTCCCAAACAAAGAGAACAACTCCAAAGGAGACGTAGCCCATGCTCTCTCCTAGATGGTCTACAGAGTCAGCCTGTGAAAGAATGTGTTTCCAAAATTTATTCCAAAAGAATTACACATGAGAAATAAACTCCATGATTTCTAGATATATTTATTGGCAGGAATGTAAATGATCCATCTAGATATAGCAAAATAAAAATATGTCACCGTATTCTTGAAGTCAACGAACAATAAAGGGTTAATAGTTTAGTCCAAAGACTACAATATATTGAATAAAGGGACACAAACTCAACTACATGCATTCAAGCACTTTTTTCCCTTCAATCAAAGAAGTTACACTTACAATTTATATACTGTGATTCACATCAGAAATGGTTCTGGTTCCTTGCAATTTCAAATTATAAAAAAATAGAGATTCTAGATAAATATCTTGTAGCACTTCAACATGCAGAGACAATAAACAAAAAAAACAACAACAAAAAAAAAAACAATAAAAAAAAATAGAAAAAATAAAACAACACACAATCCCCCCCCTCCCAGAAAAAAAATTAACAAACCTGATCACTGACGTTGATCCACTCATAACCAAAATTAGGTGTCTTCATTGCGCATGGGCATATGGAAATAAGGTTGTAGATTGTGCGTGATAAAAACAGGAAGAAGATAAGCAAAGTGGCGATCACAGCCTTGTTCACAGTTGTACCCTGTTATGGATATCAAATATCACAGTGTTAAATAATATGTTTATAAATCCTAGAGCTGTCAGTATTGAATTTTGATAAGTTCCATATGTTGACACTGTGATTGATTGTTAATTTATATTATTTCCTCTAATGTAATTGAATTGTAATTTGTTTTATATCTATGTTATATACTCGCAGTGTTACTGATTGCATATTTGTTGGTGTTTATGTTGTTTCCTAAATGCAATTAAAATTGTTTTGTATCTATGTTATTTATTATTTACTAATATTGTGAGTGATTTTAATATTTGTTTTGGATTTATAAATTTTAGTTATGTGAATAATTTTCATTGGTATCTATGAAGTTCATCTGCAATATTGTTTATTATTGCTCTGTTTTTATTTGTTAAACAGGAAAATTTGATTTAATTTATGGTTTCTATTGGTACATTTCTAAAAAAGTTTGAAATGATCCTAAATGTCATTTAAAAAGAAACTGTAATTTCGATTCTTCGTCTTCTTCTTATTTTATCATTATTATTATAACTATTATTATTATTATTATTATTATTATTATTATTATTATTATTATTATTATTTATTTTATTATTATTATTATTATTATTATTATCTATTATATGTTATTATTATTATTATTATTATTATTATATTATTATTATTATTATTATTATTATTATTATTATTATTATTATTATTATTATTATTATTTTTATTATTATTATTATTGCTATTATTATTGTTATTATTAATATTATTGCTATTATTATTGTTATTATTATTATTATTATTATTATTATTACTGTATTATTATTATTATTATTATTATTATTATTATTATTATTATTATTATATATATATTATCATCATCATTATTATTATTATTATTATTATTATTATTATTTTTATTATTATCATCATTATTATTATTGATATCATTAGTATTACTATTGCTACCACAAGCAATGTCGCGATTACGATGCTGGTGGTTGAGTACACAATGCTCGAATACCATGCTTTACACAATGAACAGCAGCGTGTTTCATTTGACTTCCCGATATAATTTTTTCTTTGACTAAAATTTTTTTTAGGAAACTGCCCTGTCTGTGTTCTGTTTCAAAAATATTTGTCAAGGAAAATATTATAAAACATAAAACACCAACTATGCAAAATATGACTAGGCAATTTCAAAACTGGTAAGAGTTGTTTTTTTTTTCCGTGTCCTGATTAATATTTTTTTGAGAACATGTAATCTTAGCTCCATTAGTATATAAATTGTTGTTGTTATTATATCATCATCATCATGATCGTCTGAAGTATATAGTTTTCTCAGTCAACATCTTTATTTAGGGCCCAGTAGCACAAGTCTAAGAGTATTTGAGTCACAAAGCAACCAAGTTAAAAATCCTTAGTCGAGGTCATTGCAAAAGGGTCCTAAAAACATTATTATATTAAAACCTTCACTGGTTTCATAACCCTGGTTAATATATATATATATGAATAAAATTTGAAATATCTGGTTTCAGATCATGGGAAACGATGGCGTACACACATTAAAAATGTCAGAAACTGTGACTTTAATAATAATAATAATAATAATAATAATAATAATAATAATAATAATAATAATAATAATATTTATTAACAAAATGATTATTATTGTTATTATTATTATTATTATTATTATTATTATTATTATTATTTATTATTATTATTATTATTATTATTATTATTATTATTATTATTATTATAATAACCCTTCTCCTGATTTAAATTTGTAAGATGCTTTCCATACCAAAGCATCTCAAAAAGCGTTTTATGAGCAATGACCCTTACATTTAAGCCAGAGTGGTGAATTTAATTCCTTATTTCTTGAAGATCAATACAAGTTTTTAAAAACTCAATCATACCTTTGCCTCAAGGATAGAACGGGATGCTGGTGTCTTGGCCATCTTATAAATACAGACAGACATCAGAATGCCGTAAATGAGAAACATGGACTCATTTAGACTGACTCGCACATACAGGAGATACAGAGGCACGGAAGCCATTTCTCTGTTTTCATACTGCTTTGTGAGGATTGCACAGGCAAGGTTTATTGCCATGAATGTGAGGACAGAGAAGCTCAAAAATATCCGCAAGGGATACCTGGAAAGGGAAGATAGTATGGAACTAATAATAAAATGTTTGTATTGAAATTCATATTATTAAATTATCATTAAATTTTTGTTGCATGTAAAACTTGCATTAAAATATATCATGGCACAGTGGGTAGCCCTGGTCAAATAATGTACAGTGGAACCTCCCAATAACAACATGCCATGGGACTGAGTTTTTATGTCGTTATCCGGAGGTGTCGTTATTTAGAGGTTTCCAAGATGGTGGACAAAGTGGGCGTAGTAAGGCCTGCGGGACCAGTTTTTATTAACCACGCCACATCCGGGCTGGGGACCGGCATGTGAACAGCTGTTTGAATACAACGGAACACATGGGCGCATTAAAAATGTTTTATTTATTTTTTTATTTTTTATTTTTATTTTTGTTTGTTTGTTTTTTTTTTGTTTTTTTTTTTACTTTTATTTTTGTTTCTCTCTATCCATTAAAAATGTAAAATAAGGTTCATCATCCTTGTTATTTTGTTATGGACTTATTTCGCTTGAAATAATCCTCTATCACTGTTTGACGTTTGGCACTGGAAATGATAGCAGATACTTTGTCCTCCATTGGGATGAGCATGTCAAATAATTACGCACCGCTGTCATGTTGCATGGCAAAAGTTTTATAAACTTTGAGTACTCATACTCGGTATTTATAGTATCAGATATCTACGAAAACTGCCGAAAATCGCCAAATGCTGTCATTATTCGGAGGTTTTATCAAAAAGTGCGTCGTTATTTGGAGGTTTTTTTTTACTGATCTTAAAAATAGAAAAAAAATCGGGACCAGGGGTCAATGTAGTTATCAGGAGGTTGTCGCTATTCGGAGGTGTCGTAATCGGGAGGTTCCACTGTATATTGCCAATGTAAACCAGATGACGAAAATTGATTTGAACATGAAAATGTTTGATATTCATGAAAGTTAAAAAAGGACATTGATTTTTTTTTTTAATTCCTTTAAATGTTAATTGTTTTTCAGTACTTTGTTCAACTCAATAAAATTAAAGATAGTGGAAATAAGTGAAAATATAGTGAGAAGTGTTAATATTGTGAGAGCATATTTGTCAATGTGTAGAATTTTCTTTCATTCATTCTGAAAAAAAACCCAACCCCCAGCTTAATTGTCTTAAAAATTCTCTTATCACATGATCTGCGTGAACATAACATAATGCCGCCCTGTCAGCTTATTCATTTCGTGACCTTACCCACTTATCAAAGAATTTAGATTGAAAATCCAACTTACTTATAATGTGCTGTTTCATATCGAGCCCTTGTCTTGAAAAAGACCTGGAAAAAATGGTGAATATGATGGTAAACTTTTGAACTAGAGTCCAAATTCATGATGCACTAATCACAATATTTAACAATTTCTTTCATTGATAACATTGTTGTAAATGCAACAATAGAATATTTTTAACTATTTTTAATGGCTTAACCATGTTAAAGTAAAAGCAAAGTTGCCATGCTATGGTTGAAAATATGTTTTGTCGATGATTCTTCCCTTAGTTTTATCCAATGCAAAAGACACTAATTCTACAATATCAGACTTAACATACATTAAAGGAATGAATGATTTATACACTTTATTAAGACAATTTTCAGATAACATCATTAAGCCACATGCATTTTCTTGAAAGATTGAATTGTCTATATTTCATTCAATTAGAAGCAAATATTTTCAGTTATTTAGACTGGATACATAAAATGAAAGTAAGGGTCATTATGCGTGTATTTACAAAAACGGTTGTTTTAACAAATGAATCACACTTATCTTATCTGTTGCAAAAAGATAAGGTCACTGATAAGATAAACACTACGAAAAAAAATGATATGTAAGTTTTTGTAAAACATCTACCATTGCATAAGCTTTAACAACATAACAGTTTTAGAACAATACAATAGCATTTAACATAACGCAGTGCTCAGCACCAACAAGAGTTGGCTGTGAAAGAGAAGAGAAAAGCTAAGGAGAGGATAAATAATAATAATAATAATAATAATAATGATAATAATAATAATAATAATAATAATAATAATAATAATAATAATAATAATAATAATAATAATAATAATAATAATAATCTTTATTGCAACAGGAGGCAATTATTGTTATGTTACAGCTCTTTAAAGAAATCCAACAACACACAAACAAAAACACTACACACATAAACCAACCAATCTCTCTCTCTCTCTCTCTCTCTCTCTCTCTCTCTCTCTCTCTCTCTCTCTCTCTCTCTCTCTCTCTCTCTCTCATGAAGAAAGGTAAGAGGAAGAAGAGGAGGAGGTGAGCAAGATAATTGATGATAGTGGAACATAATGAATGAGGTGGGTCATTTTATGCGTTCAAATTGGCTTGTTAAAGACACATTCCTGATGATTTGATTTGAGATATATGATATTTCCAAGGTTAGCTAGTGATTGTTTGATACTAACATGACTATGACTAAATCCTTAATATGCATTTACTTGATTACACCAATGCTGTGTCTTATCTTTTATGAACAGTCAATTTAATGTGGCGTGTTAATTGTTCAGCCTTACACATATCATAGCATATATAACAATTATTCGATTATACTTCTGCCACAAAATATGTAATACTAATTACATTCCAATTTCTAATGCTATTTCTGTTACTGATTACTGCTGCTAATGACTACTACTACTACTACTACTACTACTACTACTACTACTACTACTACTACTACTACTACTACTACTACTACTACTACTACTACTACTACTACCATATCTACTATTTATGATTTCAAAGACTCAGTGGCACATAGTCATTTTTGTGACAAAGCAAAGTGAAGTTGAGCTTAGTCAGTGACCAGATGGGCGATAACGATAATGATTACCAACTCTGGTTTTCACATTACCTGATGCAGATGTGATGAGAGCCAGGCTATTGGCAGTGATGGATGTAGTCAGAATGATAAAAAAAAAGGATGTTCGATGGATGATATGTACTGTATGAAATTAAATGCCTCCAAGCATTGATTGGGTGTATGGTTCTGTTAGATCTAATGGAAAGTACTTTACCATAAACTAGCATCCTATCTAAAGATAGCAAGCAATTTCTATTGTCAATTTAATGCTATGGAAACTGGATTAAACTCCGGCTCTATGAACTTTATGCCTGAAAGACTACAACAAAAATTACTCGACACCAAGATATGATCAGTAGTCATAATTTGAATTATCACAATTTAATCTTTAATTCCTATTATGTAGTACTGTATTGTGAGATTTAATTCTATTTTGTAAAATATTTTACCCCAGTTGTTATTTTGCAATTTATATAAATAAATTACATGTGGTGAAATCTCTGTTACAACTGAGATGTCATTTTAAAGCATTACAGATACACAAGTTATTGTGGTTTGTTTTTTTCAACTCAAAAAGATGACCAAGGTTATCAAAAGGGGTCCAGTATTTTAGCCAACCGGCACATGGAACTGGACATTATGTGACGTGAAACAGAAAGTTACAATTATTTGCTACTACCTCAAAAAGAATATTCTAGAGAGAGTGCTAATCAAATTAGGCTATTCAATAATCCATGACAAAATACTAAAACAAAACAAACAAATGTGCAATATATGTGTGAGTTATCTAACTAAAGCAGAGAGGGAGAGAGAAAAGAGAGAGAAAAGAGAGAGAGAGAGAGAGAGAGAGAAAGAGAGAGAGAGAGAGAGAGAGAGAGAGAGAGAGAGAGAGAGAGTAAAGAAATATTGAGCAGACTATTATGGTAGAAAAGACCTTTCTCGGCTTTTTAAAATCAAGTCCATCAAGCAACCCAAAAAGAAATAGATTATAAAACACTCGTTCTGTTTAACCAAGTTCCAAATGCCTAAGATTAACAAGTAAAGTTTAGCCTAGAAATCCAAGCTAATCAGAAAAAACTCTTGGTTTGTTCTCTGGTTTGGATGCTCTTTTGAAAAACACCAACAAGAGGAGAAATTGTGTCTCTATCTTTGAAATGCTGGGGAAAAAATCTGTCTTGTTGAGTTGTGATTATCTTAGCCTTAATACAAAGATGGCCCATTAGTTCACCACTTAATATTAAAATACAACATGGACCTTTTATTATTTCACACCTTCCATCCAGGAGGCGAGATAACAACAGAAAAGATGGACAAGGGTATTTTGGGTGCCATTCTTTTAATCGATTTTTATGGTCCCTGGGCATTGACTCATCCCAAGTGTCTTTAACATTCTAAAACCACGTGAAGACCCAGTAATAAAAGTACTTGTGTCAAATTTTCATGACTTTTTCAGCTAATCAGTGATAAACTTAAAGCATAATCACCTTAGTTTTAACTCACCAATTATTTTCAGGATATGCATAATCGACGACTCCTATTTGATATTTTTTTAATACTCTCTATTGCAGAATCCAAACTATATTTTCTATTTTCTCAAAACTAACTTCCTGTGACATATAAATATTTTTAGCACATAGCTCTTCATATGCTCAACATGTAACAGAATCTAATTCTACGATTTCCCCAACCATAAATGTCTTATCATTTTTACCACTTATTGTCTGTATGAGTTTCTAGATGTTACTCTTATCTATTATCATTGTCATTGTTATCTTTAAAAAAAATATTCTCAGTGTTCTGTATTCAAAGAAAGTAAATCTATTAAGAAGATTTTTTCCCCATTTAGAGAATTAAATCATTAAATATTTGGTTACGATTGACAAAACTGATCCAGGTTTTTAAACCTTCTTTAAATAAACTGTTAATCCCATAATCAAGATAATGCTTTCCCTTATATCTTCTGAATACGATAGAAAGTCCAAGCCAAGTTTCATTCAGCACACAATGTCATTGTTTAATAACCTTTATAATCTTTAAAATTAATAATCTCGAATTAAAACTGTTCTAATATATCAATAAATGACATCCGAGGGACTGTGTCAAATCTTTTTATAATGCGGACAGCCCTCTTATTCTTTAAAAAAAAAAGACCAAATAAGTTTTAGGTCAGAATGTATGGATTGAATAAAGGTACCTACTTGAAATTCTTAAGAATGCTGTGTCTGCCGGATTTTCAAAAATAGTATAAAATGATATGGGACCTAATCATATATTACAGTCTGACTTACCTGAGCATAAAAATGTAAAAGTAAACAAAGCATCGAAAACTGTAGACATACTGGGAGGCAATACAGTAGCCAGTAAACTGGCGTATCCAAATTGTTTGCTTCCTTACAATTTTGAAAGTAAAATGAAAATAGAGATGTTCTTAGACCAGCCCAAATTAGGCATAGTGACAGGAAAAGCGTCTGGTGGCTTAGTCGTTTATGGCGGTAGTACCAAATCATCCATAACTGGATGTAAACTAAAATAAAAATTAAACTAAACACAACAGTGTAAGTAATGGTTAGACTCAGTTGGACAGTGGAAGGAAGACTCGGATTCAGTGATGGAATGGCTGCTTGAACTTCATTTTCATTCAAATCCAGATTCTCTGCCGCCCCTTCAGGAGGAGGAGACGACACTCCACGAATAGCATAGGAAGGGTCTAGGAGTAAATGATGAGTCAAAGGTCCATCAATTGAAAGCTGGTTTGTAGCTGTCATCTTTTGCACATCCCATGGCCTGGTGTGTGAAGAATAGTGTATAGTTGGACGTGGTACTGCACCATTTTCTAGTGACCTCATATTTTATTATAATTTTTGTACAAGTACAAGTATAAGTTACGTGCCTGCCACGAAAATATAAGACATGATAATTGATGGTCCTCTATGAATGGTATTAGTACTCACAAAACAGTCAATCATGAATAGGAAATATAGCACTCAGCTCGTTTAACGTAACACAAAACAGAAAAATAATAAAACCTTCAACTTCAACTCTATGTCGTCACATTTCATTACAGTACAGATCTACTTCACAATCACTCAAAAGTGGCATAGTGCATGCAATGCATTTGGTATCAATATGAAGGTGTACTTTTTCATGACATTATCTTGTGTTCCCGCGAATTAAACATTATTTGTACGTAACATTTTTTTGTTGACAAAGGTGGCTTACTTCAGCAGCCGACGCAACTATTACATTGCAAGTCTAGATCTATTACAGTCACCCTGCCAACTGAGAGGGGAGTGAAGATGATGGCCTCTGACCTTTTGACCCACGGAAATAAAAACAAACAACCTACATGCAAACAAACAACAAAAATCGCTGAGAAAAAAAATGATGGACAAAATATTTCTATAAGATTAGTGTTTTTAGACCAATCTGCAAATTTTCAATCAATATGATCCATTTTTGAATTTTAAATGATTATGCTGACCTTTCATTCACCTCGAAACTTCCCACGCTGCGGTATAATAACATGTCAGCCTCCATCGGCTAAAGCGGCTGTTATTGTTTTGAAGAAGCCAATGTAACGACCTGATAAAGATGATCCTCGTTATTCGTCTTTTACCAGCAACGCGAGTCCATCTT
This sequence comes from Berghia stephanieae, assembly GCF_034508935.2. Taxonomy (NCBI): domain Eukaryota; kingdom Metazoa; phylum Mollusca; class Gastropoda; order Nudibranchia; family Aeolidiidae; genus Berghia; species Berghia stephanieae. The sequence goes on along the minus strand of NC_088360.1, from coordinate 85,419,546 downwards.
CGCTTCAAAAGCAGTACTACTCAGAGCTCTAAAAGTAAACGATATGCAAACTCATTAAACTTGCCAAAGACAATGATGCCTCTCACTATGAAAGATGGTGCTGCGGCACAGAGAGAAACAGAAATTCAAAAGGCAAGTTTAGAAAACAACTAAACACCGCCCAACTTTACTGGTCTATCAACTAATATTAAATGTCTGGCTGAATCTGTGCCTCAGTTCTCCCATTCGCCTATGGCACCACCATGGATTGGTTAAAGGTCAACGTACCGGGTACCTAGCCTCAGGATCTACGTACACGGTAACTCACTCCGGTAACTGAAACTGGTTTGCCGCTACAAGCAATGGATGGACCTCGCTCTGTATGTGGGTGTGGGTGTGTGTTATTTAAAAAATCAAACAATGCAATATAACCCATTAAAGGCGAGATTCAAGGTTACCATGTATGTTACTGTTACCGTGTACGTAGATCCTGAGGCTAGGTGCCCGGTTGGTAACGAAAATAATGATATCTGCGATATTCCTCTTTATAACGAAGTTATGCATCTTTATTTGAATCCCCCTAAAACTTAGTAAAAGCGAACGGCAATTTCCAGTCATAACTCTCTTATGAGCGAGTTGCGTCACAATTTGATTCCCACTGCTGCTGCTCACTAAACTGCCTAAAGTTACCGTGTACGTAGACACTCCATTGTCTTGTCATTACATTGTCATTAAGTCGTCTCAACTCCGTTTGATCTTGATATTTTTTCAAAAATGAAAATTAATAATTATCTTTTACATGGACAGACTGGCCTTTAAAAACCATTTAATATGATATCTTACCTTTAGATCTAGAGGATAAACGGTTCCAAAGTTATGATGATTTTACTACTCCAAAGTTTATTTATTATTGCAAAAAGCTCAAAATCTGTGACTGAGAATTCCCCCACTGGAGAGCCTCTCGATAGGGTGACTGTGTTTGCAACGGGACTTCAGCATAGAGAAAGAGGGGTAGACACTGGCGACCAAAATTAAACAGACTGCGCTGTCTTCAATCTTGATTAAATTTGACATAGGCATAGATAAATGAATTATCTAGATGTGTTTTCTTTATTTATTTTTTTTGCTATCTCAATTTAGAAAAAAAATTATAAAAGTTTTAAAATGAAGTAATTTTTATCAAATTATAATTTTTGACATAATGTACCAACATTGATTTTTCCTATCGCATTAAAATAAAGCTTGATCTCTGCTCTTTAAAATGATACCAGAACCATTCAGATATTATGAAAAATAATGTAACAGTGATTATGTGAAATTGTGATTAAAATTTCAACCCAAACTCGCGCTTCACTTTTCCAATGGGTAATAGGCACCTTTATACAAGCTACGACTGTGAGTGTGGTGGGAACAAATGGACATGCCTAGGCTTTTATTTTGATTTGGCCATTACTCTTTTTAATATTTTTGGTCAGAGAATTCCATATTATGATAGTGCTTGGACTTGGAATAAACCGAGTTGAGATGAGCATTAATGTTGACTGCAGAACCTGGTATGAGTGCTGTTTTCTTTTGTTTTGGATAAGGCAATCAATTGGGATCGTTGTCAGTCCATGATGGACCTTAACGGTAAAGAGGACTTTGGCTTTCTGTATAGTGCGGCTTTCATGTAATGGCGACCAGTTTAGACTCTTGCGTATCTCACTGATGCTTTCAGTCCTCCTGTAGTTGTTACAAACAAACCTACATTCCCTGTTTTGAATTTTCTCAAGCTGTTCCATCTGCTTTTTACTCTTGGGGTCCCAAACACATGCACTATAATAAAATTAGCGTAAAAAGACTTTATAGCAGGTTTCTCTGATGGTTCTTGGGTAACTTTGTACATTTCTTCTTAAGAATCCAAGTTTTGTAGTGGCCTTTTTACACACTTTATCAATGTTGTGCTGCCAAGGCATTTTGTTGTCAAAAGTTAATCCAAGATGTTCAGCTTTTTTCATTGTCTCCAATTTTTCTTTGTATATTTAATAATCTGAAATTCTTTTTTTTTTTTGTTATTGTTCGTGATACAAATTAGCTGGCATTTCTTCGGGTGGAATTCCATTTTCCATTCCTTCTCCCATGATTGTAGCATGTCCAAATCTTCTTGGAGTATATTGCAATCTTTTGATGTTTGAATTTACCTATAATGAAGGCTATCGATAGCAAAAAAAAAAACAAATTTTTTATCCATTTAATACTTTACTCAGCATATCATTGATGTCAAAAAAAAAAAGAAGTGGGCCTAAAACTGTTCCTTGAGTTACACCTGACAGGACTGGAAGTGATGATTACATTTTGTTCTCAACCACGACACTTTGGGATCGCATCGAAAGAAATGATTTAATCCATGCGTGGGTAGTTTTTGAGATCCCAAACTAATCAAGCTTGTTCAAGAGGCTTTGGTGGTGTACTTTATCAAATGCTTTGCTGAAACCCAGTAGAATGGCTTCTATCTGGCCCCCTTTATTGATTGTATAAGCAAAATCATCACAAGTCGTGATCAGTTGTGACTCACACAAAAATATTTGCAAAAGCCATGTTGTACATCAGTCAGCATGATGTGGTTATCAAGGTCTTTCATGATATTGCTACATATTACTTGTTCCAACAGTTTACAAGATATTAATGTGAGAGATACTGGCCTATAGTTTTCTGCACTGTGTTTGTCGCCCTTTTTGAATATCAGTGTAATGTGGGCATCTTTCCAGTCTTCAGGAACTTGACCTTGGTCCAAGGAGACTTGGTAGAGGAATTTATAGATGGGTGCCAGTTCGTTATAGAACTTTTAGAATTTAGCTGATATGGTATCTGGTCCATAGACCTTATTTTCACTGAGGTTTTTCATAAGCATGAGATTTGCTCCATTGGGTGTACTTTGTTTCTAATGAGTTTCCCCTTGACTTTGCTAGATGGTTTGGTGAAATTCAAGATATTTGTTTTTCTTACTGGCTCTTGTGTCAACTTTTTATGTTTATCTTTCAGTGGAGCTATTCCAATGGTTTCTTTGTTTTTACTTTTAATGTATGACCAGAGTTGTTTACTTCTTCCTGTGTCTTTGTCAATAATTTTGTTGATGTACTCTGTATAAGCTGTTCGACACTGGTTTCTCGCAGATCATTTAATATCTCAATATTTCTTAAGGACAGTCTCAAATGGAGACAGTTTTGCTCTTTTTAACCATTTTTTCTTCTTCCTCAAGCTGCGTTTGGTCTCTTTATTTATCCCAGGCTTGTTATTTGAGGTAGGTGTTAGTTTTGTTGGTACATTTTCTTATTGTATTAAAAGGAGGTTGTTCTTTACACATTTCCAAAGGGAGTTAATGGACATATTTTTGTGATGTTTTTGAAGTAAAAGTCTACAAAAAAATTTTCTTTCATTTTAAATCAGACACAATGTCACCCTTTTCCACAAAAATATTTTACGTTCCATCAATGTTGTTCAACAAATTGTTGGCTTTCTTCTGGGAGGGTTACACAGGTATTCTATTGGAGCGATGTCATGGTCACTCAACCCTGGTATCAATTTCATGTTGTCTACTAGGTTAAGGCAGTTTGTGAAAAGAACGGCTAATGGAGCATTTTTTTTCGGTCTTAATGCAAGTCATTTGCTGTAGATTAAGGTCTATACTTATCTCCAGGAAAAGTTCTTTAGTTTCTTTATAATAGTGTTGGTTTGTTCTCCAAGTCAATATACCAGTTTTTATTTACATTAATTTGATAAAATCATCAAAATAAAAAGCCATTAAGGAGATATCGTAATGCAAAGATAGCTAAATTTTAGTGGCCATTTTATTTTTTTTTAAAGGCAGGTGTTAGGTGTCGGTCTGTGAAAGCAATAACTAGTGTTACCTGACCTGCTAGGTTGAGCTAGGTATCACTCAGAAATTTTCTCCCTGATTGCATTGACTTCCATAAGTTTATTATTGTGACAACAATGTTGTTTATTTGCCTGAGAATAATTATAATGTAATGATGATAATAATAATAATAATAATAATAATAATAATAATAATAATAATAATAATAATAATAATAATAATAATAATAATAATATGAATAATAATAATAATATGAATAATAATAATAAGGAAAATAAATTATAGTAGGCTTATAATAATAATTGTAATATGGCAAAAAAAAAAGTAATCCTTCTGAGCCACCAGGCCCATGGAGCCGGAGTTTATCCCAGTTTCTGTAGCATGAAACGGACAATAGCAATTGCTACCCTTTGAAAGGACACTAGTCTGTTGCAAAGTACTTTCCACCAGATCTAACAGACCCAGCTACCGGGTGGACAGAGGTGTCCGATAAAAACCTGGACTGCACCCAGGATCAATCTTGGTCCCTTTGCTTGTGAAATGAGTGCTCTACCAACTGAGCTATTGAGACCCCCGTAAAAATGGTAAAGAGTAAGGCATATCTTGACTGGAAATGTAAAACATTGTAAATAATGAAAACCCATAAGTTTAGTGGCGTGATAGAGGTCAATTTGTTTCTTTCTTAGGATAAATGGCAGATGCATATGAAATTTCTCCCCAATATTTTATTCCTGAAAAAAAACTCACTTGGAATCTAAAAAAAAATAAAAAATTCAACCATTCATTTACCTTTCCAATACCATTTTCAAATATCAAAACAACTTCCAGGATACCCCTTGAGCTTTCCATAAAATCACATTCATTTCAAAATCTACCAAAGTAATAACATTTCAGTTTGGGCTGCTGTGGTCAGTGTCGTTCATTGGCTGCTTCCTTAGTGACGTCCCATTTTGGTACTTCAGTCATCTGGAGTCAATATTCAAGCTGATTGCTATTGTGATTTTTAAGGCATAAAAATCTGACTCATCAGCTTCTATATAATATTGAGATAAAATTCAAATAGTTATCTCAATGGGATAATATAATGCATTGTTGTAAACCAAGTTTTATACTGTCATTTGAAAACTGATTTTTCATTTAATTGATCAGTTCATTACACATTCTCTCCACCCTTCCTCTCTCCAGTCCCATCTTTGTCCCTCAAATGTTTTCTCTCCTGCTTTCTTTCCAGTCCACTTCTTACAATTGTCCCTTTTTGATGATTGCTGAAAACGAACAATTTTAATTGTCCAGCAGTTGGTTATCAGAAAATCAAATGACACATTCATGACATGTTGCTCTATCATCACCCACCATCTTTGGCCACCTTATTCTTTGTGATTGAAAAAGTTAGGAGAATCCTCAAATTGCATCAATTATAGTATTTTGGTAAATCCTTACAAATAATTAAAAATGGACTTTAACAAACTTATTTATGTTGACTGTTATTGATATTATTGTAGTGTTTTCATTCCTCAGACTAAGGAGTTTCAGATGTTATACTCATGGCAATGTAATCAAGTCTGGAGTAGAAGTTTTGTCCTCAATGATGGTCCTCCTTATGCCAATGGGAAGACGCATGTTGGACATGTCATAAATAAGGTATATGTTACATTTTAGATGAAAGAGATGTCTGCCTTTCCATCAATCCACTAAAATGATCATAATTGACGTTTGGTTCAATCTCTGTGTAAATCACTTTTTATATGTCTTATATTTAAATACAACTTCTTCGCCAATGACTGATATCCTTTCAGTACTAAATGTCAATACAGTCCAAGCTGGTTTATATTGGGATGACTCGGTTCCCCACAAATTATCCCAATTTAATAGTGTCATGATTAAGTGGCAACCATGAAATTGAGCAATTTTTCAGATTTACCAAGTCCGCTCTGCATTTATCCAGACATGTGACTGGCAATACAACTTCTAAAAGAAGATGTTTTGGTTGCATTCAAATTTCTTTTTTAAAATTTCGTTTCTTCTTCGTTTTTTATTTTTTTCATGTTTTAAAGCCATAATAATCAGGAAAACTTGTTTGGAGTTTATATTGGGTTACTTCAGTAGCCACTTGACTGCTAATCTGATCCACACTCTTTCTCAGAGGGGTCAGAGTTCTTTCTTGGACAAATCGTCAGAACAGCGTCACCATTTCACATTTTTCTGATAAAGTCATTGATGGGGTTCCTCTTCGTCACTACATTCGTGCTCTTCAATTTTCTGTTTTATGCTCTGTGCATGTTCAATTAACTCGTCGTCGGTGAAGACACCGGAGCACTTGTGAATTCAGCTCATCCTCTATCATCTGAGTTGAAAACAGAACGTCATTAAAAATATTTATTATCTCTGCATTTCTTGCGTGGCAACTCAGTGGAAATCTAGCTTTAGTGTAGCAGTTTACAACTGTCTGTTGTTGAACTTTTTGTCATGCATCATGGCCATTGACCCATGATTATGGCAGTCAATGGCATTGACAAGGGATTGCAGGTAAATTCTATTGTTCACATCTCTGTGATGACTATGACAAATGGTTGGACCACACATAGTTTGGCTGTCGCGATAGACAGTAACAGGAGATACAGTTAAATTCTTAAGTTAACACCCATGTGATGAACGGTACGATCACTCAGTCAGTTGACCGTACCGTTAGACTCATTTGCATTTTATGAACCACTGTTTTAAATTATCGAAGACAGCCAAAAGAAAACTCTTTTATGGAGATGGTCATTGTCAAATTTCATCCCCACTAAGCAGTGGGCTGTCCCAATTAAGTGGCAGGGGATTGGAAAGGGTATGACTTTTTATATAGAAAAAATCTGTTCCTTAGGAATCATCCCAATAAAGCGGCATCCCCAATACCAGATTGGACTGTACTTGTCAAAATGCTATATACTGACTTGCTTTGTACCATGACTTTTTATCTACACTATTGACATGATATATTTCCTCTATTTCTCAGGTATTGAAAGACATCACAAATAGATTCAAGGTTCTAACAAAACACAAAGTCCACTATGTTCCAGGATGGGATTGCCATGGAATGCCCATAGAAATCAAGGCAGTAACTGACAAAAAGGGCCAGCATCAAGTACTCTCTGCCTTAGAAATAAGAGCAAGGGGTAATGTACAGAATAATTATTAATTACTAATGCTTATCCCAAAACAGTACTTGTTGAACAATTCCGAAAGTATTAAATAGTAATAAACACCAAGATATGATAATAATATAAAGGGTGCTAGATAAGTTTACAGAATTTTCAGCTATCAGTTTACAGCTATTTTTGTGAGTATACTGAAAATTCTGATAAAACTAATCAAATATGAGAACGAAACACCATAATCATCATGACTTTAGAATCATGATTTATTGAGATTAATTGACAGGTTTAAAAGTTTTGGATTGCTTTCAAACTCTGCCATGGCTTTGATTGATGTTTTCAAAATGCAGGTTCATATAAAGGCTCAATGTTAATTCTTGAGAAGCTGTAAATATTTCTATTGCTATTATTACTGTTATTATTATTATTATTATTATTATTATTATTATTATTATTATTATTATTATTATTATTATTATTATTATTATTATTATTATTATTATTATTATTATTATTATAGTAATTCTTATTATTTATCATCATCTTTATCATATATTGCCAATGAAACTATCATCAATGATGATGCTTGTGGCCCGTGCGATGACCCATCATTATAGGCAACGACTTTGTAGATAGTATTGATTATTGTATAAATCCCCCTATCTATGATTGTACCAGGGTTATTAAGTCATTTTAAATCAGTGTTGCATTATTTTTCTTTCCTTTTATCAGTTATCATTATTTATCATTTATCTGTGTATTTATTTATTTATTTATTTATTTATTTTCAATATAATTTTATTTTATATTGCTTTATTTTTTTCTTTTACTTATTTACTCATATAGCTTCATCAATTTGTCTCAAATTATATTCTTTCTTTTTATATTACTTTAAGGTCAATATCCTGTGTGTAATATATATAATAAGAAGATAAAGGTAAACCGGCAAAGTGACAGCAAACGTTGGATGTCTCTCATTCCTGAGGTTAAATTTTTTTTTTTTTTTAATAATCTCTCTTCAGATTTTGACTTTGAGATGTTATGTTTGTTTATTTTGTCGCAGATAATCAAATTTTCATATTTTGTCCTGTATTCAAAAAGTTGAAAAGCTGCAATAACCTTTTTCAAAAAAATTATTTTGCTTATTTTACATAGCTGCAGAGTTTGCAGAAGATGTCATCAAAGAACAGAAAGCTGCTTTTCAGAGTTGGGGCGTAATGGGTGATTGGGAGAATCCTTATAAAACACTGGACCCAAGCTATGAATCAAAGCAGTTGGAAATATTTTACAAAATCTTTGAAAAGGTACTTATTCTCTTCTTCTTTCCATATGTCACACCCCTAGTTATTTTCATGCACATTTAAGTCTTTCACACTAAGATATCAACTGTGTTTCAAATTTTTGACAATATTTGTGCTTATTCCTTTTCATATTAAATAAATAACATTTCTATTTCCAGGGTTACATGTACAGAGACTATATGCCTGTATATTGGTCCCCTTCATCCCAGTGAGTGTTTGTCTTTCTTTATACAGTGCTGATGGTTTTCCTTGGATTAGCGGAAATCCACGATTTTGGAGTTGGAGGAATAGTTTCTTCCTTTCAAAAAATTACTTCTCCCCCAATCAAATGTACCGGCAGTGAGAGACTTGATGTGTAGTGGAACAAATAGGTGCAGCTTCCCACTTTCCAGAAGTTAGTTAGCCTATCAGTAGTAGTAGGGGATAGTGCAGTAAAAATTAGGCTTAATGGCAAACGTTCAAAATTTTCCTCTCTCTTTTTTTTCACTTTTTGTCACCATCAGCACTGATTATAGTATTTGGAAATTTTATAAATAGGGATGAAATAATCATATCTGTTATTAGTATTTTAACTTATAATTTTCTATCTTTCTGTAGCTTGTTTCTTCTCATAAAGATCAGATCTAAGCACTCGACAGTGAAAACATGTATTTATCTTCGCCTTGCTGTCAACAAGCAGGATTTATAATAGATAATTTTGAAGAACATATGGTTGCTATAAGCTGACCCTAATAGTAATTGTTATTGTCTGTTTTACACAATAAAAAAACCAGGATTAACTCTGACTTAATGGGCCTAATGACTCTGAGGGACTACTACTACACAGTTTATTTGTATTCCGGCATCAATAAAAGAGTAGTCCTAACCTTAATGACCCAGAGTATATCTCTTGTTTCTGAAATGTTAAACTAACAACAATAATTGATTGCTACCTTTGGACAGGTTGCTAATCTATTGCAATTTAGCTATCTGGGATTCCACTTCTAATTTTCAGCTCCATAGATCCATTAGTTTGACCGGTAATTTGACATAGGCACCTAGATACACCAAGATGTGAGAATTATATTTGAATATTCAATTTATGAAATGGTAGATTTTTCAAATTTAACATAAATATTGTTGTTAATTCCTTACAGGACAGCTTTAGCTGAAGCCGAATTAGAATACAACCCATCTCATGTCAGCAAAGCTTTATATGTCAAATTTCCATTACAGTCCATATCTAATCAACTTCTGCAACATATAGACGGTGAGTCTTGCTTATGTGATGACGGATATCAATTCATTTATCAAAAAATGTTTTTAAATTGAATTGCACGACTTATACTATTTTGCTGTTTTTGAACTAGAATTGGTGCAAGTGCTAAAGTATTGTAAATTCGATTCAAAGTTAATTATGAATTTAAAAACTTGTCAATTAATTATATAATTTTTTAGTTTATAATGGACAGCAGATAGATATAGTTTTTGTCAATGGTAGTAAATGGCTTATATGTCTAAATGTTGTTCGGTGGATGCCAGCTCACATGATGCTGAATTTTTTTATATTTTTTTTTTGGTCATAACCTTAATTAAGTCAGGCTTACTCATTACATCTAATACCTAAACTTTTTTTCCAGTCATTATTATCAATATAATCATCTCCCCAGATGACTCTTGTCCAGTATATGCAATCATTTGGACCACGACACCTTGGACCCTTCCATTTAACCAGGCCATATGTTATAACCCTTCGATAAGGTATTATTTAAATTACATTGTTATTAAAAGATATCTTGCATAACATATATAGAAGATTTCTCTGTGTCTTTCCATGGCTTTTAAACAATTGTGCTGTATTGTAGTAAGAAAAACTGATACTAAGAGTTGTTATCAGTTGCTTGATTTTTACTGAAGTAGGAGATTTGAGATTCTTTTATTGATGCCTCTGTATATTTGTTTGCAAACATCTTACCATAGTAATATTTGAGGTTTATATCAGACTGTAAATGCAAGTATGAGGGTATTATTTATCCTGTCTTCATGGCTATGTAAAGCGCCATGTCACCTATTTTCTTTTTCTTTTTTTACAGACATTGTATTGCAGTTTAAATGGCAAGAATTAATCATAGTTTATACAATTTCTATTCATACGTCTTCAAATCAATTCTATTGTGAGTTTATTTTATTCATGATTTTTTATTTTGTCATTGAAGATATTTTCTTGTCTCTTATAATTATTTTTAGTTTTGTTTTATAGGGACTATTAACTTTGCATAAATAATTGTCATAGAGTCTTCACAGTTGGAAATAATTGCTTTTAAAGAATATTTTTAATTAAGTAATGTATATATTATTTATTCATTTTTTGTTCTCTTAATTGTAATCTATAGATATTGTTTACTGAAAGAGTCTTCCACTCAGAGTTTTTATTTGTGTGAGGAAAGTTTTGTGGAAACCATGAAAGATTTACTGGAAAATGATGTACATGTTGCACATACCTTTGAAGGTGATTTTTACAATCCTTACCCCTTAAAAATATTTAAAAGGATATAAAAATAGAGAATTTAAATTGATTAGTCCATATATATTATTACCATGATACCAATATTACGTTTGATTTATGGATGGCATTAGTTGATTTTTTGAAAACTCATACAAGCATTCGGGAAAATATTCCAAAACTTGCAGACTTTAAACTTAGTTTGTAAAACTATATAAAACACAAAACAGATAATTTTGTAATGCTGGTAGCAGAGTATCAAAATACAGTTAGATCATCCATTGGTTTGAAAATCGGCAATGAAATATATATCAATTTTAAAATATCATGTAGGAGAACTTGATACTTATCATCATCATCTGGGAGAGGTGAATGAAAACAGGACAATTTATGTATTACTGAGAAAGAAAGAGGAAGATGTCAAATTTTGTTATTATTGTTTTGTTTTTTAAAAATCTCCTCCAGGTTTATGCCTTGAATCTATGGTATACAGAAATCCTCTGAGCAATAAAGATTTGCCATTCTTACCGGGAGACCATGTGGTGTCTGGGAAAGGCACAGGATTGGTTCACACAGCCCCTGCTCATGGACATGATGATTTTGCTGTAGCACAGGAACATAATTTACCAAAGGTACTTTATTCTCCCCTTTTTTTTTCTTTTTTGTTTGTTTTAATATTTTGGTATACATAATGGTATATCCATTCATATGAACTTTGTTTGATATTGTTCTTATCCTCCAAACTTGCATATGTCATACAATGTTTAACAGTTTTCATTTGATAATACTTTCCAGGCATCATGTCTCGTCCCACATGTTAAGTGTTGCTGTTGACTTTGAACTCCTTGTTAAGCTCTTTTAGCACATTTAGGAGAACTGCGCTATGTGTTTTATGAGTTAAAATTGGTAGGTGTAATTCCCATTAGGGCGAGGGAGCATTGGCTGTCCAGGGCTGGTGGGTTCTCTATTAGTCTACGGTTTTCCTGTCTCTTCTATCCCCATATCATTTGTCCTTTCCAAATGGCTTTGTGTTTTTGTTCTGTAATGAGACTATTTGATTTAGTTTGGGCTCTGCCTGGAGGATCACAGTCAGACTGATTCATCTGTTTCTGAGAGATATGACATTTTCCCCCTTATAAATCTACTCTCTTTAGCATATGTATTGTTTACTTATTGATGGACACTTTGAAACCATCTGTGTCCATCCCACTTAGTGTAATCCTGTGTTGGCGTCTTTGATTTCTCCTTATTAAAAGATTCAAGCCAAATTGTTTAACTTTTCACTCATAATCCTGCAATGCCTAATGGGAAATCGTAACAATCAAGTTTCTGCTCTATCTTTTCAAGTGCCAAATTATACTTTATTTCCCTTCAGGAATGCCATGTTGATGGAAAAGGAATGTATAGTTCAGGAGTTGTGGATTCGTTGTTGGGTAAAACTATTGGTGAAGATGCTGAAGAATCAGGTAACTCTTTCAGATTTTTTAAAACGGTTTTTGAATCATGCAACAAGATCTTTTTCATGTCTACAAAACAGCGTTTTAAGGCGGCTCCTCTATTGAAAAATGTTATTGTTTGCCAACATAAGCCTTAGAGATGCATGAATTGTTTCCTCAGAAAACAATGTTACATACCAAGATTCCTGTTTATTAGCATTACAAATTTGAATTAAACTGGAAGAAGTTGAACTTTTTTTTTAAATCTTTGTTTCACACAAACACGTCACAGACATAGAGACTTAAAGGTCAGGATTCTGCATATTTAATTTGATTTATGGTCTCATGGTATAACACTTGTCTTCAGCTTTGGACTGGTTAGTCCTTGGTTCAAGTCCCTCTCTCAGTGGTGCAAAGTCGAGTTCTTTGACAAGTGAAAGGTCATGTTCACTCAACTCGGGTATCAATTCGGTTTTGTGTGTGTATGTGTGTTTGTGTTGGTCTTTTTGATTTAACTTGTCATTCAACTGTTGCATAATTTTCTTTCACAGTCATAAATATATTAGAACCTTGGATTCTCAAAGTGGAAGACTTCATACATAGCTATCCATATGACTGGAGAACCAAGAAGCCTGTCATAATTCGTGCCAGTAAACAATGGTTCATCAATGTGGAGATGTTGCGAGAAGCAGCTTTGGCAAGTTATTTATTTTGATTTTTTTCATTGCATTTATTGAAAATTTCAGAATCTTGAAGATTAATTTTAGAGATCATTACAGTGTCTTTTTTTGTTGTTGTATTTTTGTATGCAAAAGCAATATTGCAAAATATTGACTGCGGTCCAAACATAAAGTTGGTTATAATTCATTTTGCTTAAAACTTTCAAAATTATCAGGATAATAATAATAATAATAATAGTAATAATAATAATAATAATAATAATAATAATAATAATAATAATAATAATAATAATAATAATAATAATAATAATAATATAATAATAATAATAATAATAATAATAATATACAATAATAATAATAATAATAATAATAATAATAATAATAATAATAATAATAATAGATGGCATTTGTATAGGGCATTTTCAAAATTATATAATACTCAATGCGCTTTGCATTGGTTGGAAAAAATGCATTTCTTGTGCCACAACCCCCACACAACATAAAGTATGTCTCAGATTTAAAAAAAAAAGATGTGAAAGGAAATGTTTCAGTTTTAAATTGTCCCAATATTCCCCCCAACGAACATTTTACCTTTCCCATCAAAAAATATAATTTGTATGTTTCTTTTTCTTCTAAAATATTTTATTATTTTGACATATTTCACAGTTTTAGTTACACTCAATAATAATATGGCTCGTTTCTCATAAAAAACCTCATTGACAATTTGCGAAAAATATTTTATGATGTGTTTGAAAGAGATTTTTAGATGCTGTTGGTTGATCATGAATTGCCCTTTGACGAATGAGTTGCAGGTGTTTTAAAAAAAAAAAATCAACTTTTGACTGGTTCCCTCTCTACTGTAAATGAATATAAACAGATATGCACATATGTAATGTGTGTTATATGCCTCACAAAGGACAAGCAGGAATATAAATTTTAGCCAATAGTCGTCCATATGGTATGGATAATGCCTTCTATCATTGTTAAGATTTAAAGAAATAGTGTTATAAATATGTATACTTACTTTTTAAAAAGACAAATGGAAGTGAGGATGGAAATATATTTTACCTATATTTTTATCATTTAAAAAAAAATCTTTTTAGGAAAGTCTGAGCAAGGTAAAGATAACACCTCAGCAGTCAGAGAAGGGAATGCTGTCAGAAATCTATTCTCGTCCATTTTGGTGTATTTCTAGGCAACGGACTTGGGGTGTGCCCATCCCTGTGTTTTACCACAAGGATAATGGAGAACCTCTCATAACAAAGTGAGTAACTTTGTTTTTCAAACTGAAGAAAAAAATATGTTAAAGAGAGTGAGATTTTAATGAATTTTGATAATTTAACATGATACTAAAATACTGACGAATCTTGAAGTTGTAGGTCTAATTATGTCCTTATAGTTTTATAAACAGATATGATACAGAAGTGATACATAAACCAGACCCAAACAAAAGACACACTTAGTAGGATAAAAAATGTAAAATTGTGTAAAATTAAAGGTTTTTCACGGTAAAAAATGCTACAGCCCTCTTGCCAGTGATGCTAATCCATCTAACTGAAGCTGATATGGCTACATGCTTCAAGTGGTCATGGTGTTCCATTTCTGGCATTTTCTCAAACTTTGACACCGGACTGTCATTTGTATAGCATTAACTACTATGATATGTCAGAAACCATTTAAAAGATCAAATGAATCTTGGAGAATAAATTTTGCCTTTATATGGTGAGTAGTTGTTTTCCACTTATTTTCAATATTGTATCATTAAGTTCCACAGCGGATTTATCTCTGAATATGACTTTTGTGTTTCTTTAGTAATTGTGACCATATAAGTAGTTTGGTAAAGCCAATATTTTGAAATTTGACCCCGTAAGAGTTGCTATTTTTACATCCATCCTCAAGTTGTTGACTCTGATGTGAGAAGGAATGTCTTCATAAACATTGTGAAGAGAAATTTTATGTCTATCATACATTTGAAAAACGTATTGAAAGACTTAATGAAATATGTTTGCAAAGGTATGGTACATAAACTTTTTTATATGCCTATAGAGTTGACTAATCATGACGTATTGTAATAAGCTCAGAGATTATGACAATATTCACTCAGATTTACTCAAATGCAGTGACAGCTAAAGATCACGTTATGGAACATCATTGTCTTACCTTCAATTCATGAACAAATTTTAGTGTTGGACTTGTAGGTGTCCAGGTTTGGTAAATGCCCTACCCGACTATTGTGAAAATGGAAAGAAGACCACGATCCAGAAGAAATAAACAAAACGAAGTGACTATTCTCACCCCCCTAGTCTAGGATGCTAGTCTTCATAATAGTAGTCCACAATTGTTGTATGTTTAATCCAAAGGTTGTAATGCAGTAATTTGTTAAGTTTCTTGTCACAAGTTGCACAATTAAAAAAAAAAAATCAATCAAATCCAAATCGCAAAAAGCCGGCGACGTTTATTTCGGTAATCCAATCGGCCGGGGGAGGGGGGGGGGGGGGTGTGAGAATAGAGGCAGCCTAAACAAAAACAAAAATATCTTCACTTTGTCACGGAATCACACTATTTTTGTCTTCACTTCTAGATTGAAAGAGGCGTGAAAGTGAAATTATACAATTTGTAAAACGGACTTGTTTGATTTTTTTTTCTCTCAGAGAGACAGTACAGCATCTCTGCTCCCTGTTTAATAAATATGGATCAGATTGCTGGTGGCAACTATCAAACTCAGAACTTTTACCAGATGGTGTGTTGCAAAAGGTATGCATAGACATATACAATATTGTATGGAAAGGGAACCTTGCACTTTTTTATCTATTCTGTTTTCAAATTGTTTTTAATTTTACAAAAACAACTGTTATTGCTTCTTATAAATTATCCATTCATTGAATTTAAAAACGGTAAATATGATAAGCGGAGTCATAAACAATTATTTTATAATTGTAAAATGAAATTTTGTGAAAGTTTACTTTTCTATTATAATTCTTTTATATCAATCAAGCAAATAAAGTTACATTTTGACTTATGGAGCGAAAATATTGGTATAAAGGAAGCATGAAATAATGAACCTTTAGAAGGGCAGAGCACTTTTAAAAATAGAATGAAGGTAATATACTTTTTAATAGTAGCTAATTTTTTTTTTTATTACAGTAAAATGCAATTACCAGATTAGATGATTTAGGTACTTTTCGAGACATCATTGCTCAATTCAAGATTTCATAGCTTACTCAAGTCTTTGATTAGAATTTGGGACAGTTAGATTAATTTCATTTTTGCAACGAAGTAGAGAGGGGAAAATATAAAGAAAGAAAAAGACATATCTGAAATTCATAATTCAATCACCACTTTTTTTTTCAGCTTGAAGCAGTTATTCTATCTTTTTAAATTAATTATTTATAGCTCAGGAAAGGAAAAAGTTCAGACTATGTCAAAGGGCAAGATATTCTTGATGTTTGGTTTGATAGTGGTGTTGCATGGGCTTCTGTTTTAAATGGTAAGTTCTTACTGTGGGTAATTCTTCACAATCAATTAGCTAGGCTTTAAGATACTTCAACAATTACCATCCACATTCAATGAAGTTAAATACAGCAATATCAGCTAAATATTTTACATATGTAGTAATATACTGTTAAAAAAAAAAAAGAAATGCTACAAATTTTCAACACATATTGTTGTGTCAAGAGTACATTAGATACATTGAATGTTTGTGAAATAATAACGGCTGACAGATATTCTGCTCATATTGATTCGTTGACACATTTTTCTGATTTACATCATGTGGGTTTTCAAGAAAAATCGTTCAGTTTGAAAATAAACCAGTTATCACCATCCTAGGTGTGTAAAATTGATGTATAATGTCAAGTGGCATTAAATAATGAACATTTTTTCCACAAGTGATTGAGTTTTTCCATAAACATTGAGAGTTTTATTGTGCTTTAAATAATGTCTTCTTTAAATCATCATCAGCATAACAACATGATTGGCTGTTTACAGGCTGGACAAAGACATTGATGTTGCCAGAGACTTAAACATGAGTAGGAGTACAATTGTACGACTTTGGAACCAGCTGCAGATTGTCTTCCCTCTGGGAAGTCCAGGGTTTAAGACTTGCTCTGAGCAATACATAGTTGAGTCCCTGAAAAACACTCTTTCCTTACATACTCAGGTGTAAAATGAGTACCTGGCCGTTAACAGCATTGACTCTGAAAAAAATTGTAAATATTGTAAATTGTAATATCGTCATGTCTCGTCCTACCTGTTAAGTGAAGATGTTGGATAGTGGCTAGGGACCCCTTTGAACATATTCAGAGGATAGTACCTTATATAAATGCTCAGGTTTTTACACATTTTATTTTTGTTCCCCTCCAATTTTGTTTGCATTTCGCTATTTTGTATTGATTTCTCATGTTACTTTTTTCATATCTTCTGTGATGATTCCATTCCTACTGTGTGTATTACTGTTAGACTTTGATGGCCAAGCCGATGTATACTTGGAGGGTGTTGACCAATACAAAGGCTGGTTCCAGACTTCCCTCTTGACCAGTGTCGCTGCTACTGGTAAAGCACCATACAGGTACATGTATAATTTAACTCATTTTATTTTTTAAAGCATTTTTAATAATTTATATAATTGATTAGCAGTAGTTTATTATCAGAAACTTTTGTAGAGAACATAAGAGAACAATTATTTTTTTTTGAAAAATAGAGAAATATTTTTAAAAGTTTTTGACATTTAAAAAGAACATCATAATACAGGAAATGAGTATCGCGCCTACTCACGCTACAATGCTCTCAATGGCTTTTATATTATACCTAGTTTGAAATTTAATATTAGAAAAGTGTCTAAAATGTTCACAATGAATACAATTCACACAAAAATGATATTTCAAACATCCAAAGGCAAATAATAACCCACGGATTTGCCACTGATGAAAATGGGAAGAAAATGTCAAAGTCTGTAGGGAATGTTGTGGACCCAGAGGAAGTTATCAAAGGAGGAAAGGTAACTCATAGAATTTCTTGTGACGTATTTTGTAATATTTTGCAAATTCTCTAATTTATTTAATTGTTTGATTTGACCAGACTATAAGACTTTAGTATTGTCAATGACTTTCTTTCAATTCCTGTAAAGGGTACATTGCTCAGAAATTTGTATGTGGAGAGTGTTTGTAATATAACTTAATTATTACTATTAATTAATTATTTTTTCGACAATTTTAATTCTTTGTGCTAAAGAAGTTGCATATTAAAAATGTAATTGAGGAAATCATTTTTCCTGTGGTGGGAGGTGATATAGGCACATGGCCATCATTTTTTGTATTATTAAACATCGCCATAGGGGTAAACGGTCCATTTTTCATGACTGAGAAGTGTTCTTTCTCTCAAGTCATTAATTTTACTATCCTTTTATTTGCTACATCTATTACACATTTTCATATGTTTCCACTGTAAATATTTGATCCTTCCATCTTACAACTCAAATTTCCAGGACAAGAGAATTTCCCCTTCTTATGGTGTTGATGTGTTACGTTGGTGGGTTGCTCACAGTCACCATCATCAGCAGATAATGATAGGCCCCTCCATTCTAAGGCAACTCAATGAGGACGTTTTCAAAGTTGGTTACTGTTCCATTATTAGACATTGAAATTAACTGTATGGAACAAAATCTCTTCAAACCTTGTGTCTGTCAACATCAAAAAGGAAAGACATTGATGCAAAATGCAAATGGATTTTATTGTACAATCAGAGATTATGATATATCATGACCAAAGTCCTTTAAAAAGTTTTATTTTGTTGCTCTATTTAATTGATTGAGGCAGGATTTGTACTTAAAACATGCCATGTTCCTTTCTTTCTTTATATCTTAGATTGACGCATATATCCTTATAGTCACACACCTCAGGCTTTATTTACTTTATAATTTATTGTAAAAAAAAAAGGCCCAAGGCCCAAAGTTTTACACATTACCCAAATATTTCCTGATGTAAGGGCTTTTATCGGTGAAGCAATGTTAAACTATTTTTATATTTGACAAGTAGAGAGAGGATTCATATTCACAAAGATACCAGGACTTAACAAAATTTGCTATGTCAAAACCAATCAACATTTTGTTCATATAGAGCGATGTTGTATGAGGTTGACTGTTGTTCTTAACTCTTCATATTTTGAATTCCCAGGTAAGGAAGTGCCTTCGTCACATGCTAGGCTGTCTTGATGACTTTAATCCAGATGTTGATCAAGTTGAGTACAGATATCTGCCAGTCATTGATAAATATATTCTTCATGTCCTTTACACAACAATGCAGCAGGTCAGTTATATTGCAGAAATATAGTTCATATACGATAAACCCACAATTTTTCTCTGAGATTTTTTTATTTATTTTAGAGTTTGAAATTAAATAAATCTTGATAAGATTTCTAAAATCCTGTTTTTGTTTGATTTTTTCCCCCTCGATGATATAGTGATATTTACACATGTAATATGCCTGATTGATAGCTTTTGAGTGTTGCCTGTGACATCTCTATTGGACCAGTATAAAGACTTGCAAATCTTAATATCTTATAATTTCAATGAACTAGCTCTTTTCTTTTAGTATCGGGGAAAAAATCAAATTTTAAAAATCAAAATCCTGATGTTTTCAAAGTTTTCTGTTTTACTGAAATTGTGAGTTTGGGATCTGCACATATCAGTAAGAACAACCAATGGATCCCTGTCCTCTAATTTATATTGAAACATTAATGAATAGTAATAATAATTTGTTGTTTAGACTATTTACATACAAAGCTTAATATTCTCAAGTGACTGGAAAAAATAGAACAAATTTGTTCAAATGATTGCTCAATAGTGTTTGATTTACGACACTTGTGTATCTAAACTGATGCAATCGTTTTACAATATATTATTCCATTTTTTTTTTTCATGACCAGATTGTTGAAGCTTATGAATGTGCAAATTATAACAAGGTTGTTCAAAACATTGAAAAATTCGTCTATGCAGATTTATCTAGTTTTTACATGAGCAGCACGAGAGACAGGTAATTGTTTTAATTTTATGTTTGAGAGAGAACTTAATTTTATAATCATAATTCAATTGTTTGGAAAATAGTTTTGGGAGAGAGTCAAAAATAGAGCTCTCATTATACAATAGATAAAATCAAGGAGAATATTAGTGAATCCGACATTGCATGATTAATTGAACTGTTATTTTCCATTTTATTTGTACTAGAAGGGTAAAAAGTAAATCTAAAAAATAGACTGTTTTAAGCCTTTTATTGGCCAAGTTATATGAATCTTATAATTATAATCACCAAGATAATGATTTTTTTCATAACCACCTATACAGTAACTTATATTGGAGGCTCTTGGGAGTCATAATCTATATGTAATTTATAGGTAACTAATATAATCGTTGGTACAGTCCACTCCGGATAATCGCAACACCTTGGGATCAGCGGAAATGTTGCGATTAATCGAAGTTGCAATTAACCAAAGTTGAGTGTCCTGTCTGCGATTGCAACATTTTACACATATATATGCTAAACTCAAACAAATAGTTGTAAACAAAGTTCTTAGTCCACCACAGACTTAGCAATTTGATTGAAACAAAAGTCATATGGCATCCCTGTATTCATTTTCACAAGCAAAAGAAGCTTTGGTGCAAGCCGACATCTTATTCAGATTTGATTCACATTCACTCTTTTGTTCTCAACATTTGTAAGAGTCAAAGAGATTAGCCGTGAAGAGAGACAATAAGCCTTTACCAAACTCGTTTGTCACAATGCACAGGATAACTATCAGTCTCTCTTTACAACTGTCATTGTCTACCTGTTGTAAAATCTATGCCCAGCCCCCTCGCCTCCTATTTAATGGCTACAGATGACATCACAAACCCATACTACAAAGCCACGCCCTCTTTTGTCTTAAATAGAATGGTGACACACTACATTAGCATTAAATCCCGCTCACTCTCGATTTTTCAACTTGTCACGATTTCTTCCGTGATGAAATTAAATCATGATATTTTGTTTGATTGATTTATTGAATTTACTACTTTTTTAGGACGAAAATTTGTTGCGATTAACCAAAGTATGTTGCAATAAACCAGTGACTTTTATATAGAATTAATTCCGTTTCTTGGGAAATGTTGCGATTAACCGAAAGTTGCGATTAACCGACTTGCGATTATCCGGAGTGGACTGTAGTTAGCAACAAGCCAATATGGCTGAGGGGAGTTTGTGTGACAGCCATATTTAACGAATGGAAAGAGTTGTCACACCCCTTTGAATATAAAGAGGTTCCAGGCACTTTACATAAAGAAATAATAATAGAATGGATTAAATGAAGAACACTCATACATAAAAGCACACAAAGACCTGGTCTCACTCTCTCTCTCTCTCTCTCTCTCTCTCTCTCTCTCTCTCTCTCTCTCTCTCTCTCTCTCTCTCTCTCTCTCTCTCTCTCTCTCTCTCTCTCTCTCTCACACACACACACACATTTCCTCAATCCCTAGCATAAAAATTAAGCTTTAAATTTGGTTAGGGGCAGTGTGAAACTGTGGTAAGGTCTTTGCTTTGTACACAGAGGGTATTGAGTTTGATTCCCTGCCACATTGTGTGACCTTGAGCAATTCATCTTTCATTAACTCACTTTGCAGCGCTGCAATGTGGTGGGTCCAGGGTTATTTCAGTCCTCCCTTGGAAAAGACCCTAAAGACAACTTTCCTGTTAGGACTGAATTAAGGGATTTCATATATTATTTAAAAAGATTTTCTTTCATTTAAGATTGAAATGGTTTAAAATCATCTAAGTCTCTTAAATCTTACTGGAAGGAGTTTCAAACTTGTGGATCTACAAAATCAAAGATCTTTCCTTAATATTTTTATTTATTTTAGGTTTAAATAAAATACAACTGTACTGACAAAAACTGATTTCATTTAAATATACAAGGATGTTATAGTTCTAATGTACAAGAAAAAAAAGGTGAATATTTTATTTAAAATAATTTTTATAACTGGTAACCAGTGTTACAGGGGTATTGCAGAGTTAATTTAATTTTATTGAGGCCAAGCTCAAAACCAGGGTATTTGTCAAAAGAGATTCAATGGCTTTAGAGATTACTTTACTGATCTTTTTAATGTTTCTTAATTCAAAGCAAATAGTACATATCAAATTATTGACATATTTGGACATAGACAGGGATGGATCAAAACATACCCCAAGATTCCTTATTGTCGAGATAAAAATCTACCATGCTTTTTCCAATCATGATTTTCTTTTTATCATTATCATGTTAAACTTTAAGTCAGCACCCCTGTTTTATCATTCTTGAGTCTTCTCTGACTCATCCACACTTTGTAGAAAACATGCTTCAGTAATGTAAATTAGATTCCATGACTTAATATATGCACTATGAAATTGAGTATCATCAGCACAGAAACGATATTGTAAATTGTATTTAGAAATGACAAAACTTTAAGGTATTATATACATGGAAAACAATACAGGACCAAGGACTAGCCCCTAAGGCACTACACAGCTTGATGATGTTCCATCGTGTGATGATTAAGCAATGAAAGTAAACCCTGATTACGCATGATAAAGCTATTGATACAAAATGTTCATAGCTGTTGATCAATTTATTTTTCCCTTTTGGGATTTTTATCTGATTGTATTTTTAGGTTTTAGTGGGAAATTATTTAAGTGGTAATTTAAGTCATTTGGTATTTATTTTGTTGTCCATTCCAGGTGTTACTGTGATCACCGAGACAGTCAGAGTAGAAGGTCGAATCAGACAGCCATGTACCACGTAACAAAAGCTCTTACTTCTGCCTTTGCTCCCATCATGCCTCACTTGGCTCACGAAACCCACAATTACACCCCGCATAGTGTGAAGAATAAATCCAGTAAATCATCAATTATTTTGTCTAAAATTGAATATTCTAGATGATTTGTGTATATGTACAGTTTTAATGCATAACATTACATTTTATAATATACAAGCAAACCCCCTACATCTTCGATGTAAACATGCACCTAACAGTCTAAAAAAAAACCATCATAAACATTAAAGGTTACTCACAGTTTTGTGTGTTGCTATGTTTAATTTGACTGGCAGATGTTACGAATAGTTTACCTAAATGTATAGCATCAATATTTAAGTGAGACCTATTCACTAAACCTGAGGTCTAAAATCAATAACAAAGAGCTGAGTGTGGACAGAGTGGATCTATGTTTGTAATCACTGTTAGATTTCAACACATCAAAACATAATATTATTTAAAATGGAAAACATAATATTGTTTAAAATGGCGTTGTAAATCTTAGGGATCAAATAAAATTGATTTATCATTTTTATATGGTCAATATAAAATCGACTTAAAGAGTAAAAATCTTGGCGTCCTGCATCAGAAGGATTAAAATGTTAACAGTTAGGCTTATTTTCATAGCAGTAGTAGTAGTAGTCTGCTTTTCCCTAAAGTCGACCTACCCAGACAGACAGACAGACAAGACTTGCTCTTTCTTTTATTAATATAGATAAGATAAGTAATATTTCAGATTAAGAAAATAGTGGAAGATTATAATGATATTGAAGAAAAGTTAAATATTTAATAATAACTCTTGACCTTTGATCTATTTATAGGATTCAAAATAGATTTGAAAGAAAATGAGAGATTTCTTTTCCATATTTTCCCAGAATCTGTTTTTAAATGTGGCCTGTATGACATGAAACCCGAGTGGAACAATCCCAGTGTTTTAGAAAAGCTGATGCCAGTATTTGATATGAGAAGAAATCTTATGGAGGAAATTGGGAATGAAAATCCTATTGAATTTGATGTTGTCATATATGCAAGTCCCAGATTGCGACATCTTCTACAGGTATGATCAAAAAGTATAAATTTAAGATCTCTTTCCCTGTGATATTATTGTAAATTTTTTTTTTTTTTAAATGAGCTTTTTATATAGAGCAATATCCACTAAGCGTGCTCAAAGGGGTCCCTGGCCAACAGCAACACTTAACATGTAGGACGAGACAGGCGCCTTTTAGGCGATATTACAAATGTGTCGGACAGAGACAACGCTGTTAGCAGCCAGGTACTCATTTTACACCTGAGTACAGTGAGAGAATGTGAGTAAAGAGCCTTTTCTTATTATTGTATTATTATTCACATATGAGGATAGTGTTTTATTTTGCTTTGGGGGGTTTAGCTTCAGCTCATCAATCTGTTACAGGAGAAATGAACTGCTGAGGGAAGAGGCACACTTGTGTAAGTACCTACATGGTCTGGACAAATCTGCCAGTCCTAAGACTACTAGCTTAAAAAGATATCAACTGATTTTGCATTTTATCCTTTCTCAATTTTTGTTTTACTTGCGTCAGGCATTGTACAATGACTGTTTAATGGAGTCCCCTATTGCCTATTCATCTCTGTTGGTTGTTATATCTGTCCAGTCATTGACTTCAATATCATCTTCCAACTTCTTTTGGGGCAGCCCAATTGTGCTGTATTAGTCTTGTTTCCACTATTAAATGATTACTGAACTTGGGTTTAGTTATATGGCGCGTTTTATGTTATGAAATTATTCTTGTATTAAGTATTGCAATGGATAAATTTCTCATTGTACTCTCCAGGAAATTCAACCAGAGGAGACGAGCAGTTCTTCATCACTGTGTGAAATTTTTCAAACCTCTTTTGTCACAGTTCTAGATGAAATACCAAATATCATTCCAGAAGATGTCTCCATTGTTGGTGGAACTGCAGTATTAGTTGATGGTAAGCATAATACATTTTTTAGTCATTACTGTAGTTCTATAAATTACCAATGTGAAAAACAGATTCAAGGAGTGCCTAAAAAAGGCTAAAAAATTAACATTCGTTTCTATTTCAACATATGATTATAGAGGGGAGGATGGGGGGGGGGGGGGGGGGGGGGTGGAGGGGATAAAACCCAACAGGTATATTTTAGATGTAAACGTGTTGAAATTGTTTGTTTAAAGTGAATAGGCGTCTTTTTACTTGATTTTTTACACATGCATAGAATTGAAGAGATAAATGATAAATGAATGGATCTCTATCTCTATTACAGGTGATTCAACAAATCGAAATATTGAAGTTGATTACAAGATCTTGGTCACATCTGCGTTACAGAATATATGTGAACGTTGTAGAAGGTACACAGCAAAAACAACCAATTCCCCGTGTTCAAGATGTTTGGAAACTCTAGCTTCAGACTGGTCTTCTTAAGGTTATGGATGATTTTATAAGGGTTTTAATGTGATTGAGAGTACTCTAAGGACTCTCTTGATTTGTTTGGCATTTTTGAGTTCCAGTGAAAGAAATTTATTTGTTTATGTCAATTTGACACTGTGTGATTTGTTGGATGGTATTACAAATAAGCAACAGTCGTCCTACAATAAATTAAAAAACTTTGAAATTTGAATATTTAAGGTGAGCAAGTGTCTGAATCAGTTAAACGTTTTTGAACAACTCTTTGCCTCATGTAAATAAGAGTCAACACTATTTAGTCCTTTGACTTTATTATGATCAATCAAACATGACAATGAACACATAAGATGTCATTGGTCACATTGGGCTTTGAAACGATTACGATGAATGAGAAGTTAATTAACTCTTGTGTAAATATAACCCTCTAGTGCCCAGCCATGGAAATATTTCTTTAACATTACAAAAATGAGGGAATGTTAATTATACCTGGTACATCCAGATGGTTCCATCAGGAGCATTCTGTGTAGCCACAGAATGAAGGGATTTTTAAGTTTTCCCCTTCACCACACACAAAGGTGGCCAACACATTTATACACACCATCGTGGTGATGCTCTCCTTTGATGGACTGCAGCCCCCCACAATGTCCTTCGTCCCCTTTTGAGCAAAGACATTCCCAGATTGTGGACAGAATTGCAAGCCTGTCTTGTTGCAGTTCCAAATTTGATGAGGTTTATCCCTCAGTCCATCTGCAATAAGCCCCCCCCCCCCCCCTAACCCCAAATCCTGAAAATATAAATAACTCTCAACCACCACCCAGGTCGTCATGTCCAGTCTGAGGGTAAGTATCAACAAGTGTTTTCGACAGTTAAGGTGCATGGCCGACTGGAATATAATAATCAACAGGGAAGAAAATATGGATTCAATAATTCATTCAACTAAAAATAAATAAAGAAAGAAGTATTACTTATCTATGAGTAAATATTTTTATTACAGAACCCAATGTCTCTTTCAATTACTTATTATGGTAATCATTTGACAAGTGCACACACACACACACACACACACACACACACACACATATATATATATATATATATATATATATATATATATATATATATATATATATATATATATATATATATATAATGTGTTTTTCATTATTGATACATTTCAGGTTTGAATAACTCAGGATATGTAAGATTTCATCAAACGGTTTTACCATAGGTACAGAATTTATTTAAGTTTTGATTGATATAAGTTATAACACTGTGCGCCCTTTGTTAGCTGATTTATGATGTCATGAAAAGAAAAGGGTAATTTTGAAATAAATCGTAATTTACAGTGTATTTTGTATTTAATCATTGACACATTTCAGGTTTGGATAACTCTAGAATCGCTGCAACAACATCAATTTGGTTTTCAACATATTAATCCAAATTTATTTAAGTTTTCTTTGATATCTTACTTGTGATCACGTGTTTGCACAATCGTCTGATTAAAAGCTCCATGTGAGCACCACTATTTTGAATGACAAGCCGCAAGCATCTCTCCAGTTTGTCCCACACCTTTTGCAGCATGAGTAATGTGACAGAGCAAATGGGTACAGACATAACGCTGTGTTGCATGGGTTGCAGTAAAAGCCAGACTTACAGCATGGTTTATATTTTGGATCTTCATACATATCTGTGTAGTGAGGTGCATTTATCTGCTGGGGATTTGTGCTAGGCATGTGACCTAGTCGAGTTGTAATCTGATGCTGCATTTGTTGTTGAACTAATGCTAAACAAACCATCTCCCTGAAACGTTTTGCACTAAGTTTGTTTTCCACACTGGATCTTTGGTACAGAATAATATATCCATTGACAAAAGCAGTTTCAATACAAAAATGAAACACTGTTTTGTACCACTTCTGGCAGTTATATGGATACGGATATTATTCCATGTATTTATTATAATCGTCTGCAGTACAGAACTACAGTCATAGTTGGCAATATGCGGCAATTTTACAAATACAACTACAGTTGTAATCGGCAACGTTAGGGCTAAACTCCAGTGAGGGGAACTCCATCCTGTTGGAAAAAGATGTTAGGTTGAAGATGATCAAATTGAGGAACTCCGTATTCTATCATGGCTCTCTCACTGTCATGCTGTCAAAAAAGAAAGGACCAACCAGTCTTTCCCTAGTCAGTGCACACAAGACATTGACTTTTGGTGAGTTGCGACGACACTTGTTTTAAAGTTGTTATACCAGGCTAGAATTGTGTTCCTAGGTGGGGATTTTTTTTGGAATTGTTGCTTAAGTTTCCTCCTCACACGAGTTATTGATTCTGTTTCTCATGAAACCATAGGCATACCATAGCTTTCTCATTGTTTTCAGCCATTTTGCCATCTCATGGTTTTGTTTTCATTAAAACTGCCATCACCAATGGTTCCTATCATTGCATCAAACCTCAAAATGCTATCGTAATCATCAGTACAATCAGTGATGACGCTGTACACAAAAGAATTTTAGTGTCAAGGCAATGTTCCAAGTTGACATCCTTAGATTGACATGTTAAATAAAATAAACTTTCGAGAATCATGTCGGACAAAGTCAAAATAAATTATGATTTATGTCAAATTTTCCTTTTTCTACTGATTACGTCATAGCTCAGCTACCAAAGGGCGCACAATGTTAAAACTTATATCAATCAAAACTTGAATAAATTCTGTCCATATGGCGTTTGATGAAATCTTATATAGCTCTTGAGTTATTCAAACCTGAAATGGGTGAATAATAAAAACCGTGTGTGTGTGTGTAATTCGCATCAACTTCTGCTATATATATTATGTATACAAACAAAAATGATTTTGTAAAAAGGCCTTGTTAAATAAAAAATATTTATTTTAGAAAACGTATTATGACTAAGAAAATAAGATCTTTTTTTGTGACTTATTGTGTTTTATTGCATTTCACCTGTATAGGGGGTAGAAGTAGAAGACAGTAAGTGTCTCCCTGCCCACGATGGGAGGTCAGGAACCTTACCCAGACAGGACCAGTTGAAAAAAAAAAGCAATTTCAATTCAGAACAAAGACAAGGGGCAACATGGAAAAGGGAATAGAAGACACAGCAAGTGGGAGATCAGATGACCCAATCCAGATAACAATGCAGACCTGCCTACTACTTCGAAAATTTCGTAATATTACGGATTTTTGGTACGAACTGGAGAACAATATTAAGATCTTTAATTCAATGAAACGTCTTGAAAATTATATGCTGGTGCCAAAGCTGGTATATAAAGGTGTTTAAAGCATTATTTTAACATATTAGGGACAAATTGGTCATGTTAAAAAGTAGTTATAATGTCTACTGTGTTATTATCCCTAAATACTACAAACATTTCCAATTTCAAGTAGGCAGGTCTGCCAAATGCCTTAATAGGAGTTTCTGGGTGGGGTTCCTGACCTTCCATAGTGGGCAGGGAGATACATACTGTAACTTCTATCCCCCTGTATCTGTTTTCCAACACGCTTTCTGTCATTGTCTTGGAATGAGATTTCTTGGTTTTGTCCTGTCCTGGCCGGATACCCTGGCTGATAGGGAAACAGTCAAATGTATAGTTAGTTTTGGGAGATGATATTATTTTCCTTGTAAATCATCTCTCTGTTATGCACTGTATTATGTTTTGTATACATATTATATATGATTTGTAAACATTTGAGTGTATTCCTCTTAGATGGGACCTGTGCTTGTGTCTGGATGAGACTTTTAGGTGATCTCAAACTAAGTACTTTGATAGTGTGCTCTAGGAATCTACATCTGTTTCCTATTTGAACCAGTTCCACTTTAATTGTAATTCTAGAACTTTTTACTATCCCATTTTCTTCCTTTTTACTGGCGCTGATATGACCTTAATGTGTTGCAAGCGCCGTAAAACCCTTAAAAACAAAACAACAAACATAAAAGGAGTTTCACTGTGTTACCAACATCTATTAAACTGACATGGCGGTTTTTTTGAAAAAAAAATTTGCAAGCTGAAAACAGCAAAATTTGCACAAAAGTTTACACAAATTTGCAATTATCATGAAAGAGACAGGTATTTGTTTGTTTTTAAGGGTTTCACGTTGCAACAAATTTAAGGTCATATCAGCGTCAGTAAAAAGAAAGAAAATGAGACAGTTAAAAAGAAACTCCAATTAATTATCTTTCAAATTTTACACGAGCTATCAAATTAAAAGAAGAAGAAAATTGCCTTTTTTTTAAATAGTTCTTTTTTTTTTTTTTTTTTGCAAAATCTCGAAAATTTGCAAAAAAAATTTTTTAAACTGCAGATTTTGCAGCCGCAATGCAAATCAGTGATAATTTGCGATTTTCTGCTGCCGCAAGCCAAACAAAAAACTGCCATGCCAGATTAAAACCATTTGGCTCAAGACAAAGGACAACAGTTGGATAGTCAAAAGTAATTAGTTTTTTAAATTTAGCTATGATCTCGATTAGTTAAAAATGAAACAGAAGTAGATGTCAAGATCAAGCTATCCATCTGTCAAGTAAATAACAAAATATGGGTAAAATTACAAAAAGAAAAGTCTACAGTCAAATTCAAGAAAGACATTTTATTTTCAAAAAAAGAGGAGAATGCTTTAGAATCTGAGAATGACATTTTTAAAGGCATGTATCACATTAAAAGGCATTGAATATTAAATTTTAAAATCCATGGAAAGGACACAGTGAAGATAAAAAAATTTTCATAAATATTGCAAATAATATAGTTTTAACTTCATTTTCATAAAATAACATAAATATGCTCATTTTAACATAAATGAAAATCCATGCACTTAGACTGCAGAGACAACATCCTTCCCTTATAATTCCACACAATCTTTGACAGCTGTTGTTTTAGAGCATAAACTAGTGCTTGACACACTTTAAGATCGTATCAGTGCAAAAGAAAAATGAAGAGTTCAGTGTCCTCAACTCTTTTGTGTCTCAGAGGTCTAAGAAATAAGAATAAAAAAGTAAAGATTCTCAAAATAGATCTTAACATCAATCTACCCCTTCAGGCAACTTCAAGTTAGTAAGGACGGGATTCCCACCAAAACAATGAGGAATGATAATCAGATGATTTTTCAAACACACTCACTGATAGTGATAGTATGACCTGTCATTGTTTTTCTTGACTGGAGGTGCTGAGAAGTTTTCTTGCGTCTAACTCCATTTTACGTAAAGTGTTATTGCCATTTTAATAATATATGTTGTTGGTTGAGGAGGGTTTTGAGCCAAAATTATTCTGGGTATTTTGTTCCTTTTTTTTTTTTTAAGATGGTATATTCGTTTTTGTTCAATACTCCTTAAAGAAAGGAAATATAATCCCATATAGAAAGTACAAACGCTCACATTTCTCTCACTCCCTCGCCCTGCACACAAACAAAAGGATTCTAGCTACAGATTCTAAGAACAAGTACTCTCATTCGAGGACAAAAAATACTAAGAAACCAAGAAAGATACATTTAGATTAAATACGGAAAAGACCATGCCTGCAGACCCCATAAACTGCCTGCTCACTCGCACTATATACGTTCCAGCATCCTTTCTTAAATATTCCAAAATAAAATGAGAAAAAAATGGGATATAATTACTTTGCCACCTTATCTAAAGAGAATTGAAAAATATCTGAATCAAAACAAAACATCACTTTCCTAACTTGTCTCTAATAGGGAATATTTTGACAAAAAGGGAAATTATATAATAATTTGCAAAAGTGTATTTAATTTAATACATACAATTTATGCAATTCAATATAGACATTTATTATGAATATATTCAAGGATATAATCTGCACTGGTTTACCCAGAATTTTCATAATTTTCTTAAATCGTT
This sequence comes from Berghia stephanieae, assembly GCF_034508935.2. Taxonomy (NCBI): domain Eukaryota; kingdom Metazoa; phylum Mollusca; class Gastropoda; order Nudibranchia; family Aeolidiidae; genus Berghia; species Berghia stephanieae. The sequence goes on along the minus strand of NC_088360.1, from coordinate 85,388,596 downwards.
GTATTTCTGATAGAGTTCAAATTATTTCAACAAGAATAAACTTAACCCATAGGGTTCACTTTTCAGAAATGTTATGTGTCTCGTGTCTAAGCTACTTTCAAATTTATCCTTGGGATAATTAAAGGGGTGGTGAAAGTAAAAAAGCTGTATTGTCAGCAAGCAGCCATTCATTATGCTCAGTGATATCAGCAGAACCTCACAAGACAATGTGAAAGATAAACCACAATTTCTTGATTTTCAAAAATTTAAGTTGTAAAAACAGGACAAGGGAAATGAAGACAATAATTATTCATAACTGAAAGACTTAAGAAAGAAAAAAAAGACAGTTAAAATAAACAAAACAGCACCAATTTTATATGAATAAAACTCGACATTAGATGATAATGAGAAACCTTTTCGTCAATGATGCGACAAGACAATATAATAAATATAAACAGTTATATATCATTTTATCTTTACATATTTCCATCCAATATGAAACACAAACAATGACACTCAATATTGAATGATTTAAAACCGAATGTAAGCACAAAAAAAGTTCATATTGATGATATACATGACAATACAATAAAGATTAATCAATAATCTCTAGAGGCAATGGGTTTTCTTCATATGTAAATTGGCAACCAATAATTTTCCTGAGGAAAATTTATATTTTAGTCTCATATATGAGCTGATTATGACTTGGCCAAGTCAAAATGAATGAAAATAATATGGTTTTGAAACACATTTATGATACACAATCTCACGGCCCATACACCCATACGTGTATGTTATATGTGAGAGAGAGAGAGGGATGGGGGCAGGGGGGCATTTTCTTTTCTTAATTCAGGTATGATTTTATGTAAATGTAATATATAAATCGGTTCATATTAAAAACTACGTATCTCTCTTTCTATCTTCTCTGCACATGCACATCTTAATCATTGCCCCTTAAAATGATCTTACTGAATCAGAAAACTCCTTATTATTATTATTATTATAATTATTTATATAATTATCATCATCCTCATCAAGACCCAAAAGTTTAGTCCACTTACTATATAAATAATAAAAAAAGTACAATGTCTTCCTTTGTTCGTAGGGATGTGCCCTGTAATATTTTCAAACACCAAACTCACAGCTCTTTTTTTTTATTGATTCTGTATTTTACTTCAGTTTTGATAAAATATTGAAACCAAATAAAATTTCCCCCTTACATACAGATACTATTTATAGACATCCCATTGATTCATTAACACTTGCAGAAATAATTTACCCACACATAAAAAACTACTTGGGACAAAATACTGCAAGTTATGTCTCCATTTTTATTTTCAATAAGATGGCATTATCCGCAATATTTTCAAAGGCTGAACTTATAGCTCAATGTTTATTTAAGCTTTGATCAAATTCCGAAACCAAATCCTACATTTTACATAAAAAAATTTCTACCCCATTCATAGAATTGGTATTTTTGCTAGTTATTATTATTATTATATTATTATTATTATTATTATTATTATTATTATTATTATTATTATTATTATTATTATTATTATTATTATTATTATTAATATTATTATTATTATTATTATTATTATTATTATTATCATTATCACTACTACTATTCATTATTATTTCAATTGGGATTCTGTACAGTCATTTTAAAATGTATTAATCGGAATTCATTGAGATCATCATTTTAGTCTGCTCCAGCAGCTCTTGTGCCAGTTCATGTTGAGTCGAGGGCTCCAGCAGCTTAGATGAAGCCTGTTCCAAAAGACTGACACAAGATTCTAGTGTAAACTCTGTGTAATGAAGTTGCTTAGAATCCTGAAAATAAAAATATTGTGATTAAAACAAAAGCATATCATTATATTTTTAATGTAATTAAAGCAGACAGAGACCATCTCATTAAATGTTTCAATTTCTTTACTATTATACCTAAAACAAGGTGCAACTACAACATCAATTGTGACAAGGAGACATTACCAAAAATAAAGATAGCATAGGATATTTTCCCAAAAAGATGGAGGAATTGTAACTAAGGTCTATATACGATGGATACCAAATATGTAAAATTTATTAACTGCCATAAAATAAAACACCTTACAGACCGTCAGTTGGAAGTTTTAGAATACCTGCTTGTCCACATTTGCCGGCGATTGGCATCCATGTACATAAATATGAGTAATTGAATGTAAATTAACTCACTCAACCCTAACACTAACACCGACTATATCCGTAGTTAACCTGGGTCACTTTTCCCCCATGCCTATTTAATACATTTTTCTGAGATAAATTTTGGGCGTAGTATCAAAGCAAATGTTTTTAGCTTTTGCATGTTGATGATAGTTGAATAAAACAATCTATATGTTGATGATAGTTGAATAAAACAATCTATGTACATGCTCATATTTAATACATTTTTTTCAATTTTGAAAAGTAGCAACAATCTCTAGGATTGAGTGAGTTAAAACTTACCAGGGTTTGAAGCCATCTTGTCAAGGATGTTGACATACTTCCCAGATATTTGAAGTTGGCATCCAGATTGCGTTCATAGATCTCAAAGTTCACTCTCCGTCCAGCAACCTCAAAAAGTCGAATTCCCATCTCCTCATGGTCGTTGACAGTCAACATGACCTATCAAAATTAAATATAAGAAGTCAACATGAGAACTTTGGATGATAGAACTATTTAAACTAATTAATTTTTCTTAATGTTTCAAATAAATTATTATTGAAAATAAAGAGTAACAGCAATAGCACTATATTCGATATATATCTACAGTAATCAGGTAGTCTTATTTAAAGGATAGCACTCATTTATTATTGGTTGTTTACTGCTAAAGAAAGTGCAACAAGCACCCAATCCATGGCCTTATGGCACTAAATGTACAGCTGCAATTATGAAATTGGAATAACTTAAGAAGAGAGATGAGAATGACCAATAGCTAAAAACTCACTTCTTCTGCCAGCTTGTCGTGACCAAAAGAGTACAATTCACAGACTTGATGCCTTTTGAGGTAGTCAAGATCGATACCAAAATCTTTACCAAGCTCTAGAGCAGCCTGTCAAATGTTGATTGAAAAAAAAGAAGATATTGATATCCACTAAATAAAGAGCTGCAATGATATATTTTACTGAACCTTCAGAGCATATATTTGTCTTTCATCTTCTAATAATTATTTTAAAATACATTTATCATTTCATCTCGAGCATGAGAAACATAAAAAAAGATTAATGTTTTGTGGATCCATTTCACATCAAAATAATTGTTTTCAAGACAAGGGGTCAAGGATTCGTGCAGTTAAGATCCAATCGAAACAATTAGTAGTTTTATCTAAAAAATAATGTCTGTTTTAATAAATTTATTACCTGGATCCATTTGAATAAGTTTGGATGAAGGGATCGTTGTCGTTTATATACAGGACTAGAATCTGTACTTGCGGGGCTTGCACTCTCAGCACTGGGAGGATCAAGAATGCCTACAGCACTTGATATCACACGACAAAGAAACTGGAGAACCAAATAATCATATATTCACATAATTCTTTTTCTTTGGAAAGTTGTAATTATTAATCTCTCACAAATTCAAGCTGCAGAATTTTGACCAAATCTTGAGCTTAATTTGCTTTTGTTTTTTTATAAGAAAAGAAAAATTAAACCAAAAAAATGTCATCCAATTTGGAAATGGACGTTTGGAGAAGAAAAAAACAAAACAAAAATAGAGAACCTCCTTTCCCTCTCAAAAAAAAAAAAAAATTTAAAAAGAACCCCAGTACATGAATATCAGTTGCTACAGTGGACTCCGGATAAGACGATGCCCAGGGGAACCGAGAAAAAAATCGACTTATCCGAAAATCAACTTAACCGGAGGGTAACCAAATGAGCAAAAACTCATTTGAACAAAGAAAACCAATCTAGAATAAGTATGTCCCTTCATATCGCGCGGTCTCTGTAGTGGTCATCAGAGGCTCCTACCCCCAATAGCCCCATAGAGGAATCAGAATACATAAAAATCGGAATTTGAGATTTTTTAAAAAGCGGAATCAACTTATTGTTATTGACTGTGACATTTTTTTTTTGTTTGTTTGTTGCTTTAGGTCTCTTCCAACACAATTGAGGTTATATGAGAGACCGCTGAAACAAAAAAAACAAGCAATCTAACAAAAATAGTACAAATGTAAATCAAAATCATAACCTAAAGATATCATAAGCTAAATTATAAATAACCAAGAACACACAGGCAGAAGATTTACAGAAAAAAAAATATCCCCTGTCAAAAATACAATCACAAACCAAAGAAGCAGGATAGGCTAGTAAAGAGAAGAAGAAACGACATCACTATCGGATCGTACACCCATGCGAACTTCATAGGTATATGATTCAAGGGTGATGCTCCCATCCAACCACCCGCGACTGTGACATGCTTTGCAACAGAAAATGTAATAGACAATCCAAAAGTACTCAAATGATTAAAAATAAAAAATGTGTAAAAATGTACAGATTGTGTAAAGACTAAGAATGGGGTCAAATAATAATAGAGAACACACAGGTCCTGGCCGTCTGAGAGCAAAGCATTGAATGGATGGATTTAACCTTGTCAGGACCCTCCTCTCCCACATACACACACCTAATCAAGCAAACGTGCGTGCCGGTACACACACACACACACACACGGACACAGGGCTAAAATTAAATAGGGAAAGAAGCTGACCGTACTCAAATGATATTATTACCGATTGAAGCCAAGATATAATATTACCAAGGTCATTGACCTCACGAATCAGAGTCACAATAATAATAATAATAATAATACTTCGGTCAACCCCCCTCCCAAACATAAAATATTATCCGACATCAGCAGCACACACTTTGAAGAGACTAATCAGACATACAATGTGTGTTGATTGCACACACTTTGAAGAGACTAATCAGACATACAATGTGTGTTGATTGACCATAGGAGATGACGAAATAAGCCACAGCTCACTTTTTTTTCACTAGAGATTTTTAAAATTAATTTTCCTTGATGGGAAAGGTGAAAAGCGGAATTTTTGCCTTGAATGTGGAATGTATACCAATTAAGTGAAATTATTCCACGAAAAGCGGAAGGGTAGGAGCCTCTAGGTCAAGGTCATGCTTCTTGTAAATCGTCGAGACAGAAATAGCTGGTATGCCAATTTCCTATGCGATGATTTTCTGTCGCATGCCAAACTTTCCAAATGCATCGAATCTTCCTTTTCCGCGATAGGTTTGCCATTGTAGTTGTGGACTTGACTTGAATTCTTCTTGATAAAATTTCATACTAATTAAGAGGGCCATTACATAGGATGGCCTGGGATTGAACCAAAAAAAATCTTGAACTTGAAGTTGCGACAATGTAAAATTTGAGATGGAGAAATTAAAGTTATTCAATACTGCTCATGTACATTGAACACGGACGTCAGGCAAAGCACCTACATCACATCGATGTGCGCCAATTGTTCGCGGATATTCTTAACCACTTAAAATTCTTACTGGTAGCTTTTTTAACCAATGGAAATACTTGTTTATTTGTGATTTTTTTTGTAGTCATGAGTGATAAGAACATCAACTTAAGCGACATCGACTTATGTGGAGTTTTTTTTTTTTTTACTAATGTTATATAGGAAGAAGGGGGAGTAACCAAGAAAAAAAATCGACTTGGGTAAAAATCGACTTAGGTAACGTCGACGTATCCAGAGTGCACTGTATATATATATGGAGTTATACGAACAAAAAAAAAAGTCTGCTCAATGAAAAGCGAAAATGTTAAAAAATCAAACTTGTTTAACTAATCAGGTTATATCGAAGTATACATGAAAAATGTGGCAATAAGAATTCTGCTGGTTTGGGGATGGAAATGCATGAGAATAGCGAGTAATAAACAAATAGAAGTTCAGATGCTGAAGGGAAAAACTTTGAAAGAATCCAGGTTTTATCAGTAATTCAAAAAGCAGGAGAGAGATGCCAGTGGTGAATAAGAGTAAAAACGCTATTTTACAATAAAAGATATATTTAAAACTATAGCTTGTGAAGTGATTAAATGTTACTTGTCACTTTTTAATCCTGTTTTTGAATTGTAAAAAAATATAAACGCGGTTATTTATAGCATGCCTATTCTTTTTTTAAAGGTTTGATCAAATTCATTTTTTTAAAGGGGGTGGGAGTAGCTGTTTGATGAGATATTTTGATAAGGGAAGGGGAGTGGAAAAATAATTGATGAATGTTTGATGAAAATATGTAACAATCGTCTCAAAACAATATTATGTCTGGATGAATATAGACAACTTGAGTGAAAAAAAAAATTTCATTGAGGAAGATGAATGGATTTTGCTTCTTAAAAAGTCTAAATTTCCTAATTAGGATTACTTTAACTTTGAATTGAATTTCTTCCATCTAATTCATTCTACCATAATATCATATTGACGCGGTTGATCACATAAGCAAATTAAATGTATCCTTTAGCAAGTTTCAAAATATGAATGAAACAATTCAAAATAAAAGGACTTACAGATTTTCTACTCATAACCAATTCACTATCAACTTTTTGATTGGGTAGGAGGGGGTGAGAATACAATTCCTTAAACAGAGCTAACCTTCCCTGAAAAGAAAGAGTTTGAAATATAAAGTATGTAAGCAGTAATTTAACAATTCACATTTAATAAAATTGATTGCATGTATGTTACATGTGAGTTTACTTATTCGTTACATTTTATCTATATTTCTGCATATTTAGTTAAAAACAAAATCCTGGTACATACACATACAATAAGTTAAAAAATCACATTAAATGAAATTAGTTACTAAGATACTACTACTACCTTATAAAAATGTTATAAAATAATTTAAATCAATCATATTAAATACTGGAGGAAAATGAAAAACACATCAAATGACGATTTCGTCACTACCTTATTGTCAAAAAGGGACAGAACTTTAACAGACTTCATGCCCAGAGACAACACAGCAGACATAATTTTCAACAAGTGGTAATGGACTTTCAGAAGGCCGTAGTTTGTAGCCTTCTGGTCAATGGCAAGTTCTAGCAGGGAGGTGGGGCCTTGAGCCTTCTGCCACTCTGTTTCAATGTTGCAAACAGGCACTTCATGAGCCTCACAATTGGCCTGATAAACAAAAGTTAAATAAAAAATAATATGAATGAATGAATAGTTCACTAAATTTTTACAACAAATTCCAATGACAAGCTTGCAATAAATATTATAAAACAAGACAGATAGTGGTGATATCTGACAGACTGAAGTTAATAGTAAATGATTTGTTTTTATTGTCTAGAGAAGGGTATTAAGCCCAAAATGTTCTGTATTAAGTGATTTGTTCTTTTTTTTTAAGCTGTTATATTCATTTTCGTTCAGTACTTTTCATGTTAACCCCATTCTATTCAAATGTGACCGTTTTCTTAAGACTGTACGAGTATCCAATCAATGGTATTAAAATAGAAGTAAAAGAAATTAATATGCATAAAGGTAAAAAACAACACTCACATCCATTAGCATTTCCATAAAATCAACACACAAAGATATAAACGTGATGAGCTCAGAATCAGACACACCAACTTCCTGTAATGGAATATAAGAAAAAAAAAATTGACAGAATTTCTTTAAAAATGACTATCATGATTGGTAAAGGCTATGAAAAGTATGGCGACAATGATGACGACGACGTCAACAATGACGATAATGATGATGATGATGGTGATCATGATGATAATGATTAAATTAAGTCAAGCGATAAATTTATAGTATTTTTACCTTTCTGCATAACCTGTCTTTTGGTGGTTTGCCAACCTGTGAAGGTAAGAAAAACAATTATTTCAAATTTGACTTTCAAACACAAACACATAATGATATTGATGCAGAAGGATATTGTCAAAATAAAGTTTAGTTTCTAAACAAAGAGAATGTACTTCTTAAATCAAAGTGATATGATATTAAATCTTATTCAGAAAATAAGTTTGCTAATGAATCATGAGTCTGACCTTTTCCATGAGGGAGGCAGCAGCTGACACTCTTTTCTGTACAAACATATGCCACAGGAGACTACATACACCTGATTCAATCAAATATGGAACATTGATTAAAAAAGGATGGTGAATCAATGCATTTCTTGAAAACAGTAAAAAAGATAAAACTACCAAATAAATAAATAAAACATTCACACATATAGTGCATTTCCACAGTTCCACAGCCAAGCACCTAATAATACTACATCTATATCACCATTAGTACACGGATTTGAGCAATATGCAACACCAATTGCCAGATAAGTAATCCTTCAGAGCTATAAGGCCTATGGAGCTGAGTGTATCCTGGTTTTATTGCGTGAAATGGAGAATACCAATTGCTTGCAATCCTTTTGAAAGGACGCTAGTCTATTGCAAAGTACTTTCCATCAGGTCTAACAAATCCAGCTACCCAATCACTGCTGGGTGGTCAGAAAAATATCTCGACAGCACCCAGGATCAATCTTGGTCCCTTTGCATGTGAAGCAAGTGCTCTACCAACTGAGCTATCAGGAGCCCAAACAGCCCGATAGGACATCAATAACATCCAAATCAAATGGATTACCCAAGATATAATCTTGACACCAATAAAATATAAATTTTACCTGTCACTCATCCACTCATGAATCGCACTTTGAGTGGTTTGACTTCCATAGATTTCAAGAAAAGCCAAAAAAAAAAAAACCCACCACCATTATCACAACTTATCAGATTAATGGCATTTTGTGGATTGGAGCAAAATTTGTACGCATTCCATAGCCTGTCAATGAAACTACATCCTCCATATTGTAAAGCATGACATCACTTTCATCTAGCCTCCAACAAATGATGGTTACTTGAGAAAACAGCAAAAACAAAAGCAAATGAATTTATTTTTTTTAACTTACCCTGCCGCAACACTGCATTATGGACTAGCCTAAGGTATTCGATGGACAATTCTAGATTGTGAGTCACCTGAGAGAAAAAAATAAATAAATAAAATACAAGGAGCAGTCTAGCAGACTTTTTTAAAAATAATTTCTTCGCTCAATTAATTTATATTCCATTAAAATTAACTTGATTATTAATATTATTTTTTTCAAATAACTTCTGCACCATAAACCGTTTTGACGTAAGCCTGGTCAGTCCAAATTAAGCATTATTTAAAAAATCGTTTCTGCAAATCATAAATAATTCAAGGAAAATAACACTAAAATCATAGTTTGAAGACAAATACCTGTGGATCTTTATTCCACACAACAGCAAATTCCCAACAACAGTTTGCCAAAAGGATATCATTATTGAGACTGTGAGGGAAACATTTCCTCAACTCATTCATTTGGTCTGAAAAATAAAACAATGATCAAATATTATGTAGAAAGTTTTTGCTTTACAATTCTTTTTCAAAGTCACTTTAATTATTGCTATACTTTAAACAGTGCTAATGGTGACAAAAGGTGAAAAATAGTAACATTTCGAACAATTGCCTATAAGCCCCATTTTTACTGCATTAACCCCTACCTTTAGAGCAATTGAGATGTTAAATCATCATTGATACTTTGATAGCTTCTGAAGAGTGCGAAACTGCACCTGTGTGTTCCACCACACATCAACTCTCTCACAGCCAATACATTGATTGGGGGTGGGGGGAGGGAGGTATTTTTTTTAAAGGAGCAAATATTTAAATACAACAAACTACCTGTGTAATAAAGCACTCAAGTACATCAAAGCAGATTAGGATTTTTTAAAAGTGTCATGTATCTCAGCCGATGTGAAATGAGAATAAATTAATCAGTGCTAGAAAACACTGCATTATAATCTTTCTGATTAATAATTACAGTCAGCGAATTTGACTCCCATGATAAAATAAAATTATAGACGTTTCTTGGATATTTTCTAATATATAATTTAATTATCATAGATTATTTGTTTCAATCATATCTCTTCAAGATAAAATATCAATATCTTTCAAAAAAACACAAAAAAACAAGTTTCTGGCTCGGTAACAACAAAAGAATATCTTAAATAACTTCTTTCCTTTCTTCCACAGTTATCGAGGTGTAAAAATAAACTGTTTTGTTTTTAAATTGAATTGAAGTTTCCAAAACAAGACGTTCATGAATTCAACATTTACTTAAGTAAAAGACAATTGTATTTGCATACAAACGTATACAGGATTTTCTTACATTTAATTTTATCTCCACTGGTCATGGGCTTGATTGTTTCTTCCAATGAAATTTCCGATTCTGATGTCTCCTCAGTGCCTTCATCCATTGTGCTGGGACTCTTAGCACTTTTGTCTCTCTTACAGGGATCATTTTCTTCATCAGTTTTACTTGTATCACAGTTATAAAAGTTGTTAAATAGGGATGCTGGATTTAAATGTTGGTCTACAACATAGCGAGCAACAATTTCTGACACAGAGCCTGTAGAACATCATGGGAAATTATTTCAATTCAGTTCATAGCATAAACTTAATTATGTGTAATAAAAGACCACAAATCTTATTATGATGATTTACCTAAAACTCCAAGAAAGTTGATTGAAAACGGCTAAATGACCCAATTTCAATAAGATGACACCAGAAGTCATAATGACATTTGAAGCAAAGAAATACTCAGACACAAATATGACATCTTTTTCATCTCTAATGGGATTATCTGAAATACAAAACCGATGGCTGCATTGCACAGCCCCAAAATATTAAGAAGGACAGGATGATTTTCCTAATGCCAGAATCAATATTCTATTCAAAGTGAGACAAACAAATGTCAAGAATGCAGCCGAAATAAAGGGAGCCAATGCACAACTGAGTGATGATCAGTAATTTTGGTGTAATTTTGCTATTTAAAATGAACAAACCATTGATTGTTACAATAAGAATCTTTCTCAAACACTTTCAATTATTATATTGCACAAAAAACGCATATTATGATTGTTAAAAGATCAATAAATATATTCAGATAAATAGGCTGTGAGTTGTAATTGGCGGCTAGCATAATAATGGGAGTTTTATTTTAGTATTAAGTCAATTAATTTAGGAATCACTTTTTGAAAAGGAGGAATTAAAAATATACGAAACCCAAAATGTAAAAAATTGAAAAACGAAATACTATGCTACTATTGATTCATTCCACCATGTCCTAAATACACTTGTTTAAATACTTCACGGCATTACTCAAATATTCTTTAAAAAATTGTTTTTTTAATATGTTATTTATTCTAATCACATTGATACAAACGTGTTTTGAAACAAAAAAATTCTTCTTCAATTAATGCCTTCCAAATTGCTGAAGATAAGGAACTCTCTCATATGATGAATAAGTTTTCAATGTTGCATACAATTACCAATGTAATTTATTTATTGAGTTCTTTCTTTTTAAAATTTCTTAAAATTCTCATTGTATTTTTACTAAAGAAAATCTGCATTTGTTGTATTCTAAAAAATACTTCTAAATTGCCTTATGGATCAATTGAAGGCATAATGCCCATCCGCTCTCCATATTGATGTGATATGATATGATATGATTAGCAACTGTTGACACAAACCTTTGCCTCCATTTAAAAGTTTGAACACAGAAAGGGAAATTGATTGGCCTGGTTTTTTATTGGTATTGTCACAGGATGGAATGTTCAGCAAAGTGCTAATGGCAATGACATCCTCGAACTGTTTGGTTATAAGTTCCCACAATTCCAAGTCCACAGTAAATGCTTCCCAGTCGTGACCCTCAAAGCTCACATCAGCAACACTGGGCTGCTCAGCATCGTCAGATTTTGTGCTAGCAGTATCTGCATCTGGATCCTTTCAAATATTAAAAAAATAATATGACAATTTTGCTATGTATATTAAAACCATGCTTTGCTGTGAAAAGACATGGCTGATACATCTCGGCTTTTGTAAATAGTGCTAAGTGAGATAAATTTTCAAGAAACTCATGAATAAAAATATGAAAAGAGTTCTTTTATAGAATTTTAAAAAATGGCCCAGTATAATATAGAGCAGGGGATCAATATTCTCTAAAAATCTTCATTTATTGGGTTTGTTGTCATGTGATAAGGTTGTTTCGACTTTCCAGAGAAAGGCATGACTCTTGCCGAGTTATAATTAGTATGTTGGAATTCTGAGAAACAAAGTAAAGAAGCAAATTATGAACTATGAAATAAGTTAATATGCGCGTTTCAGAGAATATGGACAATTTTGACAAAGTGAGCATATCATCATTCGAAAAATAGGGAATACAATTTTGCTAAAATGGTTTGGGACATGAATAAAGTAATGTTGTCATTCAAAGTCATGTTTAATGAGCTAGATATTTCTGATATATTCTTTTTCACAAATTGTTATTATTTTATCAAATGAAAGCAACACCATAGCACCAGCCTAGATCACAACAATAATCAATACAAACCTTTGACTTTTCCTTTCCAAGGGTATGGGCAGCAACAGCTCGACACACTAAAACAGATAGATAGCCTGCCACTACATTTTCTGACTGTGCACACATGTTGCGAACACGCTGCCACCATGCAGACACTTGATTTGGGTCGACAACAGTCTCACTTGTGTCTAATTTATGATACACACAGGGGGAATGAAAAAAAAATGGTTGAAACAAAACCACTTCACAGTTGTATACACCATTGTACTCATAACACTTTTTAAAGTCTTGTCAGAGAACAGAAGAAAGAAACAAAGATGGAAAAATTAAAAAAATTATAGATCAAGAGCTAAGCAAAAAAAGAAAAGTAGGAAAAAGGAGGATCTTATTCAAACAGAGAGCAGTAATAGACCAAAAGACATATACGCTTGATTGAAACGATTTTTAAAGTCCCACACAAACATAGAGCATCACTGGAAAATTCCCTACAGTAAATAACTACCCACAACAACAACAACAACAATAAATAATATACATTTTTATATATATATATATATGAGTGTTGGTGGGTACTTGTCAGCTGAAGAGGTGCGTGATCAGCACCAAAACGATCATCTTGATGAAATACACTGTCCTTATTTTATATATATATATATATATATATATATATATATATATATAAATTGAAGTATTATTTAAATGCACTTCTATCGACAAGTTGGCTTCTAATCTGTAATTTGGCTCTATTGACCTTAGAAATGGCTTTTTTTTTCTGCTATCCTTCTATTAATACCTAGCCCTAAGGCCATTGCCCTTATTGTAGTCATTTATTTAGTGGTGTATGTTTTACAGATCACCATTGTAAGAGTGTGTTGCAATTTATGCTGCTTAGGACATAGACCAATTCCAAGGTACGTAAAACTATCAGGCCTACAGTGACTATGACCACAGCACACGACTTGAGACCAATGAAAATTGTTTGTCCACACTATGGTGCAATTTGATGGAAAGTGGAAAACAAAGCATTAAGATATGATGCTCATTTCAATTCAATTCCATATGATTATTTGTTAATGTTGATAGCTAGATTACCTTCATAGTTATTAAGATACTCCATATAAAGATAAAAAATAAATAAAACATAATCAAAAAATAAATAAATAAATAAAACATAATAACAAGGGGGGTTTCTCACCTGCTAATGCTGTGATGCTTTTCACTAACTCATACAAGCCCACCATTTGTGAAACACTTCTGTCATTACTTGATAACCAGTACAACAACAGAATGTTCTGTGAGTAATATAATAACTGATTATACATCATATAGCATTGTTATACTTCACAACAATTTTATAACTTTTGAAATTAAATACTAGGTAGCCTAAAGCTGAAGGCTGTGAAGGTAGAGAATAGAAATGATTATTACAGTACAGCTTCAAAATGAACTGTGTCAAAAAAACAGAAAACAAACCCAATATAAAATGGTTACGAAAATGAAAACGAGACAGATAAAAGCAATTTTCAACTAGCTTCTTGTCAAGAAGAAGAAGAAGAAGAAGAAATAAGAGGAGGAGGAGTTGTGTAGAAGTATTAGCATTAGTAGTAGTAGTAGTACCAGTAGCAGTAGTGTGACAAATGTTCTCAATTGAAACAACTAAGAAAGGAGAAATAAGGAGAGAGAAAAATTGGTCCATAAAAGATGATGACATTGTGTAGTGTATTTGAAATTATGCCTCAACACATATCTACAGCATCATTTAAGACACTTAAAATATAACGTTCAGCAAAGTATTTTATGGTAATTTACATGTTTGCACAGGCTTTAAATAAGAATATCTCTCTCACCAATAATTGATCTGGAGGTAAGGTGCTTTGCTGAACCAAAGGCATTATTTCGGAGGCCTGACACTTTCCGTCAATACAGTTGCTAAATAAAAATTTGGCTGAAAACAAACAAATAAAAACAAAAAACACAAAAATAAAGAAAGAGAAAGAAACATTAAGGTTTTGTTAAGCTTTCTAAAAGCGACCTTGAACAATTCCTGAAAAAAAAAAAACACAAACAAAATAATACATGCATGGAGATCACCTTGCTTCCTTTATCATGACCACCACCATTACCTCTATCATCATCATCATCACGGATGATTTTATTCAATCTTCAACAACGTTTTACCAGATCATGCGTCCATGTATACTTATGATCTTTATATATACATACTCATATATTTATACACTTAAAACAGCTTCAGCACATTGATTGGCTATAATTTGATTCATAATAGAACTTTTCAAGTTCAAATACATAGTATGACGCATTGAAACATAAAAAAAAAATAGGCTCTAGGCCTGATCAAAACGATTGATTTCTGAAGCATATGTCAGCTTGAATGGCTCTAGTGCCCGCAAGAAAAATTGGAAACGCTAAACAATTAATGAGATATAGGAGTTGTAAAAAGAAAACTAGAAGAATTGATTGCATGCGCTTCATAGATGCTTCAAAAATGACCAATTAGATAATCTTGTTGTATCTTGAAACACTTTGAACAAAAGAATTAAATGTTGAATTATAATTTTAAGTAACATGAGGATTAAGGTAGAAAAACTCACCTATTGCTAGTCTTCTTTCATCTGTGGCTTCTTTACTGATGGTGAGAATAAAAGACTTGGATGAGGGATGAGAGGATGATGATGATGATGAAGATGCCCCACAAGAATTGGAGGACTCTTCATCTGTGTTAAGAATTGTTCTATATGAAAATGCATGGAGGAAGGAGGTAGCAGGAATTGGATCTTTGTCTTCTTGGAAGGTAACATGGGCACATGCTAGATGTGATCGATGGGTCAAAAGCCTGAGCTTTGTTAAGAGATTGACCACTGAGACAGCATCTCTCTGAGGCACATCGATAATCTGGGTCAAGATCTGTAAGGACAATAGACCAAATCAAACATGAAGGTCTAAAAATCAAAGGGAATTTCACATAGGTATTTACATTCAGTTTTTCTCTCAGCTCAGCCATTAATCACGTGGTTCATTTGGTCAACTATGGAATAAACAAGTTGGAAGTTACTTGTTCATTGAAATGTACAAGAGTTTATGATTAATTTCTGTGTCTAAAACTTCAAACCAATGGTTGCTTTAACCCATCATAACAAAGTGATTTGTGTAGCAATGAACTTAGTATTAAAAATTGAAATACCATCGTTCCCACATTCTGAAAGTCCTTTATCCTGTCATCTGCATTTTTTGTGGCCGCAAATGGCAATTTGCGGCCGCAAATATCAGGGCGATCCGCAAATTTTGGCAAATTTCCCAAAATTGGCAAATCGTGGCAAATTTGGGGAAAATTGGCAAATCGCGTGGCAAATTTTGGGAAAAAAAGAAGCGAAAACAAAATAACGAAAAAAAAAGTGCGAAACTTGAGAAATGTTGCAGCTTTGCCTGGGCCCAAACCAATGGAAGCTACTCTCTACGGATAATGATCCTTTAAAATCTTTGTAACAACTTTGTAATAAATGTAGCCTCCTTAAATGTAATAAATTGTCTTTTATATATTTTTTTTTCTGTATTGCGTGTTAATTTGTACTGAAACGCTTAGTTCTCCTCTGCAAATTTTTTGGCAAATTTTGGTCTTTTTGACAAATTTCTAGGCAAATTTTGGGGTTTTTTTTTGGCAAATTTTGGCAAATGTTAGGTCCCAATTTGGCAAAAAATGCAGATGACAGTTTATCACGGACTGGTGTCTTGTTTAAATTAAGCAAGCAATTGGTATCAGTTTCACCCCAAAGAAATTTAGGTAATCTCACATTTATTAAAGATTATTTTACACTTTTCATCTGTTAAGACTGGTTGAAAGTACTCTGGGATATATTAGCGTGTCCAAAGGGTGGTGAGTAATTGTTACTGTTTAACGCCATAGAAACTGGGATTTACTGAAGCTCCAAGGGCCTACTGGTTCTGAGGGTCTCCTGTTCACAATTTCAAATAACTTCAAGATTAATTTCAAAATCAGAATTATTAATGCAAAAGCTGATCTTATTTTACGTTAAGAATGTGGAATCAAAAATTTGTTCAAAATCAAGAATTTGCTTACAAGAAATGTATTACTAATACAAAATGCATCAATTGAAAGGGAAAATGGAGAACACTGATAAATTGATTGCTGTGACAATTTAATAATTCAAGGCAGTAGCATTATGTTTGTTTGTTTTTTGTTTTTAAGGGTTTTACAGCGCTGCAACACAATAAGGTCATATCAGCGTCAGTAAAAAGGACGGAAATGGGATAGTAAAAAGTTCGAGAATTACAATTAAAGCATCCAAGAAAAAGTAAGACAAAGGGGAATTGGTTCAAATAGGAAAAAGATGTAGATTCCAAGAGCAGACTATCAAAGTACATAGTTTGAGATCACCTAAAAGTCTCATCCAGACATAAATATGTCCGCACTAAGACGAATACACTCATATATAGTGCTGGGCGGGTACCCGCGGGTAATAAAGTTAAACTTGGGTAAAAGGGGCGGGTAGCGGGTACCCGCTTCAACAAATGGAAACCGAACTGAGAGTGATAATTATCCAATTAATACAATTTTGATTTACATATTTACATTTACATGACATTTTTTCAAAAGATTTTCCTCCTTTATTTTTCAATTACACTGATTTTTTTTGTTTTATTTGTTAACACACGTTTGATTCAATTTTGGAATCAACAGATTAAGACTATATTAGTTCTTATCTTTTAAAGGAATCTCAGGTATTTTTTTTTTTTGTTTGGTTTCATTGTAATTAATTATCCTTGTTTCTTACTTCAGTTTCGTTTCATTTGTTGTAATAAATAATAAATAATAAATTAATTTTTTAAAAATAAATAAATACCCCCCCCCCCCCCCCTCTTTCACAAAAACATTTTTTGGGGTCAAAAAGTCACTCCTGCCACGGGTACCCGGGTAATCAGACCACTACCCGGGTAATGATTTGGGCGGGTAAATCCAGCACTGCTCATATATAATACGTAAACAAAACATAATACAGTGCATAACAGAGAGATGATTTACAAGGAAAAAAATTTCATCTCCGAAAACTAACTTCCATTTGGCTGTTTCCCTCTCAGCCAGACTATCCACTCAGGACCAGGACAAAACCAAGAAATCTCATTCCAAGGCAAAGACAGAAAGCATGTTGGAAAACATACAGGGGGATAGAAGACACAGTAAGTACCTACCTCCCTGCCCACTATGGGAGGTCAGGAACCCCACCCAGGGCAATAGCATTATTCCAGTAACTTAAAAAGAAAGCAATCGAACAAAAATAAAACCCTGAAACTTTATTACCTCCTGGCTGGATAAATTGCTTGTTTCAGAATGTGAGTGGGTGATTTGTTGCATGGAAGAGTAAACGTTCAGTAGAATTTTCTGAGCCCTGCAAAACCTGAGCATCATGCGGCTGTCTAGATCGAGTGTATCTTCCGCTGCATGTGAATTAATAGGAAAACATTAACACCAAAGCCAAAAAAAAATTAAGAAATAAGAAAGTATGTTTTGAAAAAACTTCCTATAAATTCAGGTAAGAAACGGGCAAAAATGTGAGAAAACATTTGTTTATAAAAAGAGAAGAAATTATTCTTTGAGACTAAAAAAAACAATTAAGGCTTGCAATGTGACCCTGAAGGTCCAGACTTTGGCCCCCACTTCAGGGCCTTTTTTCTTCTTTTCTTGGCCTAGATGAATAACCTCCATTTTGCTCATATGGACAACATAGGTAATTCCTGTAAACATCAGACTTTCATTTGTTGGATTATATATCTTCATGGAATGCCTTGGCTTACTTAGAAAGAAAAAATTATTATTATTATTTTTTTTTACATTAAAAAAAACATATATATATATATATATATATATATATATATATATATATATATATATATATATATATATATATATATATATAATCGTGTTGGATACAAATATGGTACGAATAGTGCTCAACATGTAGCAATGGAGCGAATTATTATTTTAATATTTACCACAATGTTGGAGTCAGTCTACATCGATGTTTCAGGCCTTTTCAGCTATCGTCAGGACTGTGTGTTACATGAGTTTGGTTTGTTGTGTGTTGCTGCTTGTTGAAGTGGTTCTGTAGGTTTGTAGTTGATTAGTAAGTGTTTCCGTCAATGTGGACAGCTATTGTACATCTCATTTTTTTGTGTTGAGTGTGGCTTCATGAGGGTGTTTGATTATAGTATATTTCTCTTCCAGGCATAAGCTACATTGTTGCTTTAGATATAATTTTCCATGAAATGTTGTGGTCTAGTTTGTTGTCTTTTAATTTCCAAATATGTTCGTTGAGTTTTGTGGATGTTCTTTTGTTAGTGTTTCTAAATTTTGAGGTGTGGAGGTTGTATCTTGTTTTGAAATTATTTTCCGTTAATAGGAAACAAAGGTAAAATAGTGATAAGTAAAGTAGTTAAGTATTATTTCATTACAATTGGAAAAAATAAATGTAATGTGAAAAATATTAATAATAATAATAATAATAATAATAATAATAATAATAATAATAATAATAATAATAATAATAATAATAATATAATAAATAATAATAACAATAATAATAATAATAATAATAATAATAATAATAATAATAATAATAAAAATAATAGATCAACTCACATCTAGATTTCAGTCTCTTTAAAGATGCATCAACAACAGACGTCATGATTTTAAATGGCAACATGCGAGTACTAAGGATTCTTTCCAGTGCCTGAATAAAAAACGAACAAAATGAACTTCTCGAGAAACTGTTTTTGAATAAAAACCATCTTAAATTTTTATGCAGTATTTGTTGTCTTTATTCCATCCACAGCTGTAATCATCACAAATTTTGGGGCTGGAGGTCTTCAGATTACAAAGATGTAAATGTATTTCATTGTTTTAGTTTTTGTTGAAATTAGATCAGAAGATTTCATTTTTTTCTCATGACTGAAATATCTTAAAGTAGAGATACTACCGTTTAAAGAAACAAATATGTGTAGAAAAAGAGTATTAAATTAAACCTTTAGTATTAAAAAGAAAAAGTGTTATGATTTGATATTCCTCATTTGATTATTGTTTATGAAGTCTGACTGGAATCTTGACAAACATTTCAAACAACTCAAGGTCATACTTGATGTGCAATGCTTGCAATTTTCATGTCCAACAATATTTGAAGGATGGTTTCTTCCAGGTCGTCTGAAAAAAAAATATTAATAAAAAGTATTTGGGGTTTCATTCATTTATTGATTTATGAATGAAAATGAAGTTAAAAAACAAAACAAACAGATATAGCAATGGCAACTTTAAAACAAATTACTAAATCATTCTGAAGAAAATGAAAATTTTAGAATTATTTTCAACTTTAAACTCAATCTGAAAAATTGGGAGCATTCTCAATTATAGTAAGTTCTTTCATGAGAAATGTTTGTTTTTTGGAGTTTTTTACGGCGCTAGCAACACTTACATGCCATTCCAGCAACAAAGGGAAAAAACTTGGAAGGCCTGAGGTTAAAAGCGCCAGAGAAAAAGTGAGATAAAGGGGACTGTTTCAAATAGGGAAAGAAGATTCCATGAGCAATTTATCAATGTGTCTATTTTGACAATACCTAAAAGTCCCATCCAGGATCCTGCTTTGAATGATACACTCAAAAGTTTAAAAAGTAAAAATTCTTTTGAATATGATTTACGAGGTAAAAATTATTATCTACCAAAAATAAAAAATAAAAAAGGAACTAGACATTTGACTGCTTCCCTCCCACCTAAGGACCCTCCGCAACTGAGCAATGTCAATCCAGAACAAAGACATGAGCAACATGGAAAGGGAAAACAGATATAGGGGGATGGAAGACACATCAATAGTGACCTCTCCACCCGCCAAGGGAGGTCCAGGACCCCACTCCATCCATGAGAGAGCACAAATCAAAAGTTCATGATCATATGTAAAAGTAAGTTCAAATAGAATAATAAAATATTCAGTTCCGAAATTACCAGTAGTTTCATCTGATTCTTTCAAAAACGTTTTCAACTTTTTCAACAGGTGTAAATCTCTTGCTCTTTTACTGCTCTTGTCACTGAAACAAAAGAAAATTCCATCAGGGCCATACAAATTAAGAGATAAACATTTTTTTTTCAGCTTTAAGTGGTCTCGAAATCTGCGCTGATAGTGACAAAAAGCGAGGTCAATTTTGAATGATTGCATTTAAGCCCCATTATTACTGCACTAACCCTCGCTTTTAGAGAAATTGAGATGATAAACAATCATTGTACTCTAGCTACTTCTGGAGAGTGGGAAACTGCACATATTTGTTCCACCACACATAAAGTCTTTCACTGTCAATACATACATTTGACAAAGAAGAAGAAGAAGAAGAAGAAGAAGAAGAAGAAGAAGAAGAAGAAGAAGAATGAGAAGAAAAAAAAAAGACAGAGAGAGAGAGAGAGAAGGAGAGAGAAGGAGAGAGAGAGAGAGAGAGAGAGAGAGAGAGAGAGAGAGAGAGAGAGAGAGAGAGAGAGAGAGAGAGAAGAGAGAGGAGAGAGAGAATAAGTCCTTAATAATAATAATAATAATAATAATAATAATAATAATAATAATAATAATAATAATAATAATAATAATAATTATAATTATAATAACAATAATAATATTTTAGGCAATTAAAACTTTGTGACATAAAATTATTTTAAGCTAAGGTCACCTTAGAGCCAAGTGAAATGGGACATCGATAGTCTTGATGACACCTTCAGGATCAATAAGAGCCACTTGGAATACTCTGGACCTTACACCCCTGTATGTCACATTGTTTAATCCCATCATGCCATAGCTGGGACAGACAAGACAGCAAGATTTGCTGACATTGAATGCAGCCACTCGTGGTCCATGGGCTGACAGCCAAATCTATGGGTCACACAATATTTGTTATTATTTATTAAAATGCAATCTACTGACTACATATTGCTTTTCAGCTCTTGTTTATGACTTAGACCATGATGGTCAATAAGTTATTGGGATTTTCTTTTCTTCCATTATTTCCACTTTAATCAGCGAACGATCCCGCAATTATTTAATGGAAGTAGATGTTTCTCCTTGGATGCAGTTTTTTTTTATTAAGGAGGAGAGGGATTTGAGTTTGAAACTTTCTTCATTATCTATTTCTATCCATGTCTATTTTCTTTTACATTCCAAACATGAAATAGATTGTCTATTAAAAATAATAAAATTGTATTTTACTGTACTTTACTTTCGTAGTACAGCTGGGGTCAGACTAGTCGCCTATCAGCCGATTGTTATCTTCAGTGCTTGTTATGTCTTCCTCATTGTTTTCACACCTGTCTATGCTTTGGTTTTTGTATGCTGAGCGTTGCAGGGATTTGAACCATTCTGATGAGAGTTCGTATTTAATTTGGCTCCATATTTTATCCAGTCTGCTTTTAAAGGCATTCAGAGAGGGTGCTGTGACTATGTCACATTTTGATGTCATTGAATAATTTGTTGTGGCATCTTGGATTATATTTTTTGAATTTTTAAACTATTGCACAAAATAACAAACATCTTTAAAAAATCCCAAATTATGAATTACACAATCTTCAATCTTCAAGACCTTGATATGTTTTCTAAATGGGTGAAAGGACATCCTCTTTTAAAACTTTAGCAGCATGCAAATTTTCCGACTTTTAGGATTTGCATGAAAAAAGCCTTTCATGCTGACATGTTTGAGAGATTTCTCCTTTATTAAATGATAAATATCAATTATGCTTATCATGTGCCATTTCTATTTCTAGACAAAATGCACTATATATCGTGTTGTTGCCGAACTAAAATATACTGAGGAAACAATTTTAAATGAAGCATTGTGAAGCAAGCTGAATGTGGATAATCTCAGGAAATGCATTTAATAAATGCTTATTTTCATTTAAATTCAAGATAGATAAATTATATAAATATAGCAGGCTTGTAAAATTGTCATCAAGGACACTTTTTTTCCCCCAAATTACAAAGATATATATATATATATTGAATCGTGTTTGATACAAATATGGTACGAAAAGTGCTCGACATGTAGTAATGGAGCGAATTATTATTTTTTAAATATTTACCACAATGTTTGAGACAGTCTACATTAATGTTTCAGGCTTAATTTGCCATCGACGATGACAAATTAAGCCTGAAACATTAATGTAGACTGTCTCAAACATTGTGGTAAATATTTAAAAAATAATATATATATATATATTATATATATATATATATATATATATATATATATATATATATATATATATATATAATCCTGTTTAAGTTTTTTATCTCTTTATTTATTTTCCTTAACCAACAATCATTTTATGATTATGTCGTGCATATTAAATTACTGATCAACAAATTAAACAATGTAATTGTATGCCAGGGTATTGAAAGATCACTTGGGAAAAGAAAACCTTTTATATGATTTTATATGATATGACAGATAAGTATGCATCAATATGTCTAAAAGGTCAATTGTGGAATTAAAATTCTCCTAATTGACAACATCATGAAATTACTACATAATAATGTCCGCAATGAAGAAAAAACATAAAAAATGACTTGCTTCAAATACGAAACAAAATGATTATAAATCAAAATGATCCTCTGACCTCTAGAATGCCTCGGCGTGGAGCATAAATAATGAGAAATTGAGCCATTCTGTAGTGATCATTTGTTTTTCCAGGCTCCACATTTTCTTCTTTCACTTCAATCCAACCAATCTGTGCATCTCTGTAACCTAAAAATATGAAGAGAGATGTTGCTGTCACATGTCATGCTATTTAATAAACCTACATATTGTTCAATCAATATTTACTAAAGCTTGTACCACTGTTCAAGATTTTAAGGTTTGTAACATTTTTCCTTCTGGATTCCTAAGCTCAGACTAGATTTTGATGATGATGATGATGATGATGATCATTGCAAGTGGACAGTAATTGGTTCAAGGACAGTCGTGGGTGATTATGAAGGAGATGATACAGTGCACATTTTAAGACGTTATCATTAGCAAATATGTGGATTTGAAAAAGCAGATAACTATATGAAATTAATTTAGTACTCTTCTTAGCTTTCAAACTGCTGAAAAGAAAAATAATCTGAGTATCTCACCTTTCCACATACGCACAGCCATTCCTCTTTGAACATCAATTAGAATGACCCGTCCAAAACTGTCTGTGGTTGCTGCATAGTTATTACAAGGAGACAAGACAATATTATCCCCATCTCTCCTTCTGTCTGGAAGACCAAATCTGTATCGATTTAAGAACAGGTATCTTTATGACTTAAGACTATACCAACCACACCAAAAATCTTAACTAGTTTGAAAAGCAATACTTAATATTAATAGTAACCAAAACAAAACAAAAATTACATTGGTGCCCTGGCGACGGTCTTTAATGTCTGTTATGATAACACTGGAAAATGCTGTATATTATGAAATAACAAGAAACCATACGTGTACTTTAAATTTGTCACAGAACAATATCAATATCATACTGGAATAATCCATTTCTATAAAATGTCTTCAATTTGATCAACAATAACAAAATGTCAAACCTTAATGGGAGCGGAGTTGCAGGTTCAATCTTTGGAGGTTTTTCTTTTTCATCCTTCGCCTTTCCTCCAAAACCCAGCCAACCACTGAAAGAGATGAGTATTGAAGATTTGACTGAAATGCTTTTTCTCAATGTTGTCTCTTTGATGATAAACAAAACTGACAGAGAGGCCCTTTCTTGCACTGACAAGTTGCACGATATATGTATACATTATCATTAATCACAAATCCCTGGGGTAATTACTACTGATGGGACTGAATACAACCGTTTTTCAAAAATAAATATATAATGAAATCTACTGACAACCCACAGTTCATTTTGACATTGGTTATCCATGTAATATGACTTGTTTATGAACCATAATATGTTGATTTTTAAAACGACTCCAGATGAATAAATTGCTATTAAAAGAAAATCAACCAACCTAGCTGCTGACAATAATGCTGACTTGATTTTATTGGCCATAGCCATAGCAACTTCTGAAAAAATAGGCTGTGCCAATCCCTGTAAAAATAAGTTCAATCATGGTTATAACCTCTGTTATCATCTTCTATTTCAGTGAAATTAAAATAAAATTAAACAAAAAACATAATTACCTGAAACCATGCTTAAAGTATTCGAATAGATCTTGGGGTGGGTGGAGGGAGGGAGGTAGGGGGAAGGAGGGGGTAATTGCAAAGAAACAATTTTTTCTGTTTTCGTTGTGGAAATTTGAAGAGATTAAAAAGGAATAATGTAAAACAAATATTGCTATATTCTTTTTAATATCATAGATTTTTCAAGGTGGCCAGATCATAGTTAGGTGGCTTAGCAGATATTATACAGATTGAATGGGTATATATATATATATATATATATATATATATATAATATATATATATATATATATAATATATAGACTTTGGGGTTTCAAATTTGGCTAGAATTTGAATTTCTTTTTCAACAGATTAGGGTTATTCAAGCTTTATTTTATATTAAATTGGTGAAAATAAAGTCATTTTAAGCAAAATTGAATGTATGTTCAAATTAAACTACACTAAACCAATTGTAAAATAGTTTAAGCGACAATTCATAGAAACAAAGATGAGATCATACATTTTAATATTATAGATATTTTTTCCCTTTATAAGTTCTGACTCCGCCCCCCCCCCCCCCCCCCCCCCCCGCCTCAAAAGTAAACAGAAATTTTGTAAGCTCAGAATATTATTTGTGTCAGATAAGTGTTCAACCCAAAAAAAAAAGAATTACAATAAAGAATTGTTATTGCCAATTCGATGCAACAGGAACCAGATTAAACTATTCTGTTTCCCAATGGCTCTAAGACATCAAATGCCTAGTTTTGTCTGTATGTCAAAGTCCAACAGTGATAAGATTATTTGAATTATTGTCATCTTACATTATTGATAACATTTAAAATCCATTAAACAGCATTTTTCAATTAGAGATGATCTCTGAGATTACCTCGACAGCATAGAAAAACCCAATGTAAGGCCCAACACCTGTCGTCATGTAAACAGACATTGCAGGAGGTGATGTTTTCACAGTTGCCTTCACACCACCCAACATAGAGGCTGCTTTCAGTTGATCAAATGGTTGAGCACAAACCATCCCTAAAACAGATAAGAATTTATTTTTTAAAATTCAAAACTTTCATTTCATAGGAATACATAGTGATTATTTCAATGGAACAAGAGCACTCAAAATACTGATATCTGAAGCTAATGACTGACTCATCAATATCAAAATGTTAAAAACTTTATATATCCCAAAAAAATATTGAAAAATTGAAGTATTACTCATAATTCCCTCCATTAATCCCATATGGACATTTTTCTTAACGATCTGTTTTAGAAAAGGACTTGAATTGAAAACCCAGAGTTTCACTGATTCTATATTAGCCTTGAAAGCGTTGGAGACTGGTGGACTAAACAAATTAAAATAAACTCTTCAGAGTATAAACGCTGCCAGAATAGTTCTTCAGTGGATTCCAATCATTGTGGCATATCATGAAATGAGGAAGCTGATTACTCACAAAAAATGCTGCCAAAAAGGAACAACAAAACATACTGCATAATTTCAGTGAGACAAAATGCATAATTATGACCCTTCATACAACACCAATATGTTCAGATGATTACCATATGCTGCCCAGACTTGAACAAGTAATCCTGTTCCGCCTCAGGACAGGACACAATAGACTTAAAAAGCATAATATGCACAGATGCATGAAACTGACACAGTCACCAATCTGCTCATGTGGTGAGGAGGAGGAATATGCAGAGCATATACTGCAGCGATGCAGAAAATACACAACCCATAGAGAAGAGATATGGCCCTCTGCAACTTCTCAAGATAAAAAACTTTTCAGCCCGCTAGAAGAACTAAAAAAGATGAGTACCTTCATCTTCAAAACGGGACTCCAGATAAAAAGGCATACGAGAAGAAAGAGAAGAAAAGAATAACCCAGAAATCAGCTGCACTAGAGCATTGTAAAATGAATAATATAGATTAGGTATTTTTTAAAACAAACCTCGAACCTTGGTCCTCAGTGCAACTTCATTGCTTTGACGACTCAGCCACCATACCTCCCTCAATCAAGAAAATGTTGAGAAAAATATAACCATGGAAATACATACAAAGTGTGAATGGTTTAAAGTCACCATCGCCAGAACATAAGGATTCGTTGACTTTATCTAAATTCACGAAAAACAATTTGTTCAAAATCACAAATTTGCGTTCATGGAATAAATAGTGTCTCTTATCGATTACGCTAATACATCATGTGACTGTCTCATATGTCCTGTAGATTGTATTTGTTATTGCCCAATGCTTTTATAAAATCATGAAATTCAGGAAAGAGGTAGACCAACACTATTTAAGCAAATTTAGATTTAGAGCCAGTGGTGGTCATTTGAAATATGAAACTGGTAGATTTGAGATATTACAATTATGAAAACGAAAATTCACTGGCATCTTGTATTTTCGGAAATGCAAAACACAATAAAACATATATTTCTTGGATAGCAATGTAAAATATTCTTACCACATGATACATAATCATTAACTTTGTCTTGTTCCCCAAGTGACCACTTTTTATATGCCAATGGAGGGGGCTGTAATAAGTTCTCACTTCCACTAGCTGTAGCTATAAAAAATATTTTTTAAAGTATAAGGTCAGTATCAGTAAGTGCTGTCATTTATTAAAGACCGAATGAATGACACATTGACAAATAATTGCCAAATTTTGTGAAAATTTAATCAATACAGCTAAACATAATTTCAAAGTGGAAATAACTTTAATATGAAATCAAATTCAATGAGATGACTTAATTAAACCAAAGTTTAACTGTTGTCAATATCCTCCCCCCCCAAAACTCACCTTAAAAAATATTCTGGTCATTGATAATGCTGAATAATAATGCTGAAAACTTATATAGCACTATAACTCCGAGACACCAGACTCTAAGCGCTTAAATTACAAATTATTTTGGCTGAAACATACCCATTCACACACACAAGCACACACACACACACACACACACACACACACACACACACAACACAAACCAGACCTATCTTGCTTCTCATACCATCTACTAAAGAAGAAACATATGTTTTTTGATACATCTTACCTTACAACAGAATGGTAATTAATGTAATAAAAAGTTATTAATATTTGGCAGGCCTTAAACAAAACATTTTTGATATTTTCAAAATCTATAAAAATTATCTATTATAATTTTTGCATGTGATAGGAATCTTTCTGATTATCATCACCAAGTACAATGCCACGAAAATTTACCTCTTGCAACTTGGTTGCGACAAGCTCTCAAGGACTGAATTAGACTGAAACCATCAATGGAGATTATGACTTTTGAATGCATTATCAGCAACTCATCATGCTGGGAACAAAAATATACGATGATATTATGAAGATGACAAAGATGTTTTTCTTCTTAATTATTTGATCATTAAAATAATATTTTCATTTAGTCTTTTCAAAGAATTTACACTATATATAACCATTTTGACATAACAGAACCATATTTCATACAAACAAAACACAGACACACACACACATACAAACTCAAATGAACAAACACACACACGCACAAACACACACATAATTGTCTGCTTTATATACTTACTATTTCAGCTAGACCTAGAAATCTTGGAGGAGAGTAGGTCCTGCATTTTATCTTTTCAACTCTCTCAGGGTGTAGCAATTGTGAAAGAAGTAATACACCACTCTGAAATAAATTAAAATCATAAAATGTCACCCTGGATCTTAAATCCCATATACAGTATAGAAAACCAAGACATAATTTGAAAGCAACTCAAATAGCAAAATAATCAAAATATCTAAAAAAAAATAAAAATGAATGAAGAATCAAAGTAACAGAGAAATTAAATCTTGATTGGTTTCGAATTATATCCAAAGGCTGTGTTAATATTAGCCAACTTTTCTTGGAATGACATCTATTTCTTAACAAGAAGAAATTCCTCCGTATTCCCTAAATTTTGGAACAAATTCTTTAAACACCAAAAACAAGAAAAAAAATCAACTTTAAAAGGCCTACAATCAATATTTGGCATTGCCCAATTCTGGCCAAAATGTCTCAAAAACGAAAAATACTTTGCATGGATCATTTCCGTTTCTTGTAGAGATAAATGAAGATGAAGACCTTTCATCTTAATTTATACCTTCAAGATGTTTAGAGACCTTTTCTCCACTCTATCTGGAAATATGGTAATGCCATAAATCGTTTTTGTCATTAGCTGAAAATTGTTTTAAGCCTAAAACTTTCAGAGTTAAGTATTTTAATCTTTCTCTATTTTTTTTTTATTGTTGGTCCTCTTACATTTGTTTTTGTTTAAAGTTCATCAGATATGCTAATTGCCTGTTAATGTAATTAACATTAAAAATTATCTTAAAATGTTTTTGACTTTACTTTTAGACGCTTAAACACTTAAACAGCAAGAAATTTACTCATATAATAATGAGTCACATAAAGTCACATAAGTAAAAATTTTTAACAACAAAAAGATATAGATGATTGCTTGAGATTGAATGCAGAATATAACTTTAAAACATCCTTACATGATCGTTATCAAATGGGATAAATGTGTTTGGACCTTGAAACTGTTTTGGACCTAACACTTACTTCAGAGTACATCCTGACATAACCAGAGGAAAAGCCAACAATGACACAGGTCCAATCTGGCCCTCCTTGAGTACTCCTGAAAAGATCGAAACCAGTTTTATTGAGCCACTGTTCCCAAATCACTAAGTAAAAAATCTTTTTTAAAATGAGCATTTATATATAGGTCCCTGGCCAACAGTAACACTTAACATGTAGGACGGGACATGACGCCTGTTAGGCGATATTACAATTTTTTTTTCCGGAGAGAGACAATGCTGTTAACGGCCAGGCACTCATTTTACACCTGAGTATGGTGAGAGAATGTGAGTTAAGAGCCTTCTCCAAGGACTCAACTATGAGCTGAGTGAAGCTCAAACCCAGGATGTTCCAATCCGAAAGCGAGTGTCATACTACAAGACCACAGAGCCGCAAAAGTAGAGAAAGAGACACTCTCTACATGCATATATTATGAGATGAAAAAAAAAACAAAAAACAAAGAGCACATTTAATAAAAAATCCAATAATTAATTAAAATAATAAGAGCGATCTTTTCAAAAATTAAGTGAAAGCACTTATTTCCTTTCACAAAAAGTAATTGAGCAAAAACTCTCCTAAGATTCTGCCTAATGGAAAACAGAAAATAAAAATGCCTTTAAGATTAAATTCATCTATAAAATAACGACACGGGAAAACATCAATTTGTGTTTAAAAGTCTATCCTTCTACAAACCTTTTCTGGGAAGCCAAAGGCACACACAGAATTGCTGTTATTGTCTCACTGAAATAAAAAATGGAAAAAAAGAGCATTCATCATATTTTCCTGTACACTTTTTATCTAATATTATCTATGATTGATGGGCATATCACTAAAATTTAAATAAACAAACTAAGAAATTAGAAAGCTTTGGCGAATTAAAATCTGGTTTCACGCTATATCAAAATATAAATTATTTCCTAAAAAACATAAATATAATAAAGAAAATAAATAAAGATTGACAAAATAATAAAATAACGACAAAGACTCAATTTCAAGACAATACAATTTGTTGTTAAAAAAAAAAAGAAAAATGAGCATGTAGAGAAACGTGAAATAGACTGTTAGAGACTATCAGTGATGATAATGGCAAAGTGTCAAAAAGGAGGAAAGTGAATTGGTCCAATAATTGCAAATAATAATTTGCAAATTATTACTTACTTTACATGGAATTTGAAAAGTCTGAATAGGGAAAACAAATTAATTGCTATTAAAGAGAATAAAAAGCGAACTCAAAATAGATGACATAATTTGCAAATTGAAATGATTATTTTCATTCTAGTATTGGTAGGCAGATACTTCTTTTGACAAAGGCATAAATGAACATCATGAATTGCCCAGGTGTCAGCATCTTTCTATGCTGTGCAGAAGGCGTAATTTTACAAAATTTATTTTTAGATAAATGAATATACTTTTCATCTACTCCAAGATTCGATTCCCATACAGGAGTTAAGCTTGAGTCAATTTCTTCTCCTTTGTTCTTGGGGTCCCATTTTTCTGAATAAAATTAAATATAAGGTAGACAATATATTGATCATTGATATAGGTATATTATAAACATTTCTTGCAGAAGACCATTTGTTTATTATGATTTACATGGTGTTCATCTTTCTCAATTTAATTTTCTTTTTTTTTTTAAATTGTTAATTACTTAATGTACCATTATCTTAACTAATTGTTATAAAAATGTAATTTTTCTGGGTTGTGTAATTTGATCTGGTGGTGGTTGTAGTAGTGATGATAGGAATTATGACATTCGGGGTGTTATTGATGGTTGGGATGATGATGTGGTGGTTGTCGTAGTTTTGGTGTTGGGGATCATGATGTGGTGAAGGTGATGGTGGTGGTAGCGATGATGATGTGGTAGTTGTAGAAGTATTGATGATGGGAAGTGATGATGATGATGATGATGTCACAGTAGTTTTAACACAGTAATTCACGATTGCATAAACTTTTAGAATCTTAGAAGTGGTAATATAATGGTCGATTTTTTATTTCTGGGGCAAAAAGTAAATTTCCGTATTTTCCGGGACAGTCGTTATTTTTATTTCAAATTTCCAGGACAAATCCAGAAATTCTGAGACAGCAGGCATGCCTGACCAGACCAAACACAAAACTTATAATGTATTAAATAAAACCTACGAGTAAGTACACAAATTTTTTGGCCATGTGCTATGACAAGAACATCATTTGCTGGTGAAAGAGAAACTAGGCAAGATTGGAGCCATTTGCGGG
This sequence comes from Berghia stephanieae, assembly GCF_034508935.2. Classification (NCBI taxonomy): domain Eukaryota; kingdom Metazoa; phylum Mollusca; class Gastropoda; order Nudibranchia; family Aeolidiidae; genus Berghia; species Berghia stephanieae. Next base: position 85,357,187 of record NC_088360.1, on the reverse strand, counting down.
AGTTTTCTGAATTTGCTGTAGTCTCTGTTCCCTCTGATTCTTCTTCAGTTGTTGTTTCCTGCTCCTCAAAACCCCAGTCTTTATCCCATCCATCAGTATCATCTGTAATGTCTGATGATAATAATTAAAAATGTTAGAAAATACTGAAAAAACAAAATATAAAATATACAACAACTACAAAACCAAAATAAAAAATGAGCTTTTATATAGCGCAATATCCACTAAACATGCTCAAAGCGCTTTACAAGGGGTCCCTGGCCAACAGCAATACTTAACATGTAGGACGTGACATAATGCCTGTTAGACGATATTACAAATTTGCTCGGACAGAGACAATGCTGTAAATGGCAGGTACTCATTTTACACCTGAGTACAGTGAGAGAATGTGAGTAAAGAGTCTTTTCCAAGGACTCAATTATGCGCCGAGTGAGGCTCGAACCCAGGACCTTCCGATCCGAAAGCGAGTGTCATTCCACAAGACCACATAGCCGCACTTAAACAATACAGTCAAGTCTCTCTAAACCTAAACTCCAGGATTCAGATGTCTTCATTAGAGGATGTATGGCTATAATCTGAACATCACACTGAACAACACTGTCTGTCTATGCTAGTTCAATGCAATCAATAAACAATTGAAGTTTAATTAAATTTGAAATGTTTTGTACTGATGATGATAACATTGTTAAGTGCGGCAACAACAAAAAAAAGGGTGCCTAGCAGACAACTTGTACTAGAATGAAAGGTTAATAAATATCCTGCTGGTGCATTGTGGACCGAAATAATAATTGTGAATCAGTTGACTTGAAATGTGATATAAATGTGTTCATACTCTTGAGCAAATTTGTCTAAATAACCATTCCTCCATTTTTTTCTGCTTCTGAACCACCATACATAGGCGATCACCATGGTATAACTTTTGAAATTCATCCAAATCCAGGCCCACAATTATCTAAAGACAAAGGCTGCAGCTATTCGGACTAGAGTCTGAATAGTCTCCCATGGCTATTCGGGCTCAAATTGCAATGCACACATTCACACATGTACAATCAACAGATTATTCAAACTCAGTCTGAATGTCTCCCGTGGCAGAATAGTTTGCTTTAAAAATATTTTGATTATTGATAATTACATAAAATTAATGCTAATCAAAATTACCATTTTAGTCGGCTAACTATCAACAGGTAGTATATATTTGATGAGAAAGATCAATTGGAAGGACCAGATAGAAATTAAAATGAAAAGAGTTAAAACTTTTCAAAAGTAACAAAAGTCAGTCAAAGTAACTTTGGTCCTGTGGTAGTGGAAGACGTCTAGATATAAAATATAAATGAAAGGATAAATGAAGAAAAGCTTTTCTTCTGACATAACACGATGTCCAAATAAAATCAGGACAAAGAAAAAACATTGTGATAGTGTGAGATGGGCAACAATCCTTCTACAATCCAAAGTAGGAGTATGAGCTGAGTCAGTGTGATATGGGCTAAACATAATTTCTTCTAACTTCTGAACTTTTTTTCTTATATCTAATTTATTTCTTTATTTATCAGTTCTAGTTCTATCAGTTCCATTCCACCCTCTGCCTCCTCTGCCTAATTGCTGCACTTGCACACATTGTGTACGTACTACCTTCTTTATGCGCACGCACGTTGGAGTCTGAATAGCCACAGGAGACTATTCAGACTCGAGTCCGAATTTCTACTACTACTTCGTTATCTAAATCCAAGCCAAGGCCAATGAATGTTTACTTTGACTTTGTTTTTGTTGGGGTTTTTTAGTTGTGTTTTTAGTTTAGACAGAAAGAGGAAGACTAACCAGCACCAGTGGTGACTTGACCATCTCGAACAGGAGTGTTCTGCTTAGACGATGGAAAGAAATATCTTTTGACGGATACAATATCACTGAATCGTGACATTGCAGAAAGTTGGCACGACATATTCAATTAAATAAGCAGGTATACGAGTCAAAATGATAAGTTCACAGACGTGTAACATAAGCTGAAAAACCAAAACAAATGCCAGCCATATTGAAATTACTAAAAACTGTGATTGGATTACAGACCATTTTACTCTATAAAACTGGTCGAGAAAATAGTACGAAAAACGAAATGTTTACATAATCAGCTGATGACTGATGAGACCATGCAAAGTATCTCCCTCTAATGCAAGGAGTCAAGAATTAGTTTAAACTGTTATTATATCCTATAGATAATAACATACACTGCACAGGCTTGTATGTAAATAGACACTTTATCATGAGAACTTATACGCGTCTTAAGTGCTAATAATAGGCTATAAAAGCCCATGTTCTTGTATGATATGATATGATATGATATGATATAAGTCCAGATTTATGTAGGCTTTTAGAGCCTTTTATCTGCTCTTGTGCATTCGTGAACGTATATAATTCAAGTCTCTCAAAACTGGGCATGCCACATGGTGGAAGGAGGTGTCTGAATTTAACTTTACAAACAGTATTTTTCTGTTTCAAAATGAGCATCAAGACGGCACTTGAATGCCTGCAATGAAGGGGCGTCGACAACTGTTGCAGGCAGGCGGTTCCATTTGTTGACTACCCTAACTGAGAAAAAGTTCTGCCTAAGGTTTAGAGAACACCTTTCTTTGGAGAGTTTGAATTTGTGTCCTCTGGTGGTGCTGGTGGAATCAAGATTTAGAGGGCTCGTGCTAACATAGTATAAATTATGTGTGTATTTGTACGCTTCAATTAGGTCTCCTCTGTCTCTCCTATACTGCATGCTAGGTATTCTTATCTTTTTCAGTCTTTCTGTGTATTCTAGATCTTTGAATCCCGGAATGACCCGAGTTGCGCGTCTTAGAACACTTTCTATGAGGTCTTTGTTTTTCTGTAGTCGTGGTGCCCATGCTACATTGCCAAATTCCAAGTGGGGACGTACAAGTGCAGTGAACAATTGTCTCATGTTATCTCTATCAAGATATGTGAACGACCTCCTAATGAGGCCAACGATTCTGTTTGCTTTATTTACTTGGGTTTCTATGTGCTTAGAGAACTTCAGTTCCTGATCTACTAACACACCTAAATCTTTTTCCTCTTCAGTAGGCTGAAGTATGACAGTCTCGCTAGAGTCATGATTTCTCATTGTGTACTGATGGTGCGGGTTTCTATATCCCAAGTGCAAGACATGGCACTTGTCTGCATTAAACCTAAGCTGCCATTTATCAGCCCACTGTACCAAGCTGTCAAGATCACTTTGGAGCTGAGTTATGAACTCTTCCTTGTCTACTCTAGAGAACACCTTAGTGTCATCTGCATACATTTGGCACAGAGAGTCCACAACGTCTGGAAGATCGTTAATAAATATTACAAACAAAACTGGGCCAAGGCAGCTTCCCTGCGGAACACCACTCGATACTGGTGCCCAGTCCGAAAAACTGCCGTTCACCCTAACACGCTGTCTTCTCCCAATCAGGAAATCTGAGATCCAAGCTAGCAAACATGAACTGATGCCATATGATCCAAGTTTCTTAATAAGGCGTTGATGTGGAACACTGTCAAATGCTTTGGCGAAATCAAGGTACACTGCATCGACAGGTATGCCACTGTCCAAATACCTAGTCCAAGAGTCGAGAGCAGCTAATAAATTAGTGGTACATGAGCGTTTTGATATAAAACCGTGTTGATACTCAGACAGCAACTTTTGTTCCATTAAGTATTTGACTACTTTGTCCCTAATCACGGATTCCATTATTTTGCAAATCACACACGTTAATGATACCGGACGATAGTTACTTGCTTTGCTCTTCTCACCCTTTTTAAAAAGTGGAGTTACATTTGCATCTTTCCAGATGCTGGGCAGCTTCCCTTCCCTAAGTGACTTGTTGAACAACTCTGCTAAGGGTTCTGCTAGCTGTTCTGCCAGTTCTTTTAGTACACATGGGTGTATCCCATCAGGGCCAGAGGATTTCGAGGAGCCTAAATTTTTAAGCTTATTCCACACATCTTTACAAGTGAATATAATGTCACTAAGAGAAGAGTCAACTTCAGATTTTTCACAATCAGGAATATCCCCCACTCTCTCGTTTGTGAATACACTACAGAAAAATGTATTGAGGAGGTTTGCCTTATCTTTGTCAGCTGACACAAGTTTACCGTCATTGTCCTTGAGGTCGGCTAGGCCTTCTTGCACTTTCATCTTACTCTTAGCATAGGAGAAGAATGCCTTTGGATTATTTTTCGCATCTTGCGCTATAGACTTTTCATAGTCTAGAACTGCTTTCCGGCACGCCGCTTTTGCTTGGTTCCTGGCTCTTGTGTAGGCTAGCCAGTCTCTCTGGTCTAGTGTTCCCAAGTATTTCTTGTATGTCTGTTTCTTATTACGTAACTTAGACATAGCCATCTCACTCCACCAGACAGGTGTCTTGCGTTTGCCTGCAGGCCCTGATCCACTTTTAGGAATACATTCCTCAGTTGCAGTTTCTACAGTCTTTTTGATGCAGTTCCATGTATCATTTGCATCCTTATCCTGAATTTTGGCAAGTAAATTGCTGTCATTCACACACTTTCTCAGTTGATCAAAGTCGGCTTTTTTGTAGTTATACCGTCTTTCTTTCTTTACTTCAATTTTTGTGCTACACACAAAGTTAAAAGCTAAAACATGATGATGACTTTTGCCAAGGGGAGCGTTATGAGTCAAATTTTTCACCATGCTCTCTTCAGATGATAAAACTAGGTCTATGAGTGTTGGTTTCTGATCCCCTCGAAAATGCGTTGGCGACTTAACATGTTGATAGAGGAAAGAGTCTCTATAGAACTCTAAGAATTCTAATGCTTTGTTGCCTGAGGCTGTCTCATTTACCCAATCAACATCTGGTTGATTGAAGTCACCGGTGATTAATACATATGCCCTATCCTTGGTAAGGTCCAGCATAGTCTGGTACAACTTATTCGTGTTCTCTGGGGAACTAGTTGGAGACCTATACGCACATCCAGCTAGTAATTTTTCACCATCCCTCACTTTCACTTCGATCCAAACACTCTCATTAGCTAACTTTTGGTCAGGTGTCAGGGTGATTTCTTGTGCACCTATCTCCTCTTTCACATAAATGATGATACCCCTGTGGCCGTTAATTTGGTTGTCAAAACAATTAGAAAATGAACAATAACCATCCATATCAACTTCAGCTTTCTGTACAGCCCACTTAAAATGTTTTGGTAAAACTTCTGATACAAAGAAAATATCTGGCTGCTCATGTAAAAGAAAATGAGACAACTCTAAACGCTTGTTTAACAAAGTATCTACATTTGTACACATGCATTTTAGCATTGATTTTGGACGTCCTATTCCATCCTGTCCTTGCCCAGGTTGAGGATAACCGCTGTTGGTGTATCCCTGAAGGCGTTTACTATTCTCATATGTCTTATGACCCATCTGGCCTTCTCCCCGTTTCTGTCTGATTCGGCTTGCTTCTGTTGTTTTAGCTTGACAAGAGCTCGCGATTCTTCTCTTTCTAAAGGGGTACGATCACGTCCAATACTAATTTGTTTAAACTCAGGCTTTGATCCAAGGTTCCTCGCTGCTTTTAGGATTTGTGATACTTGATCACTGTTAATTAATATGATCTTCATAGGTCTATTATCGTCATTCTTTTTCCCTAATCTGACAATCTTCCTGTACTCAACTCCTGCCTCAATCTCTAGACCCTGTCTACAAAGCTTCTGAAAATATTTGGCATCCGCCTCCTTGCGAGCTTCAGGATCATCACATTTGTAACGTTTATGCACCGAACATTTTTTGCAAAGTCAAAGTCAAAGAGACAAAGTTATATAAAAATATAACCGACATTTATTTTTATTAATTTTAAAGTTTTCGGTGCATCTGGCTAGCTTATTCAAATTCTTAAATACCTTACACCCCTTACACATCCTATCAACATTCGTTTGACAAGTGTCAAGTGTATATATACACTCCAAGCTGGTTTATTGGGACACCACATCCTATCAACATTCGTTTGACAAGTGTCAAGTGTAGAATATTTACACTCCAAGCTGGTTTATTGGGACACCTCGATCCCGACAAACCGTCCCAAAAATTAAGCGACGGACAATTGGGCAATTTTTCAGATTTATCATCGTCCCCTTAGTAATCAGGGAGACTTGTTTGACATATAATTTGGGTTACTTGTGGTTTAATCTACACGAAATAACAATCAAACCCAATTCACAAACAAAATCTATCCTCTCTGCCGGTTTTTCTCTTGACAACCCATTTTCTCTTGTTTGTTCAACTATCGTTTTCACACCCTCTCGCATAGAGTCCCACAATTTCGTGCACATCAATCAACAACAATCACAAGCTCCCCTGATCGAAAGATCACATTGTCTAAGTCTAGTACAAATCATCCATTTCGTCATCCGGTAAGCAATCGTAGTCTTCGAACCAAACCAGTGGCATGTGCGTCCTTCTCCCCACCCGTCTAAATCAGCCAACTTCTCCAATTTCATCTTCTGGCTCTACTTACATGGATTCACTTCTTCATCTACTCCAAGTTGCCCGAGACCAGTGCTCTCTACTCTTTCCTCAACACCATCTTCCTCCAATCTCTGAATTTCACCTTCTCTTTCCTTACCACCACCTTCCCCCAATCTCTGAATGTCAAACGCCCATTGTGGCCTGGTGATGTTATCCACATTGTCTTCGCTTTCTGCTTCAACGACACTCTGTATATCCAACTTGTGTCATGGTATACCATCAACATCAACATTGTTAATCAAATTCACTGCAGTCACAGTACCCTTTTCCCACTTTGACGTGCATCTGGCATGAGACAGTTTCACCCAAACTCTCTCACCAACCTTCCACCTACCCTTTCATTGTCATTACCAGGAGTTTCATTCCCAGTGGTCTGGTGATCTCTCCACTTCTACTTATAGATCGCCCAAAACCTTATGTTTGTACAAAAGAATCAAGATTAAGGATTTTACAATGGAAGATTATGCACAATATTTACCCTACCAATATATTGCTTCATAAAATGAAAGTTGCAAGTTCAAATAAATGTCAATATTGTGATGAAATAGACTATTCGGAGCATTTCTTTTTTTATTGTAAAGCAGTAAAATTTGTATGGAGGGAGATAGAAAGCATAATTAACAGTAAGATAGGGAAACAAATACATATAGATTTGCAAAAAGTAATGGTGGGATTGATTGATTATCCCGGAATCAATGAATCGGATCGTATGTGGATAAATCATTTGATTCTCGTTGGAAAAATGGTTATCTCTAAAATCAAATATGGCCCAAAAAAATATCCATTAGCGATATTAAGAACCGATATGAGGATCAGAAAATTGATATAAAATAAAATAAAATAAAATATTATTGTTATTATTACTGTTTTTGTAGTTGTTATTATCGTAGTTGTGGTTATGATGGTTGTTATTATTATTAGATATTATGGTTCCTGTTTTTGCTAATGTGGCTGTTATAATAATTTTTAGTAGTTTTATCACTAAGTTTATATGCTCTATCATTATTATTATTTCTATTGTTGTTGTTGTTGTTGTTATTATTATTATTGTTGTTGGTGTTTTTATTATTGTTGTTGTTGGTGTTGTTGTTGTTAGTGTTATTGTTATTATTGTTGCTATTATTGTTATTATTATTACTATAATTAATTACTTGGACCTGTGTTTCTGAAGATGGGTATATTGATTATACAATTTGTATACCCATAGTTATGAAAAAACTATCAGTTACATTAAAGCAATAAACCAATCTTATCTTATTTAAAAAAAAAAAACAAAAAAAAAAACACAAAAATTTTTTTAAAATTACAAACCTGTGATGAAGATGGAGACGTTATATCCGATATTACAATGTCGTTCAATTTGTTGGCATCCGCTTTTATAATATCTAATAATTAGAAAAGAAAAAAAAATAAAGACATCACAAATACATGTGAATGCACAACAAGATACACTTATCTATATGCACAATCGACAGGCGGAATCAACGACCTTTGATTTATTTATTTATTTTTTTTTTTTTTAATTGTTATTATTATTATTATTATTATTATTATTATTATTATTATTATTATTATTATTATTATTATTATTATTATTATTATTATTATTATTATTATTATTATTATTATTATTATTATTATTATTATTATTATTATTATTATTATTATTATTATTATTATTATTATTATCATTATTATTATTATTATCATTATTATTATTATTATTAATTATTTTTATTATTATTATTATTAATATCATCATCATGACTATTTTAGAACCAACACGTCCATAATCCCCGCTATCACAATATTTTCAGCCCGTGCCACGATCGCATTTCCTATTTATATATGACTTATTTATTTTAGGAAGTGTACAGGGCTCGCATCGAACTCAACTTGACCTTGAAAATAGGTCCCGAGTTTGCTCACCAATTGGCAATCCTATATATATATTTTTAGCCTCTGTCGCCCGCCTTTAAGTGTACACTCCATACACGTACGGTTACTAAATATACACCATGTAAAAATGTGTGTATGCACATAGGTGCATGTATGTGATATGTATGGATGTATATGTATATTTATGTATATATGTGCATCTTCGGGCCACGTTCCAAGTGCCCCATATGTCAAAATGCATTGCATTTGACTGTACGATTAATATCATAATTCAGAGGCGGCGATGCTTTTCTTGTCTCACTTTCTTACTTTTGCTCCTTCTTTGAGTGTACTAGGGTCATATATCTTTTGCATTATTATTCTTTTTTATATTTACCCAATATGCGATTGTGGCATTGTGAAACATTTGTGGTGATGGGTCTTATATATTTTTATTATCATTATTATTATTATAATTATTATTATTATTATTATTATTATTATTATTATTATTATTATTATTATTATTATTATTATTATTATTATTATTATTATTATTATTATTATTATTATTATCATTATTATTAATATTATTATTATTATTATAATTATTATTATTATTATTATTATTATTATTATTATTATTATTATTATTATTATTATTATTATTATTATTATTATTATTATTATATTATTAAAATCGTTATCATCTTCATCATTATTATTAGTGCTATTATTATTATTATTATTATTATTATTATTATTATTATTATTATTATTATTATTATTATTATTTCTTTTATTATTACTATTATTACTATTATTACTACTACTATTATTATTATTATTATTATTATTATTATTATTATTATTATTATTATTATTATTATTATTATTATTATTATTATATTATTATTATCTTTATTATGATCGATATCAAATAATTTTTTTTTCTTTTTTTTCTAAGGTCAATATACCTATACCTGTTTATTGTCGTATTTAAAAGACGGAGATAATTCTAAATTGGCAAAGCAACGACAAACTTTGGGTGTCTCCCATTCCTGAGGTTAAAAAAAAAAAGAAAAAAAAAAGATCGCCCAAAACAGCACAGTCTCCCCATCTATGCCATGCCTGGATGTAGAATTATACCAATAAATGAATAAAAAGCCTCCACAGGTAAAATGTTTGCCCTTTCTGCCAACATCTTAATTGTTTGACGATGTCTTTCTACAATCCCATTACCACTTGGTCGGTAGGCAGCCCTGAATGCCCGACATAGCTTCTGCAGCTGTGTGGTCTTGTGGTATGACACTTGCCTTCAGATCAGAAGGCCCATGGATCGGGTCCCATTCTGAATGGCACAAAGTTGAGTCCTTGGATAAGATTCTTAATTAAACATTCTCTCACTGAACTCAGGTGTAAAATGAGAACCTGGCTATTAACAGCGTTCTCTCTGTTCAAAAAAAATTGTGATTTTACGTGTTGTTGTTGGCTAGTAACCTCTTATAAAGTGCTTTGAGCACATTATGTAGATATTGCGCTACATAAAGGTTCATGTTTTTTTGTTTTGTTTTGTTTTTTCTCTCTAAAATAGATTATGTGAAACCCAATTCATACCTGTCATTTAAGACCCAACCTCAGAACTAGAAAAGGAAGACAAACAGACATAATCTTGATAGATTTTTCAAAATCTGTTTGTAAGCTACTCCATTGGTGATTACACAAAGCGGCCGACATTGGTCAAAAGCACAGAAATGGATCAAATCATTTTTGAGTGGGTGAATTCAAGAGGTTTTATTGCTGGGGAAAAAGTCAGTCATGTATCACGTCATATTTGAGTACCCCAGGGAGCAGTTTTAGGACCCATCCTTTTTCTATTTATATCAATTAATTACCCGACAGACTACAATCAATGAATATATTCTTATTTGGTGACTACATGCATTTATACAAGCATTTCAATATCTAAACCTAAATAGACAGTAATTCCTTCAATAATGACTTACTCCATCTGTAAAAATGAGAGGAAAACAGTAAATTGAGTTTAATATATCAAAATGTCATGTCGTATAAATAACAAACAAAAGGAAACCATTAACAACTATCAAGGGTATGATATAACGGACCCTTTAAAAATTTAAAATACCAAAATACCTAAGAATTGAAATATTAAATAATCTAAAATGGAATTCAAACATTAACCAGATACAGTGCAGTTGGCAAGAAATCCGTTCCCCCATTCATTTTTGGGTATGTCTGGGTGTATGACACTCTTTTTTTTTTTCTTGTAGTTTTAATTTGTGTGAAATCGCAGTTGTGAACCCCTGAAAATCCCTGTCTCAAGTGAATTAACCATGATGCCTTCAATCAAAATCTATAATGCCAATATGCAGCAGCAGAGAAATATTGCATCATTTAAAAGAATAATTTATTTATTTACATGAGATTAGAGAGGCAGTGTATGTTCTGTTTTCATTCTGTTCACAAAAATGGATATTAACCACAAGCCAACAAAGAAGAAGAAGAAGATGATGAGGTAATAAAGTTCTAGCACAATAAAAAAATTGGGACAATCTATATTATTTTCCCAAGTATCTATATTGACCATGCTGCAAATTGAGTTCAAAGTGAACCCATGGGTGCCAGTTTGGGTGGCAGGTTATTAGTCGGTACCCACTATAATATATTGTTGTAAAGCAATAGAAAAACAATCTAAGGTTGTGTTTCTGATGTGTTTTATTCTGATTTGTATTCCACTGACTGATCTTCAAACATATGTAGGTTACTGACTTTCAAAAAAGAAGATGTAGAGCTTTGCCTGATTTAATTTTATTTTTTTGGTTAAGTGCACATGTAACATTATTTTTCTTCTTATTTCCATCTGTAGAAAGCAGCATGGATTTAAATTAGAGGAGCAAGATCTGACAAAGTAAATCTGTGTTTGTATAAGTGTGTTTTTGTATGGGTTGTGAGTCGGAGGGTAAAACACAAAGTTTCCTTGTTTTATGAGTTAAAATCCGAAAAATTATAACTTAGTTTAGTTAATAAAAGATTTTTCTATTAAGTAGAAACATTTAGGGGAATTGTGGTCAGAAAAGGAATTTATTCTTTGTCATCAAAGAAAAAGTTACTCCATGTATTCATTGGAACATCCGAATAATGAGATCGGATCTTTGATTCCGTTGGTGCAATATAATATCTACATTACACAGTTTCAAAATACACATCACAGACTGTAATATTAAAAGCTAACACAGTGCGACCCGGACATACAAAACTTAGATCCTATTTACATTTGGATCCAACAAAAACACAAATACAATGTAAACTTGAAAAGGTCCAAATGATTAGAAATATTACTTAATTAACATTACTGATATACTTGAACATAAGAAAAGCTCGGGTTCAGTGAAATCAAACCTTCAGACTCAGTGACTTCATTGACCTTGGTTGCACTTCACATACTATTTTAAGTTAAATAGTTATTCAAAAGAAGTAAAAGAAAAGATGCTAACAAAAATATGAATACAGATAAGCATGCCTTTAAAAAAACATACATAGACAAGCAGATTAATTTCGTGAAAATATGGTATCGGTTAATTGAATAATTTGTAAATTGAGATTTTAAAAATTAAAGAAGAGCACAAACACACAATTGAAAATGTGATTTTAATTTGAATTAACTTTTTTTAAAATATTTTTTTCCTCCCAGTTGTGGTGGCCATGTACTTATCTTGATCTGGCTCAAGAAACGTGTTGTTTTTGCAAGCTCCAAAGAGGATCCATACACATTGTTCAGACCAAGGTTGGCTCATAGAAGTCTGAATCTATTGAAAAGCTGAGGGCAGGTGGTGTGTTCTTTACTGATCATGCAACGGGCATCTTGATCAACATCTTGATTTGCACTTGTGTGATAAAACCAAAACTACATGAAATGGTATTTTACAACCCTCTAGGGAGATGTTGCTTCGTGACTGAATATTTTGCTTAATTGTTATTGAGCATGTCGGCAATTTATAATCTTCTGGTGAACTAAACAATCTGAAAATAATTATTGGAATACATAATTTAAATAACATATTGTCATGGTATGGTATAGAATCAAAACTGGCCTAGTCATGGTTATGCGGTGTAAAAACTCTTATAAATCATTATAACGTAGTAAAGGGAAAAAAATGGGACACCTGTCGGTGAAGTGGAAATGCGCTTTTCTAGACTGATGAAATTTCTCATTCTCATTTACAGTGCCATAAACAAAATGGTAAATTTGTGTCCAAGGACAGCTGTAGAGTGATAAAAGAATGATACGCTTGACAGACTTGGAAGATGGAAGGCATTTGGAGGGAGACTCTGAAAATCTCCCCGTTCCTCCTGAAAACTTTGACATGGCAAAATTTTATAGAGGACGCCTGTTTTTTAGAGAGCATATTTTTAGTTGCAGTATAGGAATGTTTTTCTCCCTTGTCATTGGTTTATGCTTCCCTAACCTTCTGAAGACTCTTGTTTTTACTGAAAATTCAAGTACACCAAAGAAAGCGTTTAAAAGATACATCCACACCTTTCGTCATGTCGCATTGTGGCACTATGGAGATGTTTGGCAAAAAGGATCTGAAGCCAATAAATCCATCCTCGTTGTCAGAAATATGCATAGACAAGTTTCCCAAAAGATGAATCAATGTGAAATGGACCAGTACAGTCATTTATTTCTAAGTCAGTATGATATGGGAGTTGTACAAAGCGGTTTTATGGGTTTTATAGTTATGTATTCATATCAAATTGGAATCAAATGCTCAGTTTTGGATGTGGATGATTATGTGTATTTTTGGTATGGCATTGGTCATATTCTTGGAATAGAAAAGAAATATAACATATGTGCTAATGGTACACCCCAAGCATACTCGTTTTGTAAAGATATAGAGGACATTCTCTTTGAGAACTTGAAAAAACCTCCTCCAGAATTTGAAACAATGACCATGGCTGTAATCAACGCCTTCAGGGCATCTCCGAGTTTTACTCTACTCACTTTACCAGTAATAAAAAGCTTATCGTTTGAGGCAATGTCTAGAACCCATGCGTCATTGACATTTGCTGACAATGTGCGTTTTTATATATGGAAAGTTATTTTTTATTTTAATAGACATTTAAATTTTTTTAGGAATATTCTTCGTTGGGGTATAGAGAAAGCATTTAATTTAGCTTTTACACCTATTGATGAGAATCATAGATGACATAATATTATTTTCTTTTTATAGAGATGACTCTTACTTTGGCTGTCTAATTGCAGTCCATATTCTTGTAATTTGGGCGGTCTAATGGAATACTCTTGTACTTTTGGCTGTCAAATAGTATTCTAATGGCAGTACAAGTACATGGAATTGCTTTATCCCTTAAGTTACAATATACTGCAGCAACACATCCTACTATGATTCAATGCCATTCATTTATTGTAGTCTGCGTAACATAATTACAGGATTTATAATTGAGCACAAATTATGGGCTTGTTTATTGTTGTTTTAGTGGATTATATTTTCTTCTTTTATCTTGAGATTGTTAAAAATATTATACTGGTCACCACAAGAGTACAAATCGCCAAAATGTTGGTGCCTTTTAACTGTTATGCCTGTTTTATGGCTGCAGATGGGAAAAATATCGATAAAGCTTTATACATCATTACTAAATATCTCACCCTTCCAACTAGTCAATCAATCCCCTAAAACTGGGTGGGGTTCATGACCTCCCCTAGTGGGCAGGGAGGTGCATACTGTGTCTTCTATCCCCTTATATCTGTTCCAATATGCTTTCTGTCTTTGTCTTGGAATGAGATTACTTGGTTTTGTCCTGGCCCTGGCCGGAGTCCCGACTGGGAGGGAAACAGTCAAATGCATAGTTATTGTTTTGAGAGATGATATTTTTTTCCTTGTAAATCATCTCTCTGTTATGTATTATTATATTTGTTATTTTGAATTTATAATGTAAGCATTTGAGTGTGTTCCTCTTAGTGGGGGCCGAGCTTGTGTCCAGATGAGACTTATTGGTGATCTCAAACTAAGTACTCCTGACCTCCCATAGTGGGCAGGGAGGTGCATGCTCTGTCTTCTATCCCCCCATACCCGTTTCCCAATTGTTTCCTGTCATTGTCTTGGTATGAGATTACTTAGTTTTGTCCTGATCCTTGCCGGAGCTCCTTGGCTGGGAGGGAAACAGTCGAATGTATAGTTATAGTTTTGGGAGATGATATTTTTTTTCCTTGTAAATCATCTCTCTGTTATGCATTGTATTATGTTTAGTTAACATATATTATATTATATAATTGGTAAACATTTGAGTGTATTCCTCTTAGTTGGGACCTGTACTCGTGTCTGGATGAGACTTTTAGGTGATCTCAAACTAAGTACATTGGTGGTATGCTCTTGGAATCTACATCTGATCCCTATTTGTTCCCAGTTCCCCTATGTCTTACTTTTTCTTGGGTGCTTTAATTGTAATTCTATAACTCTTTACTATCCCATTTTCTTCCTTTTTACTGGCGCTGATATAACCTAAATGTGTTGCAAGCGCCGTAAAACCCTTAAAAACAAAAACAACAATCAAACTAAGTACATTGATGGTGTGCTCTTGGAATCTACATCTGATCCCTATTTGTTCCCAGTTCCCCTTTGTCTTACTTTATCTTGGATGCTTTAATTGTAATTCTAGAACTTTTTACTATCCCATTTTCTTCTTTTTTACTGGCACTGATATAACCTAAATGTGTTGCAAGCGTGGTAAAACCCTTAAAAACAAACAAACAATCCCCTAAAATGTGTAAAGAGATGTTACTAAAGGGTCATCATTGGCTTGATCATAATTTATTGGTACATATTTTCTAAAGGCCAGGAGGAGATGTGGGATTACATGAATTCTTATATTCAAATCAAGTCTTTTTGACAAAAATTTGATCGAGGAATAAATAACATAAATATGTTTTATGAGAGGTTTTGATGTTTTGTTTTGTTTTGAGATTGTTAAAAATATTTCATTGATCTCCACAATGGTACAAATTGCCAGAATGTTGATGCCCTTTTACCTGTTATGCCCATTTTATGACTGCGGATGGGAAAAATATCGTCAAAGCTTTATACATCATTACTAAATATCTCACCCTTCCAACTAGTCAATCAATCCCCTAAAATGTGTACAGAGATGTTGCAAGAGGGGCATCATTGGCTTGATCATTATTTATTGGTACATATTTTCTAAAGGCCAGGAGGAGACGTGGAATGACATGAATTTTTATATTGAAATCATGTCTTATTGACTCAAATTTGATGGAGGAATAAATAACATAAATCCCCTAAAATGTGTAAATAGTTGTTACAAAATGGTCATTATTGGCTTGAGCATTATTTATTGGTACCTATTTTCAGGAGGAGACGTGGTATTACATGAATTCTTATATTCAAATCATGTCTTTTTCACAAAAAATTGATCGAGTAATCAATAACATTGATCCGTTTTATGAGAGGTTTTAGCTAAAGAAAATTGATAAATTTTAATGAATGTAATTTTTTTAAGAGGTTGTTTTAATGAAGCCAAGAAACGTGTATGAAGGACTTCTATAAAGAATACAAAGGTCAGACTCAATGTGCAATATGAATTTATAAGGCTTTTAATTTTTACGCATATTGCCAATGTGCCTGTTCTGCATGTATGTCTGTTTTGCTTGCTTACATAGGTAGAAACTGCTTTACAACCATAAGACCACAATAATTTGTTTATCAGGCTTGTAAGTACTTGGTTTTTTTTTATGCCAGGTACTCTTACTCGTCTGAACGAACCAAAAACAAAACAGTGTTGTAGTGGTCAATATTTTGCTTTGGTTTGAGAGTATTTCAATGCCATCAACAAGATGATATTTTTAATTCAGAAAAGTGAGTGGAGCAGGCACTTATGTTGGTAACAACAAGATATGAAGTGAATAGAAAAGTGCCAGAAGACAATAGAGAATGAAAATTTTTCGCGGCGGTGGTGGGGTTTGAACCTGCGACCTTATTGGTACGACAACTCCGCCTGGCAGGTGAGAGCGTGGCTCTACCGTGTGAGCTATCGACGAACACAAAAATATTCGTTTCAAACTCAAAGTCATTACTAGATCCCTCTCTCACCCACTTCTTGAGACCGCCGATTCGTTCGTACACCACCATCGCGAATAATTTTGACCAGCAGTTAAGCTTAATAGCCAATATTCTCAACACAAACATATAACATAGAAACGATTGAGACATTGAGTATGCTCCGGTGTATGGGGTGAATTTTTAATTCAGAAAAGTGAGTGGAGCAGGCACTTATGTTGGTAACAACAAGATATGAAGTGAGTAGAAAAGTGCCAGAAGACAATAGAGAATGAAAATTTTTCGCGGCGGCGGTGGTGTACGAACGAATCGGCGGTCTCAAGAAGTGGGTGAGAGAGGGATCTAGTAATGACTTTGAGTTTGAAACGAATATTTTTGTGTTCGTCGATAGCTCACACGGTAGAGCCACGCTCTCACCTGCCAGGCGGAGTTGTCGTACCAATAAGGTCGCAGGTTCAAACCCCACCACCGCCGCGAAAAATTTTCATTCTCTATTGTCTTCTGGCACTTTTCTATTCACTTCATATCTTGTTGTTACCAACATAAGTGCCTGCTCCACTCACTTTTCTGAATTAAAAATTCACCCCATACACCGGAGCATACTCAATGTCTCAATCGTTTCTATGTTATATGTTTGTGTTGAGAATATTGGCTATTAAGCTTAACTGCTGGTCAAAATTATTCGCGATGGTGGTGTACGAACGAATCGGCGGTCTCAAGAAGTGGGTGAGAGAGGGATCTAGTAATGACTTTGAGTTTGAAACGAATATTTTTGTGTTCGTCGATAGCTCACACGGTAGAGCCACGCTCTCACCTGCCAGGCGGAGTTGTCGTACCAATAAGGTCGCAGTTCAAACCCCACCACCGCCGCGAAAAAAAATTTTTTTATTCTCTATTGTCTTCTGGCACTTTTCTATTCACTTCATATCTTGTTGTTACCAACAAGATGATAACAATTTGGTTTGTCAGACTTGTAAATAAATTAATTCACTTCGATTGTATGCATAAATGGATTGATATTTATCACGGTTTTTATTATTTATAGTATAGGGAAAGAAAAGAGCTGTTATGACCCTACTAGAAACTTTACATTGTTGTTTTGTTTTTTTCATGCAATAATTAAAGAAGTGAGATTATCTGGATTTTTTTTTCTTTTTAATTTTCTATTAATTGTTTTACAAAGTATGTCCCAACACAAGAATTGAAAATAATATTCTAGTGGTGAGATGCTTTGGTATGAGTTAGCCTATGAATAAGACTAGCCAACCAATTGCTTTTGCAGTTCATTATTGTTTTGGGTATTTTCAAATGGGGATGATGAATAGAGAGATGCAATTTATAGTAATTTTAGTATCGATGACATTTTCCAAGATATAAAATACTGTAATGTATTCCGTTAGCTTCAAATTAAATGCCAACAACTCCAAGTCTCGATATTATTTCTCCACCGTGTATTTGATGAAATAATTCGCTGGTTGCGGTTTATATTAGGAGTGATTTTGTTTATCTAATCTTTTTAAGTATACACTTATGGAATTTAAACACTGAATAAAAATAAGCCTGTTTTGAAAATGGGGGGAAGTGGGGTGTCTCTTGTGAATTATCTTCAACTTCAATGAGTCTACTTATTATGCAAGTTTTGTAAAAATTTTCATTTTTGCCAAATTATCTGGATATTTTCTCACGATATTGATATGACTGAGGTTTTACCGTGCGTGACAGATTTTAAGCAGATCAAGTTTTATCACTGAAAGAATATCCAAATAATCGGAAATGGTGGGATTTTGTTTTTTTAAAATGTAAAATATATTTTTTCTTGAACATTTTTCGAAAGATCAAACTTTAATTCTATATTCATTTTTTAATATAAGCAAAGTGCTCAACTATTTTTAACAACTGATTAAAACCGAATAACTGTTTAATTTATTTATGAAATTTGTTAATTTCATTTGCATCTGTTACCAAAGAACATTAATTTTGATAAACGATGTTTCATAATACCTAATAATTAGTGCCGGTCTTTTAGCTGTGAACCGAGGATCAGTCCGATAGTGGAAGACCGGCGGCGGTCCTCACTTCTTATCACCTTTCAACGGTCTCGCGCCATACTACCTCCCCAGCGATTCGTTGGCTCGGTTGCCTATCTTCCACCAATCACCACCCATCCCACTTAATTAATCACACCCACCCCCCTTTGCCATACACTAAACGACACAGACGACCATAGAGGCAGACGACCACCTCCCTCCACTCCGCAAACCGCCCTTTCGTGTGTGAGATGGGGGGAACAGGAGGCATACGCCTTGGACGATTCCATTATAGAGCAGTAAAGTTAGGTGCCCCAAACGTAAACAATAACAAGTTGCTAGTGATTTCCGTTAGGGACCGGAATAATTTACGCACAATATAGGTCTCCCAATTTTGTAGTTTGAGTTGTAGGCAATACACTTTCAGTATTGAAAATATGTTTACATAAAATCTAACAGTTGCAGAAATAATAATATAAGGCTAAATTATTATGAAAATCAGGCTCCGAATAATTCTCGTTTTGTTCACACCAGCGCAATAATTTGCTCTGGTCTAAAAATAGATAGACTGTAACTTTTGATAAATTTTAGAAAATTTTACCTTTTGTTCCATAAAATATCCATATCTAGACATTATTTGATGCATGATCGAGTATTTATGAATATGTGTTTCTTTTGCCACCTAACAGCCAAATTTTAAAGGTTATTTTTTTCTATTATTTACATTGGAACGTGAGCTGTCAAGACAGGAACATGTGGTTTGCCACGTGCTTCTCGACTTTTGTTTACGTTTGGGGCACCTAACTTTACTGCTCTATACGGGGTAAATTTCAAAATTTACTACACCATAATGATCGCAATGACAATGATCTATGATGAAGGCATGACCCCTCTTCTCTAATGGGTTATTGTTTGAAATGCATGTGACTACTAAAGATGTTTGTGTTTGTGTGTGTGTGTGTGTGTGTGTGTGTGTGTCGAACCTAGCAAGTAGCAAGTCCGATTTTTTGTTTTCTTTTGTCCATCTCTTGTCACCACTCCTTTCTATCGCATTGTTGTCATTTAAAATAATACAATAATATTAAAATTTCGTTTGGTGTTTTAACTAATCAAATAATATGAGTTTCATTAGTTTCTTCCTTCCAAAAAACCCAGTTATAACGTCTGTATTTTAAAAAAGTCCAATAGAATATTTGGGGACCCCGATAGCTCAGTTGATAGAGCACTCTCTTTGTACGCAAAGGGCCAGAGATCGATCCCGGGTGCAGTCGAGTTTTTTCTGAGTCCCTGTCTACTCAGCAGTGAATGGGTAGCTGGGTTTGTTAGATCTGGCGAAAAGTCACCATGGACACCACTTATTACTTATTAACTTATTACCGCATCCACCCCCTCTTATTATAACTTCACGTCTCTCTCTTACTCTTCAATGCTCGCTGCCCTCTAATGTGTGTGTGTGTGGGAGGAGGGGGGGGGGGGTAGGAGTTGCGTGTGTGTATCAACGCCACGAACAACTCGATCAACGCCTTGGGCGATGCCATTATCTCCGTTAATGGGGATAAATTTCAAATTTTATTAAATTATCGAAGTAACAATGAAGTACGGTGAGCAAATAAAGAAGGCATCACCCCTCTTCTCTAATTAGGTTACAATTTGAAATGAGTGTGACTACTCCGTGTGTTTTACTCCTGTAGACCACGGTTTTCATCGTGTAGCGGTCTTTAACGGTTCAAGAATGAACGATCCCACGGTCTCAAAGGTCAAAACGCTTCGAACTTCCGACAGTCTCTCAGGAATGTTCAATGTCGAAAAGGACCGGTCCTTGCGGTTTTCATTTCCCAGGGACCGTAGGACCGTGGTCCTTAAGCTTGCCAAGGACCGCCCCGCACTACTAATAATAATAAAGAACGATGTTGTTACCCATCAAATTCATTGTAAGATGTTTCTTTGTTGTTTTATAATTAATGCCCGTATAATAATATTTGTAATACCTAATGAAAAACAAAGGTGTGGACCTTCAAGTTCAAATTCTATTCGGATTACTCCTTACTTTGACCTCTACAAGACATGCTTCAGTGGAATATGTATAGTGCATTGTTATGAGCATTACATGAGCCCTCAATTTGAATATCGTCATCATAGAAATGTTACTAGACCCTTCCAAATGACGGTCTGTCAAGTGCGATCTTAACTAATTGTGGCAAACTCTTCTTTTGCCAAACACATATTGAGTTTTTGTAAGCAAGATGTTGTGGCAAAAGGCTGCCAACATGTTCAGCAAGGTTAAAAGTTCCATTTTAAAACCATACACTTCCACAAGAAGATTCTTGAGAACGCTAAGAAATAAACTCTCCATATTGTGGTTCTTTTAGTATGCAGCCTGAAAATTCTCTCTGAGCCTGTTATACTTTAGATAAATAAATTTTTAAAAATAAAATCGAATTCGAATCAAATTGCATGGGTTATGGAAGTTTAAATTAAAATGAAAAATATCTGTGGACAAATCAAATAGATAAGATGTTGAAAAAAATGATGGACTAGAAAGGATCACAACGCTTAAAAGTAAAAGAGCCATGATAGCTTTTTAAAGATAAACAAGACTAAACATAACATAAGCAATGGCGAAGGTGGTTTAATGTTGAATTGTGCTATAATATAGAAATGATATTGGTGTCACATGATATAAATGAAATTGCAGAACATAAAATTAACATCATACACAGTAACGAAAATATCGCCTGAGCGGTTACCCCTAACTTGGTTCAAGTAATGACCCGAGGTTGACCCGGGGTCACGCCTGCCAAATTACGGGGAATCCCCTAGTGAGTTCAGTTACGGTGATACCAGTCGATTTATGTTCACTTTCATCTCTTTCTTATCGCTTCACAGTGAGCTTAAACACAAATTTCTTTACTCTGTAATATTTATCAAGATTTCCTGTTTCCATTCATATGTATTTTATGCCAGTGCTGTATATAATGATCGTCATATTTAAATCCTAAATAGACCGTTTTTCTGTAATTTAAAATGCATTAATTTTTCCAATAAAAAATTGAATTCTTCAAACAGAAACAGAACAAATCTATTCGTTCACTAATAGAATCAATTATAATTGAACTGTAAGTTGCTAAAATTCCATCTGTGCGTCAACAAAATTGAATTTATTATGATTTTTAAAAATTTCATTTAGTCATGGAGCACACTCAAGAAATTCATGATAAACATTTGAATGAAATGTGTAGGCTTTGTAGAAAAGTCAAGAAACACAGAAGAAAAGAAAACGAATCTCGAAACATAATTGTCTCAGGATTTAAAACCAGATATTAATCTTTAAAACCAGATAATTATCTCATCTTTAATGTGGACATTGACAAAGACAATGCTAAAAAGTCATCAAAACTATGCGCTACAAGTGTCATGACAGACTACGTAATGTTGAAATTTTGAGCTTTTTTATTTAGCGCAATTTTCACTAGACGTTCTTAAAACGCTTTAAATAGGGTCCCTGACCAACGGCAACGCGTAACATGTAGAACTGGACATGATGCTTGCTAGGCGATATTACATTTTTCTTTCCGACAGAGACAACGTATTAAAAACAAAGATGAGGGAAAGCACTGACAACAGCAACTATTCATGCACAGTCACCACATCTTGTCGAAATAAAATCAAAATAAATCAGTGATTGCAATGTTTCCTCAACCTTCTTGAAAAACCCAAAAATAATAAAGAACAGCAACAGGGCGACATTAGAAGCCCCGCTATGTAAAAGTATGGAAACAGCACAAAATATGTCACGTGTAAATCACGAGGCTATGGAGGCAACAGAGTGACTTTTACAGTTATAGACCAATGTCTTTGTCCTTCATTAATGAAATGAAAATCTCTCTCTCTCTCTCTCTCTCTCTCTCTCTCTCTCTCTCTCTCTCTCTCTCTCTCTTCTCTCTCTCTCTCTCCTCTCTCTCTCTCTCATCATCATCATCCACCATTCAACACCATTCCTTATTTATCGATCCATCCATATATTCATCCATACCCTCATCTGTCCTCTTCATCAGACGATCAGTCCATCCATCGGATCAGACCATCTCTCTCTCTCTCTCTCTCTCTCTCTCTCTCTCTCTCTCTCTCTCTCTCTCTCTCTCTCTATCTATCTATCTATCCATCCCTTTCTCTCTCTCTCCCACACACACACACACACATACACATACAATCACAGATATATATATATAGATATATATATATATATATATATATATATATATATATATATATATATATATATATATATATATATATATTTCTTTATGACATGGTTACTATTTATCCTTTGTCCTTTCGTTAAGTCGTGTTTGTATCAAGAATGCTTAAAATGATCACCCTTAATTAATCATATATTGATCATTGCAGCAAAATAATTACAAACTATACAAGGTTTCTTTTTTACCCGCAAAGTACTGAAACAATATTTTAACCTGGGAAGTAAATTTAAATTTCAAATATATACAACTGAAATATGAAACGACTCGGACTTTATTCTAGTGTTCTTAGTTGACCACGTTTGTAACTAGTGGAACGGAAAACTGGCATAATCGTGTTCATATGATATTATGCTAAACTCGTGTGACCATCTGTTGAATATAATTTGTGCGATGAAGACTCAATGACCGGAATTCATAACCCTCTGAACCAGCTGTGATCAAAGCGAAACAAATCGGACAGCTGCACTGAGATGTTATCGCATATCATCAAAGAACTAAGAGTGACGCACAAATTGTGAGGGAATGAATGAAAGGTTACTTTATTATTCCATCGGTTAGAGCAAGTTTTGAGAGTGTCTATCGGTTTGTTTGCTTATAATAGTGCAATCAATAAATTAAATTTAACAAACTATAATCAAAATTGTGCTGATATCTTAATGCAATATATCTCAAATACAGTAACTCTAATGATAGAGTGTTTGGTATCAAAATACAGATCAAAGTTTTCTCAATGTGTTGCCAATTTGTTTAAATTGGTAAAATTGACTGTGGTTGTGCAAAAGCGATTGTAATTTAACCAGATGTCAATAACAAATCTGTTAAGTATCACGGGAGATAACCCGTTGCACTGGTCGGGAATTTGATGGAGTGAATGACCTCTTGACCGCGGCGCAGGTAGAGAACTAAAAGCTCGCCTATTCAACACTGTGCGTAGAGCTACACCCATTTTATTATTACTCCAATAAATCAATCAATACCGAGAAGACATTAGTCAAATCTTATACAAAGTAGGTATACACCGGAGCATACTCAATGTCTCAATCGTTTCTATGTTATATGTTTGTGATGAGAATATTGGCTATTAAGCTTAACTGCTGGTCAAAATTACTTCGCGATGGTGGCGAACGAATCGGCGATCTCAAGAAGTGGGTGAGAGAGGGATCTAGAAATGACTTTGGGTTTGAAACGACTATTTTTGTGTTCGTGGATAGCTCACACGGTAGAGCCACGCTCTCACCTGCCAGGCGGAGTTGTCGTACCAATAAGGTCGCAGGTTCAAACCCCACCACCGCCGCGAAAAAAAAATTTTTTATTCTCTATTGTCTTCTGGCACTTTTCTACTCACTTCATATCTTGTTGTTACCAACATAAGTGCCTGCTCCACTCACTTTTCTGAATTAAAAATTCACCCCATACACCGGAGCATACTCAATGTCTCAATCGTTTCTATGTTATATGTTTGTGATGAGAATATTGGCTATTAAGCTTAACTGCTGGTCAAAATTACTTCGCGATGGTGGCGAACGAATCGGCGATCTCAAGAAGTGGGTGAGAGAGGGATCTAGAAATGACTTTGGGTTTGAAACGAATATTTTTGTGTTCGTGGATAGCTCACACGGTAGAGCCACGCTCTCACCTGCCAGGCGGAGTTGTCGTACCAATAAGGTCGCAGGTTCAAACCCCACCACCGCCGCGAAAAAATTTTTATTCTCTATTGTCTTCTGGCACTTTTCTACTCACTTCATATCTTGTTGTTACCAACATAAGTGCCTGCTCCACTCACTTTTCTGAATTAAAAATTCACCCCATACACCGGAGCATACTCAATGTCTCAATCGTTTCTATGTTATATGTTTGTGATGAGAATATTGGCTATTAAGCTTAACTGCTGGTCAAAATTACTTCGCGATGGTGGCGAACGAATCGGCGATCTCAAGAAGTGGGTGAGAGAGGGATCTAGAAATGACTTTGGGTTTGAAACGAATATTTCTGTGTTCGTGGATAGCTCACACGGTAGAGCCACGCTCTCACCTGCCAGGCGGAGTTGTCGTACCAATAAGGTCGCAGGTTCAAACCCCACCACCGCCGCTAAAAAAATTTTTATTCTCTATTGTCTTCTGGCACTTTTCTACTCACTTCATATCTTGTTGTTACCAACATAAGTGCCTGCTCCACTCACTTTTCTGAATTAAAAATTCACCCCATACACCGGAGCATACTCAATGTCTCAATCGTTTCTATGTTATATGTTTGTGATGAGAATATTGGCTATTAAGCTTAACTGCTGGTCAAAATTACTTCGCGATGGTGGCGAACGAATCGGCGATCTCAAGAAGTGGGTGAGAGAGGGATCTAGAAATGACTTTGGGTTTGAAACGAATATTTTTGTGTTCGTGGATAGCTCACACGGTAGAGCCACGCTCTCACCTGCCAGGCGGAGTTGTCGTACCAATAAGGTCGCAGGTTCAAACCCCACCACCGCCGCGAAAAAAATTTTTATTCTCTATTGTCTTCTGGCACTTTTCTACTCACTTCATATCTTGTTGTTACCAACATAAGTGCCTGCTCCACTCACTTTTCTGAATTAAAAATTCACCCCATACACCGGAGCATACTCAATGTCTCAATCGTTTCTATGTTATATGTTTGTGATGAGAATATTGGCTATTAAGCTTAACTGCTGGTCAAAATTACTTCGCGATGGTGGCGAACGAATCGGCGATCTCAAGAAGTGGGTGAGAGAGGGATCTAGAAATGACTTTGGGTTTGAAACGAATATTTTTGTGTTCGTGGATAGCTCACACGGTAGAGCCACGCTCTCACCTGCCAGGCGGAGTTGTCGTACCAATAAGGTCGCAGGTTCAAACCCCACCACCGCCGCGAAAAAAAAAAAAATTTTTTATTCTCTATTGTCTTCTGGCACTTTTCTACTCACTTCATATCTTGTTGTTACCAACATAAGTGCCTGCTCCACTCACTTTTCTGAATTAAATATACATAGGTAGACAATTAATATATATGAAAACTTTAAAATGTACCTTCACGTCATCATCAGCATTAATGACAACCGATAAGATAACACATTGGCGATAAATGTTTTTCAATTTTACCCAAATTTGAAATAAAACTTTTTAACCAGCCCTGTGAGTTTGCTGGATTTCTTCCACTTTCAACTTCCAACTTCGGACCAAATCCCTGGCCTCCCGAAGAAGCCTTAAAAATTGAAACAAGCGTCTGGGCTAGGCATTGAGCTTATTATATTTAATTATGCCTCGTATGTTCTTTTATTTCATTCATGTCAGGATTTGATGATGGTCAGAATAGAATGACAGTGTCATTGACTGATCCAAAACTTTTGTTAGATATGTCTATGAAAGGAAAACACCAACAATTCCATATAGTACACCCCTATGTGCGCAATATTGCAAAACTCATTTGCTAATAATAGCAAATTATATCAATTGTCTTACTCATGTCGCATTTCTCCCCGCATTATGGCAGATAGCACGTGAAAGACATTTTCCAACTACTTTCATTTATTTGTATATTTACAGCATTGAAAATATATTACAAGCACCATTAATCATTACTTTTTCTCGCTTATGACTATGGAGGATGGAAAATAACATATCTTAGGGAGGGGGTGTGTTTAAAGGCATTTGTAATATCTTTTCACAAGTCATATACCAGCACAAAACTACATTTTAAAAGTCATATTTAATTAAAGATTAAGCCTTTGGTGCAAATATGCGTCTTAGAAAAAAGTAAGGGTTACAGGATTACATTAGAAAGAACAAAAGTAAATCAAAGCACCAATGTAACAGTCACATAGTCCCTGTGCATAGACTGAGTGTTTTTAAAAGTAAAACTTAACCGTAATAGTAAAAAAAAAAAAAGTAAACAGCATGCTGAAAAGTAAGTGGAACCATGATCGATTGTAATCGATCCAAAGCATGGAGTGAGTACTACTTATCTTTATGGCGAACAATAAGAAGGGATAAATGTTTGGCCGGTTGAAGGCAACATTCTAATTATAACATTATAGAGACCTGTATTATTTTTTAAGGAGTTGTAATCTGACCACTATGCGTGTAAGGTTATTCGGTTGTTTTTGTTTGTTTTTTCACTTATTAAGTGTGCTGCGTATTGAGTGTTTACCTGTGAGTGTGAGTGTGAGTTTATGGATTAAGATTATTTTTATGATATCGATATTATGATCTACAAACTGTTATTAATAAAAATGTGCATTTCTTTGATTTCATTGTGGCAATTTAATCTGCTCAACATTCCGTTTGATGGAGACCTGGTACTTGTGTTTGGGTGAGACTTTTTTGGGGGGAGTTTTTGCAGCTAAATGCAGTTAAATTGATCATTTGGTACCTTTTTGAATCACTCCCTTTGTCTCAATGTTGCTGTGTTGCTTGAGGGCGTAGGTTACTTCTAGATTCAATCAATCAAAAGCTTTCGATTATCCCGTTATCTTCCTTTTATCAGCACCACCAGGTTAAAAGGGGGTCCCGATAGCTTCAGAATCAAAGGGACCGAAATGGAGCCCGGATGCAGTCGAGATTTTTTTTTCTGACCCCCCTGTCCACCCAGCAGTGATTCGTAGCTGGGTCTGTTTGATCTGGCAGTAAGTACTTTGTGATAGACTAGCGCCTATCCTAAGGGTAGCAAACAATTGCAGTAGGTACAAAAACACACACAAAGAAACCCACGTTCCATATTGGAACTGCAAGTACTACATGTGAAGAAGTTGTAAAATTACTAGGGATCGACATAGACTACCAACTAAAATTTGATTTACACATTAAATTAAAACCATCTGCCGTAAAGCTTCTCAGCAATTAAATGTCTTAAAAAGGCTTGGAAAATACCTTTCAAAATTGAACAAGTTAACAATATTTCACTCTTTTGTATTGTCAAATTTCAATTTCTGTCCACTAGCTTGGCATTTCTGTTCGAAAACAAATTGTGATAAACTTGAAAAGATACAAGAAAGAGCACTGCGTTTTATTTATGAAGATGACAAAAATCCTACGACCAATTACTTTCAAAGGCCAAAGTCCCCTCCCTACAAATAAGACGAATGAGAACAATTGCTTTGGAAACGTTAAAAATTTATACAAAATTGCTCCTCCTTGTCTATCTGATATGGTCATTTTGAAAAATAACAGATACAATTTTAGATATTCAAACCTCCTTTATATTCCAAGGGTCAGAACAACGTCGTATGGCAAAAGATCTTTCAGATATTCTGCTGCTGTGCTTTGGAATGAACTTCCCCCCGAGCACATCAGGAAAATTTCAAATTGTAATGTTTTCAAAAATCATATCCTCTCATGGAATGGCCAGCCATGCAAATGTAATATTTGTAATTAATCTAACCGTGTGTGTATATATTTTATATATATATATATATATATATATATATATATATATATATATATATATATATATTATATATATATATATATATATATATATATATATATATATATATATATATATATATATATATAATATTATGTTACTTTTCTTTGTGTGTCATGATTGGAATCTTGATGAGGGAATGTTTTAAAGGACAATGTATTACTATGTATTTTTATGCACTATGTGTTAAAACCTATGTCGGTCAAAGGCTTCTATTAGTCTGACTACATTATCTATGAAACATTTTTAAAATGCCGACAATAAATAAATATTTGAATTTGAATTGAATTGAATTGAATTGTCCGTTTCACGCTATAGACACGGGATAAACTCCGACTCTATGGGCCAATGGTTCTGAAGGATCAGGTTTTTTGATAATTTCAAAAAGTGTGATTTGAACCGATGCTTACAAATACAGCCTTACCCGTACTGTTTATTACTGGAATGATTTGCCAATCTACATAATTAACTGTTTCATAATAGGCAGGTATGAGTAGACTTTATGGATAAGCATGGGGTGGGGGGGAGAGAGAGAGAGAGACAAACTGAGATCAAAACTTATTTCATTCATCATTGTGATGGGGTAATAATATTAAAAACCTTACAATATTTTCTATTATGTCAATCACAGTATAGTTTGGAATGAAGTCAAAAATTAAAATTCAATAGCAGCAAATAATCGTAGCATATTCCAATATTCTCCGTTTAAATTGAAATTCTAAATAACATATAAAAAAGCCTGTAATGCGAAAAAGTTTTCACTTCTAATACATATTATAACAAGTTGAATAATTTCAACGAAATAAAACACAACTACATATTCACAGTAACAATTG
Organism: Berghia stephanieae; assembly: GCF_034508935.2. NCBI lineage: Eukaryota > Metazoa > Mollusca > Gastropoda > Nudibranchia > Aeolidiidae > Berghia > Berghia stephanieae. Next base: position 85,328,138 of record NC_088360.1, on the reverse strand, counting down.
ATCTTATGGGAACTCAAAATTGTTTCAATCTCATTATTTGTTGTAGTTAATATCATGTTCGTTTTCAATGCAACTTTAATAACCACTACGGACAAAGTTAAACCTCAATTGTATTACCATTGGAATTATTATAATTTATTCTAGAACTGTTTGTCCCTGGTGGGTTTATACCCGGTGAGTTTGAATCATCATGAGATACTAATTGTATTGGCTTTAGAGTCCAGGATCCATCTGTACTAATGGCCAGCTCGAATTCATGAAATTGCCTCACAGCAGTTCTGTGTGCAATGCTTAACAGTGTGATATTTAACTCCTGGCATTTCTTGTATATCAACTCCTCCATTCCTTGGCTCACTTGGCTTGTAGATTCATCAAGTACTGCATTTGGATTGTATTGGATAAAAGAGAAAGAAATAAAATAGCTTACGAAGTATGTGAGTCAATAAAATCAAAAGTGGAGTCAAACTGAAAAATCCGCGCGCGCGCACAAACACGCACACACACACACACACACTCACACACTATGAGAACACAATACAGCATGTCACTACATAACAACACTAATCACCGCCCCATAATTGACACAGCGGAAGTAAGGACGTATATAAATAAACAACACTAAACTCTCGAAAGAAAAACCATTCTACGGATAAATGCCGACTGATGAAATGAAGGACATCGAAACGTTCGTTTCGGCTTAGAAACACGTGAGTGAATTTATATATATATACTAGTGATCAAAAGAAAGTATACACTTGTTTTACCTACAGAATTGGTATGGAATATTGTTCTGGTTTATTAAAAACCTATGTGTAATCATAGTACTATCATTAATCTTTCATTTTGTTAGAATTTGTAACGTTTATGGTTGATCTTGTATGCAACATAGACTTTTTAAAACATGACCTTCAAAAAGGGAAGTAACAAGTCAAAACATACACTATGATTTTGACAAACAATGGCATTTTAATAAAATTACTTGCGTTCATTTCATTTGAAGTGAAGGTGAATCTAATTCAATCAGTAACGAGTATGTCCCCCGTTCGCTCCAATCACAGCATTGCATTTCCTACGCATGGAATTGGTCAATGCGGTTAGCTGGTGTTGAGGAATGTTATCCCAAGCTGTTCTTATGGCGTGGAACAGTTGTTGTTCATTTGGCGGGTCTAATGAACGGACTTGGCGGCCGATTATGTTCCACATATGTTCTATCGGATTTAGATCGGGGGATATTGCAGGCCACAGGCTGATAATGTTCACATTATTTGCTGCTATAATATCCCTTGTTACAATAGCTCGGTGGGATGGTGCTTTGTCGTGTTTAAGTGAAAATTTAGGATATTCATGTAAAAATGGAATAACATGGAGTTGTAAAATGTGCTGGGTGTACCTTGCACCGGTTAGGGATACATTTACTTGAACTAGAGGTGTCCTACAGTCTCTGCTTATTCCACCCCACACCATCACTTGTCCATATCCTCTGTTTGGGGATTCCAAGACACAAGAATGGTGAAATCACTCGTGTGATCTTCGGTAACAATGTAATCTACCGTCATTTCTTCAAATCACAAAGCGTGATTCATCTTAGAAGAGAACAAATGACCACGCATGCATTGTCCAGCGCAGATGAGTACGGGCCCACTGAAGACGGACCAGTCAGAAGAGAACAAACGACCACGCATGCGCTGTCCAGCGCACATGAGTACGGACCCACTGAAGACGGGCCAACAGGTGATGTGCTCTTAGAAGATGTCGCATCAACGGACGTTTGCGATAATGTCATGCTCTCGAAGTCTGCAACGAACAGTGTGTCGACTAATTCGTATACCTGGGAACTCCAGCGCAGTTTCAGTCGCCGTCCTAAAACAATCCCGTGCGTATAAAACGATCCTCATCTTGTGTTGTTACTCGTGGTCTGCCATTTCGATTTCGGTCCCTTACCGTTTGTGTTATTTCAAATCGATCCACTAAGGAATATACAGTTCTCCTTATGATATTAAACGTTCTTGCGACATTGGTCACTGACTATCCAGCTTGAAGATGACCAATGGCACGTGCACGTTGTTCTAAACTAAGACGTGGCATCGCGTAGATTAATGGATGGTATTTTGTATTGTGTTTTCCTGACTTGAAAATAGTTCAAGAAGACACGGATGACAAAAAGATTAATCTACACACTTCCTGTCCACGGTAAGGGGCTAAAAGGTTATTTTAGCACGTGCGGGACGTGGTGAGCGAATTTCAGGTAAAAAACAAAAACATCGACTATCGGTACACAGAAAGGCTAATGATAAACAACTCAGTGGAAAATCATTAGCCTACGTCAACGGATAAAAAAGTAACGACGATTTAAAATGTGTATACTTTCTTTTGATCGCAAGTATATATATATATATATATATATATATATATATATATATATATATATATATATATATATATATATATATATACATATATATATATATATATATATATATATATATATATATATATATATAATATATATATATATATATATATATATATATATATATAATATAAATCCTCCTCGAACACCTCCAAAGTGCACTTGCCGGTCCCTAAGCAGGAGGGTAAGCTCCACCCTGTTGAAAAATACAAAGCTACAGAAACTTCAACAGCACATACTATTATAATATTTACTGGCTTGCGTCGAGGAGATGTCTCCCCAGGAGATTTGGTGGGAATGGGAGGAAGCATGATAAGGTCTGATAATCACAAGGAAGTCAGGGGCCGTTTTCATTAACTTGGACTAGCGCTTAGTCTCTGAATATCTCTGACTTTAGTCAATATCTTGAAAAAAATCGGATTTAATGTGAGCAGACTAAGCAAGTTCGGGACTAAAATCACGGCACCTTCGGACTAAGTTTGGCAAGGTTTTAGTCATTTGCCTAAATAAGACTTCATGCTTTAGTCTGAGTCTCGTTACTAGGTGACGTCATAGTGTCAACAAGAAAGCAACTATTTCTAGATTGAGTGCGCTTTGATTCGGAAAGAAAATACGTCGGTTACAAATGACAGAGGCAAAACGTGTCCTGTTGCCATTGACACTGGCTTTAAGAATCTATAAGATAAGTGCAAATCGTTGAAATTACACATTTTTGTGAGTAAAAACTAAAATAAAACTGAATCTATCGGCACGGAGTTGAGAGTTAACGAGAGACTCCGAAATCGAAGGGTTTGCGTCAAAGAACAACAACAACAACAACAACACATTATTAGAAAGTATAGTGGAGAGAAAATTTATTCTGTTGACGTGGCAATTTACTGAAATAATGTGATTGACCAGAACACACTTTCCTTTTGTGTAATTATTTGGGGTTTTTTTGGTTCAATTTCTTTGGGTTTCAACTCGGTGTTCGTTGTCTCAATGAAACTGCCATTGGCCTAAATATAGAATTGACA